>NC_092337.1:83479375-84157500 GCF_046630445.1 Rutidosis leptorrhynchoides
ACTCAATTGACTTTGTAAGTCAAATTCAGAAACATGTGCCTTCTACTGTTGTTAAGTCACCTGTTGATTATGATTTAGCATTGGTAACTGAGATGAATACTAGTGCGTAAAAAAAGATCAACAATTAGTTAATATTGAAACTGGTCAAACAAGTAGTTCAAATGAGTTGAGAAGATCTTTGATATCGGCCAAAAAGTCACGTTTTTACCCTCGATATTAAGCCCTAAATCATTAAAGTTCCAAACTTTATCGCCAAAATAATCGTTTTGTATATTAAGTAATTACAAAGTCGATGCAAAAAGAATCAAGTAATTATCGGACACCGAGCACCGGCTTAATAAAGTTCTAAACTTTATCGCCAAAATATTCGCTTTGTAGATTAAGTAATTATCGCCAAAATACACCGGCTTGCCACGCCGGCTTACCAGTGTGGCACCAGCTTGCCATCTGATTCGAACACCGGGCACCAAGAACGGGCATGGAAACCGGCTTGCCTCGCACCGGCCTCCCACGCCGGCCTGTGGCGCCAACTTGCCAGCCATTCCCATCCAACTTTTTCCTATAAAGTGGGACTTTTGAGCTCAATTTTACATACACTCAATTTTCTACTTCAATTTAGATTTAAATATTATTAGTTAGTTATTAGTAGTAGCTAGCTTATCTTTTATTTTTCGAAGGATATCCCGGCGAGTCACTGCGATCTTGGGCAGATTTCGTCGGCCTATTCAGGTTTTTATTCGAAATGCTTGTCTTGTTAATTAAACATGTATTGTTATCATTTATGTTTAAAGATGTTTTTTGATATTATCATATTAGCTTAATTAAGCTGTATGTTGCCATGATAGAAGTTTGGGTTGGCGTAGTTATGTTAAATTAGTACGATTACTATTTTTATACTGAATTTGTGACCCCGATAGATTTGTATGCTAGTGTGATGACCCGGAAATTTCTGACCAAATTTAAACTTAATCTTTGTATGATTAACATTTCCGACACGATAAGCAAAGTCTATGAAGTTGAATCTCAAAAATTTGAACTATTCAATTACCCTTCGATTGTTCTCAACGATTCGTGAACAATTATATGTAAATAGATACATATACTATAACTTCAAAACGTAACAAAGTGTTGAGTATATGATACTGTGAATTAAAATTTATTGGTTTGATTACCTGATCGATATATTTAACTACGGAGATAAAAGATTATGCAAAACGATTGAATTAAAAGATATTTATTGAATTCCTTAAGGATTATAATATTATTACGAGTCTCTGTTGTGAGGTCCACGTTGATTTAAGAAATCGTTCATTTTTAACGATATTCGAAATAAATATTAAAGTGTTTGTTTAAATAACGTAATTTGGACACATACAATAATAAAGAATATTAACTGTTGGAATTAGATATGAATAAACTTGCGATATGTATTTTAAAACGTTGTTTATTAATATTGAAAATATATATTTAACAATACGATAAAATATAATATTAACTTGGTCATAAAACGAATTGTTATTATATATATATTAACAAATAACGAGAAGATGATTTATAGAAATAAATGACCAAAACACTCAAAAGTATAAGTTATATCTCGAGTGGTATAGTTTATGGACAATTTAAGACTATATTTTGACAAAGGTACGAGTCGCGAAACGTAATGTACAAGTTTTCTCAGCGTACGAAAGGACGTTCGAAAAATCGGAACCGGGACATAAGTCGAGTGATGACGTACGACTTATCGGAACAAAAATTACAAGTCAACTATGCATGTGAATTTAATATAATATATAATTAATTATTTAAATTAAATATATTATATATATTATATTAAATTATGTCGACAAACAAAATTACAAAAAATATGTGAGCTGGATCTGACGGCCATGCGATCGCATGGCAAATAGGCATAAAACCCATGCGATCGCATGGGCATCAGAATCAGGCCACATCTATAAATTCGAGCGATTTCATTTCATTTCAGCACACATATCTACTATCTATCTCTGTATTATTATTATTTATATTATTATTATTATTATTATTATTATTATTATTATTATTATTATTAAGATTAATATTATTATTAATATTATTAATTAGTATTATACATAAAATACTACGACGAGGTTATGAGCGTGTCACTTTCAAAATGGTTTTCAAGCGGGATAGAGCTAAGGAAATTATGGGTTATTGCCAAGGAGGTTATGGGTAATGTTCGGGGGTATATTTGTGAGTCAAACCTAGTGTTTATCATCTCTGTTGCGTCTACGTACTTTTCTGAAATATTGTATCACAATATTGATACGTTGAGATCTACGATTATTTGGTAATCCGAGTTTCGGTCACATTACGATGAACAACTTTATGTACTGCTAAGGTGAGTTTCATAAGATCCCTTTTATTCTCTACATTTTTGGGCTGAGAATACATGCGCTGTTTTATAAAATGAATACAAAAACTAAAACTAATATGCGTGAGTTCATTTGATTCCCTTTTACTCTTTACATTTTTGGGACTGAGAATACATGCGCTATTTTTACAACTGCTTTATTAAATGCTTTTGAAATATATTTTGAACTACGAATACATGCAAATGCTTTATTAACCAATATACAATATTTATATACGTGAGTTTCATATGATCCCTTTTACTCAATATATTTTTGGGCTGAGAATACATGCGACTGTTTATAAATACTGAAAATACTAGATTTATATGCGTGAGTTTCATTTGCTCCCTTTTTAATTGCTTTTGCAATCTATATTTTTGGGCTGAGAATACATGCACTTTATTTTAAACGCAATGGATACAAGTACATACTAAATTCTACACTGAGTTTGAACCGAAAATCCCTTAGCTTTGGTAACTAGTAACTGCCAGTTATAAGAACTGGTGGGCGCGAGTAGTAGTATATGGATCCATAGGGCTTGATATCCCCGTCCGAGCTAGAGCACTAGCCTTTTAACGGACGTATGCTATTTGAGAAGCATACACGTTGGTTTGCGTGTATTATTAAGATGATTATACAAAGGGTATAAATTATATATACGTTAAGTTTAGTTACCAGGGTGCTCAATTTCGTAGAATATTTTGATAAACGTTTCTGGATGAAACAACTGAAATCTTGTTATCCACTTTTATATGCAGATTATGCGAAACACTAAAACTATGAACTCACCAACCTTTGTGTTGACACTTGTTAGCATGTTTATTCTCAGGTTCCCTAGAAGTCTTCCGCTGTTTGCTTATATGATAGACAAGCTATGTGCATGGAATCTTACATGGCATATTTTTCAAGAAAACGTTGCATTCACCAATTCATCACCATGTACCTTATTTAGACTACATTCTCAATGGAAGTACTATTGTAAACTATTATATAAGGTGATTGTTTATATGTAGAAATCATCAGATGTCGAAAACCTTTGATTTAATATTCATTTATGGTGTGCCTTTTCAAAAGAATGCAATGTTTATAAAACGTATCATATAGAGGTCAAATACCTCGCAATGAAATCAATGAATGACGTATTCGGCCAAATGGATTTGGAGCGATCGTCACAGTTGGTATCAGAGCATTGGTCCTAGTGAACCAGGTCTTGCAGAAGTGTGTCTAACTGATAGTTGTTAGGATGCATTAGTAAGTCTGGACTTCGACCGTGTCTGCATGTCAAAAGTTTTGCTTATCATTTTTTGTTGGAAATTACCTGCTTATCATTCCTAGTCTAGACACGTTTTACTGCATTGATTGCATGAATAGTGTATAGACAAAATTCATATCTTAGCGTATCTGTTACTGTAAACTTTTCCTGACATCTTCCAAAAATTTCTCCGTGATTTATGGAATTTGGTATTATATATACATATGTAAATTATGTATTGAAGAATACCAAACTAAATTCTATAATCTAATTCATATAAAAAAAATCATCTCCCTAATTATACAAGATGGATCCCGTATCTAGTTCAAATTCCTTAAACTCTGACAGCTATTCCGATATGGATATTCACCTGAACTCTGAAGAAAGTGTAACCGGAATGGATCAACCAATTAGCCATCATCTATTCTGGATGAATTGGGGATGGGTTCGTAGCCTACTTAATTATTGGAGACAAGAAGAAGGCGATCCCTTCCATCCACCACATTGCCCTCTTGGCGAAGAACCTGAAGCACTTACCGGCGAACCTGTTCGTAATACCATTTTCTCTCTCATCTCCAGAATATCTCGTCATGATCATATACTCTCTCAAATTCTGGATCTTATTCATCCGCTCGTCCGAACCGCCAATCATCCCGGTATAGTAGAAGAAGTCAACGAGCTTCGCGCTCGGGTAGTGGCTTTGGAGAATATGGTGCAAAGGTTACAAGCACCAGCAGAATCTCCGGCAACAACAGTACCACCGACAACAACACCAACAGTACCATTACTACCACCAACAACATCCGCATCGCAAACCTCAACTTCACAATCTGTTCCACGAGCATCAACGTCATACGCACCGTAGTTACCAAGAAATACCAGCAACAATAACCGATGAAGTATTAACTCATTTCCCCTGAAGAAATTTTATGTATATTTAATATATATGAATTTTGAAATCAAAATAAATCTTTTCGTACTAAGCTATTACATGTGAATCTTAACTGGTAGGTACTACTCGGTTAGTTCATATTACTAATATGCAATGATGTACATCCTTCCTTAACAACTTAACCATTTTTAACTACAATATCTGTTTCAACTCAATGAATTCCATTTCATAATAAAACAAGTGTATTAATCAATTACATAATTGATTTTACATTTTCAATTTCGATATACTCGAAACCTTCCAGAAAACATCATCTGTACCTTGTAAGGTTCACAAAAATTCCACGAGCATCAACATTCTTCACCGAGGAATATCAACAAGAATAAATAATGAAGTATTGATTTCACTAGTGAAAAACTCCGCAAAGATTATGTAATCTTTAATGTTTTAGAGATTAATCATTTCTAAGTCAAGCCGAAAATCAAATGAGCTTAATATGATATTAACTCATCAAATCTGTATTACATCTGAAGAAAATATACATACATATATTTTCATAAAGACGGTAATAAAAATTCTTTTGTACAAAATATTACTTGTGAAATCTTTAACGGGTAGGTAATTCTCGGGAAATATTTAAGTTCACAATTAATATGTTACACTGTACATTCTTCAACTTTGATTCAAAAATTATTAACTATGCTTATAGCGATATACAATCGTTTCCATACAAATTCAATTACATATTCTGATATTGACGGATCAGAATCCAAGTCAAGATTTAACGGGAGACATCATTCTTAGATCTCTACATCTTTCAAAGCTATACTTTGACTTCAAAAATGTGAAAGATCCTTTAGCATTGTTATTACTGAAAATAACCTTGCAATTCCTTTCCAAAAGTATCCAGTATTATCAACCGTTCAACCAGTCAACGACGACCTTTCAGACTTGTAACTTTGGCATATACGTTTTTGTTACTGGGGAACCTTTCATGTTCCACCACATTAGCAGTAAATTTACCAACAACTTCATTAATCTTTGACCTTCCGAAAAATCCTTATACTCATTGAAACCGTATCATGTACTCATCCACATCTTGTAACGGCAATTGCCATACCAACTATCGGGAATTAGCAATCAGTATTTTGAAATCTTGTAGCACGTCTACGCCAACAGTTATATGTGTACATATAACGTCTACCTCCTGGACTTACATACTTCGAATGTGAAGTTTCCAAAAAAAAAAACACCCCAAACTATGAAACTAGTTCTCCGAATTTTGGAAAAATATTGATAAAGCAGCAAAAACTGTAAACGACCTTAACAGTCAAAAGTTTGATGATAAAGAATAGTATGGTGGTAAAGCTGAGAAAAAGAGAAAGTTTAGAACTGGAAAACGGATTGAGCAAAGTATGAAAGAGGTTGTGGATAAATCACAAGGAAGAAACCTGTCTTCAAAGAATCCAAATGATTCAGTATCTGCTAAATCCATTAACGAATACCTTGCTTCCGAATCTAAACCCTTGCGGACAATATTCTTCATCATCCTCTGATATTAGAAATTCTAAGATATCATCGTATCTTTCATTATAAATATCCTCCATATTTCTGGAGATAATTTCATAATCATTCTTATCGAAAATCAATTTTCTCTTTACGATATATGTGTTACACCATAAAAGAAACTATTTTAGTTTCTAAATTCTGAAACTTTCAAGTTTAAAATATAAATGTTTTGAAGTAATGTTGGGAATTGAAGCATGAGTTAATATAATATAATGACACTTGATCAACGTGATTATATTACAGTAAGTCATGCTGAGTTTCTAATGGAACGTGATAAAGGTTCACATATCATACCCTCATCATGAACCATGTTACATAACTCTTTCATTCTATATAATCTCTAAAAATATCAAGAAAATATTTTCTTAATGATTCGGTCTTTTTCGAGGTATTCTGGTAATTTGACAAGTCAGATTGTGCTATTACCATTTCTTTCTTAGAACATTAGTTATGTTCATCTGAAACTTCATACCTACGAATTCTGGACCATTATCCGCTTGACTTAAGGTCGGAAAGAGAAAACGAAAGCATGAAGCTCCGAAATATAATGGAGAATATAAAGCCCGATAACAACCCCGAAATTACAAACTGTGTATATCAATGCTTATAGCAATATAAAGACACGAGAGAATGAAAAACACTATAACCCCAAGGTAATAGTAGAAGAAAATAACTTCCTCTGGTGGCAGATGAAAAAGAAGAATGAAGGATACGATAGCCAGAAAAATATCAAGAATCAGAACTGGATGAAGCATTTCACAATCTTTTGAAAGTATGAAATGAGGAAGAAGATGTAGGAGTAGTGAAAATAATGAAACGGAAGAGGTCAATTTATAGCAAAATATCGGACGCAGCAATAGAGGTAGATTACGCATTTAATCAAAGAAAATCCTAATTTCCGCAAATTCCGAAAAATCAAATCTTATTTAAATTATGAAGATTTTCTATTCCTTAAAATCCGGAAATCAATCGTTACTACATCAAGAGATAAGACGCATCTATATTCTCCATTTCACTTGATTACGATAACTTCTCTCATACGCTTCGAGTAATTGGATTATTTTATCCATATTATTCAAACATAGATAAAACTCTATTATCAACTCATATTCGTCATTAAAACATTTTTATTGTTAGCCATGACGACCTCACTCAAATTTCGGGACGAAATTTATTTAACGGGTAGGTACTGTGATGACCCGGAAATTTCTGACCAAATTTAAACTTAATCTTTGTATGATTAACATTTCCGACACGATAAGCAAAGTCTATGAAGTTGAATCTCAAAAATTTGAACTATTCAATTACCCTTCGATTGTTCTCAACGATTCGTGAACAATTATATGTAAATAGATACATATACTATAACTTGAAAACGTAACAAAGTGTTGAGTATATGATACTGTGAATTAAAATTTATTGGTTTGATTACCTGATCGATATATTTAACTACGGAGATAAAAGATTATACAAAACGATTGAATTAAAAGATATTTATTGAATTCCTTAAGGATTATAATATTATTACGAGTCTCTGTTGTGAGGTCCACGTTGATTTAAGAAATCGTTCATTTTTAACGATATTCGAAATAAATATTAAAGTGTTTGTTTAAATAACGTAATTTGGACACATACAATAATAAAGAATATTAACTGTTGGAATTAGATATGAATAAACTTGCGATATGTATTTTAAAATGTTGTTTATTAATATTGAAAATATATATTTAACAATACGATAAAATATAATATTAACTTGGTCATAAAACGAATTGTTATTATATATATATTAACAAATAACGAGAAGATGATTTATAGAAATAAATGACCAAAACACTCAAAAGTATAAGTTATATCTCGAGTGGTATAGTTTATGGACAATTTAAGACTATATTTTGACAAAGGTACGAGTCGCGAAACGTAATGTACAAGTTTTCTCAGCGTACGAAAGGACGTTCGAAAAACCGGAACCGGGACATAAGTCGAGTGATGACGTACGACTTATCGGAACAAAAATTACAAGTCAACTATGCATGTGAATTTAATATAATATATAATTAATTATTTAAATTAAATATATTATATATATTATATTAAATTATGTCGACAAACAAAATTACAAAAAATATGTGAGCTGGATCTGACGGCCATGCGATCGCATGGCAAATAGGCATAAAACCCATGCGATCGCATGGGCATCAGAATCAGGCCACATCTATAAATTCGAGCGATTTCATTTCATTTCAGCACACATATCTACTATCTATCTCTGTATTATTATTATTATTTATATTATTATTATTATTATTATTATTATTATTATTATTATTATTATTATTAAGATTAATATTATTATTAATATTATTAATTAGTATTATACATAAAATACTACGACGAGGTTATGAGCGTGTCACTTTCAAAATGGTTTTCAAGCGGGATAGAGCTAAGAAAATTATGGGTTAATGCCAAGGAGGTTATGGGTAATGTTCGGGGGTATATTTGTGAGTCAAACCTAGTGTTTATCATCTCTGTTGCGTCTACGTACTTTTCTGAAATATTGTATCACAATATTGATACGTTGAGATCTACGATTATTTGGTAATCCGAGTTTCGGTCACATTACGATGAACAACTTTATGTGCTGCTAAGGTGAGTTTCATAAGATCCCTTTTACTCTCTACATTTTTGGGCTGAGAATACATGCGCTGTTTTATAAAATGAATACAAAAACTAAAACTAATATGCGTGAGTTCATTTGATTCCCTTTTACTCTTTACATTTTTGGGACTGAGAATACATGCGCTATTTTTACAACTGCTTTATTAAATGCTTTTGAAATATATTTTGAACTACGAATACATGCAAATTCTTTATTAACCAATATACAATATTTATATACGTGAGTTTCATATGATCCCTTTTACTCAATATATTTTTGGGCTGAGAATACATGCGACTGTTTATAAATACTGAAAATACTAGATTTATATGCGTGAGTTTCATTTGCTCCCTTTTTAATTGCTTTTGCAATCTATATTTTTGGGCTGAGAATACATGCACTTTATTTTAAACGCAATGGATACAAGTACATACTAAATTCTACACTGAGTTTGAACCGAAAATCCCTTAGCTTTGGTAACTAGTAACTGCCAGTTATAAGAACTGGTGGGCGCGAGTAGTAGTATATGGATCCATAGGGCTTGATATCCCCGTCCGAGCTAGAGCACTAGCCTTTTAACGGACGTATGCTATTTGAGAAGCATACACGTTGGTTTGCGTGTATTATTAAGATGATTATACAAAGGGTATAAATTATATATACGTTAAGTTTAGTTACCAGGGTGCTCAATTTCGTAGAATATTTTGATAAACGTTTCTGGATGAAACAACTGAAATCTTGTTATCCACTTTTATATGCAGATTATGCGAAACACTAAAACTATGAACTCACCAACCTTTGTGTTGACACTTGTTAGCATGTTTATTCTCAGGTTCCCTAGAAGTCTTCCGCTGTTTGCTTATATGATAGACAAGCTATGTGCATGGAATCTTACATGGCATATTTTTCAAGAAAACGTTGCATTCACCAATTCATCACCATGTACCTTATTTAGACTGCATTCTCAATGGAAGTACTATTGTAAACTATTATATAAGGTGATTGTTTATATGTAGAAATCATCAGATGTCGAAAACCTTTGATTTAATATTCATTTATGGTGTGCCTTTTCAAAAGAATGCAATGTTTATAAAACGTATCATATAGAGGTCAAATACCTCGCAATGAAATCAATGAATGACGTATTCGGCCAAATGGATTTGGAGCGATCGTCACAGCTAGCATCTTAAGGATTTACCAACATAGGTTTTGATCAGGACTTATACACCTACATGAACTTAGCTACTTCATAGGACTAAGACCCCTGGTTATACTGTACCTGAAGATTCTATGAACTCGGTATGGCCGGTGTTCCCGAGAGGCATCTAATGCGCTTTTAGGACGCGGAACTTAGGAATTGAGACATGAATGACCTAGCATGCCTATCGATTGTTCCAAGGAGACCTCTTAGGAGCCATTAAGTTCTAAATAGTACATTAACTATGTGACCCAATCATATTGCATGTTCTTGTTTCATTGTTACCCTAAGATTAAGTCATATCAACTGTTTCAGGTATCTATTAGGTTTCTATCTGCTTTACTTTCAGTATATCAACTTTAATGTTGTATAATGTTTAGATTAGTATGACTCATTAGTATGATGGAATGGTTGTTAGTTTACATTAATGTTTTGTCAACTTTGACCCGACGGACTCCTTCCGTTTGTGATCATTGTTCACTCAACACGGCACGTTGTTATTCAGTTCCCTAAACTGATAACGAGGGTTAGGATTAGAACTCAACTCACTAATAAACCTATTACTTTACTAAGAATAACCTCCGAAGTATAGATACCCTTCAATTATACAACCAAGTGACATACTTCTCACTACTCAATGAGAACTCCGAGAGTCTAGAGATAAGTAAGTTTGTGTAATTGGCTCATCCAAATAGATCTACACTTTTCTAATCACAGCTTTAACATAAACATAATTACCTTTCCCTAGTCCAAACTGATATCTTGGTCAACATTTCCCTGATCTGCATACTTCGGATATCCCTCATTACCTTTACCTTTTCGTAGTTAGGATTATTAGCTTGAAACCAACTACTATCTTTCATCTAGATAATTTAACGAAAGACAATTATCCACTTGATTTTCAATTCGTTAGATCATTCAAAAACACGACCCTAGGTTAACTTACACCTTCTACTCTAGAAGTTAAAAGTGAATTTAGGCCCACTAAATATAAAAGAAAAGCCATCGTCTCTCTTCTGATAACTAATTCCGACGTTTGCGACCTAACGGCACCGCATAAATTAAACCGTCCAATTTAGACATATCAATCTTCTAGACAGTCAACTACACCAGTGTGGCACAAAGACTATATTATGAAACATGGTCAAGGTCATGCATTGTTGTCTTATGTTCCAGTTGTTAATCAAGTATCTTCTCCCTGTTTGGAACCTGAGTTCAAATATTATGTTGTTGTGTTAATGGAAAATGTTGACCCAAAGTTTTTTAAAGAAGCTATTAACCCTGGATGGAGTGAAGCCATGAACTCAGAAATTAAAAGCTTTAGAAGAAAATGGTACATGGGAAATTACTGAATTACCTCCATGAAAGAGAACAATTAATTGCTAATGGATTTATAAAACGAAGTTGAAGGATGATGGTTCAATTGATAGGAAAAAGGCAAGACTGGTTGTAAATGGAAATAGACGAAGACAAGGTATTGATTTTGATGAGACATTTGCGCAGTAGCTAAAATGGTGACAGTGAGATCTTTATTAGCTGTTACTGCTATGTTTAATTGGGAATTGTGTCAAATGGATGTGTCTAATGCATTTTTACATGGTGACTTGTTTGAAGAAGTGTACATGACAATGCAATGGGTTATGCTTGAAATGTCCCGTTCTTATTGATTAAAAACGTTCCATATTAATTGATTTCGTTGCGAGGTTTTGACCTCTATATGAGACGTTTTTCAAAGACTGCATTCATTTTTAAAACAAACCATAACCGTTATTTCATAGATAAAGGTTTTAAAAAGCTTTACGTAGATTATCAAATAATGATAATCTAAAATATCCTGTTTACACACGACCATTACATAATGGTTTACAATACAAATATGTTACAACAAAATAAGTTTCTTGAATGCAGTTTTTACACAATATCATACAAGTATGGACTCCAAATCTCGTCCTTATTTAAGTATGCGATAGCGGAAGCTCTTAATAATCACCTGAGAATAAACATGCTTAAAACGTCAACAAAAATGTTGGTGAGTTATAGGTTTAACCTATATATAACAAATCATAATAATAGACCACAAGATTTCATATTTCAATACACATCCCATACATAGAGATAAAAATCATTCATATGGTGAACACCTGGTAACCGACATTAACAAGATGCATATTTAAGAATATCCCCATCATTCCGGGACACCCTTCGGATATGATATAAATTTCGAAGTACTAAAGCATCCGGTACTTTGGATGGGGTTTGTTAGGCCCAATAGATCTATCTTTAGGATTCGCGTCAATTAGGGTGTCTGTTCCCTAATTCTTAGATTACCAGACTTAATAAAAAGGGGCATATTCGATTTCAATAATTCAACCATAGAATGTAGTTTCACGTACTTGTGTCTATTTTGTAAATCATTTATAAAACCTGCATGTATTCTCATCCCAAAAATATTAGATTTTAAAAGTGGGACTATAACTCACTTTCACAGATTTTTACTTCGTCGGGAAGTAAGACTTGGCCACTGGTTAATTCACGAACCTATAACAATATATACATATATATCAAAGTATGTTCAAAATATATTTACAACACTTTTAATATATTTTGATGTTTTTAAGTTTATTAAGTCAGCTGTCCTCGTTAGTAACCTACAACTAGTTGTCCACAGTTAGATGTACAGAAATAAATCGATAAATATTATCTTGAATCAATCCACGACCCAGTGTATACGTATCTCAGTATTGATCACAACTCAAACTATATATATTTTGGAATCAACCTCAACCCTGTATAGCTAACTCCAACATTCACATATAGAGTGTCTATGGTTGTTCCGAAATATATATAGATGTGTCGACATGATAGGTCGAAACATTGTATACGTGTCTATGGTATCTCAAGATTACATAATATACAATACAAGTTGATTAAGTTATGGTTGGAATAGATTTGTTACCAATTTTCACGTAGCTAAAATGAGAAAAATTATCCAATCTTGTTTTACCCATAACTTCTTCATTTTAAATTCGTTTTGAGTGAATCAAATTGCTATGGTTTCATATTGAACTCTATTTTATGAATCTAAACAGAAAAAGTATAGGTTTATAGTCGGAAAAATAAGTTACAAGTCGTTTTTGTAAAGGTAGTCATTTCAGTCGAAAGAACGACGTCTAGATGACCATTTTAGAAAACATACTTCCACTTTGAGTTTAATCATAATTTTTGGATATAGTTTCATGTTCATAATAAAAATCATTTTCTCAGAATAACAACTTTAAAATCAAAGTTTATCATAGTTTTTAATTAACTAACCCAAAACAGCCCGCGGTGTTACTACGACGGCGTAAATCCGGTTTTACGGTGTTTTTCGTGTTTCCAGGTTTTAAATCATTAAGTTAGCATATCATATAGATATAGAACATGTGTGTAGTTAATTTTTAAAGTCAAGTTAGAAGGATTAACTTTTGTTTGCGAAACAAGTTTAGAATTAACTAAACTATGTTCTAGTGATTACGAGTTTAAACCTTCGAATAAGATAGCTTTATATGTATGAATCGAATGATGTTATGAACATCATTACTACCTTAAGTTCCTTGGATAAACCTACTGGAAAATAGAAAAATGGATCTAGCTTCAACGGATCCTTGGATGGCTCGAAGTTCTTGAAGCAGAATCATGACACGAAAACAAGTTCAAGTAAGATCATCACTTGAATTAAGATTGTTATAGTTATAGAAATTGAACCAAAGTTTGAATATGATTATTACCTTGTATTAGAATGATAACCTACTGTAAGAAACAAAGATTTCTTGAGGTTGGATGATCACCTTACAAGATTGGAAGTGAGCTAGCAAACTTGAAAGTATTCTTGATTTTATGTAACTAGAACTTGTAAAATATATGAAGAACACTTAGAACTTGAAGGTAGAACTTGAGAGAGATCAATTAGATGAAGAAAATTGAAGAATGAAAGTGTTTGTAGGTGTTTTTGGTCGTTGGTGTATGGATTAGATATAAAGGATATGTAATTTTGTTTTCATGTAAATAAGTCATGAATGATTACTCATATTTTTGTAATTTTATGAGATATTTCATGCTAGTTGCCAAATGATGGTTCCCACATGTGTTAGGTGACTCACATGGGCTGCTAAGAGCTGATCATTGGAGTGTATATACCAATAGTACATACATCTAAAAGCTGTGTATTGTACGAGTACGAATACGGGTGCATACGAGTAGAATTGTTGATGAAACTGAACGAGGATGTAATTGTAAGCATTTATGTTAAGTAGAAGTATTTTGATAAGTGTCTTGAAGTCTTTCAAAAGTGTATAAATACATATTAAAACACTACATGTATATACATTTTAACTGAGTCGTTAAGTCATCGTTAGTCGTTACATGTAAATGTTGTTTTGAAACCTTTAGGTTAATGATCTTGTTGAATGTTGTTAACCCATTGTTTATTATAACAAATGAGATGTTAAATTGTTATATTATCATGATATTATGATATATAATATATCTCAGTATGATGTATATACAGTTAAATGTCGTTACAACGATAATCGTTACATATATGTCTCGTTTCGAAATCATTAAGTTAGTAGTCTTATTTTTACATATGTATTTCATTGTTAATACACTTAATAATATATTTACTTATCATTTAACATAATTAACCAAGTGTATCAATATCTTAATATGATTCATATGTACCTAGTAAGACATTGTTATAACGATAATCGTTATATATATCGTTTTCGAGTTTCTTAAATTAATAGTCTCATTTTTATGTATATAACTCATTGTTAAAATACCTAATGAGATACATACTTATAATAAAAACATGTTAACTATATATATAACCATATATATGTCATCGTATAGTTTTTACAAGTTTTAACGTTCGTGAATCACCGGTCAACTTGGGTGGTCAATTGTCTATATGAAACACATTTCAATTAATCAAGTCTTAACAAGTTTGATTGCTTAACATGTTGGAAACATTTAATCATGTAAATATCAATCTCAATTAATATATATAAACATGGAAAAGTTCGGGTCACTACAGTACCTACCCGTTAAATAAATTTCGTCCAGAAATTTTAAGCTGTTGAAGGTGTTGACGAATCTTCTGGAAATAGATGCGGGTATTTCTTCTTCATCTGATCTTCACGCTCCCAGGTGAACTCGGGTCCTCTACGAGCATTCCATCGAACCTTAACAATTGGTATCTTGTTTTGCTTAAGTCTTTTAACCTCACGATCCATTATTTCGACGGGTTCTTCGATGAATTGAAGTTTTTCGTTGATTTGGATTTCATCTAACGGAATAGTGAGATCTTCTTTAGCAAAACATTTCTTCAAATTCGAGACGTGGAAAGTGTTATGTACAGCCGCGAGTTGTTGAGGTAACTCAAGTCGGTAAGCTACTGGTCCGACACGATCAATAATCTTGAATGGTCCAATATACCTTGGATTTAATTTCCCTCGTTTACCAAATCGAACAACGCCTTTCCAAGGTGCAACTTTAAGCATGACCATCTCTCCAATTTCAAATTCTATATCTTTTCTTTTAATGTCAGCGTAGCTCTTTTGTCGACTTTGGGCGGTTTTCAACCGTTGTTGAATTTGGATGATCTTCTCGGTAGTTTCTTGTATAATCTCTGGACCCGTAATCTGTCTATCCCCCACTTCACTCCAACAAATCGGAGACCTGCACTTTCTACCATAAAGTGCTTCAAACGGCGCCATCTCAATGCTTGAATGGTAGCTGTTGTTGTAGGAAAATTCTGCTAACGGTAGATGTCGATCCCAACTGTTTCCGAAATCAATAACACATGCTCGTAGCATGTCTTCAAGCGTTTGTATCGTCCTTTCGCTCTGACCATCAGTTTGTGGATGATAGGCAGTACTCATGTCTAGACGAGTTCCTAATGCTTGCTGTAATGTCTGCCAGAATTTTGAAATAAATCTGCCATCCCTATCAGAGATAATAGAGATTGTTATTCCATGTCTGGATATGACTTCCTTCAAATAAAGTCGTGCTAACTTCTCCATCTTGTCATCTTCTCTTATTGGCAGGAAGTGTGCTGATTTGGTGAGACGATCAACTATTACCCAAATAGTATCAAAACCACTTGCAGTCCTTGGCAATTTAGTGATGAAATCCATGGTAATGTTTTCCCATTTCCATTCTGGGATTTCGGGTTGTTGAAGTAGACCTGATGGTTTCTGATGCTCAGCTTTGACCTTAGAACACGTCAAACATTCTCCTACGTATTTAGCAACATCGGCTTTCATACCCGGCCACCAAAAATATTTCCTGAGATCCTTGTACATCTTCCCCGTTCCAGGATGTATTGAGTATCTGGTTTTATGAGCTTCTCTAAGTACCATTTCTCTCATATCTCCAAATTTTGGTACCCAAATCCTTTCAGCCCTATACCGGGTTCCGTCTTCCCGAATATTAAGATGCTTCTCCGATCCTTTGGGTATTTCATCCTTTAAATTTCCCTCTTTTAAAACTCCTTGTTGCACCTCCTTTATTTGAGTAGTAAGGTTATTATGAATCATTATATTCATAGATTTTACTCGAATGGGTTCTCTGTCCTTCCTGCTCAAGGCATCGGCTACCACATTTGCCTTCCCTGGGTGGTAACGAATCTCAAAGTCGTAATCATTCAATAATTCAATCCACCTACGCTGCCTCATATTCAGTTGTTTCTGATTAAATATGTGTTGAAGACTTTTGTGGTCGGTATATATAATACTTTTGACCCCATATAAGTAGTGCCTCCAAGTCTTTAATGCAAAAACAACCGCGCCTAATTCCAAATCATGCGTCGTATAATTTTGTTCGTGAATCTTCAATTGTCTAGACGCATAAGCAATCACCTTCGTTCGTTGCATTAATACACAACCGAGACCTTGCTTTGATGCGTCATAATAAATCACAAAATCATCATTCCCTTCAGGCAATGACAATATAGGTGCCGTAGTTAGCTTTTTCTTCAATAACTGAAACGCTTTCTCTTGTTCATCATTCCATTCAAATTTCTTCCCTTTATGCGTTAATGCAGTCAAGGGTTTTGCTATTCTGGAAAAGTCTTGGATGAACCTTCTATAGTAACCAGCTAGTCCTAAAAACTGGCGTATGTGTTTCGGAGTTTTTGGGGTTTCCCACTTTTCAACAGTTTCTATCTTTACCGGATCCACCTTAATACCTTCTTTGTTCACTATGTGACCGAGGAATTGAACTTCTTCCAACCAAAATGCACACTTTGAAAACTTAGCGTACAATTCTTCCTTCCTCAATACTTCTAACACCTTTCTCAAATGTTCACCGTGTTCTTGGTCATTCTTTGAGTAAATAAGTATGTCATCAATGAAAACAATGACAAACTTGTCAAGGTATGGTCCACACACTCGGTTCATAAGGTCCATGAACACAGCTGGTGCATTAGTTAAACCAAACGGCATGACCATAAACTCGTAATGACCGTAACGTGTCCTGAAAGCAGTCTTTGGAATATCATCTTCTTTCACCCGCATTTGATGATACCCGGAACGTAAGTCAATCTTTGAATAAACAGACGAGCCTTGTAGTTGATCAAATAAGTCGTCGATTCTCGGTAGTGGGTAGCGGTTCTTGATGGTAAGTTTGTTCAACTCTCGGTAGTCGATACACAACCTGAATGTACCATCTTTCTTCTTGACAAACAAAACAGGAGCTCCCCACGGTGATGTGCTTGGTCGAATGAAACCACGCTCTAAAAGTTCTTGTAATTGGCTTTGCAGTTCTTTCATCTCGCTGGGTGCGAGTCTGTAAGGAGCACGAGCTATTGGTGCAGCTCCTGGTACAAGATCTATTTGAAATTCAACGGATCGATGTGGGGGTAATCCCGGTAATTCTTTCGGAAATACATCGGGAAATTCTTTTGCAATGGGAACATCATTGATGCTCTTTTCTTCAGTTTGTACTTTCTCGACGTGTGCTAGAACAGCATAGCAACCTTTTCTTATTAGTTTTTGTGCCTTCAAATTACTAATAAGATGTAGCTTCGTGTTGCCCTTTTCCCCGTACACCATTAAGGGTTTTCCTTTTTCTCGTATAATGCGAATTGCATTTTTGTAACAAACGATCTCTGCTTTCACTTCTTTCAACCAGTCCATACCGATTATCACATCAAAACTCCCTAACTCTACTGGTATCAAATCAATCTTAAATGTTTCGCTAACCAGTTTAATTTCTCGATTCCGACATATATTATCTGCTGAAATTAATTTATCATTTGCTAATTCGAGTAAAAATTTACTATCCAAAGGCGTCAATGGACAACTTAATTTAGCACAAAAATCTCTACTCATATAGCTTCTATCCGCACCCGAATCAAATAAAACGTAAGCAGATTTATTGTCAATAAGAAACGTACCCGTAACAAGCTCCGGGTCTTCCTGTGCCTCTGCCGCATTAATATTGAAAACTCTTCCGCGGCCTTGTCCATTCGTGTTCTCCTGGTTCGGGCAATTTCTAATAATGTGGCCCGGTTTTCCACATTTATAACAAACTACATTGGCATAACTTGCTCCGACACTACTTGCTCCGCCATTACTCATTCCGACACCATTTGTTCCTTTCGTTCTATTAACCCCTGGTCCGTAGACTTCACACTTCGCCGCGCTATGACCATTTCTTTTACACTTGTTGCAAAATTTGGTGCAGAACCCCGAGTGATACTTTTCACACCTTTGGCATAGCTGCTTCTGATTGTTGTTGTTGTTGTTGTTGCGGTTATTATTGTTATTGGGATGATTGTTGTAGTTGCTGTTGTTGTTGTTGTTGTTGTTGGGCCGTTTGTTGTAGTTGCGATTGATGTTTCGATTGTTGGGATAATTGTTGCGATTATTGTTGTAATTGCTGTTGTTGTTGTATTGGTGATTCTTATCACCGTTTTCCTCCCACTTTCTTTTGACTTGCTTCACATTGGCCTCTTCAGCAGTCTGTTCTTTAATTCTTTCTTCAATCTGGTTCACTAGTTTTTGAGCCATTCTACATGCCTGTTGTATGGAGGCGGGCTCGTGTGAACTTATATCTTCTTGGATTCTTTCCTGTAATCCTTTCACAAACGCGTCGATCTTCTCTTCCTCATCTTCGAATGCTCCCGGACACAATAGGCACAATTCTGTGAATCGTCTTTCGTACGTGGTAATATCAAATCCTTGGGTTCGTAACCCTCTAAGTTCTGTCTTGAGCTTATTGACCTCGGTTCTGGGACGGTACTTCTCGTTCATCAAGTGCTTGAATGCTGACCACGGTAGTGCGTAAGCATCATCTTGTCCCACTTGCTCTAGATAGGTATTCCACCATGTTAACGCAGAACCTGTGAAGGTATGCGTAGCGTACTTCACTTTGTCCTCTTCAGTACACTTACTTATGGCAAACACCGATTCGACCTTCTCGGTCTACCGTTTCAATCCGATCGGTCCTTCGGTTCCATCAAATTCCAAAGGTTTGCAGGCAGTGAATTCTTTGTAGGTGCATCCTACACGATTTCCTGTACTGCTAGATCCAAGGTTATTGTTGGTATGTAGCGCAGCCTGTACTGCGGCTATGTTTGAAGCTAGAAAAGTACGGAATTCCTCTTCATTCATATTCACGGTGTGTCGAGTAGTCGGTGCCATTTCCTTCAAAATAGTCAAATGGAACAAGTTAATCATACAGAATATTAAGAGTAGTTAATAGTATATCGTAGCATAATATGAACTCATTTATAAAAGCTTTTTCTTCATATTAGCGTTTTATAAGTTTAAATTCGGGTAGTACCTACCCGTTAAGTTCATACTTAGTAGCTAATATACAATTCAACTACTACAATTCTATATGAAAAACTGATTATAATAATATTTCGCGTTCAAACTTTTATACAATATTTTACAAACTTACAATACCGCTTATTTTACATAAAGCATGAAATATAGCACACAATAACTTTGATACAAGATAGTTGTGAAGATAATTCTAGCTAGTACACAAGTCGTTCAGCAAAGGCAATAAAGACACGTAATTCATACGTCCAGAAACAAGTCATGCATTCTGGTTTTACTAGGACTACTTCCCATCCTTGGTCTTGTGCAACATAACCGTTATGGCCGTTGATAAGACAGCGTGTTGTAACGTCGTCAAAGGGACGTGGGTTACGTAATGTCCAACAGTCCTGTAATAATCTAAAAACCTCATTTCTTACCCCAATTACCGACTCCGTCACTTGTGGAAACGTTTTGTTTAATAGTTGTAGCCCGATGTTCTTGTTCTCACTTTGGTGAGAAGCGAACATTACTAATCCGTAAGTATAACATGCTTCTTTATGTTGCATGTTAGCCGCTTTTTCTAAATCACGAAGTCCAATATTCGGATATATTGAGTCAAAATAATTTCTTAACCCGTTGCGTAAAATAGCATTTGGGTTCCCCGCAATATATGCGTCAAAGTAAACACATCGTAACTTATGGGTTTCCCAATGTGATATCCCCCATCTTTCAAACGAAAGTCTCTTATAAACCAAGACATTCTTGGAACGTTCTTCGAATGTCTTACAAACTGATCTCGCCTTAAATAGTTGTGCCGAGGAATTCTGGCCGACTCTAGACAAGATTTCATCAATCATGTCTCCGGGTAGGTCTCTTAAAATATTGGGTTGTCTATCCATTTTGTGTTTTTAAACTGTAAAATAGACAAGAGTTAGATTCATAAAAAAAATACTTATTAATACAAGCAATTTTTACATATATCATAAAGCATAAGAACACTATATTACATATATTACACCACACGAATACAACTATCTTATTCCGACTCGCTCGTTTCTTCTTCTTCGGTTTTGGTTCGTTTTGCCAAGTTTCTAGGGATATATGATGTTCCCCTAATACGAGCCGTCGTTGTCCACATTGGTTTAGAAAAACCTGGTGGTTTAGAGGTTCCCGGGTCATTGTTACAACTTAAGAACTTCGGGGGTTGACGATACATATAAAGTTCATCGGGGTTGGAATTAGATTTCTCTATTTTTATGCCCTTTCCCTTATTATTTTCTTTTGCCTTTTTAAATTCAGTTGGGGTAATTTCTATAACATCATTGGAATTCTCGTCGGAATCCGATATATCGGAGAATTGGTAATCCTCCCAATATTTTGCTTCCTTGGCGGAAACACCATTGACCATAATTAACCTTGGTCGGTTGGTTGAGGATTCTCTTTTACTTAACCGTTTTATTATTTCCCCCACCGGTTCCGATTCTTCTTCCGGTTCCGATTCTTCGTCCGGTTCCGATTCTTCTTCCGGTTCCGACTCTTCTTCCGGTTCCTCTTCGGGAACTTGTGAATCAGTCCATGAATCATTCCAATTTACATTTGACTCTTCATTATTATTAGGTGAGTCAATGGGACTTGTTCTAGAGGTAGACATCTATCACATAATATCAAACACGTTAAGAGATTAATATATCACATAATATTCATATGTTAAAAATATATAGTTTCCAACAAAAATGTTAAGCAATCATTTTTAAAGAAAACACGGTCGAAGTCCAGAATCACTAATGCATCCTAACAAACTCGATAAGACACACTAATGCAAATTTTCTGGTTCTCTAAGACCAACGCTCTGATACCAACTGAAATGTCCCGTTCTTATTGATTAAAAACGTTCCATATTAATTGATTTCGTTGCGAGGTTTTGACCTCTATATGAGACGTTTTTCAAAGACTGCATTCATTTTTAAAACAAACCATAACCTTTATTTCATAGATAAAGGTTTTAAAAAGCTTTACGTAGATTATCAAATAATGATAATCTAAAATATCCTGTTTACACACGACCATTACATAATGGTTTACAATACAAATATGTTACAACAAAATAAGTTTCTTGAATGCAGTTTTTACACAATATCATACAAGTATGGACTCCAAATCTCGTCCTTATTTAAGTATGCGACAGCGGAAGCTCTTAATAATCACCTGAGAATAAACATGCTTAAAACGTCAACAAAAATGTTGGTGAGTTATAGGTTTAACCTATATATATCAAATCATAATAATAGACCACAAGATTTCATATTTCAATACACATCCCATACATAGAGATAAAAATCATTCATATGGTGAACACCTGGTAACCGACATTAACAAGATGCATATTTAAGAATATCCCCATCATTCCGGGACACCCTTCGGATATGATATAAATTTCGAAGTACTAAAGTATCCGGTACTTTGGATGGGGTTTGTTAGGCCCAATAGATCTATCTTTAGGATTCGCGTCAATTAGGGTGTCTGTTCCCTAATTCTTAGATTACCAGACTTAATAAAAAGGGGCATATTCGATTTCGATAATTCAACCATAGAATGTAGTTTCACGTACTTGTGTCTATTTTGTAAATCATTTATAAAACCTGCATGTATTCTCATCCCAAAAATATTAGATTTTAAAAGTGGGACTATAACTCACTTTCACAGATTTTTACTTCGTCGGGAAGTAAGACTTGGCCACTGGTTGATTCACGAACCTATAACAATATATACATATATATCAAAGTATGTTCAAAATATATTTACAACACTTTTAATATATTTTGATGTTTTTAAGTTTATTAAGTCAGCTGTCCTCGTTAGTAACCTACAACTAGTTGTCCACAGTTAGATGTACAGAAATAAATCGATAAATATTATCTTGAATCAATCCACGACCCAGTGTATACGTATCTCAGTATTGATCACAACTCAAACTATATATATTTTGGAATCAACCTCAACCCTGTATAGCTAACTCCAACATTCACATATAGAGTGTCTATGGTTGTTCCGAAATATATATAGATGTGTCGACATGATAGGTCGAAACATTGTATACGTGTCTATGGTATCTCAAGATTACATAATATACAATACAAGTTGATTAAGTTATGGTTGGAATAGAATTGTTACCAATTTTCACGTAGCTAAAATGAGAAAAATTATCCAATCTTGTTTTACCCATAACTTCTTCATTTTAAATCCGTTTTGAGTGAATCAAATTGCTATGGTTTCATATTGAACTCTATTTTATGAATCTAAACAGAAAAAGTATAGGTTTATAGTCGGAAAAATAAGTTACAAGTCGTTTTTGTAAAGGTAGTCATTTCAGTCGAAAGAACGACGTCTAGATGACCATTTTAGAAAACATACTTCCACTTTGAGTTTAATCATAATTTTTGGATATAGTTTCATGTTCATAATAAAAATCATTTTCTCAGAATAACAACTTTAAAATCAAAGTTTATCATAGTTTTTAATTAACTAACCCAAAACAGCCCGCGGTGTTACTACGACGGCGTAAATCCGGTTTTACGGTGTTTTTCGTGTTTCCAGGTTTTAAATCATTAAGTTAGCATATCATATAGATATAGAACATGTGTGTAGTTAATTTTAAAAGTCAAGTTAGAAGGATTAACTTTTGTTTGCGAAACAAGTTTAGAATTAACTAAACTATGTTCTAGTGATTACGAGTTTAAACCTTCGAATAAGATAGCTTTATATGTATGAATCGAATGATGTTATGAACATCATTACTACCTTAAGTTCCTTGGATAAACCTACTGGAAAAGAGAAAAATGGATCTAGCTTTAACGGATCCTTGGATGGCTCGAAGTTCTTGAAGCAGAATCATGACACGAAAACAAGTTCAAGTAAGATCATCACTTGAATTAAGATTGTTATAGTTATAGAAATTGAACCAAAGTTTGAATATGATTATTACCTTGTATTAGAATGATAACCTACTGTAAGAAACAAAGATTTCTTGAGGTTGGATGATCACCTTACAAGATTGGAAGTGAGCTAGCAAATTTGAAAGTATTCTTGATTTTATGTAACTAGAACTTGTAAAATATATGAAGAACACTTAGAACTTGAAGGTAGAACTTGAGAGAGATCAATTAGATGAAGAAAATTGAAGAATGAAAGTGTTTGTAGGTGTTTTTGGTCGTTGGTGTATGGATTAGATATAAAGGATATGTAATTTTGTTTTCATGTAAATAAGTCATGAATGATTACTCATATTTTTGTAATTTTATGAGATATTTCATGCTAGTTGCCAAATGATGGTTCCCACATGTGTTAGGTGACTCACATGGGCTGCTAAGAGCTGATAATTGGAGTGTAATACCAATAGTACATACATCTAAAAGCGGTGTATTGTACGAGTACGAATACGGGTGCATACGAGTAGAATTGTTGATGAAACTGAATGAGGATGTAATTGTAAGCATTTATGTTAAGTAGAAGTATTTTGATAAGTGTCTTTAAGTCTTTCAAAAGTGTATAAATACATATTAAAACACTACATGTATATACATTTTAACTGAGTCGTTAAGTCATCGTTAGTCGTTACATGTAAATGTTGTTTTGAAACCTTTAGGTTAATGATCTTGTTGAATGTTGTTAACCCATTGTTTATTATAACAAATGAGATGTTAAATTGTTATATTATCATGATATTATGATATATAATATATCTCAGTATGATGTATATACAGTTAAATGTCGTTACAACGATAATCGTTACATATATGTCTCGTTTCGAAATCATTAAGTTATTAGTCTTATTTTTACATATGTATTTCATTGTTAATACACTTAATAATATATTTACTTATCATTTAACATAATTAACCAAGTGTATCAATATCTTAATATGATTCATATGTACCTAGTAAGACGTCGTTATAACGATAATCGTTATATATATCGTTTTCGAGTTTCTTAAATTAATAGTCTCATTTTTATGTATATAACTCATTGTTAAAATACCTAATGAGATACATACTTATAATAAAAACATGTTAACTATATATATAACCATATATATGTCATCGTATAGTTTTTACAAGTTTTAACGTTCGTGAATCACCGGTCAACTTGGGTGGTCAATTGTCTATATGAAACACATTTCAATTAATCAAGTCTTAACAAGTTTGATTGCTTAACATGTTGGAAACATTTAATCATGTAAATATCAATCTCAATTAATATATATAAACATGGAAAAGTTCGGGTCACTACAATGCTGGACAGGGGGAGTTAGTGCAAAATATTCATGTTGATAAGTCAAAAGTGTGCAAATTAAAGAAGTCTTTGTATGGGTTAAAGCACACTCCTAGACAGTGGTTTGAAAAACTTTCTTATGCTTTCACATAGTTTGGATATAAACATTCAAAAGCAGATTATTCTTTGTTTAAAAGAAAGATGACAATTAGTTTTGTAACGACCCAAACCCGTTATCGAAAAACGACATTAATTTTTTTTTATAAGGTAAACAACAACAATAAGACCAACACTTGCATTTTTGAAACACTTCTAACGCATCACTTTAACACCAAATCAACTCATAACAATCAAACCATATTCAAAAATTTTTGAATACATTAACTACACACGTTCAAGTATCAAAATGGGTATAACAACCCATGGGAATCCAACAACTCATTCCATACATCCATATAGTAATTTCAACCCAAAATAGTTTAACTTCCAAACAAAAGACGAGCATGATGTTTATGATTAAACTACCTAAACCTAGGTCGAGCTCCAAAAACTATTGATATAGCCAAAACAGACGGTTTTGTTCGTGCGGTGTCGTTAGGTCGCAGAGCGTCGAATTCGGTATAGCACAGAGAAGTTGTCGTTTAATTTATATTGTGCGGGGCCTAAATTTACTCTTAAATTTCTAATGTAGAAGGTGTAAGTTAACGTAGGGTCGTGCTTTTGAATGGTTTAACGAATTGAAGATCAAGTGGATAATTGTCTTTTATTTAAATTACCTGGATAAAAGATAGTAGTTGGTTTAAGCTAAAATCCTAATTGCAGAAAAGGTAAATAAGGTAGGAGGATGTCCGGAGTGTGCAGATCAGGGAAATGTTGATCAAGATATCAGTTTGAGTTAGGGAAAGGTAATTATGTTGATATTAAAGCTTATGATTGAAATGGTGTAGATCTGGTTGGATGAGCCAATTACACAGACCTACTTATCTCTAAACTCTCAGAGTTCTCGTTGAGCAGTGAAAAGTATATCACGTGGTTGTATAATTGAAACGTAACAATAACTCGGAGGTTACCCTTAGTAAAGCAATAGGTTTATTAGTGAGTTGAGTTCTAATCCTAACCCTCGTTATCAGTTTGGTTAACTGAATAACAACGTGCCGTCTTGATTGAACACTGATCACAAACGGAAGGAGTCCGTCGGGTTAAGTTGACAAAACCTTAAATGAAAACTAACAACCATTTCATAATACTAATGAGATCAAACCAAGACAAACATTATACAGCATTAAAATTGATATACTGAAAGTAAAGCAGATAGAAACCTAACAGGTACCTAGACAGTTGGTATGACTTAATCCTAGGGCAACAATCAAACAAGAACATGCAATAGGTTTGGATCATACAATCAGGGCACTGGCTAGATCTTAACAGCTCCTAAGAGGTCTCTTTGGAATAGTCAATAGGTATATTAGGTCATTCATGTCTCAATTCCTAAGTTCCGTGTCCTAAAAGCGCATTAAATGCCTCTCGGGAACTCCGGCCATACCGAGTTCATAGAATCTTCAGATACAGTATAACCAGGGGTCTTAATCCTATGAAGTAGCTAAGTTTATATAGGTGGACAAGTCCTGATCACAACCTAGGTTGGTCAATCCTTAAGATGCTATCATACAAATCTATCAGACTTTCTAGTTCAGCAAAATAACAATAACCGTACTAATTTAACATAATTACGCTAACCCAAACTTCTATCATGGCAACATACAGATTACTTAAGCTATCATGGTAATATCAAAAAGCATTATTAAACATAAAAGGTAAGGATACATGTTTAATACAAAAGACAAGCGTTTCAGATAAAAACCTGAAAAGGCCGAAGAAATCTGCCCGAGATCGCAGGGACTCGCCGGGATATCCTCCGGAAAATAAAAGCTAAGCTAGCTACTAATAAAAACTAACCTAAAACTTGAAAATATAAAATGAATTGTAAATTGAGTGTGTGTTGAAATGGATGGAGAAGGCCTTTTAAATAGACTTGATTTTTACCTGCAAACGGCTGGCAGGCCGTTTGCCAAGCCAGCCCTTTTACAGGGGCCGTTTGCTGAGCCCGTTTGGCAGGCCGTTTCTGAGCCAGGCAAACTGTTTAGTAGGCCGTTTAGCTTGCCTGGTAAGCCTGATTTCCTGGATCGTAACTCGTTTTCTTTTCTTTCACCGTTTTCGCTCTAGATTCTTCGTTTTAGCTCCGTTTTACTTGATTCTTTTTGCATCGCCTTTGTAATTACTTAATATACAAAATCAACCGACAAACCGATTATTTTTGCGATAAAGTTTGGAACTTTATGGGTTTTGGGGCCTGATATTGGGGGGTAAAAACGTGACTTTTTGGCCGATATCAGCTATCTTCCAATAATCAACAAGATGGAGTTCTCTAGTCCCCGAGCTTACCATTGTCTTTATCTGCGCCTGAAACTAAAAAGTAAACAATGAGGGAGTAAGCAACATGCTTAGTGAGTGCAATAGTTATATGCATACATACATAACCTACTTACTCGCATATGCTTACACAATTCTGCATACAAGTTAGCATCACAAGAACATATGATATCGAAATATAATGTGCTAACTCTACAATCACACAAAAATGCTTAACCATTCACAATAATGTTATTCATAAATTAAATATAACATTATTCAACACATGTATGTGGCCGACAAAGTGTGAATCCTTACGGAAGACACTCACCACATACATCACACAATGTGGCCGACAAAGAGTGAAACCTTTCGGATTACACTCACCACATCACCACAAGTGGCCGACAAAGAGTGAATCCTAACGCACGGATAGCACTCACCACTTCACCCGCAAGCAAACAAATTATATACGTACACATATAATTACTCCAATCACCTTATCGCTTAGGTGAACGCTAGCACAAAATCCCGCAATCTTCAAAGTAATGTACCTATTATATTTACCACCACAATCAACACACAAAACAAGTTGGACTACTTACCAACCCATAACCCCTAGTGCAATTACGACCCATAGTGCAGATGTGACCCATTTGCACTACTAACACCCACTCTAGGCCGAGACCACCCCTAATCACTAATAACTAGTGATTATGGTCCTAATACATCAATTAACACAATGTTTAACATTTACATACTCATATTGAAAATTTGGGTCTCACAACACCTAATTGACCCATTTCAAGGTCAACACCCATATTTAGGTCATATATGAACCCAAACATACATATGTGTTAGTGATCTAGTAGCATTTCAAGACTTACTAACCTAAATCACAACATCAAACCCTATATCATGTATCTTGGGGTCTACATATGTAAAGACCCGTCCTAATCCATCCGGACGAAGTCCATATCGATTATAAACGATTCACAACAGTTGGTTACATCGCGAGGTACTTGACCTCTATATGATAAATTTTACAAACATTGCATTCGATTTTAAAAGACAATCTTTCTTTACAACGAAAGTTGACGACATGCATACCATTTCATAATATATCCAACTATAATTGACTTAATAATAATCTTGATGAACTCGATGACTCGAATGCAACGTCTTTTGAAATATACCATGAATGACTCCAAGTAATGTCCTTAAAATGAGCAAATGCACAGCGGAAGATTTATTGCATACCTGAGAATAAACATGCTTTCAAGTGTCAACCAAAAGGTTGGTGAGTTCATTAGTTTAACATAAATAATCATTTCATAATTTTAATAGACCACAAGATTTCATATTTCCATTTCTCAAAAACATACGTCCCATGCATAGAGACAAAAATATCATTCATATGGATTGAACACCTGGTAACCGACATTCACAATATGCATATAAGAATATCCCCATCATTCCGGGATCCTCCTTCGGACATGATATAAATTTCAAAGTACTAAAGCATCTGGTACTTTGGATGGGGCTTGTTGGGCCCGATAGATCTATCGTTAGGATTCGCGTCAATTAGGGTGTATGTTCCCTAATTCTTAGATTACCAGACTAAAAAGGGGCATATTCGGTTTAATAATCCAACCATAGAATGTAGTTTCGATCACTTGTGTCTATTTCGTAAAGCATTTATAAAAGCAGCGCATGTATTCTCAGTCCCAAAAATATATATTGCCAAAAGCATTTAAAAAGGGAGCAAATGAAACTCACTGTAATGTATTTTGTAGTAAAAATACATATGACGATATTGAACAACTGAACAATGCAGGGTTGGCCTCGGATTCACGAACCTATATCATTTTTAATATTATTAATATACGTAGTTGTAATCGAACAAATATAAATTTATTAATTATATCCTTTTTATATTGATAATATATATATGTTCCTCATATTCATTTCGTATATAAAAATATATTAAATTTTGTTATGTTATGTGTATTAAATATATCATTTGTATATTAATAATTAAAAATAGTAGTTATAATAAGATCAAAATAATATTAATAGTGGTAAAATGGTTATAATACATAATATTATTAATAAGGTAGTAATGTTAATGATTCTATTAACAATAATAATAATAATGTTATTAATGATAATAAATGTAAATATATTACTTTTAGTGTTAATGATAGTTTTAATAATAATGTCTTACTAATAATAATAATAATAATAATAATAATAATAATAATAATAATAATAATAATAATAATAATAATAATAATAATAATAATAATAATAATAATAATAATAATAATAGTTGTAACTAGGGTTATGCTAATAATAATATTAAAGGGTAACTAATACATGTATTAGTAATAATGATAATACTAATAACTAACGTCCGTAATACATAATAATAATAATACTAATAATTATAACTTTAATACTTAATGATAATAACAATAATAATAATCGTGATATTCTTAACAATTAATATTAATAATAATAACATTAGTAATACTTTTAATTTTTGCAACTATGATGTTAATAATAATTACTATATTACTAGTAATAACAATTATAATAATAATAATCATAATAATATCATATCATTAATAATAAAAATAATAACAACAATAACAATAATGATAATAATAATAATTATAAAGAAAAAGAAAACTACCTTTAAATGTTATCCCAAAAAAAATATGCCTAAAGCCGGACTCGAACTCGAGACCTCCCGCTCACCCATAAACACCCAAGACCGTGGCTCTAATGCCTTATTTCTGTTTTATACTGTAAATCATATGTATTTATCCCCTATATCTGTTTCCACTTCTATCTTCTTCTTCATTCATTCCATTCGACTAAGAAAAAAATTTAATCATCCAAATAGCAAATTTAATTTTTGTCTAAGACTTATAAATAATCAGTAACATATATAGTTGGATTATTGGTTAAGTAAAACGAAAAAAAGAAAAAGAAAATTAAACAAGTATAAACCTGCTGCTATACAGCGACGCTGTTAAAAAGAAAAAAAAAATTGAACTTGATCTTTAACAACATTTTAGCTTAGGGTTTCAACATAAAAAGGTTTGTAAATCACTCCACGAAACTTTTAGAATCATCAATTTGATCAGAAACATAACCATGAACGTGAATTTATCTCAAGAACAATTGTTAACTTTTTTAAAACTAAACTTTGACTTCAAAATTAAACCTCAATTTGAAGAATTGGATTATGATATTTTACAGAAAGATCGTTCAGCATATTCCAAGCAAAACTACATTTATGGATTTTGAAAAACGTTTAGGAATCGGGCTTTCTATTAAAAGTGACACGAACAGAGGGAGAAAGAAAGTGTTTTCATATTTCTGTTTTTAATTGTTCATTAACAGTGTAAATAGCAGGTATACAGATAATAATGATTAGGTTAAACAAATAATGGGAGCAGTTTACAGGTTTGTTATTTAGTAAAATGGTCGACAAGGGAATCTTCAATCAGATAAAGAAGGACATGAAGCAGAAAAATAATTATAAAAATATTGAGTCTGATGTCGATTGCTTAGCTAAACTTTTGGTTATATTTGTTTTAATCCGGCCTTTTAACAAGATTAGAGACAAAAGAAAATCTTTGGATTGTGATGTTAAATAGAATACGGTTTTATCTGTATTTTTATATGTGTAAGTCAGTATTTAGGTTATATATATATATATATATATATATATATATATATATATATATATATATATATATATATATATATATATCCAGTTCTTAAATTATAATTTTTAACAATTATAAATATTTTATTGTTACTAATAGTTAATAATACTAACATTAATTTTAATAGTAATAATATTATTGATAACGATAATAACATGATAATATTGATACTAACAATTTAAATATATATATTTTTTAAAAATGATAATAACTACCAAAAAATTGTATACCAAAATATTGTTAATAATGATAATACTAATAATACCAATATTATTAATAATAACAATGACATTAATAATAATATTACTATATCAATCTATATATAACATGTTCTTATCTTTATATTATTAATAACACTAATGTTGGTATTAATATTAGAAATAGTACAATAAAAGTTATTTTTATACTTGTGTTATATATATGTGTGTGTGTGTGTATATATATATATATATATATATATATATATATATATATAGATATGTATCATTACTTATATCTTTTTATGTATTAAATTTTAATATTTAAATTATATTTTATAATTTCCAATTATAATATATACTTACATTTATATATACATATTTATTTATAACAATTGTTCGTGAATCGTCGAGCATGGTCAAAGGTAATTGATTACATGACTATAGTTCCAAAATTTTGAGATTCCACTTAACAAACTTTGCTTATCGTGTCAGAAACATTCAAAGGTTAAGTTTAAATTTGGTCAGAACTCTCCGGGTCGTCACAGTACCTACCCGTTAAAGAAATTTCGTCCCGAAATTTGAGTGTGGTCGTCATGGCTAACAAGAAAAATGTTTTCATGACGAATATGAGTTGATAAATAAAGTTTTATCATTATGGATTAGTATAGATAAAATAATTCGATTTTTCGAAGAGTACTAATGAAGCTATCACTAAGTAGTGAAATAAGAAAAGTAAAATATGACTTAATTGTTGACATAGTCACGTTTGAATTTAGAAAATAAGGCGCGTCTTAACTTTTGACGTTGTCTTAGTTGAATTTCGGAATTCAAGGGGTTTAAAGAAAATCTTCAAAATCTATAAGATTTGATTCTTCGGTGAATAAGGAAGTTAAAATCTGTAAAATTAAATACGGTGATCTGCCTCGATTACTCTGTCTGATATATCCATTATAAGTTAAGCTCTTTCGTTCCATTATTCTCACCATTCCTATACTTTCTTTCTTAGTTCATACATCCAAAAGATTGTGGAAATGCTTAATCCTATTCTAATTCTTGATATTTTCCTAATTATCATTTCTGTCATCCTTCCTTTCAAAATTCCACTAGAAAGATTTGGTTACTTCTACTATTACCTTGGGGTGATACTATTCTTAATTCTACCGTGTCTTTATGTTGCTATTCTTATTAATATTCACGGTTTGGAACCTCCGTGTTGTTATTGGGCTTAATATTTTCTCTTATATTTTGGAGCTCTTTGCCTTTTTATTATCTTCTCGACCTCTAGTAAAGCGAGTAATGGTCCAGAATTCATAAGTATGGAATTTCGGATAAACATCACGTTCTAAATAAGAAAGAATGTATTAGCACGATTTGATTTGTCAAATTACCAGAATCACTGAGAATAGAACTATCAAGAATATATTTTCTTGATATGTTCAGAAGTTAATCAGAATGAAAGAGTTATGTAACATGACACATGATGACGTTATAATCTGTGAATCATCATGTTCCATTTAGAAACTCAGCATGACTTACTATAATATAATCACGTTGATCAAGTGTCATTATATTATACTAACTCATACATCAGTTCCCAACATCACTTCAATAACATTCATATTTTAAACTCGAAGGTTTCAAAATTTAGAAACTAAAATAGTTTCTTTTATGATGTAACACAGGAAGCACGAAGAGATATATAATTTCGGACAAGAATATTTATGAAAATATCCTCATAAATATCGAAGATATTGATGATGATATTTTGGAATTTCTAAGTTCGAAGGTTGATGAAGAAAAATTTTTCGCAAGATTTTAACATGACTTCGGAGCAAGATATTCTCTAAAGATTTCAACGGATCCAGAATTACCTGGATTCTTTGAATATAGGGTATGGTCCTTGTATTTGTCCTTGGTCTCCTTCATGGTTTACTCAATCTGTTTTTCAGTACCAAATTTTCTATCGAGCGTTCCCAACACTCTCTTCTTTATCTTCAAACTTTTGACCGTTTAGACCATCTACAATTTTTCTGCCTCCTCTGCATTTAATGCTTCAATATTTGAATCTTCGATTATCATTCTGAAGTGGTTTCAAGAGAATTGTGTTTTTAGATGATTAAACGCTAATGGTAACATGGTGGAATATGAAAGGTTCTTCGGTAACAATAAAAGAGCACTCATATATATCAAGCTTATAGTAAGGCTAGTCCGACTGAAAAGTCGAAGTTGACTTGTTGGAGCTGTGACAAATTTGGCTAATTTGAAAGGAATTCTAAAGTTATTTTCGGTAATAACAACGTCAATGGAGCTAGCACGGATACGTGTTAAACGTTTACTCAGGTTCTGAGTGTTTTCAGGTGCATAACTATATACATCAATCTTTCCTTCCGTAGATGAAGTGCGGTTGGTTCATCCTCTCGATTTAGGTGTTTTCAAGAATCATGAAAGGTTTGAACGCAGATTGTAATTGTCAAGATACAAATGAGGTTTAAGATGAAGTCAAGCGGCAAACTTGAAGAATTGTTTAGTTTCATATATTATAATCAATATTTTAATTCATTTTAATTGTTCAATGTCGGCAGTCCATAATTGATAGTCCACAGTTAACAGTGTAATCATTCATATATAGTTTAATATATAATATTCGAATTAATTAATACGTATCGTGACCCGTGTACATGTCTCAGACTCGATCACAACTCAAACTATATATATTATTGTAGAATCAACCTCAACCCTGTATAGAGAACTCGATCATTACTGCATATAGAGTGTCTATGGTGATTCCAAATAATATATATAGATGCGTCGATATGATATGTCAAAACCTTGTATACGTGTCCCGATATTTAAAGTGCGTTAAATAAATAACAGAAAATAAATGATGATAAATAAAGTGCGAAAAGTAAATAACAGAAATTAAATGACGTTAAATAAAATTGCGAGAATTAAAATTGCGATAAAATAAATTGCGATAATTAAATTGCGATAAATAAAATGTAATATGGAATTAACAGTTAGCTAGGAACAGTTAGCTAGGATTTTGTTAGCGTGGTTTCTTAACAAAATTTCATATTGTCAATTAGTCTGTTTCTAATCAATTTTTATTGTGTCCATTATTTCTTCATTATGCCACTTGTTGAATTCTGATAGGTCAAAATCCAAGTATGAAATTGAATAAAAATGGTTATTCTGTGGTGAACAGATTCGTATAGCTATGGTTGTAAGTAGGATAGTAAATGACTATTGAATCAGATTCGAAGAATGTACAGTGTAACTTATTAATACGAAATCTAAATATTCCTCAGGTATTACCTACCCGTTAAAATATTTTCACCATTAACAGTTTGTACAATAAAAATTTTAATTGCAACCTTTTTGAAAACATATATACATATATATTTTCTTCAGACGTAATTATGGATTTAATGAGTCAATGTGATATTAAACTCATCAGATTTACAGCTAGAACTAGAGTACATAACCTCTAAACATTAGAGATTACATAATCACCATGAAGGACGAAGATAGTTTATGTAGAACGATTCGTAGAACGATGATTATGCTTGAGGTATAGATTGCGAGGTTGAGACGTGTGATGATGTTGTTGTTGTTGGTACTGGTTATGCTGCTGGTGCTGCTGATGGTGGTACTGTTGCTGTCGGTGCTACAAGTGTTGTTGGTGCTGAGGTTGGTGATGATGTTGGTGTAGTAAGTATAGCTTGTAAATCACGCACCATTCTTGTCAGGGTTTCTATCCTACCCTCTATCATTTCTATCCATCCACTCATCTGATTCGATAGATCTTGATTATCAATTCGAAGTTCCCTAACTTCTTCTAATATTCCTCTTCGATTGGTATTCGGAAGTAGAGGTTGAATATTTTCTGAGATTGCAGTAATGCGACCTTCGAGGCGGAATATTTTAGTAAGAAGGGTGAATACAGTGTTGCGCATAGGTTCACCGGTGAGTACATCGTTTTCTCCGATGTTAGGAGGTAAGTTTGGTTCACGGTAGGGCTCGCCTTCTTCATTTCTCCATCGAGTGAGTAAGTCTCGGACCCACCCCCATCTCTTCCAGAAAGAAAAATAATTAAATGGTTGAGGCACTTCTGGTTCATTGACTTCGGAGTCTGCTTCAATATACATCTCGAAATCGCTTCCGGAACTAATGGAATCCAACCTAGGTGTAGGATCCATCTCTCACGATCAGTTAAAGGGTTTTGATATGAAATGATTTTTGAATATCGAATGATATTCTAATTATATATAGAATATCTATACATGCTTCCAAAGATCCCGTGAATTACGGAGAAAATTAAAGAAACGTGTCAGATAAGGTCTATAGTGACAGATACGCTAAGATATGGATTTTGTCTATACACTATTCATGCAATCATTGCAGTAAGATGTGTCTAGACTAAGAATGATAAGCAGGTAATTTCTTAGGGATGATAAACTGATGATTTCCGACAAAGATGATAAGCAATTTTTTTTTTGACATGCAGACACGGTCGAAATCCAGACTCACTAATGCATCCTAACGACTTATCAGTTATACACACTAATGCAGACCTGGTTCGCTAAGACCACCGCTCTGATACCAACTGTAAAGACCCATCCTAATCCATCCGGACGAAGTCCATATCGATTATAAACGATTCACAACAGTTGGTTACATCACGAGGTACTTGACCTCTATTTGATACATTTTACAAACATTGCATTCGATTTTAAAAGACAATCTTTCTTTACAACAAAAGTTGACGACATGCATACCATTTCATAATATATCCAAATATAATTAACTTAATAATAATCTTGATGAACTCGACGACTCGAATGCAACGTCTTTTGAAATATGCCATGAATGACTCCAAGTAATGTCCTTAAAATGAGCAAATGCACAGCGGAAGATTTATTGCATACCTGAGAATAAACATGCTTTCAAGTGTCAACCAAAAGGTTGGTGAGTTCATTAGTTTAACATAAATAATTATTTCATAATTTTAATAGACCACAAGATTTCATATTTTCATTTCTCATAAACATACGTCCCATGCATAGAGACAAAAATATCATTCATATGGATTGAACACCTGGTAACTGACATTCACAATATGCATATAAGAATATCCCCATCATTCCGGGATCCTCCTTCGGACATGATATAAATTTCAAAGTACTAAAGCATCCAGTACTTTGGATGGGGCTTGTTGGGCCCGATAGATCTATCTTTAGGATTCGCGTCAATTAGGGTGTCTGTTCCCTAATTCTTATATTACCCGACTAAAAAGGGGCATATTCAGTTTAATAATCCAACCATAGAATGTAGTTTTGATCACTTGTATCTATTTCGTAAAGCATTTATAAAAGCAGCGCATGTATTCGCAGTCCCAAAAATATATATTGCCAAAAGCATTTAAAAAGGGAGCAAATGAAACTCACTGTAATGTATTTTGTAGTAAAAATACATATGACGATATTGAACAACTGAACAATGCAGGGTTGGCCTCGGATTCACGAACCTATATCATTTGTAATATTATTAATATACGTAGTTGTAATCGAACAAATATAAATTTATTAATTATATCCTTTTTATATTGATAATATATATATATGTTCCTCATATTCATTTCGTATATAAAAATATATTAAATTTTGTTATGTTATGTGTATTAAATATATCATTTGTATATTAATAATTAAAAATAGTAGTTATAATAAGATCAAAATAATATTAATAGTGGTAAAATGGTTATAATACATAATATTATTAATAAGGTAGTAATGTTAATGATTCTATTAACAATAATAATAATAATAATAATAATGTTATTAATGATAATAAATGTAAATATATTACTTTTAGTGTTAATGATAGTTTTAATAATAATGTCTTACTAATAATAATAATAATAATAATATTAATAATAATAATAATAATAATAATAATAATAATAATAATAATAATAATAATAATAATAATAATAATAATAATCATAGTTGTAACTAGGGTTATGATAATAATAATATTAAAGGGTAACTAATACATGTATTAGTAATAATGATAATACTAATAACTAACGTTCGTAATACATAATAATAATAATACTAATAATTATAACTTTAATACTTAATGATAATAACTATAATAATAATCGTGATATTCTTAACAATTAATATTAATAATAATAACATTAGTAATACTTTTAATTTTTGCACCTATGATGTTAATAATAATTACTATATTACTAGTAATAACAATTATAATAATAATCATAATAATATCATATCATTAATAATAAAAATAATAACAATAATAACAATAATGATAATAATAATAATTATAAAGAAAAAGAAAACTACCTTTAAATGTTATCCCAAAAAAAATATGCCTAAAGCCGGGCTCGAACTCGAGACCTCCCGCTCACCCATAAACACCCAAGACCGTGGCTCTAATGCCTTATTTCCGTTTTATACCGTAAATCATATGTATTTATCCCCTATATCTGTTTCCACTTCTATCTTTTTCTTCATTCATTCCATTCGACTAAAAAAAAAATTTAATCATCCAAATAGCAAATTTAATTTTTGTCTAAGACTTATAAATAATCAGTAACATATATAGTTGGATTCTTGGTTAAGTAAAACGAAAAAAAAATTAAACTAGTATAAACCTGCTGCTATATAGCGACGCTGTTAAAAAGAAAAAAAATTGAACTTGATCTTTAATAACATTTTAGCTTAGGGTTTCAACATAAAAAGGTTTGTAAATCAGTCCACGAAACTTTTAGAATCATCAATTTAATCAGAAACATAACCACGAACGCGAATTTATCTCAAGAACAATTGTTGACTTTTTTAAAACTAAACTTTGACTTCAAAATTAAACCTCAATTTGAAGAATTGGATTACGATATTTTACAGAAAGATCGTTCAGCATATTCCAAGCAAAACTACATTTATGGATTTTGAAAAACGTTTAGGAATCGGGCTTTCTGTTAAAAGTGACACGAACAGAGGGAGAAAGAAAGTGTTTTCATATTTCTGTTTTTAATTGTTCATTAACAGTGTAAATAGCAGGTATACAGATGATAATGATTAGGTTAAACAAATAATGGGAGCAGTTTACAGGTTTGTTATTTAGTAAAATGATCGACAAGGGAATCTTCAATCAGATAAAGAAGGACATGAAGCAGAAAAACAATTATAAAAATATTGAGTCTGATGTCGATTGCTTAGCTAAACTTTTGGTTACATCTGTTTTAATCCGGCCTTTTAACAAGATTAGAGACAAAAGAAAATCCTTGGATTGTGATGTTAAATAGAATACGTTTTTATCTGTATTTTTATATGTGTAAGTCAGTATTTAGGTTATATATATATATATATATATATATATATATATATATATATATATATATATATATATCCAGTTCTTAAATTATAATTTTTAACAATTATAAATATTTTATTATTACTAATAGTTAATAATACTAACATTAATTTTAATAGTAATAATATTATTGATAACGATAATAACATGATAATATTGATACTAACAATTTAAATATATATATTTTTTAAAAATGATTATAACTACCAAAAAATTGTATACCAAAATATTGTTAATAATGATAATACTAATAATACCAATATTATTAATAATAACAATGACATTAATAATAATATTACTATATCAATCTATATATAACATGTTCTTATCTTTATATTATTAATAACACTAATGTTGGTATTAATATTAGAAATAGTACAATAAAAGTTATTTTTATACTTGTGTTATATATATGTATATATATATATAGATATGTATCATTACTTATATCTTTTTATGTATTAAATTTTAATATTTAAATTATATTTTATAATTTCCAATTATAATATATACTTACATTTATATATACATATTTATTTATAAACAATTATTCGTGAATCGTCGAGCATGGTCAAAGGTAATTGATTACATGACTATAGTTCCAAAATTTTGAGATTCCACTTAACAAACTTTGCTTATCGTGTCGAAAACATTCAAAGATTAAGTTTAAATTTGGTCAGAAATCTCCGGGTCGTCACAACATACACAAATCTTACCCAAATTGCCCAAGTCTCAAAAGAAATGGGGCTTACACCCAACAATAGGCCAAAACCCTAACCATAACTCAAATTAAAAAATAGAACTTGGATTTCAAACTTACCGCAACACCAAAACGTAGCTAGCAAGTGGATTCAACAGGATCTAAACTCCAAATGATGAGATCTAGCTCCTTCCTCCTTGATTCAAGCTTTCCCTCTCTAGGGTTTGGTTCTCTCTCTAGGTAGGAGTGTTTAAGTGAATGGAAAATGAGATCAAGATTAGATTTGGATCAGATTTAAGGCTTAGAACTCGGCACCCTATTGAAATGACAATTGTACCCATTTTTAAAATAACCAAAAGCTAATCCCACCAGCGCATATGCGCCACATATATGAATTATATACGCCGCATATGGCTCCCAAGAAAATATGCACCACATATTTCATCCTCATGGGCCGCATATTGTTGTCTGTCTTCGTATGCTTAAAAAATACACTACATATGTGCCGCATATGGTGTTTATATACGCCGCATTTGATCAGTTTGCAACATTTCATTTGTTTTGCCATCTTGATTCATTTTTAAGCCAATGTTGGTCAATTTTACACTCTCATTGATCGAATATTCACATTGTAAACTCAAACGACGTCCTAAATCCTGAGATGGCGTCCAGTATACGTGTATCTGAAATAGGGTGTTACAAGTTTACTATTGTCCTGGTGTATGTTGATGATCTTTTTATAACTGGTAATAGTGTTGAGCATATTAATCTTCTAAAGTCACAGTTAAATTCTCATTTTCACATGAAGGATCTGGGAGTGGTTAGTTATTTTTGGGGCGCTTGAAGTGTCAAAATTATCATAAGGGATCTTTATAAGTCAACAAAAGTATATTATGGATTTTTAAAGAACATGGAGTGTTAAATTGTAGACCATACAAGTTGTTTTAGATCCTAATACCAAATTACAAGCTGACTCTGGTACTCCTTTGCTTGATCCATAAGTGTAAAGAAGGCTAATTGGCAAGCTAATTTACTTGACTATTACACTGCATGATATATGTTATAGTGTACAATTGTTAAATCAATTCATCCAGTCTCCAACCTCTATTCATTATCAAGCTGCAAAACACTTGCTTAGATATTTGCTACTTGTATCTGCACAAGGTATTTTATTGGCCAGTAGTTCAGCTGTAGAGTTAAAAATCCTTTTGTGATTCAGATTGGGCTAGTTGTCCTATGACTAGAAGGTTAACAACTAGCTATTGTCTTCTTCTAGGAAATTCTCCTATTTCTTGAAAGTCAAAGAAGCAACATGTTGTCTCCAGATCATCTGCAGAAGTAGAATACAGGTCAATGGCACTTGTTGTGAAATTACATGGATGATAAGTTTGTTGAAATATTTGGGCTTGACTGATTTGGGTCTTGTTAAACTGTACTGTGAAAATCAAGCAACTATCTATATTATTGCTAATCCTTTTTTCATTCAAGAACTAAACACATAGAGGTGGATTGCCACTATGTTCGAAATCAAGTATAAAGTGGGATAGTTAAACATACTTATGTTCATACTGGATCACAGTTAGCTGATGTACTTACCAAGATTGTATATGTGGATTAACACAACAAGTTTTTAGGCAAGTTAGGAGTTCCTACTATCAATAACTCCAAACTTGAGGGGGAGTATAAACCGTGTCAACATCCAAGTCAAGTACAAAAGTTAATGATACGCATACCCGATCAGCTCGTATAGTGTATCAAGCAGCATCGCCATTAGGAATTACCAGAGCGCGCCAAGGCCTGAAAGGCTATGCTTATTGCATCGCGCTATCCCTGTAAGCGCGTATAGGCAGCGGCCACGTGATGAGCGATGCTGTGGCCTGAAGGGCTATGCTTATTGCATCGCGCTATCCTTGTAAGCACTCATAAGCAGCAGCCACATGATGGGCGATGCTGTGGCTGGCAGAGGACACCTGTCAGACAAGAGTCAGAGCCGACAAGAACACTTTTTAATTTTGTCGGACCAGCTCGCCTGAGAACGTACTATTTGCAGGCCACAATCTGTTTAGCCTCATTACGTGGCAATAGAAGACAAGAAAGGTTATCCTATAAATACAAGACTTCGTTCACAGAACAAAGGATCTGGACTCTTCACCTTCACACATACACATATATTCTAAGAACAGTAGTGTGATGACCCGGAAATTTCTGACCAAATTTAAACTTAATCTTTGTATGATTAAACATTTCCGACACGATAAGCAAAGTCTGTAATGTTGAGTCACGAAAATTTTGGAACTATATTCATATAATCAATTATTCTTTGACTGTTCTCGACGATTCATGAACAATATATATATATAACTTAATGTGCATATATATATGATTTCAAGTTATTTAGTAAACGATAGTAACATTCATTTGTTAATTCGATTGATATTTAGATAAGTGAACTAAAACGTTTAAGATGAACAAGTAAAACACTAATTTGCTACAGTATTTTCGAATTGGTACAGTACCCAAAATACTACAGTGTTTTTTTGAAAATCACTATTTGCTACATTAACTTTGCTACAGTAACTTGCTACAGTAAAACACTATTTCAAAATGAAAATGTATATATATATTTTACAAGGTGATAAAATAAAATATTAACTTAATCTTAAAATGATTTGATTTAAAATAATATTATTAAATATATATTAATAAATAACGAGACGAGACGATAATTTATAGAAGTAAATGACCAAAACACTCAAATGTATAAGTTATATTTCAAGTGGTATGATTTATGGATAATTTAAATCTATATTTTGACAAAGGTACGATTCGCGAAACGTAAAGTACAAGTTTTCTCAGTGTACGAAAGGACGTTCGAAAAACCGGAACAGGGACATAAGTCGGGTGACAACGTACGAGTCAACGGATCAAAAATTACAAGTCAACTATGCACGTGAATATAATATAATATATAATTAATTATATAAATTAAATATAAATTATATATATTATATATAATAAAATAATATGTCGACGAGCTAAAAGTTAAACAATTGTGAGCTGTCCCAGGGTGCCATGCGATCGCATGGCCATGAAGCACAAATCCCATGCGATCGCATGGGGTACTTTTTCAGGCCAAGTCCTATAAATTGATCGAATTGGCTCTGGTCTCATTCATTTAATATACTCCGTAATCATTTACTTATTTATATTATTATTATTATTATTATTATTATTATTATTATTATTATTATTATTAAAGATTAATATTATTATTATTAATCTTATTATTATTATTAGTAGTATTATTATACATAAAATACTACGACGGAGTGCTGTTTGAGTAATTTAAAAATGAGTTTTTACGAGCGGGATAGAGCTAAGGAAATTATGGGTTATTACTAAGGAGGTCATGGGTATTGATTCGAGGGTTTTACTCGTGAGTCAAACTAGTGTTTATCATCTCCGTTGCGTCTACGTACTTTCCTACAATATTGAATCACAATATTGATACGTAAACATTTATATCTTATCTATTATATATTAATAGTGTATCCCTGACTAGTGCTCGAGTACATAGGATTATACGTGCTAGTACGATAAATTTTGTCGTTAAACGGTTTATGACGAATCACGAATTAAATACATATGTTACTGATAAAAGGTATATAGTATGCATGTTTTTGGAAAGCTGGCAAAAAATCAATAACTTTTCATTTAGGAATCTCGTAATTTTGATGAACGAATTAAAAGATATGGACAACTGAATTATGATTAACGATAATTGGAATTGCTTTTGAATCTGCAATTATTATTTAAACAACTTGTTTGTAAGATTGATAAATTAGATTTTTGAGTATTACCAACTGAGTAAATGAATCCTTATATAAGGTACGTCTCGTTTTGTTGAACTATTGTCAAAATTGACTTTTTGAAACGACTTTGGATAACTTTTGTATGTCGATCTCGAGCATTAGGATTGTGATACACTATGACCAGACCTAGCTTGATAGACATTTATTGACCAACATATGTTCTCTAGGTTGAGATCTACGGTTAATTTTGCATTCCGAGTTTCAGTCACATTTTGATGAACGACTTTATATGCTGCTAAGGTGAGTTTCATTTGCTCCCTTTTTAATTGCTTTTGTAATATATATTTTTAGGCTGAGAATACATGCACTTTATTTTAAACGCAATGGATACAAGTACATACTAAATTCTACACCGAGTTGAACCGAAAATGCCTTAGCTTTGGTAACTAGTAACTGTCAGTTATAAGAACCGATGAGCGCGAATAGGTGTATATGGATCCATAGGGCTTGATATCCCCGTCCGAGCTAGAGCACTAGCCTTTTAACGGACGTATGCTATTTGAGAAGCATACACATTGGTTTGCGTGTATTATTAAGATGATTATACAAAGGGTATAAATTATATATACGTTAAGTTTAGTTACCAGGGTGCTCAATTTCGTAGAATATTTTTATAAACGTTTCTGGATGAAACAACTGAAAACTTGTGATTCACCTTTATATACAGATTATGCGCAACATTAAAACTATGAACTCACCAACCTTTGTGTTGACACTTTTTAGTATGTTTATTCTCAGGTTTCTAGAAGTCTTCCGCTGTTTGCTTATACGTTATACAAGCTATGTGCATGGAGTCATACATGCTTTATTCAAGAAAACTTTGCATTCACAAAATTATCACCGTGTATCTTATTTTGACTGCATTATCAACGGATGTAGTATTGTAAACTATTATATACAGTGATTGTCTATACGTAGAAATCATCAGACATCTAAAACCTTGGATTTATATATATTTATTTATGGTGTGCCTTTTCAAAAGAATGCAATGTTTACAAAACGTATCATATAGAGGTCAAAACCTCACTATGAAATCGATGAATGATGTATTCATCCAAGTGGATTCGGACAGGTCATCACAGTTGGTATCAGAGCTTGAGGTCATAGGGAACCAGAATTTGAATTAGTGTGTTTAACTGGTAATTGTTAGGATGCATTAGTGAGTCTGGACTATGACCGTATCTGTTTTTACCGATCATTTCTTGTCAGAAATTACTTGCTTATCATTCTTAAGTCTAGACACATCTTACTGCATTTACTGCATAGATAGTGTATCAACAATATTCATATCTTAGCATATCTGTTACTGTAAACTTTTCCTGACATCTTCTGAAAATTTCTCCGTAATTTACGAGATTTTGGTATTATATATACATATGTAAATTATGTATTGAAGAGTACCAATCTAAATTCTATAAAATATTTCATATCAAAAATCATCTCTCTAATTATACAAGATGGATCCCGTATCTAGTTCAAATTCCTTAAACTCCGACAGCTATTCCGATATGGATATTCACCTGAACTCCGAAGAAAGTGTAACTGGAATGGATCAACCAATCAGACATCACCTATTTTGGATGAATTGGGGATGGGTTCGTAGTCGACTTAATCATTGGAGACAAGAAAAAGGCGATCCTTTCCATCCACCACATTCACCTCTTGGCGAAGAACCTGAAGCACTTACCGGCGAACCTATTCGAAATACCATTTTCTCTCTCATTTCCCGAGTATCTCGTCACGATTATATACTATTCCATATTCTAAATCTTATTTATCCGATCGTCCGAACCACTGATCATCCCAGTATAATAGAAGATGTCAACGAGCTTCGTGCTCGGGTAGTGGCTTTGGAGAATATGTTGCAAAGATTACAAACACCAGCAGCATAACCAGTACCACCATCATCAAAACCAACAGTATCATCACCACCAACAACAACATCCGCATCCCACACCTCAACATCACAATCTGTACCTCGAACATCAACGTCAAATGCACCATAGATACCAAGGAATACCAACAACAACAAACGATGAAGTATTGATTCATAATTTCATCGAAGAAATATTCTGCAGAGAATATGTAGTTTCTAAAGTCTTAGAGATTACTTATTCCAGTTCTAATAGTAAACCAGATGAGTGAGCGAATAGAAATGATGAAATAAAACCCTGATCGGAATGGTGCACGATTTACAAGCTAGATCTGTTTTACCAGCAGCATCAACAGTACCGTCAGCATCACCAGCACCGTCAGTACCGTCAGCATCGTCAGCATCAGCAGCATCTACAACATCACAAGCTCCGCCAGATCCATAATCACCGCAAACATCATCACTAATCAACAACGCGCATATCGTATCAACAAGTTATGAAGTATTAACTCATTCCCTCTAAAGAAATTATATGTATATTATATATATATATATATATATATATATATATATATATATATATATATATATATATATATATATATATATATATATATATAAGAATTTTGAGATCAAAATAAATCTTTTCGTACTAAGCTATTACGTGTGAATCTTAACTACTCGATTAGTTCATATTACTAATATGCAATGATGTACATCCTTCATTAACGACATAACCATCGTTAACTACAATCTCAGTTTCAAATTCAATGAATTCCATTTCATAATAAACTAAGTATATTATTCAATTATATGTTTGATTTTATACTTTCATCTTCGATGTATTCGAAACTTTCTAAAAACATCATTCGTACCTTGTGAAGTTAGCAAGAGTTTCATGAGCACCAACATGATTCACTAAGGAAATATCAATAAAACTAAATAACGAAGTATTGATTACATTAGTGAAATACTCCGTGAAGATTATTAAATTTTTAATGTTTTAGAGATTATTCATTTCTAATCCAGCTGAAAATCAAATGAGCTTAATATAATATTAACTCATTAAATCTGTATTACATTTGAAGAAAATATACATACTAATATTTTCATAAAAATTGTAATAAAATTCTCTTGTACAAAATATTATTTGTGAAACTTTTAACGGGTAGGTAATACCCAAAAGATATATAAATTCACAAATAATATGTTACATTCTTCGATTCTGATTCAACAAATCATCAACTATACTCACTACTTTCACAACGATATACATTCTTTCATAGAAATCAAAACAACCATTCGCATCCAAATTTGATTACATATTCTGATTTTGAAAAATAAGAATCCAAGCCCAGATTTAACAGAAAACATCACTCTTAGATTCTTACATCTTTCAAATGCCATACTTTGAATTCAAAACTGTACTAGAACATCATATGTATACATATAACATTCATTTCTTAGAATTATGAGCTTTCATTCTGAAAATCTGTAAAGCAACCAGTCTACGAATCAATACTCTGAATGTTGAAAAAGCTGATGAAGCAGCAAAAACTGTAAATGACCTTAACAGTAAAAAGTTGATGATAAAGAATAGTGTGCTGGCAAAGCTTAAAAAAAGAGAAAGTTTGAAACTGAAAAATGGATTGAGCAAAGTATGAAGGAGGCTGTGGATAAATCACAAAGACTAAACCTGCCTTCAAAGAATCCAAATGATTCAGTATCTGTTGAAGTCATTAAAGAATACCTTGCTCCTGACTCTAAACCTTTACGGACAAATCTTCTTTATCATCTTTCGATATTAGAAATCCTAAGATATCATCGTATCTTTCATTATAAATATCCTCGATATTTCTAAAGATATTTTCATAACTATTCTTATTCGAGATCATTTATCTCTTCGCGATATCAGTGTTACATCAGAAAGGAAACTGTTTTAGTTTTTAAAATCTGAAAAGTTTGAACTTAAATTATGAATGTTATTGAAGTAGTGTTGGGAACTGAAGCATGAGTTAATATAATATAATGACACTTGATCAACGTGGTTATATTACAGTAAGTCATGTTGAGTTTCTAAATAGAACGTGATGATTCAGAGATCATAACGTCATCATGTGCCATGTTACATGACTCTTGTATTCTACTTAAACTCTAAACATATCAAGAAAATATTTTTCTTGATGATTCAGTCTTTTCTGAAGTATTCTGATAATTTGACAAATCAAAATCATGCCATTACAATTTCTTTCTTAGAACAGTAACTATGTGCATTCCGAAATGTATAACTATGAATTCTGGACCATTATTCGCTTGACTTAAGGTCGGGAAGAAAAAATGAAAGCATGAAGCTCCGAAATATAATGGAGAATAAAAAGCCGATAAAAACTCCGAACTTACAAACCGTGTATATCAATGCGTATAGCAATATAAAGACACGGGAGAATGAAAAACACTATAACCCTAAGGTAATAGTAAAAGAAAATAACCTCCTCTGGTGGCAGATGAAAAAGAAGAATGAAGGATACGATAGCCAAGAAAATATCAAAAATCAGAACTGGATTAAGCATTTTACAATCTTTTGGAAGTATGAAATAAGGAAGAAGATGTAGGAGTGGTGAAAATAATGAAACGGAAGTGGTTAATTTATAGCAAAATATGAGACATAGCAATCGAGGCAGATTACGCATTTAAAGGAAATCTTAATTTCCTTGAATTTTGAAGAATCAAATCTTATTTAAATTATGAAGATTTTCTATTCCTTAAATTCCGGAAATCAATCGTTACTACGTCAAAAGTTAAGACGAATCTTTATTCTTCATTTCACTCAATTACGATAACTTCTCTCATACGCTTCGAATAATCGGATTGTTTTATCCATATTATCCAACGGTGATAAAACTCTATTTATCAACTCATATACATCATGAAAACATTTTTATTGTTAGTCATGATGACCTCACTCAAATTTCGGGACGAAATTTCTTTAACGGGTAGGTACTGTGATGACCCGGAAATTTCTGACCAAATTTAAACTTAATCTTTGTATGATTAAACATTTCTGACACGATAAGTAAAGTCTGTAATGTTGAGTCACGAAAATTTTGGAACTATATTCATATAATCAATTATTCTTTGACTGTTCTCGACGATTCACGAACAATATATATATATATATAACTTAATGTGCATATATATATATGATTTCAAGTTACTTAGTAAACGATAGTAACATTCGTTTGTTAATTCGATTGATATTTAGATAAGTGAACTAAAACGTTTAAGATGAACAAGTAAAACACTAATTTGCTACAGTATTTTCGAATTGGTACAGTACCCAAAATGCTACAGTGTTTTTTTGAAAATCACTATTTGCTACAGTAACTTTGCTACAGTAAAACACTATTTCAAAATGAAAATGTATATATATATTTTACAAGGTGATAAAATAAAATATTAACTTAATCTTAAAATGATTTGATTTAAAATAATATTATTAAATATATATTAATAAATAACGAGACGAGACGATGATTTATAGAAGTAAATGACCAAAACACTCAAATGTATAAGTTATATTTTAAGTGGTATGATTTACGGATAATTTAAATCTATATTTTGACAAAGGTACGATTTGCGAAATGTAAAGTACAAGTTTTCTCAGTGTACGAAAGGACGTTCGAAAAACCAGAACAGGGACATAAGTCGAGTGACAACGTACGAGTCAACGGATCAAAAATTACAAGTCAACTATGCACGTGAATATAATATAATATATAATTAATTATATAAATTAAATATAAATTACATATATTATATATAATAAAATAATATGTCGACGAGCTAAAAGTTAAACAATTGTGAGCTGTCCCAGGGTGCCATGCGATCGTATGGCCATGAAGCACAAATCCCGTGCTATCGCATGGGGTACTTTTTCAGGCCAAGTCCTATAAATTGATCGAATTGGCTCTGGTCTCATTCATTTAATATACTCCGTAATCATTTACTTATTTATTATTATTATTATTATTATTATTATTATTATTATTAAAGATTAATATTAATATTATTAATCTTATTATTATATTATTAGTAGTAGTATTATTATACATAAAATACTACGACGGAGTGCTGTTTGAGTAATTTAAAAATGAGTTTTTACGAGCGGGATAGAGCTAAGGAAATTATGGGTTATTACTAAGGAGGTCATGGGTATTGATTCGAGGGTTTTACTCGTGAGTCAAACTAGTGTTTTTCATCTCCGTTATGTCTACGTACTTTCCTACAATATTGAATCACAATATTGATACGTAAGCATTTTTATCTTATCTATTATATATTAATAGTGTATCCCTGACTAGTGCTCGAGTATATAGGATTATACATGCTAGTACGATAAATTTTGTCGTTAAACGATTTATGACGAATCACGAATTAAATACATATGTTACTGATAAAAGGTATATAATATGCATGTTTTTGGAAAGCTGGCGAAAAATCAATTACTTTTCATTTAGGAATCGCATAATTTTGATGAACGAATTAAAAGATATGGACAACTGAATTATGATTAACGATAATTGGAATTGCTTTTGAATCTGCAATTATTATTTAAACAACTTGTTTGTAAGATTGATAAATTGGATTTTTGAGTATTACCAACTGAGTAAATGAATCCTTATATAAGGTACGTCTCGTTTTGTTGAACTATTGTCAAAATTGACTTTTTGAAAATACTTTGGATAACTTTTTGTATGTCGATCTCGAGCATTATGAAAGGACCCGTTCATATACATTATAAACGATTCACAATAGTTGATTACATCGCGAGGTATATGACCTCTATATGATACATTTTACAAACATTGCATTCATTTTTAAAAGACAAACTTTCTTTACAACGAGAGTTGACGGCATGCACACCATTTCATAATACATCCAACTATAATTGGCTTAATAATAATCTTGATGAACTCAATGACTCGAATGCAACGTCTTTCAAAATATGCCATGAATGACTCCAAGTAATATCCTTTGAATGAGCTAATGCACAGCGGAAGATTTCTTTAATACCTGAGAATAAACATGCTTTAAAGTGTCAACCAAAAGGTTGGTGAGTTCATAGGTTTATCATAACAATCATTTCAATATATTAATAGACCACAAGATTTCCGTTTATAAATATATGTACACTCGCAAGTGTATAAAAGTATTCTATAAGTTGTAGGCACCCGGTAACAAGCCTTAACGTTCATGTTTTACCCTCTGAAATACACCAGATCAGGTGTGTTTAAAATAACCTCGAAGTACTAAAGCATCCCATAGTCAGGATGGGGTTTGTCAGGCCCAATAGATCTATCTTTAGGATTCGCGCCTACCGTACATAGACAAGTAGTTTAATGTTACCAAGCTAAGGGTATATTTCTGGTTTAAACCCACGTAGAATTAGTTTTAGTACTTGTGCCTATTTCGTAAAACATTTATAAAAACAGCGCATGTATTCTCAGTCCCAAAAATATATATATAAGGGAGCAAATGAAACTCACAATACTGTATTTCGTAGTAAAAATACATATAACGTCATTTAACAAGTGCAAGGTTGGCCTCGGATTCACGAACGTATCAATATTGAGATTCAATATTGCAGGAAAGTACGTAGACGCAACGGAGATGATAAACACTATATTGACCTCACGAGCATACCCATGAACCATACCCATCACCTCCATAGCTATAACCCATAATTTCCTTAGCTTCGACTCATTCAAAAAAAACTATTTTGAAATCACTCGGACAGTACTCCGTCGTAATATTTTATGTATACTAATAATATCTTGAAATAATACAGAGCAAATATATATATATATATATATATATATATATATATATATATATATATATATATATATATATATATATATATATATATATATATATATATATATATATATGTATAAATCGATTGAGAGAGTTTAGAGAAATATATTTTCAATTTTCTATGAAATAATGAAACCTATTGAATTCTATTTATAATAGATTTTTGAATTATTAAAGTGAATTATTAAAGTATGAATTATTAAAGTGAATTATTAAAGTATGAATTATTAAAGTGAATTATTAAAGTATGAATTATTAAAGTGAATTATTAAAGTATGAATTATTAAAGTGAATTATTAAAGTGAATTATTAAAGTATGAATTATTAAAGTGAATTATTAAAGTATGAATTATTAAAGTGAATTATTAAAGTTAAAGTAAAGTAAAAGTAAAAGTAAAGTTAAAGTAAAGGTATAGTTAAAGTATAGTAAAAGTATAAAAACTATGTATGTATAATACGCGTATAAATATATATAATATTAATTTAAATCGTTATATATATTTAATGAAATAAAATATAAATATCGTTATATTTATTATACTGGTTAAGTAATGAGTTGTCAAAAGTGATTCTAGATATTTATAAAAGTTATATACGTTTTAATAATAAAGTTCTTTTTAAACTGAAAACGTCTTTGTACGTTTGAAAATAGATTAATAGAATATTATGGAAACCAATTCTCCACTAACTTTTGTCTAACTTTCGTAAATGACACTTTTTGTTTTTATTTATAAATAGCTTTACAAATTATTCTGAATATCGTTAAGAGGAATAGATTTTCTCAAATCATAGTGGACCTCTCAACAGAGACTTGTAATCATAATTCAATGTTTCTGATAATTCAATCATTTAATATATATTTTTTTAATTTCGTGGAAAATCATATTGATACAAATACGTTCGTGTAAAGTATTATACGTTTAATACTTTATTAATATTCTCAAGTTATAATATATATATACATAACATATCTATTTATATATAACGGTTCGTGAATCGTCGGAATTTGGTCGAGGTTATAATGAATGTATGAACACAGTTTAAAATTCTTGAGATTTAACTTAACAAACTTTGCTTATCGTGTCGGAATAATATAAAGATTAAAGTTTAAATTTGGTCGGAAATTTCCGGGTCGTCACAGTACCTACCCGTTAAAGAAATTTCGTCCCCGAAATTTGATAGAGGTCGTCATGACTAACAATGAGAATGTTATTATAACGATTATAGAGTTTTATCATGTTCAAGAAGAATGGATAAAATAATTCGATTACTCGAAGCGTGTGAGTGAAGTTATCGTAAATGAATGAAATAAGATAATAGTGATTCGTTGTATCTTTTAACGTCATCACGATTGATCTCCGAAAAGAAAATCTTTGTAATCTATATTGGATTTGATTATTCGGCGATTAAGGAAATTATGATCCTCTTCGAATTAATGCGATAATCTATTTTGATTTCCCTGTCGAATATTTCACTATAAATCCACCTCATTTGTTTTCTTACAACTCACACCTTCTCAACTCATATTTTAAAGTATTTGTCAATATGCTTCATCCAGTGCTGATTCTTGATATACTCCTCACTTTCATATCTGTCGCTCTTCTTTTTCATCTGCCTCCGGAAGAATCTATTTACTTCTACTATACTCTTGGTTTTATAGTGTTTTTAGTTCTCCCGTGTCTTTATATTGCTATATGCATTGATATATACGGTTTGTGATTTCTGGGTTGTTGTTGGGTTTTATATCTTCCCTTATATTTCAAAGCCCCTGCTTTTGTCTACTATAATCATTGACATCCATAGTTAATGCTCCCTTCTATTTGCTGCGATTTATACTCCAATTTCTATTTTGGAGTTTTGTCCTTTCGTTTCTTCTTCTTGCGATTAAGCAACGTTTGTAATGGTCCAGTATTCGCAGATATGAATTTCAGAATGAACATAGTTAATGTTCTAAGAAGAAAATGGTAATGGCACGATCTTGATTTGTTAATTTACCAGAATACCCTGAAAAGACCGAATCATCAAGAAAATATATTCTTGATATTTTTAAAGATTAAATAGAATACAAGAGTCGTGTAACATGGAACATGATGACGGCATGGTCTGTGAATCGTCATGTCCCATTCGAAACTTAGCATGACTTACTGTAATATAATCACGTTGATCAAGTGTCATTATATTATACTAACTCATGCTTCAGTTCCCAACACTACTTCAAAACATTCATAATTTAAACTCGAAAGTTTATAGAATATAGAAACTAATAGTTTCTTATATGATGTAACACTGATAGCGCAAAGAGATGAATGACTTCAGATAAGATTAGTTGTGAAAATATCTTCAGAAATATCGCGGATATTTATAATAAAAGATATGATAATATCTTAGAATTTCTAATATTGATGGATGATGATGAAGATTTGTCTGTAAAGGTTTAGAATAAAGAGTAAGGTATTCGTTAATGACTTTAGCAGGTACTGAATCATTTAGATTCTTTGAAGGCAGATTTAGTCTTTGTGATTTGTCCACAGCCTCCTTCATAGTCTGTTCAATCCGTTTTCCTGTTCCAAACCTTCTCTTTTTCTCAGCTTTACCACCTTACTATTCTTTGTCATCAAACTTTTTACTGTTAAGATCGTTTACAGTTTTTGATGCTTCGTCAGCATTTCAAGAACTAGTTTGCAGTTCAAAATATTTTTCAGAACTTCACATTCAAAGTATGTAAGTCCAGGAGATAGACGTTTTACGTACACATATAAATGTTGGCGTAGACATGCTGCGAGATTTTAAAAATACTGGTTACTGTTTTCCGATGATTCGTATGACAATTCTCGTTACAAGATGCGAATGAGTAAATGATGTGATTTCAATAAATATAATGATTTTTCGAAAAGTCAAAGATAATTGAAGTTGTTGGTAAGCTTATTGCTAAGGTGGCGAGATATGAAAGGTCCCCAGTAACGATGACGAAAGGGCAACGTATCTATCGAGGTTATAATAAGACTAGTCCGACTGAAAAGTTGAAGTTGACTTGCTGGAGCTGTGAAAAAACTGTCTACTTTGAAAAGGAATTGAAAAGTCATTTTAGATAATAAATGCCAAAGGGTCTGACACGGATACGCGTCGAACTACGACTTTGGCTTCGAGAGCTTTTTAGGTACATAAATGTGGGTAATATGTGGTTGGATCATCATCTCGATTGTTCATTGTTTGAAGTGTCTTCGAAAACTTCGGAGAGTTTGAACACAGTTTGTAATCGTTAATATACATATGATGTTCTAACACAGTTTTGAAGTCAAAGTATAGCTTTGAAAGATTTAAGAATCTAAGAGTGATGATACCGGTTATAACTTGAATTGAATTCGTCGATTTCAAAATCATAATATGTAATTAGATTTTTGAATGAGTATGGTTGTTTTGATTTCTATAAAAGAATGTATATTGTTGTGAAAGTAGGGAGTATAATGGATGATCTGCTGAATCAGATTCGAAGAATGTAACATATTAATTGTGAATTTATATATCTCTCGGGTATTACCTACCCGTTAAAAAAATGTCACAATTAATATTTTGTACAAAAGAATTTTATTACAGTCTTTATGGAAATATATGTATATATTTCTTCAGATGTAATATAGATTTAATGAGTTAATATTAAATTAAACTCACTTGATTTATGGTTAAGGCTAGGATAGATAATTTATAAACTTTAGAAATTACATAATCGTCGTAGAATGTTTTCCCAATGAAGTTATGAATCAATACTTCATCGTTGTGGTATTCCTTAGTATCTACAGGGCGTATGACGTCGATGCTCATGGAACAGATTGTGAAGTTGAGGTTTGCGATGCGGTTGTTGTTGGTGGTGGTAATGATACTGTTGATGTTGTTGATGGTGGTACTTGTTATGTTGCTGGTGCTGCTGCTGGTGTTTGTAACCTTTGAACCATATTCTCCAAAGCCACTACCCGAGCGCGAAGCTCGTTGACTTCTTCTATTACACCTGGGTGATTGTCGGTTCGGACGAGCGGATAAATAAGATCTAGAATTTAGTGTAGTATATAATCATGACGAGATACTCTGGAAATGAGAGAAAATGGTGTTTCGAACAGGTTCGCCGGTAAGTGCTTCAGGTTCATTGCCAAGAGGGCAATGTGGTGGATGGAAAGGATCGCCTTCTTCTTGTCTCCAATGATTAAGGAGGCTACGAACCCATCCCCAATTCATCCAGAATAGATGATGGCTGATTGGTTGATCCATTCCAGTCACACTGCTTTCGGAGCTTGAGTGGGATTCCATTTCGGAATCCGAGGAACTTGAACTGATGACGAATTCCATTTCGGACGATTTGATAAAGGATTTTTCGATACAAAATGATTTTCCGGCTATCGGGTGCTATTCTAACTACATAGAATATCTATATATATAGATCAAAAGATTTCATAGATTACGGAGGAATTTACGAAATATGTCAGGCAAAGTTTACGGTAATAGATACGATAAGATATGATTTAGCAGATACGCTAAGATATGAATTTTGTCTATACACTATTCATGCAATCAATGTAGGAAGACGTGTCTAGACTAAGAATGATAAGCAGGTAATTTCCTAAGGATGGTAAGTAGATGATTTCCGACTAAAAATGATAAACAAAACTTTTGACATGCAGACAAGGTCGAAGTCCAGACTCACTGATGCATCTTAACAACTATCAGTTAGACACACTAATGCAAGACCTGGTTCGCTAAGACCACCGCTCTGATACCAACTGAAAGGACCCGTTCATATACATTATAAACGATTCACAATAGTTGATTACATCGCGAGGTATATGACCTCTATATGATACATTTTACAAACATTGCATTCGTTTTTAAAAGACAAACTTTCTTTACAACGAGAGTTGACGGCATGCACACCATTTCATAATACATCCAACTATAATTGGCTTAATAATAATCTTGATGAACTCAATGACTCGAATGCAACGTCTTTCAAAATATGCCATGAATGACTCCAAGTAATATCCTTAAAATGAGCTAATGGACAGTGGAAGATTTCTTTAATACCTGAGAATAAACATGCTTTAAAGTGTCAACCAAAAGGTTGGTGAGTTCATAGGTTTATCATAACAATCATTTAAATATATTAATAGACCACAAGATTTCTGTTTATAAATATATGTACACTCGCAAGTGTATAAAAGTATTCTATAAGTTGTAGGCACCCGGTAACAAGCCTTAACGTTCATGTTTTACCCTCTGAAATACACCAGATCGGGTGTGTTTAAAATAACCTCGAAGTACTAAAGCATCCCATAGTCAGGATGGGGTTTGTCAGGCCCAATAGATCTATCTTTAGGATTCGCGCCTACCATACATAGACAAGTAGTTTAATGTTACCAAGCTAAGGGTATATTTCTGGTTTAAACCCACGTAGAATTAGTTTTAGTACTTGTGCCTATTTCGTAAAACATTTATAAAAACAGCGCATGTATTCTCAGTCCCAAAAATATATATAAAAGGGAGCAAATGAAACTCACAATACTGTATTTCGTAGTAAAAATACATATAACGTCATTTAACAAGTGCAAGGTTGGCCTCGGATTCACGAACGTATCAATATTGAGATTCAATATTGCAGGAAAGTACGTAGATGCAACGGAGATGATAAACACTATATTGACCTCACGAGCATACCCATGAACCATACCCATCACCTCCATAGCTATAACCCATAATTTCCTTAGCTTCGACTCATTCAAAAAAACTATTTTGAAATCACTCGGACAGTACTCCGTCGTAATATTTTATGTATACTATTAATATCTTGAAATAATACAGAGCAAATATATATATATATATATATATATATATATATATATATATATATATGTATAAATCGATTGAGAGAGTTTAGAGAAATATATTTTCAATTTTCTATGAAATAATGAAACCTATTGAATTCTATTTATAATAGATTTTGGAATTATTAAAGTGAATTATTAAAGTATGAATTATTAAAGTGAATTATTAAAGTATGAATTATTAAAGTGAATTATTAAAGTATGAATTATTAAAGTGAATTATTAAAGTGAATTATTAAAGTATGAATTATTAAAGTGAATTATTAAAGTATGAATTATTAAAGTGAATTATTAAAGTATGAATTATTAAAGTGAATTATTAAAGTAAATTATTAAAGTATGAATTATTAAAGTGAATTATTAAAGTATGAATTATTAAAGTAAATTATTAAAGTTAAAGTAAAGTAAAAGTAAAAGTAAAGTTAAAGTAAAGGTATAGTTAAAGTATAGTAAAAGTATAAAAACTATGTATGTATAATACCCGTATAAATATATATAATATTAATTTAAATCGTTATATATATTTAATGAAATAAAATATAAATATCGTTATATTTATTATACTGGTTAAGTAATGAGTTGTCAAAAGTGATTCTAGATATTTATAAAAGTTATATACGTTTTAATAATAAAGTTCTTTTTAAACTGAAAACGTCTTTGTACGTTTGAAAATAGATTAATAGAATATTATGGAAACCAATTCTCCACTAACTTTTGTCTAACTTTCGTAAATGACACTTTTTGTTTTTATTTATAAATAGCTTTACAAATTATTCTGAATATCGTTAAGAGGAATAGATTTTCTCAAATCATAGTGGACCTCTCAACAGAGACTTGTAATCATAATTCAATGTTTCTGATAATTCAATCATTTAATATATATTTTTTTTAATTTCGTGGAAAATCATATTGAAACAAATACGTTCGTGTAAAGTATTATACGTTTAATACTTTATTAATATTCTCAAGTTATAATATATATATACATAACATATCTATTTATATATAACGGTTCGTGAATCGTCGGAATTTGGTCGAGGTTATAATGAATGTATGAACACAGTTTAAAATTCTTGAGATTTAACTTAACAAACTTTGCTTATCGTGTCGGAATAATATAAAGATTAAAGTTTAAATTTGGTCGGAAATTTCCGGGTCGTCACACATTAGGATTGTGATACACTATGACCAGACCTAGCTTGATAGACATTTATTGACCAACATATGTTCTCTAGGTTGAGATCTACGGTTAATTTTGCATTCCGAGTTTCAGTCACATTTTGGTGAACGACTTTATATGCTGCTAAGGTGAGTTTCATTTGCTCCCTTTTTAATTGCTTTTGTAATATATATTTTTGGGCTGAGAATACATGCACTTTATTTTAAACGCAATGGATACAAGTACATACTAAATTCTACAGCGAGTTGAACCGAAAATCCCTTAGCTTTGGTAACTAGTAACTGTCGGTTATAAGAACCGATAGGCGCGAATAGGTGTATATGGATCCATAGGGCTTGATATCCCCGTCGAGCTAGAGCACTAGCCTTTTAACGGACGTATGCTATTTGAGAAGCATACACGTTGGTTTGCGTGTATTATTAAGATGATTATACAAAGGGTATAAATTATATATACGTTAAGTTTAGTTACCAGGGTGCTCAATTTCGTAGAATATTTTGATAAACGTTTCTGGATGAAACAACTGAAAACTTGTGATTCACCTTTATATACAGATTATGCGCAACATTAAAACTATGAATTCACCAAACTTTGTGTTGACACTTTTTAGTATGTTTATTCTCAGGTTCCTAGAAGTCTTCCGCTGTTTGCTTATACGTTATATAAGCTATGTGCATGGAGTCATACATGCTTTATTCAAGAAAACTTTGCATTCACAAAATCATCACCGTGTATCTTATTTTGACTGCATTATCAACGGATGTAGTATTGTAAACTATTATATACAGCGATTGTCTATACGTAGAAATCATCAGACGTCGAAAACCTTGGATTTATATATATTTATTTATGGTGTGCCTTTTCAAAAGAATGCAATGTTTACAAAACGTATCATATAGAGGTCAAAACCTCACTATGAAATCGATGAATGATGTATTCGTCCAAGTGGATTCGGACGGGTCATCACAAGTAGCGCATAAAGCAAATATACCCGCGCTACCGAACTCATAGCATCGCACTAGACATTCTTGATACACAGGTAACGTTCTATGACCAGAAACCCTATATTATAGCGCGAGCCATCTATGACCGGACTACTCGCTGATGGTGGGTCTGACGTTTGACCACCCCTGTTGAGATCATCATCTCGCAAGGGGTTATTCACGGTACTCCGGACCCGAGAGTTAAACTCAATTGACCCTTAAATCCCCCCTTATTGATGTCAAGCATGGACCGAACCCGACCCGATTATTCTATGCTTGATCATTTGGTGCCATTCGTGGGACTATCAAGTTAAAAGATTTTGATTTGATCTTTTTTCTGTATGTCCACTAACAACCCGCTTGTTCCCTCTTGATATACAGTGACAGGTATTGAGATGACCAGCAAGCAGGAAGTACCAAAGCCCTCTCAAGCACGAGCTACATCACCTACGGGACCTAAACCCGCCGCCAAGGGGTTGGCAGGAATTTCTGACAACGCACCGCCAAGGGGTGCACAGATTCCTCCCCCTAGCGCACCGGCGTCGTCCTTTAAAACTCCAGAAGCAATTAGGCTGATACCATGGGCCTCAAACACTGCGAGCACGGGATTCGTGCCCGTTTATCTAACTACTGAATCTGCGCGCAACAGCCCTAGCCATACCAACAGCCCTGCTGGCTCACAGGGTGCGCGACCTTCACCGTCACCTAGAAGGGATGCCTCCCCGACTACACCCGGGTCTAGCGCAGCCACCTTCACGCAGGGCACTTCGTCTGCAGGAAGGGGGATACCCACAGAATCATCGGCCAGGACACGCGAGCAACGCGCCCAAATTCAAGCCAATTTGATTCATGCTTTGATGAATGCTGCGCCGGATGATATAGCGCATGTGTTTGAGCATCCGGGAAAGGCTGAGCTTATGATTAAAAACCTATACGCGAGGATGAAGGGAGTGCCTATTAAACCCTCATTTGAAATAGCGCCTACTGGAGAAAAATTCTCGGCGCACATACTAAACTATGTTTCTACAGCGCTGCCTGTGATACCGCTAACCTTGGGATACTATGATGGATTCTCAGACCTTGATGACTTCTTGCAAAAGTATGAAGATATAGCGCGAAATCAGCACTGGGCTGACGACACCAAATGCATGGAGTTCCCGCCGTTACTAGAGGGCGTGGCTCGACAATGGTTCAACAACCTACCAACGCCGGTTATAAGCTGTTATGATGATCTGCGGACGCGTTTCTTGCTTAAATTTCACAACATGCGCGCGACTCGAAGGACGCACGTTGAATGTCATGACATCAAACATGAGAGAGGGGAGTCTCTAGGGCAGTTTATCGACATGTATTGTCAAGAGGTAGCTAGAATTCCCAACTGTGCAGAATCACTAAAGGTGTCCGGTTTCATACATGGGATCTGTCGAGAACGTCACCTGACGTTGTGGAAAAGGTTGAGGAAGCGCCCTCCAGAAACATTGGCAGAAGCACTAAGGGAAGCGCACGAGCACATGCGCGCCGAGGAAGACACCACAAGGTACTCGAGTTACAGGGGCTCAGGAAACGGTCAGCGCGACGGCTACGATTTGCCCAGAGGTGGACGCCCGTCAGGTGGTTTCGGGAGAAGCCACCACGACTCTAGCCCCTACCACCACCACAACAAAAATCACCACAATGATAGGAAACACCAGCGGAATCACCAAGGGAACAATAACAACCAACAACACCATCGGAACAGAGACAATGACACCAGGGATAACAAACAAGCTTTGACCAGGAGCCTCACGAAAAGCCTGAAAGAGATTTACATGACTGAGCCAATCTCCAAGACGTTTGAGAAGCCTGTGCGTATGTCTGAGTATGCGCGACGGGACAAGTCGAAGTTCTGTGACTTTCACGATGACTTCGGGCACCAAACCAATCGCTGCAAAGCATTGGTTGACAAGGTGGTTGCATGCCTTAAGCGCGGAGAACTGAAGCATTTGAAGTCGGGTAAAGACGAGTCAGGAGGGTACAAGAAGGAGGCCGAAGGAGTGGAGAAGGATAAGGTCATTTACGTCCTTTCGTGGGAAAAGAAGGAGGTTGAGAAGGAGCCACTGCTGCCGTACGAGAACTTAAAAGCGCATCTCCCACGCGAGCCCAATTTCGAAAGAAAATGCGCTCCTCTGGTGGCTGAAGGTTATATGCCTAAATGCATGCAGCACATTGACAAAATTCTTATTGATACTGGCAGCTGTGTTAATGTTTTGTTCCATCATTGCTTTGAGAACCTAAACTACACTGTGAAGCGCAACTTGAGGAAGGTGAAACAGCAGTTCAAGGGGATAAGTGGGGACCCCGCATGGTCTAAGGGAATACTAGGGGCGGCGCTAACCTTGCACGACGATGAGCGCAAGGACAGAGCGCATACGACGATGGTGGACTTCAAAGTGATATGCTCTGAATCGGAATACGATGCTATACTTGGGCAACCGGCGCTCTCACATTTCGCCATCAGTGCCTGTCTCTACTGAGGAATCATCACGCTGCCTACCCCGCTCAGAAAAGCTACGCTCAGGTCCAAAGTTACCGCGGATGACTTTCGCCTACGACAGGTACACGCTAACAAGTTTAATAAGTCATTTTGAAAACTCACAGGTTGCACATGGTCGCTAACAGCAAAGTCAGTGCTAATATACTTCGATGGATGGAATGCAATAAACGCGCAACCAGTCTGCGCGCTTACCGCATTAAAATGAGCACAATCTTACATAATCTGAAGCATAAGACGCATATTAGAGTGCGCCTGCACACATACTCACGCTTTCATTGATTTGTAACACCATTTGACTGGTCTCCACAGATCCGAAGTATTCAAGATGCGGTAAAGGCGACGAAAGATGGGGTCGGCTCTTCTAGACCTGGAAATGACGAGGAAGACGAAATTGCCGGCGTGGACTACGAGTTTGAAGAATACAAGGATGAAAAGTTGAGAGAGGACAGAGCACCCTGTTTAGCGCGTTTTAAATTTGTAATGATGACAATCCTTAAGCACGTTATGCGCACTATCTATGCATGTTTAATTAATTATCTCCAAGTTATCGTCTGCCATAATCTTTGTACCATTATATGTAAAGTAGCTCTGTAACTTGAAAATGGTGCGCACAATCTCTTAGGCAGCGCACTCCTGCCTTTGAAGGGTTGCTTTCTCCGGCACCCGTGTGAAAGGACCCGTTCATATACATTATAAACGATTCACAATAGTTGATTACATCGCGAGGTATTTGACCTCTATATGATACGTTTTACAAACATTGCATTCATTTTTAAAAGACAAACTTTCTTTACAACAAAAGTTGACGGCATGCACACCATTTCATAATACATCCAACTATAATTGGCTTAATAATAATCTTGATGAACTCAATGACTCGAATGCAACGTCTTTCAAAATATGCCATGAATGACTCCAAGTAATATCCTTAAAATAAGCTAATGCACAGCGGGAGATTTCTTTAATACCTGAGAATAAACATGCTTTAAAGTGTCAACCAAAAGGTTGGTGAGTTCATAGGTTTATCATAACAATCATTTCAATATATTAATAGACCACAAGATTTCCGTTTATAAATATATGTAACTCGCAAGTGTATAAAAGTATTCTATAAGTTGTAGGCACCCGGTAATAAGCCTTAACGTTCATGTTTTACCCTCTGAAGTACACCAGATCAGGAGTGTTTAAAATAACCTCGAAGTACTAAAGCATCCCATAGTCAGGATGGGGTTTGTCAGGCCCAATAGATCTATCTTTAGGATTCGCGCCTACCGTACATAGATAAGTAGTTTAATGTTACCAAGCTAAGGGTATATTTCTGGTTTAAACCCACGTAGAATTAGTTTTAGTACTTGTGCCTATTTCGTAAAACATTTATAAAAACAGCGCATGTATTCTCAGTCCCAAAAATATATATATAAGGGAGCAAATGAAACTCACAATACTGTATTTCGTAGTAAAAATACATATAACGTCATTTAACAAGTGCATGGTTGGCCTCGGATTCACGAACGTATCAATATTGAGATTCAATATTGCAGGAAAGTACGTAGATGCAACGGAGATGATAAACACTAGATTGACCTCACGAGCATACCCATGAATCATACCCATCACCTCCATAGCTATAACCCATAATTTCCTTAGCTTCGACTTATTCAAAAAAACTATTTTGAAATCACTCGGACAGCACTCCGTCGTAATATTTTATGTATACTAATAATATCTTGAAATAATACAGAGCAAATATATATATATATAAATCGATTGAGAGAGTTTAGAGAAATATATTTTCAAGTTTCTATGAAATAATGAAACCTATTGAATTCTATTTATAATAGATTTTTGAATTATTAAAGTGAATTATTAAAGTATGAATTATTAAAGTGAATTATTAAAGTACGAATTATTAAAGTGAATTATTAAAGTACGAATTATTAAAGTGAATTATTAAAGTATGAATTATTAAAGTGAATTATTAAAGTATGAATTATTAAAGTGAATTATTAAAGTTAAAGTAAAGTAAAAGTATAGTAAAGGTAAAGTTAAAGTATAGTAAAAGTATAAAAACTATGTATGTATAATACGCGTATAAATATATATAATATTAATTTAAATCGTTATATATATTTAATGAAATAAAATATAAATATCGTTATATTTATTATACTGGTTAAGTAATGAGTTGTCAAAAGTGATTCTAGATATTTATAAAAGTTATATACGTTTTAATAATAAAGTTCTTTTTAAACTGAAAACGTCTTTGTACGTTTGGAAATAGATTAATAGAATATTATGGAAACCAATTCTCCACTAACTTTTGTCTAACTTTCGTAAATGACGCTTTTTATTTTTATTTATAAATAGCTTTACAAATTATTCTGAATATCGTTAAGAGGAATAGATTTTCTCAAATCATAGTGGACCTCATAACATAGGCCCGTAATCATATCATAATGTATCTGACAATTCAATCATTTGATATTATCTCTTAATTCTGTCGATAAATATATCGAAACAAATACGTTCATGTAAAGTATCATATATCTAATACTTTGTTAATGTTTTCAGTTAATATTATATATTATATATACATATCTATATACTCATAATTGTTTGTGAATCGTTGAACACGGTCAAAGGGTAATTGATTACATGAATGTAGTTCCAAAATTTTTGAGATTCAACATTACAAATTCTGCTTATTGTGTCGGAAACATATAAAGGTTAAGTTTAAATTTGGTCAGAAATTTCCGGGTCGTCACAGTACCTACCCGTTAAAGAAATTTCGTCCCGAAATTTGATCGAGGTCGTCATGGCTAACAATAAGAATGTTATTATGACGAATATAAGTTGATTCATAGGGTTTTATCATGATTGAGAAATATGGATAAAATAATTCGATTACTCAAAACGTATGAGTGAAGCTATCGTAAAAGAGTGAAATGAGAAAATAGGGATTCATCTTATCTTTTGACGTCATCACGGTTGATCTCCGAATTAAAGAAAATCTTTGTAATCTATATAGGATTTGATTCTTCGGTGATTAAGGAAATTATGATCCTCTTCGATTTAATGCGATGATTCATCTCGATTTTTCTGTCGGATATTTCACTATAAATCCACCTTCTCCATTTCCTTTTAATTCACACCTTCTATTCTTTCTCCTTCAATTCTTACTTTAAAATTATTTGTCAATATGCTTCATCCAGTGCTGATTCTCGATATACTCCTCACTTTCATATCTGTCGTTCTTCTTTTTCATCTACCTCCAGAAGAATCTATTTACTTCTACTATACTCTTGGTTTAATAGTGTTTTTAGTTCTCCCGTGTCTTTATATTGCTATATGCACTGATATATACGGTTTGTGATTTCTGGGTTGTTGTTGAGTTTTATATCTTCCCTTATATTTCAAAGTCCTTGCTTCTTCTATAATCATTGTCATCCACAGTTAATGCTATCTTCTATTTGCTATGATTTATACTCCCATTTCTAGTTCGGAGCTTTGTCCTTTCGTTTCTTCTTCTTGCGATTAAGCACCGCTTGTAATGGTCAGAATTCGCAGATATAAATTTCGAATGAACATTGTTAATGTTCTAGGAAGGAAATTGTAATGGCACGATCTTGACTTGTCAAATTACCATAATACCTCGGAAAAGGCCGAATCATCAAGAAATATTTTCTTGATATTTAGAGATCAAATAGAATACAAGAGTCATGTAACATAGCACATGATGACGTTATGATCTGTGAATCATCATGTTCCATTTAGAAACTCAGCATGAATTACTGTAATATAATCACGTTGATCAAGTGTCATTATATTATACTAACTCATGCTTCAGCTCCCAACACTTCTTCAAGAATATTCCTATTTTAAACTCGAATGTTTCAGAATTTAGAAACTAAAATAGTTTCTATTATGATATAATACAGATAGCGTGAAGAGGTAAATGATTTCAGATAAGAATAATTATAAAAATATCTTCATAAGTATGGATGATATTTATAATGAAAGATACGATGATATCTTAGAATGTCTAATATCAGAGGATGATGAAGGATATTGTCCGCAGGGGTTTAGAGTCAGGAGCAAGGTATTCGTTAATGACTTTAGCAAGTACTGAATCATTTGGATTCTTTGAAGGCGGGTTCAGCCTTTGTGATTTGTCCACAGCCTCCTTCATACTTTGCTCAATCCGTTTTCCAGTTCCAAAGCTTCTCTTTTTCTGAGCTTTGCCAATATACTATCCCTTATCATCCAACTTTTTACTGTTAAGGTCGTTTACAGTTTTTGCTGCTTCATCAGCATTTTTCAAAATTTCAAGAACTGGTTCGCAGTTAAGGGTGTTTTTCAGAAATTTCTCATTCAAAGAATGTAAGTCTTGGAGGTAGACGTTGTGTGTATATGTAATTGTTGATGTAGATATGCTGCGAGGTTTCAAAATACTGATTGCTGATTCTCAATAATTGGTATGGCAATTCTTGTTATAAGGTACGAATGAGTATATGATAGGGTTTCGATAATTATAATGATTTTTTTTTTGGAAAGTCAAAGATCAGTGAAGTTGTTGGTAAGTTTATTGCTAATGTGGTAAATATAAACGATTCCCCGGTAATGTTGGCGAAAGGGCAACGTATCTATCGAGGTTATAATAAGACTGTTTTGATTGAGAAGTCGAAGATGACTTGCTGGAGCTGTGACAAAACTGTCTATTTTGAAACGGAATTGAAAAGTTATTTTAGCTAGTAAATGCCAAAGGGTCTAACACGGATACGTGTCGAACTATGACTTGGGTTTTGAGAGTTTTTTTTCAGGTGTATAACTGTGGGTAACATGTGGTTGGATCATCATCTCGATTGTTCCTTAGTTGAAGTGTCTTCAGAAATTTCGAAGGGTTTGAGCACATATTGTAATCGTTAATACATATGATGTTCTAACATAGTTTTGAAGTCAAAGTATAGCTTTGAAAGATATAGGAATCTAAGAGTGATGATACTGGTTATATTTCGAATTGAATTATGCGATTTCAAAATCAGAATATGTAATTGAATTTGAATGAGTATGATTGTTTTGATTTATATGAAAGAATGGATATTGTTGTGAAAGTAGGGAGTATAGTTGATGATTGCTAAATCAGTTTCGAAAAATGTAATATATTAATTGTGAATTTATATATCTCTCGGGTATTACCTACCCGTTAAAAAAATTTTCACAATTAATATTTTGTACAAAAGAAGTTTATTACAGTCTTTATAAAAATATATGTGTATATTTTCTTTAGATGTAATATAGATTTAATGAGTTAATATTAAATTAAACTCATTTGTTTTATGGTTGGAACTAGAATTGAGTAATCCCTAAAACTTTATAAATTGCATAAGTATTTCTTCAATAATATTGAAATTATGAATCATTACTTTGTTATTTGTTGGTTTTCGTGAAATTCTTGTGAACTTCGCAAGGTACGAATGATGTTATTTGAAAAGTTTCGAGTACATCGATGATGAAAGTGTAAAATCAAACATATATTCGAATAATACACTTGATTTATTATGAATTGGATTTTTATTGAATTGAGACAGAGATTGTAATTAACGATGGTTAAGTTGCGGACGAAGGACGTACATCATTGCATATTTGTAATATGAATTAACTGAGTAGTTAAGATTCACACATAATAGCTTAGTACGGGAAGATTTATTATGGTTTAAAAATTTATACATATAAATTATACATATAAATCTTTCGATTGGAAATGAGTTAATACTTCATAACTCGTTGATACAATATATTTGTTGTTGATTCGTAATGATGTCCACAATGATTCTTGAACTGACAGAGTTTGTGATGTTACAGGTGCTGTTGATTCTGACGATACTGACGGTACTGACTGTGTTGATGATGCTACGGTCCTGTTGATGCTGTTGGTAAAACAATTCTAGCTTGTAAATTGTACACCATTTTCGATCAAAGTTTCTACTCTACCATCTCCGTTCACTCATCCGATTTACGGTCAGAATTAAATAATCTCTAAGATTTTGGAGATTACATAACTGCCGCAGAGATATCTCTTCAATGAAGTTTATGAATTAATACTTCATCGTTTGTTGTTGTTGATATTCCTGGATATTTACAGGGCGTATGACGTTGATGTTTGAGATACAGATTGTGATGTTGCGGTGTGGGATGTGGATGTTGTTGTTGGTGGTGGTGATGGTACTGTTGGTGTTGCTGATGGTGGTACTGTTTATGCTGCTGGTGCTGCTGCTGGTGTTTGTAACCTTTGCACCATATTCTCCAAAGCCACTACCCGAGCGCGAAGCTCGTTGACTTCTTCTATTACACCGGTGTGATTGTCGGTTTTGATGAGCGGATAAATAAAATCTAGAATTTGGTGTAGTATGTAATCGTGACGAGATACTCTAAAAATAAGAGAGAAAATGGTGTTTCGGATAGGTTCGCCGGTAAGTGCTTCAGGTTCTTCGCCAAGAGGGCAATGTGGTGGATGGAAGGGATCACCTTCTTCTTGTCTCCAATGATTAAGTAGGCTACGAACCCATCCCCAATTCATCCAGAATAGATGATGACTAATTGGTTGATCCATTCCGGTCACACTGCTTTCGGAACTTGAGTGAGATTCCATTTCGGAATTCGAGGGACTTGAACTAATGACGAATTCCATTTCGTACGATTGAATAAAGAATTTTTCGATATGAAATGATTTTTCGGCTATCGGGTGGTATTCTAATTATATAGAGCAAAAGGTTTCGTAGATTACGGAGGAATTTACGGAATATGTCAGGCAAAGTTTACAGTAACAGATACGCTAAGATATGAATTAGCAGATACGCTAAGATATGAATTTTGTCTATACACTATTCATGCAATCAATGCAATAAGATGTGTCTAGACTAAGAATGATAAGCAGGTAATTTCCGACAAAAATGATGAGCAGAACTTTTGACATGCAGACACGGTCGAAGTCCAAACTCACTAATGCATCCTAACGACTATCAGTTAGACACACTAATGCAGACCTGGTTCGCTAAGACCACCGCTCTGATACCAACTGAAAGGACCCGTTCATATACATTATAAACGATTCACAATAGTTGATTACATCGCGAGGTATTTGACCTCTATATGATACGTTTTACAAACATTGCATTCGTTTTTAAAAGACAAACTTTCTTTACAACGAAAGTTGACGGCATGCACACCATTTCATAATACATCCAACTATAATTGGCTTAATAATAATCTTGATGAACTCAATGACTCGAATGCAACGTCTTTCAAAATATGCCATGAATGACTCCAAGTAATATCCTTAAAATGAGCTAATGCACAGCGGGAGATTTCTTTAATACCTGAGAATAAACATGCTTTAAAGTGTCAACCAAAATGTTGGTGAGTTCATAGGTTTATCATAACAATCATTTCAATATATTAATAGACCACAAGATTTCTGTTTATAAATATATGTACACTCACAAGTGTATAAAAGTATTCTATAAGTTGTAGGCACCCGGTAACAAGCCTTAACGTTCATGTTTTACCCTCTGAAGTACATCAGATCAGGTGTGTTTAAAATAACCTCGAAGTACTAAAGCATCCCGTAGTCAGGATGGGGTTTGTCAGGCCCAATAGATCTATCTTTAGGATTCGCGCATACCGTACATAGACAAGCAGTTTAATGTTACCAAGCTAAGGGTATATTTCTGGTTTAAACCCATGTAGAATTAGTTTTAGTACTTGTGCCTATTTCGTAAAACATTTATAAAAACAGCGCATGTATTCTCAGTCCCAAAAATATATATAAAAGGGAGCAAATGAAACTCACAATACTGTATTTCGTAGTAAAAATACATATAACGTCATTTAACAAGTGCAAGGTTGGCCTCGGATTCACGAACGTATCAATATTGAGATTCAATATTGCAGGAAAGTACGTAGACGCAACGGAGATGATAAACACTAGATTGACCTCACGAGCATACCCATGAATCATACCCATCACCTCCATAGCTATAACCCATAATTTCCTTAGCTTCGACTTATTCAAAAAAACTATTTTGAAATCACTCGGACAGCACTCCGTCGTAATATTTTATGTATACTAATAATATCTTGAAATAATACAGAGCAAATATATATATATATATATATATATATATATATATATATATATATATATATATATATATATATATATATATATATATATATATATATATATATATATATATATATATATATATATAAATCGATTGAGAGAGTTTAGAGAAATATATTTTCAAGTTTCTATGAAATAATGAAACCTATTGAATTCTATTTATAATAGATTTTTGAATTATTAAAGTGAATTATTAAAGTATGAATTATTAAAGTATGAATTATTAAAGTGAATTATTCAAGTATTAATTATTAAAGTGAATTATTAAAGTATGAATTATTAAAGTGGATTATTAAAGTATGAATTATTAAAGTGAATTATTAAAGTTAAAGTAAAGTAAAAGTAAAGTAAAGGTAAAGTTAAAGTATAGTAAAAGTATAAAAACTATGTATGTATAATACGCGTATAAATATATATAATATTAATTTAAATCGTTATATATATTTAATGAAATAAAATATAAATATCGTTATATTTATTATACTGGTTATGTAATGAGTTGTCAAAAGTGATTCTAGATATTTATAAAAGTTATATACGTTTTAATAATAAAGTTCTTTTTAAACTGAAAACGTCTTTGTACGTTTGGAAATAGATTAATAGAATATTATGAAAACCAATTCTCCACTAATTTTTGTCTAACTTTCGTAAATGACACTTTTTATTTTTATTTATAAATAGCTTTACAAATTATTCTGAATATCGTTAAGAGGAATAGTTTTTTTCAAATCATAGTGGACCTCATAACATAGGCCCGTAATCATATCATAATGTATCTGATAATTCAATCATTTGATATTATCTCTTAATTCTGTCGATAAATATATCGAAACAAATACGTTCATGTAAAGTATCATATATCTAATACTTTGTTAATGTTTTCAGTTAATATTATATATTATATATACATATCTATATACTCATAATTGTTCGTGAATCGTCGAACACGGTCAAAGGGTAATTGATTACATGAATGTAGTTCCAAACTTTTTGAGATTCAACATTACAAATTCTGCTTATCGTGTCGAAAACATATAAAGGTTAAGTTTAAATTTGGTCAGAAATTTCCGGGTCGTCACACCGTGCGGCAGAAGCTTGTTTGGCGACAAGCTAGTCTATTATAACCGGACGGTTAAGCGTCATTGGGTTGACCTAACCAACCCGCGCAAAACTCGAGATCTGCAAGTCATGACTATAAACGACTGCGTTGGTCGCGCCTGACCTCAATCCTAAGTGTTGGCGCACTTAGAAGACTCCCGATGCGCACACACGGATACTTAACTTAAGCATATATTGTGTGCACAACAATATATGTGATGGGTTAAGTGTTGACATGCCTCGAGTATAATTACGATGAAAATCGATAAATACTTATCCAAACATTTTAACGAACGATCTAACGCGCATGATCATACGAGAACCGTGAACATAACACATATACTTGGCCGCGCCGATTTGACAGTTGTAGCTTAGAAAAATGTTAGCAAAAGACAGATTCAAGTCTTGCGCGCATACACAGCTTACGGCTCATAATGCAACATGCTTAATATATAAATTGCTAGCACACGTGTAAACTATTAGCGCGTTACACCATGCAAATTACGCGCAACATGGACAAGTAAACGAGATAAACTTTCATTATCATCAAGAGAGTAATTACATTGTCAAAGGAAAATTACAAATTCACAACGGGTTGTTTAATAAAAGATCAGCATCAGCAGCGGGGTCTTCGGATAGGGCCACTAGTGAAGGGACCCTGATGTTCGTCAGCGTCGGCTCCATAGCCCTACTCTTCTGCGCGGCAAGAGGATCTACCTCCTTGGCAATAAGAGCATCCAAGGCCTCAGAAGATTGGACGAGAGGCTGAACCTTTCTCCAAAAAACGAGCCTCTCCTCCGCCTTGAAAGCGAGAACAGCATCAATAAAAAGATCGCTTACGTATTTTGAGTCAATGGCACGGCCAACAAGCGCGGGGAGACCCTTCTTCAAAGTCTCAAACTGATACTTGGCCGTGTCACGATCAATCTGTCAGGAAGACAGGCGATCAGTCAAACTTTCGCGCTCTTTTTCCCAAGCGCCCTTTTCAGAATCGAGGGACTCGACCTTTTTAGCCAACTCTTCAACCTGAGAAGTCAAGGATGCCTTCTCCTCAGCTAGGACCAATGAGGCGCTGGCTGCCTCATTGTGAGCCTTCTGAGAATGTTCCAGATCCGACTTCAGATGCACGATACGGTCACACAACTGTTCAACAGACAGGGCGCCTGGTGAAGAAGAGCCAACGCCGTCCAAACGAGATGTCGCCTCTTGGAGGCAGATTTTAGAGAGCATCAAGTTCAGCATAGCTAACTGAACATCAAAACGCCATGCCGCCTCAGGCGATAGATGCCCGAAGTAGTTGGGAAGCTTGATCTCTTTCAAGAAATCGAATTGAGAGGTCACTGTATCTTTCGGGATAGACAACAAGTCATTCATGCCATAAAACTGCATACGAGCCCCTGCAAAGGAGGAGATAACTGGTTAGCAATGAAAAAAGGGGCAGCGCAATGTCCCAACACTTGAGAAGTAAAATTACCTTTTCCTTTCTTGGCGCGCTTGCGCTTACTCCCGCTTTCGGATGGGGGCTCACTTGCCCTGCCCCCTTCGATGTCCGTCTGATGAGAGTCATCACCTGTATGACACTCGCGCTGATTGGCGCTACAAGATCCGCTGGCGCCAATAGCGGCACCACCCTGGACTTGCCCGTCAATGTCCATGTCCTGGTCACCCTGATTCTTCATGTCGGGCGTCTCAGTATGAACGCCCTCGATGTCGCGCGAAGCAAGAAGTCTGTCTAGACGCATCTCTGCAAATAAGACATGCTAAGTTAGACACAAGTGAGAGAAAAGAAAATAAATACAAAAATAACGCCTATCTGCCGCCTACCGTTATCATCAGCATCTAAGATAACCGGCATGGCAGGCGGATAGGGACACATGTTAGCAACCCGTAAAATATCAGAGCTATATGGACGGATGGGGAGTTCGCGGTTATAAAAGTGAGCAAGTCTCTACCGCTCAACCGAAGAAAGGGGAGGCCTAACGTTTAACTCCGCACTGATAGCATCAGTATGCCACACACAGATATTTCTATATGCGAGCGAAATAAATGAATCGTCGACAAAGAAGAAAGAGTTCTTCCACTTCCTGCGCACCCCGACTTTAAAGCGCCCTATAAACATAATCCTATCGTTGAAAGAATACCAGCTCTGTTGATTCTTACGACATGAAAATACGTTCTTAAACAAGTTTAGTGAAGGAGGAAATTGATAGTGCCGACAAATCATCTCGAAGAGAATAACGCGACATGCGCTATAAGGATGCAGCTATCCGATGCCAACATTGAAGTGACTAAGAACCTCCATGAAGAAAGAAGTGGGAGGATAGCGCACATTCCCATCCAGCATAACCTGCCTATATACGGTAACCTTACCATCGATAACATCACTAGCGCGCTGACCAGCTAGGGGCGCTACAGGATTCAAATCAGCCAAAGGTGGGTACCACTCCACCAATTGCGCGACTTTACGCTGCGTCATAATAGACTTGATAACCTCGCAATTCGGAGGCTCAGAAGTAGAGGAAGAAGACGCCATCTATTAACAAATAAATCAAAGAATCGTAAGAAGAGAGGCTAAGTAGGCGCTAACCTGAAAAAGCTAAAAGATGAGGTCGAAGTAGTAAGCTGATAAGATTTGCACGAAGACGAGGAGCACAGTTGAAGTAAAAATCGGAGAGAGGTGATTATGAGGTATTTATAGGAGAGTAAAAACATGAAAGAGGCCCCAAGGGAAGTTAAAAATTGGCGGTTAAAATGTCAAGGGCGGAGATTAAGCCATGTGTCGGAAGATAGAAAGGAGGAAGCCAAAGGCGGCGAAGTCGGCGGGATGACAACTGTAGCATCTGACAAACCGTCGCTTCGGTTTCTTGCATTTAATGTAACAGGACAAAATACTTTTTAAATGCAAAAAAAAAAAGAAGAAAATGGCGGCACGCAGCGAAGAGTAGTAGAACGAGTTACAAGTTTAACGTCGCACGCTATACCGGCGCGCACCATTGAACGAGAGTTACAAGTTGAGTTCAACGCCACGCGCTATACCGGCGCGCACCATTGAACGATAGTTACGAGTTGAGTTCAACGCCTCACAACATAAATATGCGCATCATTGAACGATAGATACAAATTGAGTTCAACGCCATGCGCCGAAGCTGCACATACCATTGAACTGGGGGACTTAATGATACGCATACCCGATCAGCTCATATAGCGTATCAAGCAGCATCGCCACTAGGAATTACCAGAGCGCGCCAAGGCCTGAAAGGCTATGCTTATTGCATCGCGCTATCCCTGTAAGCGCGCATAGGCAGCGGCCACGTGACGGGCGATGATGTGACCTGAAGGGCTATGCTTATTGCATCGCGCTATCCCTGTAAGCACGCATAGGCAGCGACCACATGATGGGTGATGCTGTGGCTGGCAGAGGACACCTGGCAGACAAGAGTCAGAGCCGACAAGAACACTTTTTACTTTTGTCTGACCAGCTCGCCTGAGAACGTACTATTTGCAGGCCACGAGCTGTTTAGCCTCATTACGTGGCAATAGAAGACAAGAAAGGTTATCCTATAAATACAAGACATCGTTCACAGAACAAGGGATCTGGACTCTTCACCTTCACACACACATATATTCTAAGAACAGTAGCGCATAATGCAAATATACCCGCGCTACCGGACTCATAGCATCGCACTAGACATTCTTGATACACAGGTAACGTTCTATGAACAGAAACCCTATATTATAGCGCGAGCCATCTATGACCGGACTACCCGCTGATGGTGGGTCTGACGTTTGACCACCCCTGTTGAGATCATCATCTCACAAGGGGTTATTCACTGTACTCCGGACCGGAGAGTTAAACTCAATTGACCCTTAAATCCCCCCTTATTGATGTCAAGCATGGACCGAACCCGACCCGATTATTCTATGCTTGATCAAAAGTCAACAAATGTCAAGGAATAAAGACGAAGCAGAAGTTGAAGGTTCAGAAGGTAAATATGTAATTTATTAGGGACTATTGTTGTACATTGGGATATGAGGTATGTTATGTTTGTTAGTTAGTTACAAACGAGCTATGATTATATAATTTGGGGGTTTTCTGTAACCTAGTTTGAGAGAGTATAAATTGTAAAAATTCAGTGATAATTAGTCAATTCATGACAATTGTGATTTGATAATTGTGTTGTTCTCATAACGATTAGTCAAATTATATCTTTTCAGTAGAAAAATAATTAATACAATTTTATTCGCTTTGATATAAGAAGATCGATTTCCTTAATATATAAATATGATACCGAACTTTTATGTGTGACACACACTAAAAACTTTATGATGTAGGTGACAAAGATTAATTGTGTATCATATCTTTTTTTGGGTAATATTTATCACATAGATCACAGAGAACAACGTACCATTTAATTCAAGGGTACAATTATATACTCCCTAAATCAACCTTTTTTCCTTGTTCACTAAAAAAAATTGGATATTTATAACGATTTTTTAGTAACGACTTATTATTTGACTACTAATAATGTTATTTAGTTATCTATAAAAAATTACTAGATTTTGAACACTATATGATATTAGTAACCAATTAATAAACAATTTTAGGGTTCATAAATTAGAGTTTAGAAATTAGAGTTTAGGGTTTAGATTAAGTTTTTAACCTGAACGGTTTAGAGTTTATCACAAAATGTATTTTTTAAATGTTTATATTTTCACCTAATATTAATGTTTGTATTATTATTTTTAAACGAAAAAAAATTTACTTCCTTCTACATGGTCACTTCCCTCTTGATCTCTCTCGTTGTGTGTGTGTGTGTGCGTGCACGCTCTCTCTCTCTCTCTGTGCGCACGTGCGTGTGTCAAAAACCAAAATTATAATTTGTTGATTTAAAGAAGGTGATTTATGTGTAGTTAAAAATGCACTATTAAACAAGTACACATGTGGAAGATAAAAGTTCTAATAGAAGGCCCCCTCTTTGCGAATCTCATGTGGAATCGGTTAGTCATGCACTTCTTTCTTGTGAACATGCTCGTGAAATATGGAGAAAGATTCGGGAATGGTGGGGTTTTGATTCGGCTAATCTTACTTTTGATAATTTTCTTTGTGGTTTGGTTCCTTCTTCTTGTTCCGAATTGGGTGTCAAAGTATGGCAAGCGGTGGAGTGGATCACTTGCTATCTCATTTGGAGAAATAGAAACCAAAAGGTTTTCAAAAGGGCCAATTGGACTATTCCGAATGCAATTACCGAGATCCAAGTCAAGAGTTATGAATGGGTCGCGAAGCGGTGTAAAAAGCAAAAGATCGAGTGGCATACTTGGTTACACAATGCGCAATCCTTATTAATGTTGTAAATCTTCTCCCGTAAGGTTTTAGGTTGCGATGTAAAAAAGACTTAGGATTCTAACTCGGCATCTTATTGCCTTGCGAATTATTGTACATTTCGAGTATTTTCTTGGTTAATAAAATTTCTGCTTTTCAAAAAAAACAAAAAAATAGAAGGCCTATAGTCAAACAATTAAGAGTTTGTTTATTATACCTATATCTAAATGGTATAGTGGAAATGAATAGTTCTATTCATTCTCCCACTTTCAATAAACTTAACCCCTTAACTTTTAATTAAAATACAAATCGAACCCTCCACTTTATACGTTTATTTTTCCCCAAATTTCACAAGCTTAACCCCCCACCTTTTATTAAAATACAAATCGAACCCTCACTTTACTAACTTTTTTTTTTTTACTAATATTCAATTTTCACAAACTTAACCCCCTAACTTTTATTAAAATACAAATCGAACCCTCACTTTATACGTAAAGTTTTTTCAAATTTCACAAACTTAACCCACTAACTTTTATTAAAATACAAATCGAACCCCCACTTTACTAACTTTTTCTTTTTAAAATAAAACCCGAACGCTAAAAGAAGCAACTTTCACAAAAGGAACAACCCTTCAATGTTATGTCGAAAAAAATTCTTTTTTATAAAATAGATCAAGATTTTTTTTTAACTCGCATTCAAAACGGAGCCCCCGGCGCGAAGCGAGGGCTCCACAACTAGTTTTTACTCAAAAATGATATTCAATATACCATCTGAAAACAAAAAAGTAACAATAAAAAACAAAACTTTTATATTTGTTGAAAGAGCATTAATTAATCAGGCTGTCCAATTGTTTTGATACATTTTTTGGTTATGGGCATTTGATCAGCCCATCCCAATATACATATACATCACTATCATCACTTCATTTTAAAAAAAACAAAAAACAAAAAAAATTCAATATATTGATTTAAACTAGACGAGAAGACAATGTATGGGCTTGCTAAATATAGTTTTTGTGCCTGATAAGTTGCACGGAGGATACGAGGGAACCGAAGTTTGTTTGCGAATATGGGCTCGCTGAAATGGTTTCGAGACATTAATTTCAATGTCTGTTTCTTTGAGACAACTCAACCTTCGAGTACGATGTCGATGTACAAGATGTACCAAAGAAAACGACACAATATGGTAATATTATAATTGTCGACATAAAAAAATGGGGGATGATTCTCACACACACTTTTTTGATCCTCACACACCAATTGAGTATTATTAGAAGAGTAAAATATTAAAATAGGTGTGTGAGGATCAAAAAAGTGTGTGTGAGAATCATCCCCCTAAAAAAATATGTAGTCTTAATTTTATAATTTAATAAACCGGCAAAATAAAAAACTATGTCTTTGTAAATTTAATACATTATATATTATATATTATATTATTTATATATTATATTATATTATATTATATTATATATTCACCCTTTATAAAGACAAAATTGCTGAAATGGTCCTTGTGGTTTGTATCAAAATGCTGGTTTAGTCCCTATAGTTTTTTTTGACGTATTACGTCCTTGTAGTATGTCAATGTTGCTGATTTAGTCCCTATTTCTGACGGGCGTTAAAAATAACCGTTAAACCCTATCATGTGACTCGCACATGATGGGTAAATTTGTCTTTTTAAAACCTCACATGCTATCCAGTTGACCATGTTATGTCCTTTTAACCAACTGCAATGCATCCAGATCTGTAAAAAAAGGAATAGAAAAAATCTGAACTTATCCTCAACCACCCAAATCAAAATGAAATCTTTAAATTTATTAATCACACCTTGAATTTCAAGATCTTGAAATGGGTTCATACATACTTTATAGCCTTCATCCTTATTTTATTATACACTCTGTATAAGTCAAACAGATCCAGACTTTAAAGCCAACTAATGTATCATATTCAATCATCTATATGTAAAATTCAGATCGGAACCTCCAAAACACAAATCGGAACCTCCAAAACCCGAATCTTGAATCTGTAAAACACACATCGTTCCAAACCCGAATCTTCACTCAACAACACCCTTAGATCTGGATAACGATGCCTGAATCTGAAAATTGAAAGTCACCATAAACCTTTGAAAGAAAGGATTAACATATGAATAGCACCACCATCGTCGCCGCCGTCGCTGGTTCTATATTGGCCATCGTCGCCGCCACCATGGAGGTCGAATTCAAAGAAAATGAAGGTGTTTTGTTTGTTAATTAATTAATTAAAAGGGATGTGAAAGATGAGGATTCTAGTGGGTATCTTTTTGAAACCCATAAATAATTACGAAGTATGATGCTGTAATTAGTGAATGTATATCATTTAATTTTGTAGTGGAATCAAGAAGTGAAGGTGAAATTAGTTTGTGATTATCCTTTAGCTTTGATTATTCATATAGATTCGACGAACTTATGTGATGAAGGGACCATTACTGCTCTTGTTTTTTTTTTAGCTCATAGCTGCGGTTGGATTTAATAAGTGTCAGAGCTTCATTTTGTTGAGATAAGAACATTAATCAGATATGCACAACAGCCCTTTAAATAAGTTAAATTCCCTTGAAGATGGTACTAATAAGATATGTAAGAATATTAGGCTACTATAATAACAAATCAAAATGATGAAACTGTTATGAGCATCAATAATAAAAAAAGGTTTTATTTTTTTCCTTCTTTGTTTCTTTAACTATTATCGATTAGTAAAAGGGATTTAATTCAAAAGTTAGGTTTTGTAATTTGTTATGAATTTGGTATTGATTAGGGTTTGTGATTTGGGGAAGATGAAGATAGGTGATGAAGTTTCTCAAAGAAAAAGATAAACACAGGGACCATATTAGGAATTTTGTCCAAAGAAAAAAATTAAAAGTATGTTTTTACCCTCATGTGTGTGGCATGTGATTGAAGTTAACTGTTATTTTTAACGTCCGTCAGAAATAGGGACTAAATCAGCAACATTGGCATACCACGAGGACGAAACACGTCAAAAAAAAATTCATAGGGACTAAACCAGCATTTTGATACAAACCACAAGGACCATTTCAGCAATTTTGTCTATACTAAAACACATGCCCAAATGTGTAGTTTAAGTTCATTTGGATTGTAGCTTTGACTTTCCGTTCACACTACAATCGGTCCCTCAAATTCGGGTTAATTTACACAATAACCCCTCAAGTTTACACTTTTTCAGGGGTAGAAAGTGTAAACATATAATTTTATTAAAATAAAATAAACTAATTTCCCCCCCCCCCCCCCCCCCCCCCCCCCCGAATTTATAACGGGCTCAATCTTCTCGCTCGGTGCGAGTTAAATTTTTCCGAGGCCACCGTTCAACTCGAAACAGTTTCACGAAGCCAACAGGACTAACTATACGCGAAACGGACACTTTTTAAAAAACGCTTAACACAACGACAGCTCGTATCTTTCCGTTCGCCTCAAGTTAAATTCTTCTGACAGCACTGTTACGTTCGAAAATTTTTTATGAACAAAAGAAACTAACTACGTTCGAAACAGACACTTTTTAAAAAACGCTTAAGACAACGACATCTAAAACGGCGCTTAAGACATGAGCCGTTTTCCCCTATGTAAATACACAACGCTACGTTAAATATGAATACACAGGCCGAAAGCCCCCGCCGCATCGAGCGGGCCGGATCCGGACTAGTATATACTAAAAGTGATGGAAACTTTCGTCGTTTCAGTTATATCGGATTGTCGTTTTGATTTTGCGTTCACATTACAAACGGTCCATCAACTTCGACTATATTTACAAAACGGCCCCTTAAGTTTACACTTTTTCAGGGGTAAAAAGTTCAAATATAAAATTTTATTAAAATAAAAGAAACTAATTCCACCCGAATTTATAACGGGTCCTATCTTCTCGCTCGGTGCAAGTTAAATTTCTCCGTGACCACCAACTCGAAAAAATCTTACGAACTCAACGGGACTAACTATACGCGAAACGGACACTTCTCAAAAAAACGCTAAACACAACGACAACCCGTATCTTCCCGCTCGCCACGAGTTAAATTTTTTAGACGGCAGCGTCAGACTCGAAATAATTTTATGAACAAATCGAAACTAACCATGTTCGAAACGGACACTTTTTAAAAAACGCTAAACACAACGACATCCTGTATCTTTCTGTTCGCCACGAGTTAAATTTTCCGACAGCACCGTTACACTCGAAAATTTTTATTGAACAAAACAAAACTAACAACGTTCGAAACGGATACTTTTTAAAAAACGCTTAACACAACGACATCTAAAACGGCGCTTAACACATGGGTCTTGTTCCCCTCTGTAAATACACAACGCTACGTTAAATCGAATACGCAGGCCGAAAGCCCCCGCCGCAACGCGCGGACCGGTCCGAACTAGTTATCACTAATTATGTGACAACTTATTTGCGAAACCGGCAAAATTAATTATGTGTCATTGTTTGAACTGAAAAAGTTACGCAAACAGTCCCCAGAGTTTGCTTGTTTTGAGTATGCAGTCCCTGAGGTTAACGAACGTCGAAAGGTTCATCAACATTTAATGAAATTTTCTTAACGATCGTTAATCGAAGGACCGACCGTGTGAATTATGATACTTGAGTGACCAATCGAGTCAACAAAATATGAGTGGTCAGTGAAATATGAGACAAACATAAGGGATCAACCACATAAGTTTTCCTTTAATAAGTAGTACCTTATAAATCAAATCAAAACTTTATGTATGTTGATAATTACACATACATAACAAGTTTATAGCTTACATTTATATTTTCTTGGATATATATATATATATATATATATATATATATATATATATATATATATATATATATATATATATATATATATATATATATATATATATATATATATATATATATATATCATATAACGGAACAAAAATGAAAGTATATAATCTATTTGTAATTTTAACCCAATTAATTTACCCAGTTTGTTACTCTACTTCAAGCTTTACCACTGTCAAAAGTTATGGAACCATCACAAGAGTTGGCCTATGAGAATGACAATTGAGTTCTATAATTAGTCTATCGATATGTATCACAGGTAAAGAGAGCTGTAAGACCGACGCTTGTAGATTTTTAATATCTTGATATTAATCTCGCTTGGTGAGTTAAAAAATGTAGTGTTTGGAACGTGAATTGTATGCAACAATGGGTACCTAAACTCTTTTTTTACATTGTCTTTATTCTTTAAATTGGCATAAGTTATATACACACACACACACACACACACACACACACACACACACACACACACACACACACATATATATATATATATATATATATATATATATATATATATATATATACACTAGGTTTTTGAGCCCGTGCGTTGCACGGGTGTGTAAAACCGTGCAAAAAATGTAATTTGCAGTTCATATTGATATGTAAATAGCGATACTAAAAAAACAGAAAAAGTATAAAAATTATTTAAGAACCCATGATGTTGACAAATTTTAAAAATTCTTTTGGGTTTAGGAGTCCGTGGTGTTGACAAATTTTATCATCGAAAGTATAAGAATTATTTAAGAGTCCGTGGTGTTGAAAAATTTTAAAAATTCTTCTAAGAGCCCGTGATGTTGACAAATTTTATCATCCAACATTGACAAAAAAAAATTAATTCAAATCGAAGTAAACTACCAACATATAACATATGTAAGGTGATTAAATCTCAAACAAAATTTGATATGGCTAATTTGTTTTATAATACTTATAATTATTATAAGACAAAATTTCATTCCTCGTCCCTGAACTTTACATCAACTTTGACTCCATGTCCTTTTTCTTTTTTTGTGTGCATCCCTCGTCCCTAATGTATCAGAAATCTACATCCATCGTCCTCCTGTCTATTTTCTGTCTATTTTGCCGTTATCCTCCTACCACGTGCAGAGCATGTGGGGGTAAAAAGGTCATTAAACTACAGGGACGAAGAGCGTAATTATATCTTCTTCTTCAATATTCAATTTAGTCCCAAATCATAAATCATAAACCCCAATAAAATCAAATTCATTCCTCTTCTTCCATAAATCACCCCTCAGGTTGTTCATCAGTTATCGTTATCAGTAATTATTAATTTTAATTATTCTAAATTAAAGAAAACGTTTAAACGGAATCAGATATCGATCATATACTCTTTTGAACCCATTAAAGATTCCAATTCTAATGGGTTGCTGGGCTTCACCTTTATCATCCATCCATCTTTGTACGGGCTCGAATTGATCTTCAAAATCCATTAAAATTACTTGTTAGTCATAAGAACAGAACACCATTTCATCGTATTTTGACTTTTGAAAGTCAAATAAGAAGAAAATTCATAAATAGATGATTACCAAACCAGGATTCTCGGAAAGTTTTGAGTTCACTTCAACGATCTCTCCAGAGATGGGCGAGTTAATGTCACTGGTGGCTTTGACACTTTCTACTGCTCCAAAGCCTGTAGCTTTGGTCACCGAGACACCGGTTTCGGGAAAATCAACAAACACCACCTCTCCAAGATGGTCCTGCACCAATCAAAATGATAATTTTATAAACCCTTTATCGGTGTTGTAACGGAATCCGTCTATAATTACTGATAACGATAACTGATGAACAACCTGAGGGGTAATTTGGAAGAAGAGGAATGAATTTGAATTTTATTAGGGTTTATGATTTATGATTTGGGACTAAATTGAATATTGAAGAAGAAGACATAATTACGCTCCTCGTCTCTGTAGTTTAATGACCTTTTTACCCCCACATGCTCTGCACGTGATAGGAGGATAACGGCAAAATAGACAGAAAATAGACGGGAGGACGAGGGATGTAGATTTCTGATACATTAGGAACGAGGGATGCACAAAAAAAGAAAAAAGGACAGAGAGTCAAAGTTGATGTAAAGTTCAGGAACGAGGAATGAAATTTTGTCTTATTATAAATTATAATATATGATTATAATATTAGTTTATAATTTGTTTTATAAATTTTATCAAGGAAATAAGGGTTCTTTTACAGCCCGCTAAATAAAATTTTTAGAGTAAAATTACTTATTCTAATTCAATTATTCTCGGTTCCGTCCTAAAAAAAAAAAACCTCTATGATGCTTTTTTATTTTTATTATATTATCCTTTTCATTCCGTAGCAAATCAAACTTGAGAATGTCTCTGTTTCTCTTATTCCATACACATTCTAAAAATATCCATAAAGACTACTCCCTTCGTATTAAGAATTCTTTGCCTTTCTATTTTTTTTTATATAGATATCTTAAGATTATTATCAATATCAACTTGTAAAGAATAACTATTGGTAAACATGATTAAACTTTAAAATATGCATCTTTGAATGAAGAGCATATGTGTATGTATGCTAAATAGTTACTCCGTATTAATTAGTCATTAGTCACTAAGTCAAATGAAAATGAGTATGTAAACGCATCTTGGTTTTGGATTTGATGTACTCATTTTCATGGACGTGAGAGAGATTTTAGGGAGGATAAATTCTAAGAGCTATCTTGTTATATTTATTATTTTATATAATATAATAATAATAATGGTAAATAATATATATAATCTATACATATTGAAATGTCCCGTTCATATTGATTATAAACGTTCCATATTAATTGATTTCGTCGCGAGGTTTTGACCTCTATATGAGACGTTTTTCAAAGACTGCATTCATTTTTAAAACAACCATAACCTTTATTTTATCGATAAAGGTTTAAAAAAAACATTACGTAGATTATCAAATAATGATAATCTAAAATATACCGTTTACACACGACCATTACATAATGGTTTACAATAAGAATATATTACATCAAAAAATAAGTTTCTTGAATGCATTTTTTACACAATATCATACAAGCATGGACTACAAATCTTGTCCTAATTTTAGTATGCAGCAGCGAAAGCTCTTAATAATCACATGAGAATAAACATGCTTAAAACGTCAACAAAAATGTTGGTGAGTTATAGGTTTAACCTATATATTATCAAATCATAATAATAGACCACAAGATTTCATATTTCAATATACATCCCATACATAGAGGTAAAAATCATTCATATGGTGAACACCTGGTAACCGACATTAACAAGATGCATATAGAATATCCCCATCATTCCGGGACACCCGTCGGACATGATAATTTCGAAGTACTAAAGCATTCTAAATTTCTGAATGGGGCTTGTTGGGCCCGATAGATCTATCTTTAGGATTCGCGTCAATTTGGAGGTCTGTTTCCAAATTCTTAGGCTACCAAGCTAAAAAGGGGTATATTCGGCTTCGATCATTCACCCATATAATGTAGTTTCATTTACTTGTGTCTATTTCGTAAAACATTTATAAAATTGCATGTATTCTCATCCCAAAATATTAGATTTTAAAAGTGGGACTATAACTCACTTTCACAGATTTTTACTTCGTCGGGAAGTAAGACTTGGCCACTGGTCGATTCACGAACCTATAAAAAATATGTACATATATATCAAAGTATGTTCAAAATATATTTACAACATTTTTAATACGTTTTAATGTTTAAAGTTTATTAAGTCAGCTGTCCTCGTTAGTAACCTACAACTAGTTGTCCACAGTTAGATGTACAGAAATAAAGCAATATATATTATCTCGAATCAATCCACGACCTCGTGTATACAAACCTCAGGCTAGATCACAACTCAAAGTATATATAATATTTTGGAATCAACCTCAACCCTGTATAGCTAACTCCAACATTACTGCATATAGAGTGTCTATGGTTGTTCCGAAATATATATATAGATGGGTCGATATGACATGTCAAAACATTGTATTCGTGTCTATGGTATCCCAAGATTACATAATATATTAGAATACATGTATAATACAATATGAGTTAGCTAGGATATGATTAATATAGATTTGTTACCAATTTTCACGTAGCTACAACAAGAAAAATTATCCAATCTTGTTTTACCCATAACTTCTTCGTTTTAAATCCGTTTTGAGTGATACAAGTTGCTATGGTTTCATATTGAACTTAAGTTTATGAATCTAAACAGAAAAAGTATAAGTTTAGAGTTGAAAATATAGGTTACAAGTCGTTTTTGTAAAGGTAGTCATTTCAGTCGAAAGAACGACGTCTAGATGACCATTTTGGAAAACATACTTCCACTTTGAGTTTAACCATGATTTTTGGATATAGTTTCATGTTCATAAGAAAAATCATTTTCTCAGAAGAACAACTTTTAAATCAAACTTTATCATAGTTTTTAATTAACTAACCCAAAACAGCCTGCGGTGTTACTACGATGGCGTATATCCGATTTTACGGTGTTTTTCTTGTTTTCAGGTTTTAAATCATTAAGTTAGCATATCATATAGATATAGAACATGTGTCTAGTTGATTTTAAAAGTCAAGTTAGAAGGATTAACTTTTGTTTGCGAACAAGTTTAGAATTAACTAAACTATGTTCTAGTGATTACAAGTTTAAACCTTCGAATAAGGTAGTTTTATATATATGAATCGAATGATGTTATGAACATCATTACTACCTCAGGTTTTGTGGATAAACCTACTGAAAATGAGAAAAATAGATCTAGCTTCAAAGGATCCTTGGATGGCTTGAAAGTTCTTGAAGCAAAATCATGACACGAAAACAAGTTCAAGTAAGATTTCCACTCGAAATAAATTGTTAAAGTTATAGAAATTGAATCAAAGTTTGAATATGAGTATTACCTTATATTATAAAGATATATTACTGTAAATAAGAAAGATTTCTTGAGGTTGGATGATCACTCAAAGTGGATTTGCAAGATTGAAAGTAAGTTAGCAAACTTGAAAGTGTTGTTGGTGTGTTCTTGAGTAGTTGTTTTATAACTTGGTTTATGTATGGATTTATGAACTAGATTGAGCTAGATTTTGTTGGAGATGATGAAGAACACTTAGAACAAAGGAAGAACACTTGAGAGAGAGAGTAGTTTGATGCATGTAAGTTGCAAAATGAAAGTGTTTGTGTGTGTCTAACTTCACGTGAAAGTAGGATGGCATTATAGTCTCCATTAGTTTGTAATTTTGTGAGATATTTCATGCTAGATGTTAATTGATGGTTCCCACATGGTTAGGTGACTTACATAGGCTGCTAAGAGCTGATCATTGGAGTGTATATACTAATAGTAAATACATTTAGAAGCTGTGTATTGTACGAGTACAAATACGAGTGCATACGAGTAGAATTGTTGATGAAAATGAATGAGGATGTAATTGTAAGCATTTTTGTTAAGTAGAAGTACTTTGATAAGTGTCTTGAAGTCTTTCAAAAGTGTATGAATACATATTAAAACACTACATGTATATACATTTTAACTGAGTTGTTAAGTCATCGTTAGTCGTTACATGTAAGTGTTGTTTTGAAACCTTTAAGTTAACGATCTTGTTAAATGTTGTTAACCCATTGTTTATTATATCTAATGAGATGTTAAATTATTACATTATCATGATATCATAATGTATTAATATATCTTAATATGATATATATATATATATATATATATATATATATATATATATATATATATATATATATATATATATATATACATTAAATATCGTTACAACGATAATCGTTACATATATGCCTCGTTTCGAAAACCTTAAGTTAGTAGTCTTGTTTTTACATATGTAGTTCATTGTTAATATACTTAATGATATGTTTACTTATCATAATATCATGTTAACTATATATATATCCATATATATGACATCATATAGTTTTTACAAGTTTTAACGTTCGTGAATCACCGGTCAACTTGGGTGGTCAATTGTCTATATGAAACCTATTTCAATTAATTAAGTCTTAACAAGTTTGATTGCTTAACATGTTGGAAACACTTAATCGTGTAAATAACAATTTTATTATATATATATAAACATGGAAAAGTTCGGGTCACTACAGTACCTACCCGTTAAATAAATTTTGTCCCGAAATTTTAAGCAGTTGGAGGTGTTGACGTATCTTCTGGAAATAAGTGCGGGTATTTCTTCTTCATCTGATCTTCTCGTTCCCAGGTGAACTCGGGTCCTCTACGAGCATTCCATCGAACCTTAACAATTGGTATTTTGTTTTGCTTAAGTCTTTTAACCTCACGATCCATTATTTCGACGGGTTCTTCGATGAATTGAAGTTTTTCGTTGATTTAGATTTTTTTTAACGGAATAGTGAGATCTTCTTTAGCAAAACATTTCTTCAAATTCGAGACGTGGAAAGTGTTATGTACAGCCGCGAGTTGTTGAGGTAACTCAAGTCGGTAAGCTGGTCCGACACGATCAATAATCTTGAATGGTCCAATATACCTTGGATTTAATTGCCCTCGTTTACCAAATCGAACAACGCCTTTCTAAGGTGCAACTTTAAGCATGACCATCTCTCCAATTTCAAATTCTATATCTTTTCTTTTAATGTCAGCGTAGCTCTTTTGTCGACTTTGGGCGATTTTCAACCGTTGTTGAATTTGGATGATCTTCTCGGTAGTTTCTTGTATTATCTCCGGACCCGTAATCTGTCTATCCTCCACTTCACTCCAACAAATCGGAGACATGCACTTTCTACCATAAAGTGCTTCAAACGGCGCCATCTCAATGCTTGAATGGTAGCTGTTGTTGTAGGAAAATTCTGATGACGGTAGGTGTCGATCCCAACTGTTTCCGAAATCAATAACACATGCTCGTAGCATGTCTTCAAGCATTTGTATCGTCCTTTCGCTCTGCCCGTCAGTTTGTGGATGATAGGCAGTACTCATATCTAGACGAGTTCCTAATGCTTGCTGTAATGTCTGCAAGAATCTTGAAATAAATCTGCCATCCCTATCAGAGATAATAGAGATTGGTATTTCATGTCTGGAGACGACTTCCTTCAAATACAATCGTGCTAACTTCTCCATCTTGTCATCTTCTCTTATTGGCAGGAAGTGTGCTGATTTGGTGAGACGATCAACTATTACCCAAATAGTATCAAAACCACTTGCAGTCCTTGGCAATTTAGTGATGAAATCCATGGTAATGTTTTTCCATTTCTATTCCGGGATTTCGGGTTATTGAAGTAGACCTGATGGTTTTTGATGCTCCGCTTTGACTTTAGAACACGTCAAACATTCTCCTACGTATTTAGCAACATCGGCTTTCATACCCGACCACCAAAAATGTTTCTTGAGATCCTTGTACATCTTCCCCATTCCAGGATGTATTGAGTATCAGGTTTTATGAGCTTCTCTAAGTACCATTTCTCTCATATCTCCAAATTTTGGTACCCAAATTCTTTCAGCCCTATACCGGGTTCCGTCTTCCCGAATATTAAGATGCTTCTTCGAACCTTTGGGTATTTCATTCTTTAAATTTTCCTCTTTTAAAATTCCTTGTTGCGCATCCTTTATTTGAGTAGTAAGGTTATTGTGAATCATTATATTCATAGCTTTTACTCGAATGGGTTCTCTGTCCTTTCTGCTCAAGGCATCGGCTACCACATTTGCCTTCCCCGGGTGGTAACGAATCTCAAAGTCATAATCATTCGACAATTCAATCCACCTGCGCTGCCTCATGTTCAGTTGTTTCTGATTAAATATGTGTTGAAGACTTTTGTGGTCGGTATATATAATACTTTTGACCCTATATAAGTAGTGCCTCCAAGTCTTTAATGCAAAAACAACCGCACCTAATTCCAAATCATGCGTCGTATAATTCTGCTCGTGAATCTTTAATTGTCTAGACGCATAAGCAATTACCTTCATTCGTTGCATTAATACACAACTGAGACCTTGCTTTGAGGCGTCACAATATATCACAAAATCATCATTCCCTTCAGGTAATGATAATATATGTACCGTAGTTAACTTTTTCTTTAACAATTGAAACGCTTTCTCTTGTTCATCCTTCCATTCAAATTTCCTCCCTTTATGCATTAATGCAGTCAAGGGTTTTGCTATTCTGGAAAAATCTTGGATGAACCTTCTGTAGTAACCAGCTAGTCCTAAAAATTGGCGTATATGCTTCGGAGTTTTCGGGGTTTTCCACTTTTCAACGGTCTCAATCTTTGCTGGATCCACCTGAATACCTTCTTTGTTCACTATGTGACCGAGGAATTGAACTTCTTCCAATCAAAATGCACACTTTGAAAACTTAGCGTACAATTTTTCTTTTCTCAGCAACTCTAACACTTTTCTCAAATGTTCTTCGTGCTCTTGATCATTCTTCGAGTAAATAAGTATGTCATCGATGAAACAATGACAAACTTGTCAAGATATGGCCTACACACTCGGTTCATGAGGTCCATGAACACAGCTGGTGCGTTAGTAAATCCAAACGTCATAACCATAAACTCGTAATGAGCGTAACGCGTCCTAAAAGTAGTCTTTGAAATATCATCCTCCTTCACCCGCATTTGATGATACCCAGAACGTAAATCAATCTTCGAATAAACCGATGAGCCTTGTAGTTGATCAAATAAGTCGTCGATTCTCGGTAATGGGTAACGGTTCTTGATGGTAAGTTTGTTCAACTCTCGGTAGTCGATACACAACCTGAATGTACCATCTTTCTTCTTGACAAACAGAACAGGAGCTCCCCATGGTGATGTACTTGGTCGAATAAAACCACGCTCTAAAAGTTCCTATAATTGACTTTGTAATTCTTTCATTTCACTGGGTGCGAGTCTGTATGGAGCACGAGCTATTGGTGCAGCTCCTGGTACAAGGTCTATTTGAAATTCAACGGATCGATGTGGGGGTAATCCCGGTAATTCTTTCGGAAAAACATCGGGAAATTCTTTTGCGACGGGAACATCACTGATGTTCTTTTCTTCAGGTTTAACTTCTTCGATGTGTGCTAGAATGATGTAAAAACCTTTTCTTATTAGGCTTTGCGCCTTTAAACTACTAATAAGATTTAACTTCGCGTTGTTCTTTTCTTCGTACACCATTAAAGGTTTTCCTTTTCACGCATAATGCGAATCGCATTTTTGTAACAAACGACCTCTGCTCTTACCTTTTTCAACCAGTCCATGCCAATTATTACATCAAAACTCCCTAACTCGACTGGTATTAAATCAATTTTAAACATTTCATCTCCCAGTTTAATTTCTCTATCCCGACATATATTATCTGCTGAAATTAATTTACCGTTTGCTAATTCGAGTAAAAATTTACTATCCAAAGGCGTCAATAGGCAACTTAATTTAGCACAAAAATCTCTACTCATATAGCTTCTATCCGCACCCGAATCAAATAAAACATAAGCAGATTTATTATCAATAAGAAACGTACCCGTAACAAGCTCCAGGTCTTCCTGCGCTTCTGCTGTATTAATATTGAAAACTCTTCCGCGGCCCTGCCCATTAGTATTCCCCTGATTCGGCAATTACTTCTAATGTGGCCCGGTTTTCCACATCCATAACAAACAAAGGCGGCATTACTTGTTTCGACACTATTTGTTCCTTTAGTTCTGTTAAACTTTGGTCCGTATACCTCACACTTTTTTGCACCATGGCCAGTTCTTTTACACTTGGTGCAAAATGTCGTGCAGAACTCATTCTGGTGGTACTCTTCACACCTTTGGCATTTTTGGTTTTTGTTGCCATTGTTGTTGTTGAGATTGTTGTTGGGATTTTTATTGTTGTAGAAACGATTGTTGTAGTTGTTGTTGTTATTGGGACGTTTGTTGTAGTTATTGTTAGGATTGCGGTTATTGTTGCGATTGTTGTTGCGGTTGTTATGATTGTTATTGTGATTATGGTTGTGATTGTTGTTGTTGTTGTATTGGTGACCCTTGTCACTGGTTTCTTCCCACTTTCTCTTGAGTTGTTTCGTGTTGGCTTCTTCGGCCGCCTGCTCTTTAATTCTTCCCTCAATCTGATTTATGAGTTTATGAGCCATTCGACTTGCCTTTTGTATGGAAGCGGGCTCGTGTGAACTCACATCTTCTTGAATCCGTACTGGTAACCCTTTTACAAACGCGTCGATCTTCTCTTCTTCATCTTCGAACGCTCCCGGACACAATAGGCACAACTCTGTGAATCGTCGTTCATATGTGGTAATGTCGAACCCTTGTGTTCGTAACTTCCTAAGTTCTACCTTGAGCTTATTGACTTCGTTTCTAGGACGGTACTGCTAGTTCATCAATTGCTTGAATGCCGACTACGGTAGTGCTTAAGCAGCATTTTGTCCTGCTTGTTCAAGATAGGTGTTCCACCACGTTAACGCAGTAAATGTGAAGGTGTGCGTAGCATACTTAACTTTGTCCTCTTCAGTACACTTACTTATGACAAACACTGATTCGACCTTCTCGGTCCACCGTTTCAATCCAATTGGTCCTTCGGTTCCATCAAATTCCAAAGGTTTGCAGGCAGTGAATTCTTTGTAGGAACATCCTACACGATTTCTTGTGGAATTAGTTCCACTGCTAGATCCAGAGTTACTGTTATTTTGCATTGCAGCCTGTACTGCGGCTATGTTCGCAGCAAGGAAAACACGAAAATCTTCCTCACTCATGTTCAAGTTCTGACGAGTCGTCGGTGCCATTTCCTTCAAAAATAGCCAAAAGAATTGAGTTAATCATATAGAATTTAAGAGTAGTCAATAGTATTTCGTAGCATTATATGAACTTATTTATAAAAGCTTTTTCTTCATATTAGCATTTTATAGTTTTAATTCGGGTAATACCTACCCGTTAAGTTCATACTTACTAGCTACTATACAACTCAACTACTACGCTTCTATATGAAAAACTTATTACAATAATATTTCGCGTTCAAACTTTATACAAAATTTTACAAACTTACAATACCACTATAATACATATAGGGTGAAATATAACACATAATAACTTTGCTACTCGGCAGTTATAAAGGCAATTCTAGTTAATACGCAGGTTGTTCAGCAAAAGAAATAAAGACACGTAATTCATATGTCCAGAAATAAGTCATGCATTCTGGTTTTACTAAGACGACTTCCCATCCTTGGTCTTGTGGAAAGTAACCGTTATGATCATTGGCTAGGCAGCATGTTGTAATGTCGTCAAAAGGACGTGGGTTTCGTAATGCCCAACAGCCTCGTAGCAATCTAAAAACCTTGTTTCTTACCCCAACTACTGAGTCCGTCACTTGTGAGAATGTTTTATTTAAAAGTTGCAACCCAATGTTCTTTTTCTTAATTTAATGAGAAGCGGACATTATTAACCCGTAAGCATAACATGCTTCTTTATGTTGCATGTTAGAAGCTCTTTCTAAATAACGGAGTCCTATGTTGGGATATGTTGAGTCAAAATAGGTTCGTAACCCGTAGCATAAAATTGCATCTGGGTTTCCCGCACTAAATGCCTTAAAGAAAACTTGGCGTAACTTAAAGTCTCCCCAATGTGATATACCACATCTTTCAAAGGAAAGCCTTTTATATACTAAGGCATGCCTGGAATGTCTTTCAAACGTTTGACAAACTAATTTTTCCGTAACTAATTGTGCTGATGAATTCTGCCCGACTCTAGACAAGATTTCATCAATCATATCTCCTGGTAGGTCTTCTAAAATTTTTGGTTGTCTATCCTTAACGTCCATTTTGTGTTTTTATACTGTAAAATAGACAAGGATTAGATTCGTAAAAGATAATTAACAAACAATACAAGCAATTTTTACATAGAACATAAAAGTACAAGCACACTACACTACATATAATACACAACATGATTACAACCCTCTAATCTGAATCACTGGTTTCTTCTTCTTCTTCGGACTTGGTTCGTTTTCCTAATTTCTTAGGGATATATGGTGTTCCTCTAATACGAGCCATCGTTTTCCACAATGGTTTAGAAAAACCTGTTGGCTTAGAGGTTCCCGGGTTATTGTTACAATTTAGGAATATGGATTTTTCCGATACATATAAAGTTCATCGGGGTTGGAAACAGGTTTCTCTATTTTTATACCTTTTTCCTTATTATTTTCTTTTGCTTTATTAAATTGGGTCGAGGTAATTTCTATAACATCATCGAAATACTCATCGGGATCCGATTCATCGAAAAATTGGTAATCTTCCCAATAATTTGCTTCCTCGACGGAAACACCATTGACCATTTTTAACTTGGGTCCGTTGGTTGAGGATTTTCTTTTATTTAATCGATTTACTGTAGGTATCAATATTTCTTCCTCCGGAACCTCTTCTTCTTCCGGTTCCTCCTCTTCTGGTTCCTCTTCTTCCGATTCCTCCTCTTCCGGTTCCTCTTCGGGAATTTGTAAATCTTCCCAAAGTATATTCGACTCTTCATTATTATTAGGTGAGTCGATGAGATTTGTACTAGTGGTAGACATCTATCACACAATATCAAACATATTAAGAGGTTAATATATTACATAATAATTACATGTTAATAATATATAGTTTTCAACAAAAGTGTTAAGCAATCGTTTTTAAAGAAAACACGGTCGAAGTCCAGACTCACTAATGTATCCTAACAAACTCGATAAGACACACTAATGCAAATTTCTGGTTCTCTAAGACCAACGCTCGGATACCAACTGAAATGTCCCGTTCATATTGATTATAAACGTTCCATATTAATTGATTTCGTCGCGAGGTTTTGACCTCTATATGAGACGTTTTTCAAAGACTGCATTCATTTTTAAAACAACCATAACCTTTATTTTATCGATAAAGGTTTAAAATAACATTACGTAGATTATCAAATAATGATAATCTAAATTATACCGTTTACACACGACCATTACATAATGGTTTACAATAAGAATATATATCATCAAAAAATAAGTTTCTTGAATGCAGTTTTTACACAATATCATACAAGCATGGACTCCAAATCTTGTCCTTATTTTAGTATGCAACAGCGGAAACTCTTAGTAATCACATGAGAATAAACATGCTTAAAACGTCAACAAAAATGTTGGTGAGTTATAGGTTTAACCTATATATTATCAAATCATAATAATAGACCACAAGATTTCATATTTCAATATACATCCCATACATAGAGATAAAAATCATTCATATGGTGAACACCTGGTAACCGACATTAACAAGATGCATATAGAATATCCCCATCATTCCGGGACACCCATCGGACATGATAATTTCGAAGTACTGAAGCATTCCAAATTCCAGAATGGGGCTTGTTGGACCCGATAGATCTATCTTTAGGATTCGCGTCAATTTGGAGGTCTGTTCCCAAATTCTTAGGCTACCAAGCTAAAAAGGGGTATATTCGGCTTCGATCATTCACCCATATAATGTAGTTTCATTTACTTGTGTCTATTTCGTAAAACATTTATAAAATTGCATGTATTCTCATCCCAAAATATTAGATTTTAAAAGTGGGACTATAACTCACTTTCACAGATTTTTACTTCGTCGGGAAGTAAGACTTGGCCACTGGTCTGTAACGACTAACGATGACTTAACGACTCAGTTAAAATGTATATACATGTAGTGTTTTAATATATATTTATACACTTTTGAAAGACTTCAATACACTTATCAAAATACTTCTACTTAACAAAAATGCTTACAATTACATTCTCGTTCAGTTTCATCAACAATTCTACTCGTATGCACCCGTATTCGTACTCGTACAATACACAGCTTTTAGATGTATGTACTATTGGTATATACACTCCAATGATCAGCTCTTAGCAGCCCATGTGAGTCACCTAACACATGTGGGAACCATCATTTGGCAACTAGCATGAAATATCTCATAAGATTACAAAAATATGAGTAATCATTCATGACTTATTTACATGAAAACAAAATTACATATCCTTTATATCTAATCCATACACCAACGACCAAAAACACCTACAAACACTTTCATTCTTCAATTTTCTTCATCTAATTGAACTCTCTCAAGTTCTATCTTCAAGTTCTAAGTGTTCTTCATAAATTCCAAAAGTTCTAGTTTCATAAAATCAAGAATACTTTCAAGTTTGCTAGCTCACTTCCAATCTTGTAAGGTGATCATCCAACCTCAAGAAATCTTTGTTTCTTACAGTAGGTTATCATTCTAATACAAGGTAATAATCATATTCAAACTTTGGTTCAATTTCTATAACTATAACAATCTTATTTCAAGTGATGATCTTACTTGAACTTGTTTTCGTGTCATGTTTTTGCTTCAAGAACTTTGAGCCATCCAAGGATCCATTGAAGCTAGATCCATTTTTCTCTTTTCCAGTAGGTTCATCCAAGGAACTTAAGGTAGTAATGATGTTCATAACATCATTCGATTCATACATATAAAGCTATCTTATTCGAAGGTTTAAACTTGTAATCACTAGAACATAGTTTAGTTAATTCTAAACTTGTTCGCAAACAAAAGTTAATCCTTCTAACTTGACTTTTAAAATCAACTAAACACATGATCTATATCTATATTATATGCTAACTTAATGATTTAAAACCTGGAAACACGAAAAACACCGTAAAACCGGATTTACGCCGTCGTAGTAACACCGCGGGCTGTTTTGGGTTAGTTAATTAAAAACTATGATAAACTTTGATTTAAAAGTTGTTATTCTGAGAAAATGATTTTTATTATGAACATGAAACTATATCCAAAAATTATGGTTAAACTCAAAGTGGAAGTATGTTTTCTAAAATGGTCATCTAGACGTCGTTCTTTCGACTGAAATGACTACCTTTATAAAAATGACTTGTAACTTATTTTTCCGACTATAAACCTATACTTTTTCTGTTTAGATTCATAAAATAGAGTTCAATATGAAACCATAGCAATTTGATTCACTCAAAACGGATTTAAAATGAAGAAGTTATGGGTAAAACAAGATTGGATAATTTTTCTCATTTTAGCTACGTGAAAATTGGTAACAAATCTATTCCATCCATAACTTAATCAACTTGTATTGTATATTATGTAATCTTGAGATACCATAGACACGTATACAATGTTTCGATCTATCATGTCGACACATCTATATATATTTCGGAACAACCATAGACACTCTATATGTGAATGTTGGAGTTAGCTATACAGGGTTGAGGTTGATTCCAAAATATATATAGTTTGAGTTGTGATCAATACTGAGATACGTATACACTGGGTCGTGGATTGATTCAAGATAATATTTATCGAATTATTTTTGTACATCTAACTGATGTAAGTGTTGTTTTGAAACCTTTAGGTTAACGATCTTGTTAAATGTTGTTAACCCAATGTTTATAATAACAAAAGAGATTTTAAATTATTATATTATCATGATATTATGATGTACGAATATCTCTTAATATGATATATATACATTAAATGTCGTTACAACGATAAACGTTACATATATGTCTCGTTTCAAAATCATTAAGTTAGTAGTCTTGTTTTTACATATGTAGTTCATTGTTAATATAATTAATGATATGTTTACTTATCATAATATCATGTTAACTATATATATAACCATATATATGTCATCATATAGTTTTTTACAAGTTTTAACGTTCGTGAATCACCGGTCAACTTGGGTGGTCAATTGTCTATATGAAACCTATTTCAATTAATCAAGTCTTAACAAGTTTGATTGCTTAACATGTTGGAAACATTTAATCATGTAAACATCAATCTCAATTAATATATATAAACATGGAAAAGTTCGGGTCACTACATGGTCGATTCACGAACCTATAAAAAATATGTACATATATATCAAAGTATGTTCAAAATATATTTACAACATTTTTAATACGTTTTAATGTTTTAAGTTTATTAAGTCAGTTGTCCTCGTTAGTAACCTACAACTAGTTGTCCACAGTTAGATGTACAGAAATAAAGCAATATATATTATCTCGAATCAATCCACGACCTCGTGTATACAAGCCTCAGGCTAGATCACAACTCAAAGTATATATAATATTTTGGAATCAACTTCAACCCTGTATAGCTAACTCCAACATTACTGCATATAGAGTGTCTATGGTTGTTCCGAAATATATATATAGATGGGTCGATATGATATGTCAAAACATTGTATTCGTGTCTATGGTATCCCAAGATTACATAATATATTAGAATACATGTATAATACAATATGAGTTAGCTAGGATATGATTAATATAGATTTGTTACCAATTTTCACGTAGCTACAACAAGAAAAATTATCCAATCTTGTTTTACCCATAACTTCTTCGTTTTAAATCCGTTTTGAGTGATACAAGTTGCTATGGTTTCATATTGAACTTAAGTTTATGAATCTAAACAGAAAAAGTATAAGTTTGTAGTTGGAAATACAGGTTACAAGTCGTTTTTGTAAAGGTAGTCATTTCAGTCGAAAGAACGACGTCTAGATGACCATTTTGGAAAACATACTTCCACTTTGAGTTTAACCATGATTTTTGGATATAGTTTCATGTTCATAAGAAAAATCATTTTCTCAGAAGAACAACTTTTAAATCAAAGTTTATCATAGTTTTTAATTAACTAACCCAAAACAGCCCGCGGTGTTACTACGACGGCGTATATCCGGTTTTACGGTGTTTTTCGTGTTTCCAGGTTTTAAATCATTAAGTTAGCATATCATATAGATATAGAACATGTGTCTAGTTGATTTTAAAAGTCAAGTTAGAAGGATTAACTTTTGTTTGCGAACAAGTTTTGAATTAACTAAACTATGTTCTAGTGATTACAAGTTTAAACCTTCGAATAAGGTAGTTTTATATATATGAATCGAATGATGTTATGAACATCATTACTACCTCAGGTTTTGTGGATAAACCTACTGGAAATGAGAAAAATAGATCTAGCTTCAAAGGATCCTTAGATGGCTTGAAAGTTCTTGAAGCAAAATCATGACACGAAAACAAGTTCAAGTAAGATTTTCACTCGAAATAAGATTGTTAAAGTTATAGAAATTGAATCAAAGTTTGAATATAAGTATTACCTTATATTAGAAAGATATATTACTTCCCTCTTGATCCTACCATTATATATATATATATATATATATATATATATATATATATATATATATATATATATATATATTGAAAGGATCCTTAGGGAACTAGAGTAATTAGAGAACCTATAGAACTCATAGATTGAACTTCAATCTATGTGGAGATTGAGCTTCAATCTATGAGCAGATTGAGTTTTAGTTTGTGAAAAAAAAATTTAAACTTAAAAAAAAAATCAATCTGCAAAAAAAAACACAGTCAATCTGTACAAAAAAAAATAATCTGCATAAAAAAAGTCAATATGCACAAAAAAAATTCAATCTGCCCAAAAAAAAAAACTGCAAAAAAACTGTCAATCTGCAAAAAAAAAAAAATAAATAAATCAATTTGCACACAAAAAAAAAATCACTCTGCACAAAAAAATCAATCAGCACAAAAAAAGTCAATATGCACAAAAAAAAATCAATCTGCACAAAAAAAGTTAATCTGCAAAAAAAAAAAAACTGCAAATTTTTTTCTCAATCTGCAAAAAAAAGCTGCAATTTTTTTTTTTTCAATCTGCAAAAAAAAGTCAATCTGCACAGAAAAAAAATCAATCTGCAAAAAAAAAAAAAAAAAAAAAACAAACTGCAAAAATAGTCAATCTGCACGCAGATTGACTCAATCTGCATGCAAGTCTGAAGGTTAGTCGATGGTTCTATTGGTTCTCTACCATATTTGGTTATCCATGAATCCTTACCCTATATATATATATATATATATATATATATATATATATATATATATATATATATATATATATATATATATATATATATATATATGAGATAAACATAGATAGCGAAAGGGGATACAAGAAAGTTTTAGTGGTATTAATGGTAAGCATGGGATTTTTTTTTTCCCTAAGTTAAAAATATGGTCACATGGAGACCCGATCTAGTCGGTTTAATTCGTAATTGTTTTAGTTGTTGCCTTGATATTCTCACATGAAACCTCACTAGTAGAGGCGTTTCATTCTTCAAGACTGGTACAAAGTATAGAATCACATAGAGCTCAAATTTTTAAGAGCACCAAATTTGATACTTGATAGTCTATATAATTTTTTTTATACCATGACAGAATATCATTGAAACAAATAATTTAGATTGTAATTAGCTAGTTTGCATATCAGTTTATAGGTATTGAAAAATATAAAGGGTCCGTTTTTATGTATCGAACTAGGCCTCCAGAATTAGTGAACCGACAATACTCACTAGCAATATATATTAGATTGCCAGTGAAAGAGTCGAAAAATGACCATAAAATTACCCCATAGCTGGTACGGTAAGTTGTACGGTAAGTAAAATGCTCGTGTTCTCAGAGTAAGACTAAAAAACTCTTCCATATACCCGTGTTGCTAATGGGATAACCTTTAAAATCAAAGGGGATATAAGGATTTCTAGTAATCTGAATCTTTCAGTAAGTGGGCCAAACCCAACAGGTTTTATTTTTTTGGGCTAGAAGCCTAGTAAAGTTATTATGATGGGCTTCGAAGGGAACTAGAATTCTTCCGTCACCAACAACCTCGTCTATGTTTTTTTGTACTTTGTCGTATAATTTGTCCATCCTTATCAATTAGTCTGAAAATTTGTTCTGAAACGACACTGGCCCTGCTTTGAGTCCAGGTAATGTACGGACAAAATATTTTTGAGTCGGTTCATTGTTTACTACGAAGATATTATGTGAGTTTATTTTTTTCGCAAAAGGCTTACATATTAAACAAAATTTAACAAGATAGTATAAATTATATCAACTCTAAAAACCATTCCGACAAAATGATCGTAAATAATTCCAATGGGCTATAAACAACCATTTTATGAAGGAATATAATTATCTTTTTATAACTCATACCTGCCATAAATAATATTATTGTCAAAATTATATAAAGAAAGTTGATATTAAAGAAGGAATAATCATACTTTGTAATTAATTAAAAAGAGTTTACAAACCTAATTATGGTATGCTTAAACGTAGCCTTCGGGAATAATTATACTCTTGATTTTGTAGTCTCCAAGCTGAGTCTGTGCAAGTTGAGTCAAGTCCATGTTATATACACATAATATATGCAATTTTATGAAGTACTTTACCTCGGTTTAGACAAGAGCATTTACAAAAAAATAGGAGGGGATCATAACACCACTAATTTTATCCATATTTCGATAGTTAGACACCCAATCACCAATATATATATACATTATATAAAGTGCGTAACAATAATTCTACGACTACTAATCTATACAAATGTCGTGCAACGCACGAGCTCATAAAACTAGTATGGTATATATACATTTGTCAACTTCAGCCTCATGGTTGAAAAGACATCACGATACTATTGGACCAGTAACCTATTGGTAGTTAAATTTTCCAGTATAAGTGGATAATCTTCTTATTAGAATGTCAAGTCAACTTGAATGATATCTTTCGCAAAATATCGTCGATACAATCAAGTGGACTTATGTTACCACTCTCTATCGTTCATTGACTGAACTTCTTACTTCCAAATCCGCGTAACCTTTTTCACTTCACTAGACACTACCCATCCTTCACTAGACGATAACCACATATATATCTCACAAACACAGTGTGTACAAACAACATTCCCTAGTACAACTTAATTCTTCACAACTTTATCACGTCACAAGCATTCAAATAAAAGATATGTAAAGCCAGACTCGTCAAACCAAAGAACAAGAACAAAACAGCAAGAAGACAAATCACCCAGGGGCGAAAATATGTGGGGGCAGGGTGGGGTGCCCGCCCCCAGTAGATTTGTAATTTTTAGTGCAAAAATTTTGAATTTTTCGATTTTTCTCCATGAATTTTTTTTGACCAAAAGTCTCCGTATTTTGCCTAATAGTCTTCGTATTTTGTAACACCCCGATTCTCAAGTGACTGGGGAGCCGCGCTGAAATGACCCGTTCATATCGATTATAAACGATTCACAATAGTTGATTTCATCGCGAGGTTCTGACCTCTATATGTTACATTTTACAAACATTGCATTCGTTTTAAAAAGACAAAACTTTCATTTCAACGAAAGTTGACAGACATGCATACCATTTCATAATATATCAAACTATCAAAGACTTAATAATAATCTTGTTGAACTCAATGACTCGAATGCGACGTCTTTTGAAATATGTCATGAATGACTCCAAGTAATATCTCTAATATGAGCAATTGCACAGCGGAAGATTTCTTTAATACCTGAGAATAAACATGCTTTAAAGTGTATAACAACCTGAAAATTTTCGACTAAATTTAAACTTAATCCTTATGTGATTCTGACACGATAATCAAAGTCAGTTAAACTGAATCTCAGAATTTTTGAACTGTTTTCAAGAATTAAGTTAACCTTTAACTATTCCCGACGATTCATGAACAATTGTTGTAAATAAATATGTAATATATATTACATAATTAATAACTTATAATATTAATATATTAAAATTACAAGTTGAAAATATAGTTATAATATTAATATTATTATTATTACTTTATTAATAATATTAATATTAAATTAATGTTAATATTAATACTAATATCAGTATTATTAATATTATCATAATATATAATATATAGATATAAAAACTGAAACATCTAATTTGTTATATCTTTATTATTACTAGTACTATTATTAGATATTATTATTACCGTTATCATTAAGAATCATTATTATTAAAAAAAACTATTATTGTTATTATACAACTTATTATTATTATTATCACTAATATTATTATTAATATTATTATTACATCTATTATTAATATTATTAAGTATTATTTTTATTATTAATTCAATTAGTATTTTTATTAGTAATAACCTTTATAGTATGTATTATTAACATAATTATATTTATAAATTAGTATTATTAAATCAGATAAAACAAAATTTTTTATATATATTAATCAGAAATAATTGGAATCAGTCAACAATGGACATCCACTTTTATTTTTTTATATATTTCACTACCTGCGTTTCATTTTTTTTATATATCTGCTTTTTGATATTTTTTTATTTTTTTAGCCTCCTGTTCTTGACTGGAATTATGTGTCGACACCCATTTTTCTATTTAAATCAATCAGCTCAATTGGCTAACGAATCATTTAACTATCCTCCATTTTCAACCACAATCACCACTCTCATCTGCTGTCTGATTGAATTTAAACAGATAAAAAAAAAATAATAATTAAACAAGTCGTTCTCTGTTCTTGAGGGATTTTTGCCAAAACTAGAATTCGTAATGTTTTTTAAAATGTGTTAATGCAGAGTTGTTAGTATTGATTCCTTCAAACTATCTGCAAAATCTTAAGTTCCAAATTTTCATATCGAGATCTAATTTGAGAGTCAAAGTTAATTTTTAAAAAGTCAAAGTTTGTGTTCATGAGGAAATTCGTAAATGTTTTGATGTTACAGGTTCAATTGAGGATTCCTAAAGTTTCTAGGAATGATTTACAATCTAATTCATGTTGAAACTTTCGTTTAAAACGGTCTTAAAATCGAAATCAATTTTCTTCATGTTCTTCCTTTTTACGAATACAGCAGGGGCTGTAAAAATCGACTTTTTTGTTCATTATTTTGATTAATTCATATTCCCTCTTACTCTAAATATTTATATTTCAAATTACAAGTATTAAACAAATTAATTTTTGCTGTTATGATGTTTATGGCCATGGTCGATCGAGTTATAGAAGAAGGAAAATGAAACAGAAAGAAAACGATATATATACATAATAGATTCGTATAATAGCTGAAAAAGAGAGACAGAAGGATGGTTAAGGTGTTAGCGGGTTAGCAAGAGGTCTCGGGTTCGAGTCTAGGCGATGGCATTAATTTTTTTAAGGCTTCTTTTAAAGGTAGTCTTCATTTTATTATTATTATTATTATTATTATTATTATTATTATTATTATTATTATTATTATTATTATTATTATTATTATTATTATTATTATTATTATTATTATTATTATTATTATTATATTTATTAATGTTATTATTAGATATTAGTATTGTTATTGTTAGTATTCTTATAATTAAGTGTTATTATCATTTAGTATTATTATTATTATCACTAATAATTAATATTGTTATCATTACTAGTATTATCACTAGTATTATCATTTAGGTTATATTAGTAAATACCATTATGATTAAAACTATTACTTTAGTATTATTATCTTTATTACTAAGATTATTATTATCATAATTATTATAGTTATTATTATTATTATTATTATTATTATTATTATTATTATTATTATTATTATTATTATTATTACTACTACTAGTATCAAGTATTATTATCAAAAATTATTATTTTCATTATCATTTTATTGTAAAATAAGTATTTTTATTATTAAGAACTATTGTTATTATCATTTTCATTAAAAACTACTTATTATTATTATTATTATTATTATTATTATTATTATTATTATTATTATTATTATTATTATTATTATTATTATTATTATTATTATTATTATTATTATTATTATTATTATTATTATTATTATTATTATTATTATTATTATTATTTTTACAACTAATATTATTATTATTATTACAAAATAATACAACTCTTTATTCATTATCGTTATTAATATTATTTTATTAAATAAATACTTATATATAGAATATATATAAAAGTATATATATAGAAATATATAACAAACTGAAATATATATATAAACTTATTCGATTACGAGTATATGTGTTAATATATATACTTGATATAGGTTCGTGAATCCGAGGACACCTCTGTACTTGTTCAGTGCTATCATACGCATATCATACAAACTATCATATCGTGAGTTTTCATAGCTCCCTTTTTTATATATTTTTGGGCTGAGAATACATGCGCAACTTTTATAACTGTTTACATGATAGACACAAGTACCAACTGTTAAACTATGCTATACCTGGCTATGTCCTGCAAAGTCCCTACAGTGATATTTTTAATTGCTCGTTGAATGCATTCTTAATTATTGGGGGTAGGCCTATCGGGAGTAACGTCCCCGATACATTTGACTAAGTCTTTGTATTACTTAATAATGAAATTAAACCGACAAGGACAGAACAACTTGTCATTGGGGCAAACTTTAAACGTTTAGTCTAAATATCACGAACTGACATAACTTTTTGATCTGCGAGATCTACTTATATCAATAAAAATCTTGTGGTCTATATCTATTACTGAAATCATTGTTTATGACAAACCTATGAACTCACTCAACCTCGTGTTGACTTTTTAAGCATGTTTATTCTCAGGTACTTAAATATTGCTTCCGCTGTATATCTGCTGCTTTGATGATGATTTCTTGCCATGCTTGGAGTCTTCATGCATTACTTACCAATTCATTTAAAAACATTTAATGCTCTAAATACAATGTAATTTATTTATCTTCCGCTGCAAAACTCAATAAAACGTCTCATATAGATTCGTTCTCGTTTATACAACCGTGATTTGATATAATTAATCACAAATACCCCAGGCCCTATTTGGGGGTGTGACAGAAATTGGTATCAGAGCAGTTTTGTTGTAGAGAACCAGGATTGCATTTTAAGTGTCCCTTATACAATTAGGTACCTTAGCAATGTAGGACTATAACTTTCCTTGACTGTAGTGCTTTTAATTGTTGCCTTTAATTGATAAATGCTACACTATACTTTAGAAACTTTACTTATCTTAGAATGCCGAGCCAACCTAAGAACTCTACTTACTTTCCTAAGTATTATCCAATTACGCCACCGCATTTAAATGCAACACCATGATTTCAGAAATTCTTGACATTCCTATGTCATTTATCATGTTCTTGTGTATTACATATGTATTATATGAAATATTATCCATGATTGAAACTCCTATAATTGTTACTATTCATACTCAAACGTATAAAACTCCCTATTATATATCACGTACCTATATGCCTTATGCCTTTATGCATCGGTTTGCGAACCGGAAAATGTCATTGGGTTATAACAGTATACGAATTGAAAGTCTTTAATCGAAAGATTATTAGATTACATACTTATCATTTTATGATCTCGACACATCATACTACCATTATTGGAGTATAGACAAATCATATCTTATCATATCTTATCATATCTATCACAATAGACTTTGTCTAACACTTTTCCTAAATTTTCTCCGTAAATTACGGAAATCTTTTGCTATATATACATATTCAAGGAGATAAATATATCATTCAGTATTCAACAACTCATCTCATATCGAAACCCTTATCCGATCACATAATATGGATTTCTCATCCGATTCATCGAGTTCCAATGGCAGCGTAACCGGAATAAACGAACCAATTAGCCATCATCTATTTTGAATGAATTGGGGGGTGGGTTCGTAGTCAACTCAATCAATGGAGAAGTGAAGAAGGTGATCCTTTTCACCCACCACATTGCCCTATTGGCGAAGAACCTGAAGCACTTACCGGCGAACCGATCCGAAACACCATTTTCACCCTCATTTCCAGAACAGCTCGCCACGATTATATAATATCTAGAATTCTAGATCTTATTCGTCCCCTTGTCCGAACCTCCAATCATCCCAGTATAATAGAAGAAGTTAACGAGCTTCGCGCTCGAGTGGTGGCTCTGGAGAATATGCTGCAATATCTACCTGCATCAGCAGCACCAGCAGCATAACCAGCACCACCAGTACCATCAGCATCACCACCAGCAGCACCAGCACCACCAATAATAACATCCGCATCCCACGCCTCAACATCGCACTCGGTACCTCGGATATCAACATCATACGCCCCATAGATACCAATGAATATTAGTAATAATGAGCTAAGATGTATTGACTCATTCTTCCTAAAGAATTATATATGTATACTTTATATATATGGATTGGAACAATAATAAATCTTTTCGTACTAAGCTATTACGTGTGAATCTTAACTAGTATGTACTACTTGGTTAATTCATATCACAATATGCTATGATGTACATCATTTGTTAATGACTTAACAATCGTTAATCACTGCTTCAACACAATAAACTCCATTTCATAATAAACCAAGTGTATTATTCAAATACATGTTTGGTTTTACACTTTCATTTTCGACATACTCGAAGCTTTCTAGAAAACATTATTCATGTCTTGTAGATTTCACAAGGATTTCACGAGCACCAACATCATATACCAAGGTATATCAATAACAATGAACAATGAAGCATTGATTCATAACTTCATTAGCGAAATATTTCGCGACAATTATGAAATCTCTAAGATTTTGAAGATTATTTATTCTCGTTTCAACCGCAAATCAAATGAGTTTAATATTATATTAACTCATTAAATACATGATTACATCTGAAGAATAATATATATGAATATATATCTTCATAAAGATTGTAATTAAAAACTCTTTTGTACAAACTGTTAATTGTGAAAATATTTTAATGGGTAGGTAATACTCGAGAAATATTTATATTCACATTAATATGTTACATTGTACATTCTTCAATTCTGATTCAATAATCAGTAACTATTCTACTTACATCAACATATATATGTATATGTTCACCGAAGAACAACCGTTTTCATTCAAAAATTCAATTACATATTCTAATTTTGACATATCAGAATCCAAGTAAAACTTTAGCAAGTATTATCTTCCTAAAGACCACTACATTCATGAATTATATTCATTCGTATTCTGCGATGAATTTTCACATCAAACCACCGAAATTATCATTCATTACTTTTGAAATCAACAACGCATATTCGTCAACCATTAGATCCATTGACGATTACAATCAGCATTTAATCATCTAAAAATAAAATTTCTTGAAACCATCTCGGATTGATAACTGATGATTCAGATATGGTAGCATTAAATGCAGAGGAAACAGCAAAATTATAGATGGTCTAAATGGCCAAAAGTTGATGATAAAAGAATGGAGTGTTAGAAACGCTCGATGAGAAATTTGGTACTGGAAAACGGATTGAGCAAACCATGAAGGAAGCTGTGGACAAATCACAAGGACTAAAACTATAATCCAAGAATCTAGATGATCCGATTTCTGATAAAAACCACAAAAGATCTCTTTAAGTATTCTAAATCATTACAGGAGAATTTTCCTCATTATCATTTGATCTTAGAAAATTCTAAGATATCATCGTATCTTTCGTTATAAATATCCTCTATATTTCTGACGATATCTTCATAACGATTCTTGTTCGCAATTAATTATCTCTTTGCGATATCTTTATCACATCATAAAGGAAACTGTTTTAGTTTCTATATTCTGTAAAATTCAAGCTTAAATTATTAATGTTTTGAAGAAGTGTTGAGAATTGAAGCATGAGTTAGTATAATATAATGACGTCAGGCCAACGTGATTATATTACAGTAAGTCATGCTAAATTTTTAATGGAAGATGATGATTTATAGATTTTATAATCATCATATCAAGAAAATATTTTTCTTTCATTCTATTTAACCTCTAAACATATCAAAAAAATATTTTTCTTGATGATTCGGTCTTTTCTGGATATTCTGGTAATTTGACAAATCAAATCGTGCTATTACCTTTCCTTCTGCTTTGTATATTATGATCATTCGAAACTCCATACCTACGAATTCTGGACCATTACTTGCTTTACAAAAGCATGAAGCTTCGACATATAAGGGAAAATATAAAGCCCGATAACGACACCGAAATTACAAACCGTGTATATCAATACGTATAGCAACATAAAGACATGAGAGAATTAAAAACACTATAACCCCAAGGTAATAGTAGAAGTAAACAGATTCCTCCAGTGGAAAATGAAAAAGAAGAAAGACAGAAGCGATAATCCGAAAAATATCTAGGATAAGAACTGGATGGAGCATTTTCACAATCTTTGGAAATATGAATTAAGGAAGAAAGTATTGGAGTTGTGAAAATAATGAAACGGAAGAAGTTAATTTATAGCGAAATTCCAGACACTGCAATCGAGGCAATTTACCGCATTTAATCCAAGAAATCCTAACTTCCTAAATTACCGGATAATCAAATCTTATAGATTATGAAGATTTTTTTTAAATTCCTTGAATTGCGAAAATCAACTTTAGCCATATCAAAAGTTAAGACAAACATTTAATTACTCATCTCACTCTTTTACGATAGCTTCGTTTATACTCTTCCTATAATCAAATTGTTTTATTCATATTACTCAACGATGATAAAACTCTATTTTTAACTCATATTCATCATTAAAATATTCTTGTTGTAAACAATGACGATCTCTATCAAATTTCATGACTATACAAACTCCTCTCTGTTTTGTCCACCCTAATATTGTGGCATAAATGTGACGACCTCCAGATAAGGTCTGGAAGAAACGTCACTAATTTTAAATAAACCAACATATTATAATACGAGAACAATTCTATATGATAAAAATAAACTTTATTGATAACGCAGCGGAAGAGATGAGATGTCGTTACAAGAATTGAAATTACAATGATGTAAATGTTTTAAATGCAAGAATAATAAAAACGATAGTTCTTGAGATCCTATGTTCAAGTAGCATCACATAAGTAGAAGATAAGTAAGCTTGATCAATCAGCATCTGAGACAAACATGCTAAAGTGTCAACCAAAAAGGTTGAGTGAAATCGTAGGTTTAACAAAAGTAGTTATCGTTGTTTTTAGACCACAAGATTTTTGTTTTTAAAAGTAGATCACACAGATCTTTAGTTGTCAAAGTAGATCACAAAGATCTTAAAAGTTGATCTCGTAGGGATCAAAAAATTTATGCCAATTCGTGATATTTAGACTAAACGTTCAAAGTTTGCCCCAATGACAAGTTGTGTCTATACTTATCGGTTTAATTTCATTATTAAGTAATACAATGACTTGGTCAAATGTATCGGGAACGTTACTCCCGATAGGCCTACCCCCAATAATTAAGAATGCATTTAACGAGCAATTAAAACTATCACTGTAGGGACTTAGTCGGACTTAGCCGGGTATAGCATAGTTTAACAGTTGGTACTTGTGTCTAAATTGTAAATAGTAAAAGCAGCATGTGTCGCACCCCAAAAAGTTAAATAAGTTGCATGCAAATAAAGAGTGGGGCTATGAGTTCACCTTAATAAGCAGATGAGAGAGTTATTACTTGGAATAGAAAGATAAATGAGTTGGATGATCGTGAGCCGAATGTCAACCTAATGACATTAAGAATAGTTTCGATGTTTTGCCCGAGTTTAAGTTAAGTTTAAGTATGTATGTACTTAAGTATAGTTCGTTTTGCTAAGTTTCTATTCTTAGTAAGTTTCCACTTTTAGTAGATCTCCATTTTTAGAAAGTTTCCATATTTAGAAAGTTGCCATGTCTAGAAAGTTTTCCACTTTTAGTAAGTTTCCATGTTTAGATAGTTTCCATTTATAGTAAGTTAGTGTTGAACACTAGTGAGTTGTCTTTAATAAGTCTACCACTTATTAAGTGTGAAAGTAACTAAGTGTTTGGTTACTATAGTCGGGTTAATATTGTGCACCATACCCAAACATCTATGCCACCGCCGAGTCACTAGGATGACCAATTGTTACCGGTTGGCCCAGGATTTCTTGACCAAAATCTAAGTTTGGCATTCGTAATCCACAAGCATCCCATAGTGGTACCAAGGATCACCCTAGGCCTTAAGTAGCATTGGCGTTCGAGTAGTCCTCACGTTATCGTGGATGACTATTGTAATCGTATGTTATACTATAAGTGGTATATATATTATAAGTGTTAGTGGTAGTATAAGTGTTAAGTAGTATTAGTAATATAAGTGTTAAGTAGTATTAGTAATATAGTATAAGTAGTATTAGGGTTTATTAGTTAAGTAGTATTAATAGTTAGGGTTTATTAATTAATTAATGATTAGGGTTTAAGTAATAAATGTTTAATAGTATTAAAGTAGTATTATGTGTAGGGTTTAGTAAAGTAATGATTAGGGTTATATATAATAAATGTTTAGGGTTTAGTAAATTAGGGTTTAATAATTAGGGTTAGGTTAATTAGGGTGTTAATATATATATATATATATATATATATATATATATATATATATATATATATATATATATATATATATATATATATATATATATATATATGTATCGTATTTATGTATATATGTAATAATAAAAAAAATATTTTTTTTATATGTATATATATATATATATATATCGTATATGTATATGTATATGTGTATATATTTTTCTGAAATAATAAATATGTATATGTGGTATATATATCTTGTTTCCATTTTTAAACCATTAACAAATCTTGATCGTAATTTTTTTTTCTGTTATAAATCGTGTGTATGTATGTATATAAAAAAAATTTAAAAAAAAATCTATATGTATATGCCGTATGAATGCATATGTGTGTGTGTGTGTATATATATATATATATATATATATATATATATATATATATATATATATATATATATATATATACTTACAATTATAAACATATGTGATATCATAAACATGATTAGGTTTTAGGGTATTGGAGATCAAACTCTCCTTTTTTATATTAGCCGTAGGTATATGTATGTACATGTATATTTTTTTTAATGTACAATATAGATGTTAAGATCATGCATGAATAATTATGAATATAAACATGAATTGAAAGTAAGATTTAAGAGTTTTGGATCTAGGGTTTTACCTTGATAATGTGGGATGAAGATTAACAAGAAAAAGATGAAGATAACTTGAAGATGAAGATCAAACACTTGAATAATGAAGAACACGCTTGAAGATCTTGATGAACACGAAGAACGCGATAAAGATCCTTTGAAGATTGCTTGAAGATCACTTGAAGATGATGGTGTTGTGGTGGTGGCTATGATTGCCGAAATCAAGAAGAGAGAGGGAGAGAGATTTAGGGTTTTTGTGTGATGAATGAGATGGGAAAAACCTAAACCCTTGCACCTCTTTTTATACTTGAGCTAGGAAAGATCTAGAATTAGAGTTTAGTTAGGTTTTTCTTAGGGAATAAGTTAGGTTTAGGGAGGAGGTAATTTGGGCATTGGGAGGGGTAGGATGGTCATTTCCCCCTTTTTTATTAAAAAATTCGGCTAGGGTTTACATGGGAGGAGTTTGGAAATTTTCGTTTTAAACCTTGTACTTTAGATTAGCTTAAATGACTCATTAAAGGTTCTAATTTAATTGTTTAAAGGCTACAAGCTTTAGAGTATTATATTTTGATCACGAAAATTAATTAGCTTATTATTTCCGCCTTTTATTAACTTGTCGTCTATTACACAAAGTTAATTTTTATGTTTTATAATTCTTAACGCTTTTCAATTATTGATTAAAGTTTAATCGTTAAGTTTAATTATATTGTTTGGGCATTTAATATTGGAAAAATATAGAATGGAAAAATGAGGGTCGTTATAGTACCTCTCCGTTATTGGAAACTTCGTCCCGAAGTTTTAAGTAGAGCTCTCGTTTGCATCAGCAGTTGAGAAGAGATGGAAGTATTTTCGTATCATTTGGTCTTTGCGTCCCCATGTATGTTAGGGGCTTTTATGCGAATCCCAACGGATTTTAACAATAGAGTTTGATTTTCATGTTCCCTGGTACAATCGGGGCCCTTACGTGAATTCGAATGAGTGTTAACAATAAGTATATTGCTTTGTTTACATGTTTGATCTCATGATCCTTAACCTTAATAGGTCGTTTGCAGAGTGCATTAAATGCGGAGATTTTCATAGGAATAACAAGAGTGTCGTTTGGCTAGTTTTCCTTTAAAAAGGAAAGATGATGCTATACCAGCATTAAATGTGTCGTTGAGCTCATTAAAATTTTGAGTGTTCATGCCACAATAGTAGGGCAGAAAATATAGAGTAGAGTACGTAAAGATTTCAGTTACATAGTTTGATGTATGGCTGGTGTTTGTTAGAGATAGTACCAGCTTCAAGTTGTGAAAGGTAACCGTAATACCTTTAGTTTTCAAGAGATGTGTAATAGATAAATGAGATGTTAGTTGAGGATTCATTGACCTCAGGATAATATGAGCGATTAAATGAAAGACATCGTTCAGTATACATGAGAACTTGTCTTTAGAAATAGTTTCAGGATGTAGCTTTAAGATTTATGATTTCAGTTTCATGTCGAATCATAGATTAAAACTTGACTAGAATAACATCTAGTTACAATTCAGGAAGGAATAAATGTTTAGAGTATCTTCATAAATGTTTAAGGTAACTCTGTGACGACCCGAAAATTTCCGACCAAATTTAAACTTAATCTTTATATTAATTCGACACGATAAGCAAAGTCTGTAATGTTGAAGTCTCAAAAATTTTGAACTGTTTCATATATTCAATAGACCTTCGACTATTCTCGACGATTCACGAACAACTATTTGTAAGTAGATACGTATATATATATATATGTATAAATAAATATATTTATATAATAACTTGAACTGATATTTATCTATTGAATGAAATTGTTATTATAAATAATTATGTAAAATAAAATACTAAGTAATGAAATATATATATATATATATATATATATATATATATATATATATATATATATATATACATATATATAGTATATTGAAAATGAATGATTTCGGGCTTAATTAGTAAACGTCAGAAACACTCGGATGTCATTTCTTTAGTGTTCATATAGATCTAATACATATTTATGAAGATTTAAAATAAAAGTTAGTCCGTAAATAGATTACGAAGATTATAATTTTGACAGAAATATTTTTACCTTTTTAGTTTAAATTTTAGTACTCCGTACATATTATTTGGAGCAAAAAATAAATAATTAACGAACCAATTTGATCAGGTTTCAAACAGTTAATGACAGAAGTAATTAAATGAATTTAATATAAAAAATTTGGAATTTTTAGGAAGACTTTTAGATATTAACTGTTTAGCAATGAACACGATAGTACTATCCGTGTAAAAGTGTCGGCATAGAATAAATTATTCACTCCCGTGAATTATTTGGAACCCACTGTTTTTGTTTTGGTTCTATCATAATAAAAGTTACATATCATATTCATATAACTGTATATATACATAGATAGATATAAGTTACATATGCTTATGCATATTCAATAACCATTTTCAATTCTTTCTTCTTGTTTCAGTCGACCAAAGCTACACCATAAAACTACTCTCACCATCTTTAACTTACACCACCCATGAACACTCTGTTATTCGAAAAACATCCACAAACCCATCCACCATTACACAACCCACCACCATTGAACCGTTTATTTGTTTGATTTCCTGTTTCGTTGCCAACCCAAATCGTCGAACCCTTTAACTACTACTTCTATATTTTTTTTGTTTCAGTTCGAAACCCACCCAACAAATTCATTAACCGCTACTGCAACCACACCTCACCATCGTCTCCAGTTATAGCTCGAACTAACTACTGCAATAAATCGTATGTTTCTGTAGAGCAATTGCTGCTGTCACTCGATTTCTTTTTCTGTTTCGATACAACCATCATCAAGTTTCTATCTTCCTCTCTCTCTTCTCTTTCTTTTAAAATAAAATCACCTTAACAAACCATTGAACCCCATATTAAACTACGCTGCTACTAATATTCTCTTTTCTGTTTTCTTTCAATCGTGAACCATCAATACAACATAACAAATCGCCACCACCAAGCTGTTATCACTTCCGTTTTTCCTGCCAAAACAGCCAGCCAAACACCACCAATAAGACTACTACAGCGACGGTTTGTTATTTCTGTTTACCATTACTATTAACTACTAAACCCATAACTTCAATAACCAAAACCAAACCGACCCAAACCAATTAAAACCAAACCGACACCTATTACCCTATTTTCCTGTTTCTTTTTTTTTTCTTCTGGTTATATAATCAAACACCACAAACCATTGAACCACCTTCAACCCCTACTGCAACTACTATCGATTCTGTTTTCAGTCATTCGAAACCACCATCCACCATATTAACTATTGCAACTGTTATTTATTCTGATCGAACCATCCACCATTAGAACCAACGTTTTGCTATCTTATTGATCGAGAACCACCAAAAACTGAACCCTTGTGAACTGATTGAAATCCTCCTTCTGTTTAATAATTTTTTTTCTTTTGTTGTGAACCGTAAGCCCTTGTGGTATAATTTTAATTGAGTCAATTAAATTATTGTGGGAATTAAAAGGAAGTAGATGGCTGTGTGAATAAATAAAATGGTGAGAGTGGATGTATAAGGAGGCTGAAATTCGTTGTTTACTTTATTTATTATTTTTTTTTTTTTAAAAACCGAGCTCCCTTTTGACTAGGATTAGTGGGATTATGAGTGGATCCAATGAATCAAACAAGTACACAACTAAATAATGATGATGTTTTAATTAAATAAAGATGATGATGAAGTGAACTAGGCTGCTGTATCAATTCTAATCGATGCAAATCAGACACAAACCCAAACTTGGGTTACACCTTGGGCTTTTTAATTATGTTTTGGGCTATATTAATGGACTTCTCACCGTTGGGCTTCCATGTGTCTGTTTGGGCCGGATTAATAATAACAAATATGAGTAAATGACTTATATGCTTCTGTTAATGCTCAAATGATAAGTGTTACGGGTGACAAGTATGATGATGATGATGATGTTGGCGAGTATGATAATGATGATAGATGATGACTAGGAAACAATTATATACGGGGTATATAGTTTTAGGCTGGGAATAAAATAGAAATAATCAAACAGACGGATGGTTTAGGAATGGTTCGGGTGAGCGAGAGGTTACGGGTTCGAGCCCCGGTTGTGGCATTTTTTTTTTTAGAAAAAGAAGAAAGGGAAACAGAAAGAAAAGGGGTTATATTAATATAAGTATAGACACAGATGAATGGTTAAGGTTGTTTTCGGGTTAGCGGGACGTCGCGGGTTCAAACCCGGACTTGGGCATATTTTTAAGAGCTACTCCTTTGAGGTAGTTATTTATTTATTTATCTATTATTATTATTATTATTATTATTATTATTATTATTATTATTATTATTATTATTATTATTATTATTATTATTATTGTGTCACTAATATTATGATTAAAATGATTGTAAACATGTTAATAACATAAATATATATGGAACTAATAATAAAAGATGATAGGGCGAAGATTATAGAAATAATTTTAAATATATGAAAACATGTTCAATTTTGATTATTTTTATTAGTATTATGATTATGAAAATTATCATTTTTATCAAAACTAGCATTTTTATTTTTATTAGTAAGATTATCAAAATTTTCAAAAAAAAAAAAAAATTATTATTATTACTATCATTATTATTATTAGTATTATTTTATGAATACTATTATTATTACTAATAATATTATTATTAATATGATTATTGTTATTACAAAATAAAACATGTTATTCATTACCTTTATTATTATCATTCTATCAAACAAATACTTATATGAAACATATATACAAAGTATATATAAATATATAATAATTAAAATAATATATATTATAAATATCAATACATCAGTTGTTCGATTACAAGTATATGTGTTAATATATATACTTGATATAGGTTCCTGAATCCGAGGCCAACCCTGCATTGTTCAGTTTCGTCATATGTATTTTTACTACAAAATACAGTATTGTGAGTTTCATTTGCTCCCTTTTTAAATGCTTTTGCAATATATATTTTTGGGACTGAAAATACATGCGCTGTTTTTATAAATGCTTTACGAAATAGACACAAGTAATCGAAACTACATTCTATGGATAGATTATCGAAACGAATATCACCCCTTTTAGCTTGGTAGCCTAAGAATTAGGGAACATATACCCTAATTGACGCGAATCCTAAAGGTAGATCTACGGGCACTAACTCCCCCATACTGGAAAATGGTATGCTTTAGTACTTCGAGTTTATATTATACAGATGAATTTCTATTTTGGGGATATTCTATATGCATGATGTTAATGTCGGTTACCAGGTGTTCAATCCATATGAATGATTTTTAAACACTTGTGAGTGTATGAGTATTGAACAAAGGAAATCTTGTGGTCTATTAAAATGATGAAAATGAATGTTTACGATAAACTAATGAACTCACCAACCTTTTGGTTGACACTTTAAAGCATGTTTATTCTCAGGTATTAAAGAAATCTTCCGCTGTGCATTTGCTCATTTTAGAGATATTACTTGGAGTCATTCTTGACATATTTCAAATGACGTTGCATTCGAGTCGTCGAGTTCATCAAGATTGTTACTAAGTCAATTATAGTTGGATATATTATGAAATGGTATGAATTCCGTCAACTGTTGATGTAATGAAAGTTTGTCTTTTAAAAACGAATGCAATGTTTGTAAAATGTATCATATAGAGGTCAAGTACCTCACGATGTAACCAAATGTAATGTATTCGTCCAGATGGATTAGGACGGGTCATTATAAACTCCTTCAGAGTAAGAAAGTTGTTTTCGCACAAATGGCGGGTCGGTCTATTATTTACTTATGAGTTTAAATGTGGATGAGAATAAATGTGAATAATTGATTATAAGGTATTGTTTCTACCATGAAGGAACCTTTGCTTCCTTGTTCAAAAGATCGTAGTATTGATGTTTACGAGAGCGTTGTGGTTTAGCCGTGAAATACCGAAAGTAGGAACTTCTTAATGATTAGCATAGCAAGGAAGAGATGATGTATGTAAAGAGGTAAGTCTCGTTCTTGCACGGAGAATGAGAATAAAGGTGATCCAAACACATTGGAGAGCAATACGAAAGTTTTAATAATAAGCCAAAGTAATTTTTGAAAAGTTGTGACGTTTGATGTGTCAATATAAACGAAGCGAAGCTATTAGTAAGACTTGAGTTATGTACAACACGTATTATTTTACGTGAAATAATTTGAACAATACAAAAAGGAGTTGATTAAATAGAAAGTATAACTTGATAATACGAAAGTGTTTATATAATAAGTGAAAGTAATTTTGGAGGATGTGACAAAATGATGTTCGTAGTAAAACTAGGGTTACGTAAAATTTTGTAAAGTAATTCCGATTTAATCAAAGTGGAAATTTGTAGAAGCGAAAATATAATTTGATATGTACTAGTCAAAGTACGTAAAGTTAAATTTATATATAAGATTTTATAAATCGCATAAGTGAAAAATCTTTTTTTTATAAATTCCGATATAGTTTGAAAATAAAGATTCGTGTAAGAAATCTTTGGAAAACGGGGTACTTGTATTTAAGAGTTTATTTGTTTGAGAGAAAAAAAATTGATCGAAGATTTTAAAAATTCCGGATAATTGTGTAATAATTGTTTTGAGGTAGTGAAAACTAATGAATTGACTTTTATCAGGGCACGAGTCCTTGGACTCAAAATGTTAACATTAAAGTAAGAAGGAAGATAATATGATTATCATCAAATGAGTAAATCCCTCGGATTTAGAGTTATGTATGAAAGAACTTCAAATAAGATTTGCAACTTTGAATCGTTCGAGTGATAGTGAGAGTTCGAGAACTCGGCATGAATAGTCTGGCAGTCGCATAGACAAGTATAAATAAATGCTAAAGCAGTGACTTTCAACTATGTAATGATCGTTTGAATTCAGCCTTAGTTGGTCTGAGAGGAGGATACGTTAAAGTATGATGGAATCATTTCAATTGTTACAGCAGTTTTTCAAATGTGATGAGTTTAGCTCAAGCCACAACTTGAGATAGTGTATTTTACCTTTGATTTTCGAGTTGACAATGATCGATTATTGTTTGAGTATGACACCATTACTTGCATGGTGCCAAGTAGTCTATTATAAGTAGATGTATAAGTACAGAAGTTTCTTAACTATGATAGTCAACACGATACATGTATGGAGGTTCCATTCTTCAAAAGATTATGCATATGAGATATTTATCATCTCGACATAGATAATGTGATATTGGACATGATGTTTGTAATACCGACATTCGAGGGTTCAAATGACATGGGTTTTTGAAAGTCATATGAAAATTTACACCGAAAGTGCAATAACAGAGAGGATTTGGATATAACAAGCGATGATTAAGTATCAATGCTCAAGAGATATCCATTTAGGATAAAGGAATGTAAAACTTCAAGATTCGATTGATTACAACCTTTATGGTACATGAAAGTTTGTTAAATGAGTATGAGATAGATATATAGTTTGATTGGAATGAGTTCTTCGTATCTACTAATATCAAGATGATCATTTTTCTCCTTTCATGCCCTTGCATTTGGGTTTTTGAACAGATAGCTTGAGAGTTTTCTTTGATTCACTTTCTATTCCATACGTCATGATATTGGAATATTTCTATGAATTACTGTAATATAATCACGTTGGCCACCGTCATTATATTTCACTAATTCATATTTCCATTTCAATATCACCCCATGAGGTCAGGATATGTGATCAATGATGATTTCTAATACAGTGTGTTAAGGATAGCAGTAATCTTAGCTGGATCGACAACATGTCAGTTTTAAGCCAAGACTTGCACTTGGAACAGTTTACGTAGAGTTGTTCTTTTTCTTAAGAGTTCAAGAATGAATTTGTAAATGTTGCTTATGTCCTTTCTCACTCTTGGAGAAGATCGAAATGTCATCCATGAAAACAGTTACGAACTTGTCGAGTTATGGTTGACTAGTTTTAAGTTGCAGTCGTTATAGACTTGGTCAACTTTCATATCTTTAAAAGTAATGGAAGTTGTGAAAGTTATGGAATGGACGTGGTCAAACGCGAAAGTTATGAAACATCGTGGTAAGAGTTGGTGCGGTTGGACGAACCATGATTCTTCACTACATAAGGGTGTATAGAAATTTGATAAATCTGATAGGTCGTAAGTTTGAAAAATTTTAAGCGGGATAAAGATAAACGAAACACTTTATATTATTAAGAACGAGGCATTAAATAAGCCTTTATTACACGAGTTGGAAATGGGAATAATTTAAGGCATAGCCTTTACATAGATAGGAAAATGGAAAATAAATAACTAGGAAAATAAAGAACAAGATACGCTTCATTTCTTCTCTTTCTCAGCCATCACTTTCTCCATCACTTTGTCCATGTTATTCTTCACAAGTTTCTCTAGCCTTTCGGTTTGAGAGTCGAAGGACTCTTTGATAACTTCCTTCAAGATTTTGTTTTCTTTTTCTAGGTTGTTTAGATGCACTTCTATCCGAGCAACATGGTGTCTGCTATACTCTCTATTCTTCTCACAACTATCCTGAAGGTTGATGATATCACGCTTCACCATTACGTGCTCCATGTTATTACAAAATGATGGACTGGTTTCACCAGTAGTAGAGGGTTCGGGTTGCTTTCTTTTTAGAGTTAAGTTTTCAGAGGATTCTTTAATAGACTCTTCTTCCGGCTCATAATTTGAGAATTCACTGTCGTAGTTAGGGAGATCTTGAAGAGCATCCCATTCGGGAGTACTCATCGGTTTATATACCACTGAGTGATAAGAGCCAGAGTCGGCAGAATTAGCAGGACTTTTTCCTTTGCTTTCAGATCCTTGAGTCGGGTGAAAATCAGGAGAAGTAGGTAGAGTATCTGAGCTATAATTTGGTAAGGGAGGACTACCAACGCCATAAGGTGGACTTTGGACTGGTCTTTCGGTGAAAGACCTTTCAGCTCCTTTTTCGGTTGGCTTGAAAAGATTCATTTTGTTCGCTTGATGAGAGTTAGGCATCCTAATATTAGGAAAGAGATTTTGATCAGTTTTAAGATAAAATTGTAAAGCATATGTTTTAAGATTACAAGCCAATCCTAAGTGCTTTAAAGTCTAAGGCAGGAAAGGTTATAGTTTCCTAGATTGCTAAGGCACCCTAGCTAGCAAGTAAGGCACACATAAAGATGCAATTCTGGTTCTCTATAACAGCCTGGTTATGCTCTGATACCACTCTGTGATGACCTCCAGATAGGGTCTGGAAGAAACGTCACTAATATCAAATAAACCAACATATTATAATACGAGAACAATTCTATATGATAAAAATAAACTTTATTGATAACGCAGTGGAAGAGATGAGATGCCGTTACAAGAATTGAAATTACAATGATGTAAATGTTTTAAATGCAAGAATAATAAAAGCGATAGTTCTTGAGATCCTATGTCCAAGTAGCATCACATAGGTAGAAGATAAGTAAGCTTGATCAATCAGCATCTGAGACAAACATGCTAAAGTGTCAACCAAAAAGGTTGAGCGAAATCGTAGGTTTAACAAAAGTAGTTATCGTTGTTTTTAGACCACAAGATTTTTGTTTTCAAAAGTAGATCACACAGATCTTTAGTTGTCAAAGTAGATCACAAATATCTTAAAAGTTGATCTCGCAGGGATCAAAAAATTTATGCCAATTCGTGATATTTAGACTAAACGTTCAAAGTTTGCCCCAATGACAAGTTGTGTCTATACTTGTCGATTTAATTTCATTATTAAGTAATACAATGACTTGGTCAAATGTATCGGGGACGTTACTCCCGATAGGCCTACCCCCAATAATTAAGAATGCATTTAACGAGCAATTAAAAATATCACTGTAGGGACTTAGTCGAACATAGCCGGGTATAACATAGTTTAACAGTTGGTACTTGTGTCTAAATTGTAAATAGTAAAAGCAGCATGTGTCTCACCCCAAAAAGTTAAATAAGTTTCATGCAAATAAAGAGTGGGGCTATGAGTTCACCTTAGTAAGCAGATGAGAGAGTTATTCCTTGGAATAGAAAGATAAATGAGTTGGATGATCGTGAGCCGAATGTCAACCTAATGACATTAAGAATAGTTTAGATGTTTTTCCCGATTTTAAGTTAAGTTTAAGTATGTATGTACTTAAGTATAGTTCGTTTTGCTAAGTTTCTATTCTTATTAAGTTTCCACTTTTAGTAGATCTCCATTTTTAGAAAGTTTCCATATTTAGAAAGTTGCCATGTCTAGAAATTTTTCCACTTTTAGTAAGTTTCCATGTTTAGATAGTTTCCATTTATAGTAAGTTAGTGTTGAACACTAGTGAGTTGTCTTTAATAAGTCTACCACTTATTAAGTGTTAAAGTAACTAAGTGTTTGGTTACTATAGCCGGGTTGATATTGTGCACAATACCCAAACATCTATGCCACCGCTGAGTCACTAGGATGACCAATTGTTACCGGTTGGCCCAGAATTTCTTGACCAAAATCTAAGTTTGGCATTCGTAATTCACAAGCGTCCCATAGTGGTACCAAGGATCACCCTAGTTCTTAAGTAGCGTTGACGTTCGAGTAGTCCTCACGTTATCGTGGATGACTATTGTAATCGTATGTTATACTATAAGTGGTATATATATTATAAGTGTTAGTAGTAGTAGTATAAGTGTATAAGTGTTAAGTAGTATTAGTAATATAGTATAAGTAGTATTAGGTTTTCTTAGTTAAGTAGTATTAATAGTTAGGGTTTATTAATTAATTAATGATTAGGGTTTAAGTAATAAATGTTTAATAGTATTAAAGTAGTATTAGGTTTAGGGTTTAGTAAAGTAATGATTAGGTAATGATTAGGGTTATATATAATAAATGTTTAGGGTTTAGTAAATTAGGGTGTTAATAATTAGGGTTAGGTTAATTAGGGTGTTAATATTTAATATATATATATATATATATATATATATATATATATATATATATATATATATATATATATATATATATATATATATATATATATATGTATGTATGTATGTATCGTATTTATGTATATATGTAATAATAAAAAAATATTTTTTTTAAATGTATATATATATCGCATATGTATATGTATATGTATATGTGTATATATTTTTCTTAAATAATAAATATGTATATGTGGTATATATATCTTGTTTCCATTTTTAAACCATTAACAAATCTTGATCAAATCTTTAGGGTTTTAAAGATCAAGTAAATTTTTTTTTTATAAATCGTGTGTATGTATGTATATAAAAAAATATTTTTAAAAAAAATCTATATGTATATGCCGTATGAATGCATATATATATATATATATATATATATATATATATATATTTACAATTATAAACATATGTGATATCATAAACATGATTAGGTTTTGGGGTTTTGGAGATCAAAATCTCCTTTTTTTTTTATATTAGCCGTAGGTATATGTATGTATATGTATATATATATATATTTTTACATGTACAATATAGATGTTAAGATCATGCATGAATAATTATGAATATAAACATGAATTGAAAGTAAGATTTAAGAGTTTTAGATCTAGGGTTTTACCTTGATAATGTGGGATGAAGATTAACAAGAAAAAGATGAAGATAACTTGAAGATGAAGATCAAACACTTGAATAATGAAGAACACGCTTGAAGATCTTGATGAACACGAAGAACGCGATAAAGATCCTTTGAAGATTGCTTGAAGATCACTTGAAGATGATGGTGTTGTGGTGGTGGCTATGATTGCCGAAATCAAGAAGAGAGAGGGAGAGAGATTTAGGGTTTTTGTGTGATGAATGAGATGGGAAAAACCTAAACCCTTGCACCTCCTTTTATACTTGAGCTAGGAAGGATCTAGAATTAAGGTTTAGTTAGGTTTTTCTTAGGGAATAAGTTAGGTTTAGGGAGGAGGTAATTTGGGCCAAAATTGGGAGGGGTAGGATGGTCATTTCCCCCCTTTTTTATTAAAAAATTTGGCTAGGGTTTACATGGGAGGAGTTTGGAAATTTTCGTTTTAAACCTTGTACTTTGGATTAGCTTAAATGACTCATTAAAGGTTCTAATTTAATTATTTAAAGGCTACAAGCTTTAGAGTATTATATTTTAATCACGAAAATTAATTAGCTTATTATTTCCGCCTTTTATTAACTTGTCGTCTATTACAAAAAGTTAATTATTATGTTTTATAATTCTGAATGCTTATCAATTATTGATTAAAGTTTAATCGTTAAGTTTAATTATATTGTTTGGGCATTTAATATTGGAAAAATATAGAATGAAAAAATGAGGGTCGTTATTATAAATGCTCAAGGTTTAAATAAGCTCACTATTATTCATAACATATTTCATGTGTATTGAAATGCTTATATAGCGTCATTATCTATTTCTGAGAAAACCTAATCAATGGCACTATTGTCAAATCCTTTAGATAACCTCCGCATTAATAATAAAATGCACTTCGTAGAATTTATGGATCGTAAGATTTAAATGCTATAAACAAAACAATATTTTATCCGTTGGAATTCACGCAAGGCCCCAAGTATACCTGGGAACGTGAAAACCAAATAAAACGAAAATATCCTCACCTGTTTACAAACAACGCCGACTGATGGCAACAACTAAATTTCGGGACAAAATTTCTTTTAAAGGGTAGGTACTATAACAACCAAGAAATTTTCGACTAAATTTAAACTTAATCCTTATGTGATTCTGACACGATAATCAAAGTCAGTTAAACTGAATCTCAGAATTTTTAAACCCTATTTTCAAGAATTAAGTTAACCTTTAACTATTCCCGACGATTCACGAACAATTGTTGTAAATAAATATGTAATATATATTACATAATTAATAACTTATAATATTAATATATTAAAATTACAAGTTGAAAATATAGTTATAATATTATTATTATTATTATTATTATTACTTTATTATTAATATTAATGTTAATATTAATACTAATATCAGTATTATTAATATTATCATAATATATAATATATAGATATAAAAACTGAAACATCTAATTTGTTATATCTTTATTATTACTAGTACTATTATTAGATATTATTATTACCGTTATCATTAAGAATCATTATTAAAAAAAAACTATTATTGTTATTATACAACTTATTATTATTATCACTAATATTATTATTACATCTATTATTAATATTATTAAGTATTATTTTTATTATTAATTCTATTAGTATTTTTATTAGTAATAACCTTTATAGTATTTTATTATTAACATAATTATATTTATAAATTAGTATTATTAAATCAGATAAAACAAAAATTTATATATATATTAATCAGAAATAATTGGAATCAGTCAACAATGGATATCCACTTTTATTTTTTTTTTATATATTTCACTACCTGCTTTTCATTTTTTTTATATATCTGCTTTTTGATATTTTTTTTATTTTTTTAGCCTCCTGTTCTTGACTGGAATTATGTGTCGACACCCATTTTTTCTATTTAAATCAATCAACTCAATTGGCTAACGAATCATTCAACTATCCTCCATTTCAACCAAAATCACCACTCCCATCTGCTGTCTGATTGAATTTAAACAGATATAAAAAAAATAATTAAACAAGCCGTTCTCTGTTCTTGAGGGATTTTTGCCAAAACTCGAATTCGTAATGTTTTTCAAAATGTGTTAATGCAGAGTTGTTAGTATTGATTCCTTCAAACTATCTGCAAAATCTTAAGTTCCAATTTTTCATATCGAGATCTAATTTGAGAGTCAAAGTTAATTTTCAAAAAGTCAAAGTTTGTGTTCATGAGGAAATTCGTAAATGTTTTGATGTTACAGGTTCAATTGAGGATTCCTAAAGTTTCTAGGAACGATTTACAATCTAATTCATGTTGAAACTTTCGTTTAAAACGGTCTTAAAATCAAAATCAATTTTTTTCATGTTCTTCCTTTTTACGAATACAGCAGGGGCTGTAAAAATCAAATTTTTGTTGATTGTTTTGATTAATTCATATTCCCTCTTACTCTAAATATTTATATTTCAAATTACAAGTATTAAACAAATTAATTTTTGTTGTTATGATGTTTATGGCCATGGTCGATCGAGTTATAAAAGAAGGAAAATGAAACAGAAAGAAAATTATAATAGCTGAAAAAGAGAGACAGAAGGATGGTTAAGGTGTTAGCGGGTTAGCAAGAGGTCTCGGGTTCGAGTCTAGGCGATGAAATTAATTTTTTTAAGGCTTCTTTTAAAGGTAGTCTTCATTTTATTATTATTATTATTATTATTATTATTATTATTATTATTATTATTATTATTATTATTATTATTATTATTATTATTATTATTATTATTATTATTATTATTATTATTATTATTATTAGTATTATTATTATTACTATTATATTTATTAATGTTATTATTAGATATTAGTATTAATATTGTCAGTATTCTTATAATTAAGTGTTATTATCATTTAGTATTATTATTATTATCACTAATAATTAATATTGTTATCATTACTAGTATTATCACTAGTATTATCATTTAGGTTATATTAGTAAATACCATTATGATTAAAACTATTACTTTAGTATTATTATCATTATTACTAAGATTATTATTATCATAATTATTATAGTTATTATTATTATTATTATTATTACTAGTATCAAGTATTATTATCAAAAATTATTATTTTCATTATCATTTTATTGTAAAATAAGTATTTTTATTATTAAGAACTATTGTTATTATCATTTTCATTAAAAACTACTTATTATTATTATTATTATTATTATTATTATTATTATTATTATTATTATTATTATTATTATTATTATTATTATTATTATTATTATTATTATTATTATTATTATTATTTTTACTACTAATATTATTATTATTATTATTATTACAAAATAATACAACTCTTTATTCATTATCGTTATTAATATTATTTTATCAAATAAATACTTATATATATAATATATATAAAAGTATATATATAGAAATATATAACAAACTGAAATATATATATATATATATATATATATATATATATATATATATATATATATAAACTTATTCGATTATGAGTATATGTGTTAATATATATACTTGATATAGGTTCGTGAATCCGAGGACACCTCTGTACTTGTTCAGTGCTATCATACGCATATCATACAAACTATCATATCGTGAGTTTTCATAGCTCCCTTTTTATATATTTTTGGGCTGAGAATACATGCGCAACTTTTATAACTGTTTACACGATAGACACAAGTACCAACTGTTAAACTATGCTATACCTGGCTATGTCCTGCAAAGTCCCTACAGTGATATTTTTAATTGCTCGTTGAATGCATTCTTAATTATTGGGGGTAGGCCTATCCGGAGTAACGTCCCCAATACATATGACTAAGTCTTTGTATTGCTTAATAATGAAATTAAACCGACAAGGACAGAACAACTTGTCATTGGGGCAAACTTTAAAAGTTTAGTCTAAATATCACGAACTGACATAACTTTTTGATTTGCAAGATCTACTTATATCAATAAAAATCTTGTGGTCTATATCTATTACTGAAATCATTGTTTATGACAAACCTATGAACTCACTCAACCTCGTGTTGACTTTTTAAGCATGTTTATTCTCAGGTACTTAAATATTGCTTCCGCTGTATATCTGCTACTTTGATGATGATTTCTTGCCATGCTTGGAGTCTTCATGCATTACTTACCAATTCATTTAAAAACATTTAATGTTCTAAATACAATGTAATTTATTTATCTTCCGCTGCAAAACTCAATAAAACGTCTCATATAGAGTCGTTCTCGTTTATACAACTGTGATTTGATATAATTAGTCACAAATACCCCAGGCCCTATTTGGGGGTGTGACAAAGTGTCAACCAAAAGGTTGGTGAGTTCATTAGTTTATCATAATCAATCATTTTCAATAATATAATAGACCACAAGATTTCATATTTCAATTTCTCATAAACATTATGCATGCATATATGATATAGCCATCTGCAAAAAAAAATCATTCATATGGATTGAACACCTGGTAACCGACATTAACCATATAACAACCCTCACTTTTCCATTTTTAATTTACCAAATTTCCCTAGGGTTTCATTGTCTTATTCCGTGTATTATCATTAGGGTTGTTATTCAGATGTAATAAGTGCTCGACTAATTAAGCGTCCTGTAAATTAATGCTTGTAATTAATTACCTGAAACCCTAACCCCAATTATTAATTAAAACCCTAGTATTATAAACCCTAACCCTAGTCAAATTATTATGTATATATATAAATATATATAACTCTGTAACAAAACTATATAAAGTTATATATAATTAGCTTCATAATTAAAATATAGTGTCAAATATCTAAATTATCAAACTTGAAGTAATAAAAATTATAAAATGATTAATTAAAATGATTAATTAATTTAATTGTAAAAAAAATCAAATAAATAAATTTAGATGAACATTTTGGCTATAATTAAATAAAGAAAATTAATAAAGTACGTATGTAATCTTAGGATATAAATGACTCAAATTAAGTATGCCATATAACTATTAGTTTTAATTAATAATTATATCATCCTTAATTAAAATATAGTACCTTAAGTAATGAGTGAGTAAAGGTAACTAATATATTAATAATATTTTTATGACATATAGTCTTCAACTACAAATAAAATCAAGGTGAATAATTATAAGCTTACCAAGTTTGATGTTAGAAGAATAGATAAAGTTTGTTGAAGTGGAGTCAAACAAAATCCCGAACTCTATTGCCACTTTGTTTGCATCTATATTTGCAATTCAAATTTTATATAACTTCAAGTTCTATCTATACTTTTATTTCATATCGAACACCCCGAAGTCATAGGAACTCATTAGTTGATAAGAAAGCTAATATAATTAAATCTTTGAATAAGAAACTATCTTTTTATCTTTTCCTAACTTGAATGAATCAACAAAATTTTGAGATATACTCCACTCCTTCCGGACGTTTTGGCACGCTTTTAAATTTTATCTACTAAACCTCAAGGCTATATATATACATTAACTCATAACAAAACACATACTCCCATAAACAATTCACACACAACCATATTGTATAGAAAAAAAAACAGAGAACGGCAAGTCAAAAAGTTCAACGCAAAAGCAAGAAGATTACGTGCCTAGTCCGGTGCTAAATCGGCTTCGTAAATTTAAAGGTAAATCATAATTTCCACTTGAATGTTAATATGTATTTATCATGTATCGATCATCAAATTTTTTATAACTTTAGTCGGGATAAACCGGAAACGATCGTTAAAGCTATCGGTCTCGGTTACAATATCGGGCGGTTCGGGTATTGAAATAAATCAACTAACAAGGAAAAGCGAATCAAAAACCTTATCGTAATGTTGTGTCTTAAGTTGGAATCGGTATGCGTCGCTTGAAGATAAAACTATGTACGTTGCCATGTTTTGTACTTTATGAACACATATATGTATTAGTTTGTAAGTTTTACTTCATGTAAATTCAATTGGCTTTCTCATGCTGTATGCATGAATGTTAAAATTTTAATCCTTAAATTTGAATCTTAAGTTATACGTAGTAATATAATATGAAGGGTTGCTAAAAAAAATAAAATAATAAGTAAGTAAATAAATAAATGAAACGATCGTTAATTCATCGAAACGAAAACGTAACAGTTGTTAATTATATTTAAATTGGAATGTTGTGAGTTTTTAAATGCGAATCACGTTCTTAATATTTACGAAGCATTACGGCCATAGCTTGACTTTATCTATCTAGTAATAAACTAAACAACATGAAGAAAAAAAAAAAGATGAAGATGAGCTGTTCGGGAAAAAAGAAAAGAAAAGAAAGATGATGATGTTTAGATTATTAACAACTTTAGTCCCTAAGCTATAAGTTATTTTACAAAATTAAATTAAAGTATTCTATATTTACAGTTTTAACCCTTAACCGCATACGATTTTACATTCTCAGTACACATAATTTTACGATTACAATATGTCGGAATCTGACTTTATATAAGTAATGGAAAGTAAATTTAAACCGAGTTTCTAAAATATAAGATGAATATATAAATATATATATATATATATATATATATATATATATATATATATATATATATATATAATAATAATAATAATAATAATAATAATAATAATAATAATAATAATAATAATAATAATAATAATATATTAACGTATCGTATCTATACGGCCATAATATGTGACGCTTATAATTAAAAGATAAACTTACAATTTATAAGAACTTCACCGCTACTTACGGTCGTAAGTGAATGATGTCTAGGTTGCCTTGTATGGGTAAGCTTGTGGGTTTCGAATGCCATGACTTAGATTCTGGTCAAGAATCCTGGGCCGCTGGTAACAATAGATCATTCGAGTGACTTGCATGGTAGCAACGAAGTTTGAGCGAGATTGTACAACATATTTGTTAAGAATTATAACTCGAACTTCTTAAATTAGAAGCTTACTATAAGTGGAAGCTTTCCATAAATAGTAAGTTTCCAAAAAAAGAAACTTTGAGAAATAGTAACTTTTCTCGAAAATGGTCACTGTTAATATAGTTTGCTATATTAATAAACAAACTTTATGTCTACTAGACAATAACTAATCAAAGTTTATAACTCTAGGTTGAGATCTCCGATTACATACCCCGTTCATACTACTTGCGTGGAATTTCTTGCTTGCTACTAAGGTGAACTTCATAGCCCCACTTTTTAACTGTTTCTATTACTTATTTTGAACTTTTGGGGTGAGACACATGCTTGCTTTCAAACTGTTTTACGATTAGACACAAGTACCCAAAAACTGTTTAACTATGCTGACATGCTTTGATTCATGCTAAATCCCTGCCATGATATCGTTAATTGCTACGTATAAACGCAAACTTAGTTATTGTGAGTAGACCTATTGAGAGCAACTTCTCTAACCATTTGACCGTTGGTCTCTGGTTACATAATAATGATTAAACGACACTGACAGTTCAAGGTGTCCTGGGGTAACTTTGTTTAGTTTCGATATCATAACTTCAGCATCTACTTTTGATAACTAAATCTTGTGGTCTAAAACTATATATTAAACCTATGTTGTTCACTCAACCATTTTGGTTGACATTTTAAGCATGTTTTGTCTCAGGTGAAGATTGCTAAAGATTTTGTGTGCTATTTGGACTTTGCTGCTTTTGGAGTCCGCATTTATCATTTACATTATTGCATTAAAACAATTTAGTTTATATTTACTTTTGTTAATGATTCAATTGTAATGACTTAATACATTCCGCTGCGTTAATACATTGGTTTTTAATTAAAACGTCTCATATAGAGTCGTTCTCGTTTATACATACTTGTGTTGTGATATTGTGAAGTCGTATTTTCCCGGCCCTATTTGAGGGTATGACAAACCATAATGCATAGAATATCCCCACAGACATCGTCGTCTGTATAATAATAATCTCGAAGTACTAAAGCCATCCATAGACATGAATGGGGGTTGTTAGGCCTAATAGATCTATCTTTAGGATTCGCGTCAATTAGGGGCCATTTCCCTAATTTTTAGGTTACCAGACTTGAAGGGCGATATTCAATTTCGATAATCCAACCATATAATATAGTTTTCAATTACTTGTGTCTATTTTGTCCAACATTTATAAAAGCGCATGTATTCTCAGTCCCAAAAATATATATTGCAAAAACATTTAAAAAGGGAGTAATGAAACTCACGATACGATATTTTGTAGTAAAAATATGCATACGATGGAACTGAACAATGCAGGGTTGTCCTCGAATTCACAAACCTCAAAGAAGTAGCTCTAAAAAAAATGCCCAAGTCCGGGTTTGAACTTGCGACCTCCCGCTAACCCAAAAACATATCGAACCAATGCTCCATCTATTACTTTCCTGATTTAAAACCCAAACTAATTATTTTAACCCGTTTTCTGTTTCAAGCCCGAACAGCTCAATCACACTTGGCCCAACTGCCTAATCACACTTAGCCCAACCTGAGCAGCTTTTTATTGATAAAAATAAAAATAAACTGCAGCAGCCTAGGTTCGAACTCAGGACCTCTCGGTTAAATCCAACACTCCAAATCGCTGCTCCATTGTTTCATTTCTAATGTAATTAGGATTTTTATTTATTTTAACTTGATTTATGTTTTCATCTTCTACACTAGTATCATCCCCTTCGATCATCATTTTCCATTATCGTAAACATGTATAATTATTATTCACTTATCATCTTGTTCTCATCAATCGATATAATCATTATCAACATCCATCTCCGTGATTATCATCATCATTTTCTATTATCACGACCATCATCTTGCATCATAACAATTTTCTGTCTGGCCTCAGTTTCTTTCGGCCCAAGATAGATTAAAACATGGTGGCCCAAGAACAAAAGTCTATTTTAAAAAGAAAATGAAACCCAAAATATCAAAAGATTACGGTTTGTATCCTAAAGATATTATTTGGCTCGTGAAAGGGATCAATTGGTCCACCATTTTCGTTGTCCATATATAGGGGAACAATATATATATATATATATATATATATATATATATATATATATATATATATATATATATATATATATATATATATATATATATATATATATATATATATATATATATATATACATATACTCGATGGTGATCATTGGTGGGGTTCCTTGGTAGTTTAATCAAACAATATTAGTTGAAACAGAAAAGAAAGAAAGTAGTAGCAGTACACTTTATCTTATGATTTATTATCGAGTGAAAACAGAAAGCAAAAAGTAGTTGTGGCAGTAGCAGTTAAGATAATGGCTTGATAGTGATTAAATGGGGGGTTTAAACAGAAGAAAAAGAAACGACAGCTGTAGCAGTTGATGTTGGAGTTTTAATGGTGGTGTTGTGGTGATTGGTGGTAAGTGATGGTGTGGTGGCGATCAAAACAGAAATTGTCATGACCCGGAAAATTTTTGACTAACTTTAAACCAAACTCTCGATATGATTTAGTAGTTTTGACACGATAAGCAAAGTCTGTAATACTGAGTCTCAAAATTTTGAATTTTGTTTTATGAAATCATTTTGACTTCGATCATTTCCGACGATTCACGAACCATTATTTGTAAATAGATAAATATATATAAATAAGTAAATATAAGATATATTAAAATTTATTATAAAAGTGAATATATAAAGTATGTTATATATATAAGAAATTTCGAAATTATTTAGTAAACGACGAAAACGCTCATTTGTCATTCAATTGATAGTAAACGAATTGAAAAGGAACCCATATTATTTTAAAATAAACGGTGATCCGAAAATGAGTTCTATAAATTTTAGGCTTATTAAAAATGTATTTAGGAACTATTTGTCAAGTTTTAACACTTTTTATATTTTACCCATAAATGAGAGGAACAGTTGATGTAATTTTTATTTATTAAATTAATGACTGAATTTTATACCATAATGACCAAAATAAATAAATATATTTAATTTAAAAGTTTGAGATTTTTCTGAGACCTTTTATCCGCCACTAATTATCAACGGGACACGATATAGTCATCCGTGATAAACTGTCGGTAGTATTATGACAAATAAACCGGCTGCTACACTATTTTTCTTATGATTTAATATTGATTTACTGTGTGATTTTGTTTTCTTATCTCCACTATCTTATAATGTTACGAAGTAGGTATTAATTATATAACATGATACATGTGTAATTGAAAAACACTATTAATTATCACCATCTCTCTCCTTTTCTAGACCAAACCCACCATGAACACCTTCTTCTTTATCAAGATACAACACCACAGCCATATTTTTCCTTCTTGTTTTAATTATGTTTTTGTTTTGGTCAGGTAACACAAACCCACCACCCTAACACCATTAGCTTTCTGTGTTACGAACCATAACAAACCGCACATCATAAACCTCACCACAAACCACCACCTATGATTAACCTACATCAACCATCAACCATTTCCTTGACCACCATTATTCACCATCCTTCAACTCCCTTAATTCTTGTGACCAAATTATCACAACCACCTAAATTGATCATCTTCATAAACCATCATACCACCACCGGTTATAGTCGACCTCACCACCTACAACCACTACCAACATCTTCAATCGTTACTTACACCACCCAAGAACACCCTCATCACACACACACTCTCTCTCTCTCCTGTATCGTAGTCCGAGAAACAAACCCACCTTATATCATCACCTGCATTTCGTTTACTGTTTTGATCCAACACCACCATCTTCCGTTTTCATTACTGCTACAGCTGTGTGTCTTTTTCTATTTTCTTTCTTTCTTTCGTGATCAACATAACACCATACTCGTACAGTATTTTCGGTTCAAAATCGATTACACCACCAAACTAACTGCTTCTACAACTATACTTATCTGTTTCTGTATTATACCGCTGCTATTACTAGATTACTGTTTTTTGTTTCGATGACATGAATTAAGAATGATGATGATGAGGTTTATTGAGGGTAAGTCTAGATGATAATGATATATATAACGTAACCAAGATGTGTAGAATAGATGATGATACGTTTTTGTTTCCTGTATCCTCTTTACTTGACAAGAAATCACACTCCATTAAAGTGTTACGGTTTCATTAAAGAAAAGATGATGATAACGATAGATCGTGGCTGCTTGTGTTGCTTTTAACCGAACCCCACAATCCACCAATAGGGTTGCTATGTCGTATTTTTATTTATTTATGCGAAATGTATTAGACAGATATCTCAACGGGGCATTTCAGTTGGTATCAGAGCGGTGGTCTTAGCAAACCAGGTCTTGCATTAGTGTGTCTAACTGATAGTTGTTTAGATACATTAGTAAGTCTGGACTTCGACCGTGTCTGCATGTCAAAAGTTTTGCTTATCATTTAGTGTCGAAAAATTATTTGCTTATCATCCTTAAAGTCTAGACACGTCTTACTGCCTCTATTGCATAGACAGTGTATAGATAAATTCATATCTTAGCGTATCTGTTATTGTTAACTTTACCTGACAGCTTCCGTAGATTCCTCCGTAACTTATGGGATTCTAGTATTATATATGCATATGTAAATTATGTATTGCAGGGTACTAATCTACATCCTATAATCTATTTCTTATTGAAAATACTTCATATGATCATACGAGATGAATCCCTCAACCAGTTCGAGTCCCTCAGATTTCGATAGCTATTCCGATAGTTATTCCGACAGCTATTCCGATATGGATTTCCACTCGAGCTCCGAAAGCAGTGTAACCGGAATGAATCAACCAGTTAGCCATCATCTATTCTGGATGAATTGGAGATGAGTTTGTAGTCAACTTAATCAATGGAGACGCGAAGAAGATGATCCTTTCCACCAACCAAATTACCCTCTTGACGATGAGCCTGAAGCACTTACCGGCGAACCTGTTCGAGACACCATTTTCTCTCTCATTTCCAGAGTATCTCGTCACAATTATATTCTATCCACAATTCTAAACCTTATTCACCCACTCGTTCTGACCGACAATCATCCCGGAGTAATACAAGAAGTCAGTGAACTTCGTACTCGAGTAATAGTTTTGGAAAATATGGTGCAAACTTACCAGCTTCAGCAACATCACCGACATCAACATGACCACCAACAATAGCACCCATACCATCAACAACACACACCTCAACATCTCATTATGTACCTCGAGTATAATCAGCATTCTGCGTATTGATCTACATCAATTACCTTCGTTCTTCATGGCGATTATGTAATCTCTAAAGTCTTAGAGATTATTTATTCTAGCTCAAACCGAAAAGCAAATGAGATTAATATCATATTAACTCATTAAATCCATGATTTTATCTGAGAAAAATATATATGTAAGTATATTTTCATAAAGATTGTAATTAAAAATTCTTTTGTACAAACTGTTAATGGTAAAAATATTTTAACGGGTAGGTAATACCCTAGAAATATTTAGATTTCATATTAATAAGTTGCACTGTACATTCTTCGAATCTGATTCAACAGTCATTTACTATCCTACTTACGACCACCGATATACGTATCCATTCACCGCAGAATAACCATTTTCATTCAATTTCATATTTGAATTTTGACCTTTTAGAATCCAACAAATGGCATAATGAAGAAAACACTGGACAAAATAAAATTTATTAGAAACAAACAAATTAACTACGAGAAAATTTTTGTTAAGAATCCACGCTAACTGTTCCTAGCTAATTGTTCCTAGCTAACTGATTACATTTTATTTATCACAATTTAATTATCGCAATTTATATTCTCGCAATTTTATTTATCGTCATTTAATTTCTGTTATTTATTTTACGCACTTTAAATATCGGGACACGTATACAAGGTTTTGACATATCATATCGATTCATATATATATATATATATATATATATATATATATATATATATATATATATATATATATATATATATATATTATTTGGAATAACCATTGACACTCTATATGCAGTAATGTTTGAGTTAGCTATACAGGGTTGAGGTTGATTCTACAATAATATATATACTTTGAGTTGTGATCGAGTCTGAGACATGTACACGGGTCACGATACGTATTAATTAATTCGAATATTATATATTAAACTATATATGAATGATTGGACTGTTAACTGTGGACTATCGACTGTGGACGAATAATATTGGATAATTAAAATGAATTAAAATACTGATTATAACATATGAAACTAAATAATTCTTCAAGTTTGCCACTTGATTTCATCTTAAACCTCATTTGTATCTTGACGATTCCAATCTGCGTTCAAATATTTCATAATTTTTGAAAACACTTCAATCGAGAGGATGAACCAACCGCACTTCGTCTACAGAAGGAAAGATTTATGCATATAGTTATGCACCTGAAAAACTCTCAGAAACTGAGTAAATGTTTAACACGTAGCTGTGCTAATTCCCTAGTGTTATTATTACCCAAAATAACTTAATAACTCCTTTCAAAGTAGCAAATTTTGTCACAGCTCCAACAAGACAATTTCGACTTTTCGTTCAAAACAACCTTATCATAACCGTGATATATACGCGTGCTCTTTTATTGTTACCGGGGAAACTTTTATATTCCACCATATTACCATCAGCGTTTAATCATCTAAAAATACAATTCTTTTGAAACCATCTAGGATTGATAACCGGTGATTCAGATATGGCTGCATTAAATGCAGAGGAAACAGTAAAATTGTAGATGGCCTAAATGGCCAAGAGTTTGATGATAAAGAATGGAGTGTTGGGAACGCTCGACAGAGAATTTGGTACTGAATAACGGAGTAAGCTAACCATGAAGGAGACCAAGGACAAATACAAGGACTAAACCCTATATTCAAAGAATCCAGGTAATTCTGGATCCGATGAAATCTTTAAGGAATATCTTGCTCCGAAGTCATGTTAAAATCTTACGAAAAATTCTTCTTCATCAACCTTCGAATTTAGAAATTCTAAAATATCATCATAAGTATCTTCGATATTTCTAAGGATATTTTCATAAATATTCTTGTCCGGAATTATCTGCCTCTTCGTGTCTTCTGTATTCCATTATATTGAAAACTTCTGTAAAATCTAAGTATAAATTATGAATGAATTGTGGAGAAGTATTGGGAATTGAAGCATGGGTTAGTATAATATAATGACGCTTGGCCAACGTGATTATATTACAGTAAGTCATGTTGAGTTTTTAATGGAACGTGATAAAGGATCACAGATCGTACCTTTATCATGAACCATGTTACATAACTCTTTCATTCTACTAACTTCTGAACATATCAAGAAAATGTATTCTTGATGGTTCTATCTTCTGTGATGTTGATAAATTTGAAAATCAAATCGTGCTATCACGTTCCTTCCTGCTTAAAACATTATGATCAATCGAAACTTCATACCTACGAATTCTGGACCATTATTCGCTTGATTTTTAACGCCATTAAACAATAGAAATTTTTGTTATCCCATGCTTAGCAGTCTTTCTGTTACCAAAACGCGTTCAATGCCGCGGCGCGGCATACTTTGTCGCGGCGCGACGTATAACGGGAGCTAGGACTGATCTGCAACACAATTACAAAGCCACAAGTTGACTAATTCATCAACTCAAAACACATTATATCATCATAAAACATGTTTAAACTTGATTAAACCAGTTTCTTACATCATTCAACATTAAGAAACATCTTTTGAGTCAAGAAAACGTGTTTACACATTTCAAATACATCATTTGGTCCCAAAACTTGACGGAAGCATAAAAATCAAATACATAAGACTTGGCGTTGATAAGCGGTACCACTAGAGCTAGATTCAAAATAGAGACTTGCATTACCACTTACTACAATGCCAATGCTCCACTATCCTCAAACGGGTTCCTTACCTTCGCGATGACCTTTCGTCCCTATAAAACATAAAACAACACGGGGTAAGCTTTTACGCTTAGTGAGTTATAGGCGAATAATATAGCATAATACATTGGGCATAACCATCACATTACTTTGTCCTTCAACCAAACGGTTGCTTACTTACTTTCGGATCCGACCCATTACTTACCATAGACATAACTTATTAAGGCCAACCTTAGTAATTATGTCTAAGCTAACACAACCATAGACATATACATATGTCTAAGCTACCTTAATCACATTACAATCATACATATGCACATAGACACCCAAAGTGTCTATGCTATACCATACCATAGACAAGATTACTAGCAATGTAATAATCTTGCCTAAGCTAAACATCAACCATAGATACAATTAGTAGGTAAACCTAATAATTCTATCTAAGCTATTCAACTAGTGCACTTAGTCGTTACTCTCTTGCACGGATGCAATCCGAGAACACTAAGCCACTCGTGACCCGCCCATTTTACCCCCTATAAACTCACCTTGATTAAACGAAATTCCTTAGTTACTTGAAGCTCCTTAGCCTTGATTAGCACCTACACATGAGCTAATCTCATCAATATCATGATTCAACAAAATTACAACTTTCACAAGCTTTCTACACATTCATATACTTACACATTGACTTAACCCCCTAATTACTCCAATATACACATGATCACTTTCATATATATAACATTTAACTTATCTTTTCCAATAAAAACACATTATCATGCCAACATCATCCCTTTGATCACACAATTCTTTAGTTCATCGCTTACACTCATAACATGCAATTCTTTCATATATCTCATTAAACATCAAGTGTGCATAAACTCATTTCAACTACTAGTAACCCTAAATCATCATTTATCTAAATTTCATTACTTACAACAATAATAACAATTCACCTATAAACATTCTCCTTCACAATATTAAACTAAATCACATAAACATTTCATTGAGACATTTCATCAAACACTTAGTGTGCATGACTTGATTCTAAGCTAAAACATCACCAAATTCACCATATTCATATCATTCACTCAAAATGCAAGTTCATACATGAACTTACTCCCAAAATCACTAACAAATTCATTTTAAAACATACAAGTGTGCACATTTTCAACATACAACAACTTTTAAGCTTAAGATTCATCACAAACACCCAATATTAGTGATACTTAGACATAGAAGTTCATACCTTGTCTCTAGGGGTTTAAGAACCCTAATTGTGCACAAAGGAGAAGAATTTGGAGAATTAAAGCTTGCTAGAGTGATTAGGTGCCTTAGATTTCACAAATTTTCAATTGCATGAGTTTAATTCCTTCAATTGAAGCTTCTTCTTCTTCTTCTTCTTCTTCTTCTTCTTCTTGTATATGTCGACACACACACACACACACAAGAACACACTCTCTGCTCAATTTTGTAACTAAAATGATTTTCCAGCATTTTTACTTCTTTTATTAATTTAACTTTGCCCAAATTGCACTTTCTACCCTCCCTACCAAAACTATAATGAGGGAGGTCCTTAAATCTAACTTTTCATCTCTAGTCCCTTCCAACTTAACTAACAAACATTAACTATTAACCATTTATTTAATTTAAATCATACCATCCAAATACTTGATAATTAAATTATATAAAATAATACCTTAAATAATTGGGATGTTACAACTCTCCCCCTTGGATTGTTCGCGTCCTCGCGAACCATTCTTGATGCAACGATGGATAATACTTCATAAGCCATTCTTCGGGTTCCCACGTACATTCGGAACCCTTTCTAAATTGCCATAACACTTTCAATAACATTACCGACTTATTTCTCAATTGCTTAACCTTTTGATCCAAAACCTTTTTTGGCTTTTCCGCATATCTTAACTTATCATCAACCCCAATCTCACTCAAAGGAACATAAGTTGATTCATCCGCTAAACACTTCCTCAATTGTGATACGTGAAACGTGTCGTGAATATTACACAATTCGTCGGGCAAGGCCAAACGATAGGCTACCTTCCCGACTTTTGCCACTATCTCAAATGGTCCCATAAACCTTGGACCCAATTTTCCCCTTTTTCTAAAACGAATAATACCCTTCCACGGGGAAACTTTAAGCATTACCTTATCACCTACTTGAAATTCTATCGGCTTCCTTCTTTTATCCACATAAGACTTTTGTCGATCTTGTGCCGCTTTCATTCTTCCACGAATTTGATCTATCATTTTGGTTGTTTGTTGAACTACTTCCGTGCTTCCTAACTCCCTTTGACCCACTTCACCCTAACATATTGGGGTTCTACACCTCCTTCCATACAACATCTCATAAGGTGCCATTCCAATGGTAGAATGATAACTATTATTATACAAAAATTCAACTAATGGTAGGTGAGTATCCCAACTACCACCAAAATCAATGACGCACGCCCTTAACATATCCTCAAGAGTTTGGATAGTTCGCTCACTTTGACCATCCGTTTGTGGGTGAAACGCAGTACTCACATGCAACTTAGTACCCATTTCTTCTTGAAACTTCCTCCAATATCGTGATGTAAATCGGGTGTCACGGTCCAAAACAATGGAAACCGGCACCCCATGCCTTGCAACAACCTCTTTCATATACAATTTAGACATTGCTTCCGACGATGAAGCTTCTCTTATTGCTAAAAATAACGCACTCTTAGTTAATCTATCAACAATAACCCAAATGGCGTCGTGTTGTCGAGGGGTCTTAGGCAACTTAGTCACTAAATCCATTGCAATGTGTTCCCATTTCTAAACTGGTACTTCTAATGGTTGTAACTTACTGTAAGGCATTTGATGATCGGCTTTCACTTGAAGACAAGTAAGACATTTATGCACGTACTTTACTATATCCCTTTTCATTCCCGGCCACCAATAGTCTTTCCTTAGATCTCTATACATTTTCGTAGCACCGGGGTGAATCGAATACTTAGATTTGTGAGCTAAGTCAAGGAGCTCACCTCTAACACCACTTTGTGAAGATACCCAAATTCTTTCATATCTAAGCCTTAGACCACGAGAATCTATCATAAAATCGTCAACTTGTCCCTTGATCCTTTCTTTCCTCACATTTTCGGGTTTTAACGCTTCATCTTGTGCGACTCGGATACTATCGAAAATTTGTGGTGATATTACCATGACCAAACTTGTTATCTTAATTGGTTGGTGACTTGACTTCCTACTAAGAGCATCCGCCACCACATTAGCCTTCCCGGGGTGATACAAAATTTCACAATCATAATCTTTCACCAAGTCGAGCCCTCTCCTTTGCCTATCATTTAAATCCCTTTGATCGAATAAATATTTTAAGTTCTTATGATCGGTATAAATTGAGAACTTAACACCATAAAGATAATGACGCCAAATTTTCAAAGCAAAAACCACGGCCGTTAATTCTAAATCATGGGTGGGATAACGTTTTTCATGTTCCTTCAATTGTCGGGACGCATAAGCTATGACTTTCCCATTTTGCATTAACACACACCCTAAACCTTTCTTAGAAGCATCGCAATAAACCGTCATATTCTCATTCCCTTCTGGTAAAACTAGTATAGGAGCTTGAACAAGCTTCTCCTTAAGGAGTTGAAACGCTTGTTCTTGCTTTTCTTCCCATCTCCTTGGCACATTTTTACGAGTCAACTTTGTGAGTGGGGTGGCTATTCTAGAAAAATCTTGTATAAACCGTCGGTAATACACCGCTAAACCTAGAAAACTCCTAACTTTGATAGGATTCGTAGGTGGTTCCCATCTCATTATCGCCTCAATCTTTGTCGGATCGACACAAATACCCTTCATATTAATGACATGTCCCAAAAATTGGACTTCACGAAGCCAAAACTCGCATTTAGAGAACTTAGCGAACAACTTTTCTCTCCTTAAGGTTTCTAACACTTGTCGTAAATGCAACGCATGCTCCTCTTCCCCCTTAGAATATACTAAAATATCGTCAATGAATACAATCACAAACCTATCGAGCATCGGTCGACAAACCCTATTCATCAAATCCATAAACGTGGCCGGAGCATTAGTTAACCCAAAAGGCATAACCACGAATTCATAATGACCATACCTCGTACGAAAAGCCGTTTTAGGGATATCTTCTTCCTTCACCTTTAATTGATGATAACCCGACCTTAGATCTATCTTTGAAAAGAAACATGCACCTTGTAATTGATCAAACAAATCATCTATCCTTGGTAATGGATATTTATTCTTAATAGTGACCTTATTCAATTCACGATAATCTATACACATTCTCATTATCCCATCCTTCTTTTTCACAAACAAAACCGGAGCTCCCCAAGGTGAACTACTAGGACGTATAAAACCCTTATCTATCAAATCTTGTAGTTGAGTCATCATTTCTCTCATTTTCGACGGAGCTAATCGATAAGGTGCTTTGGCAATTGGCGTGGCTCCAGGAATCAAATCTATTCTAAACTCTACCTCTCGTTCGGGAGGTACACCGGGCAACTCATTCGAAAACAAATCCGGAAACTCATTAACTATCGGTACATCATTTATTTCAACTACCTTCTTTGAATCATCTACCACATGTGCCAAAAATGCACAACACCCATGAGACAAAAATCTTTTAGCTCTAGCATACGTGCATATAGGAATAGCACGCCTAGCCCGTTCCCTGTAAATCCATATAACTTTCCCACTTGGTGATTGAACTAATACAATTTTCTTCTGACATAAAATTATTCCTTCATTGTCATCTAGCCAATCCATACCCACAATTACTTGAAATTCTCCCATATGCATGGGTATTAAATCTATAACAAACTTTTCATCATCCAAAATAATTTCACATCCCTTAATGATACTATACACCATAACGATTTTATTATCCGCTATCTCAACCTCTAAAGGATGCTCTAACATACTTGGGGTCATGTCAAAATGTTCACAAAAAGAATAAGAAACAAACGACCGCATAGCACCGGAATTAAACAAAACATGCGCAGGTAAAGAGTTTACAATAAAGGTACCTGACACCACATTTTGGGACTCCTTCGCTTCAAGTGCAGTAATCTGATGAGCTCGGGCTCTTGGTCGGCTATCACTAGTCTTTGGTTCCGTTTTAACCTCTTTCTTAACACTACCACTTGCCAAGTCTTTCTTATACTCCGGACACTCGGCTTGAAATGACCCTTTTCAAAACAATAGTATCATTATGTTCCCTTCTTAGGACACTCGGTGGCTCTATGACCCAGCCTCCCACATGAATAACAATCGGTAGTACCCACTTTACATTCACCCGCATGATTCTTACCACACCTATTACATGACTTCACTTCACTTCTTTACCACCATTCTTTCCCGACATGAAACCCCCTTTTGATTTGTGAGGAGATTCGAAATTAAACTTACCCTTCTTCGGGCTCATACTTTGCATTGATTTTGAGTCTTGATCTAACTTCCGCTTAAACGCGGCCTTCTTCCTAAGTTCATGTTCTCTTACAAGAGCCCTATTCATCATTTCGGCTAAGGTCTTATACGTGCCCTTATCTATAAACTCACTAATTTTGGGGTTTAACTTCTCATGATAGTGTTCCATCATCAACTTAGGACTTGACACAAAGTCCGGGCAAAAACGAGACTTATCATTAAACTCGGCATTAAACTCGGTCACCGATTTACTCCCATGCTCTATGTTCATGAATTCGGGCTTTAACCTACTAACCTCGGCGGGTGGAGCAAATTGATCCGTAAACATCCCTCGAAACTTTTCCCATGAAAAACTTGTCGCTACGTCTCGTCCATGAGACTTAACTATGAAATTCCACCATTCATAACCACTTCCTTTCATTTGGTGAGCCGCGTAGATTACTTTCAAGTGCTCAGGACATTCGCACAACATAAATGTTTCTTCTAACTCATCAATCCACCTTTGACTAATAATCGGATCAACCTTACCATGAAACTCTGGTGGATGACAATTAGCAAAATTCTTGTACTCAAAGCGCTCATCTTTCTTTCTCGGGGCTTCTGCCTCTTCTTGGCCTACCCCACTTCCCCTTCTCCTCTTAAAGTAGGCTTATTGGTCATAAGAGTCTTTAACTTTTTGTCCAATTGATCATTAATCAATGTCTTAATCTTCTCTAAAAGGGTTGGGGTGTATCGTATAAAAGCTTGGCCTATTTGTCCCGAGATATCACTTGTCGTCATAACCTCTTCGGGTTCAGAGTGTGAGCCTTCTATAGACTCCATTGACGGGGTGTGGACGTACTCATCGTCCTCCTCATTACTTCTGTTTGGGGACACGATAGCCATTCTGAAACAAGACGTCCAACTCATTAGTTCAAATATATGCATCATCAACATATCATAACCAAGAAAACCGAAAGAATTCCTAACTCATTTCACCATGACCATAGTAGACGTTCATGCGTACTAAAATGAAGTAATGGCAATGGCCGATCGTCATTACCTCATCTTATTGCGCACTTAGTCTATCATGACCCATGGTTAGTGAGTATTAAACTCTTTGTTTAAATCAACCACGATCTTAACATCACACTACAAGTCTCGTCAACAACTCTATCCTATGGAGCATGGCACAATCATTCAACCTTAACTATCATGCAAGTCCTAAATCGCTTATCCTTCAACAACAATGGTTTAAGCCTAGATAATCCCTATAGCGGGTTATCCAAGTCCCTTAAACCATAGCTCTGATACCAACTTTTAACGCCTTTAAACGATAGAATTTTTTTATTTTATTTGAAGTCTGCCCAGACCCAGTTATTTGCCGCGGCGCGGCTCCTTTTGTCGCAGCGCGACATATAAAGGGATTTTATCCCATGCTTAGCAGTCTTTCTGTTACCAAAAAGCGTTCAATGCCGCGGCATACTTTGTCGCGGTGCGACGTATAACGGGAGCTGGGACTGATCTGCAACACAATTACAAAACCACAAGTTGACCAATTCATCAACTCAAAACACATTATATCATCATAAAACATGTTTAAACTTGATTAAACCAGTTTCTTACATCATTCAACATTAAGAAACATCTTTTGAGTCAAAAAAACGTGTTTACACATTTCAAATACATCATTTGGTCCCAAAACTTGACGGAAGCATAAAAATCAAATACATAAGACTTGGCATTGATAAGCGGTACCACTAGAGCTAGATTCAAAATAGAGACTTGCATTACCACTTACTACAATGCCAATGCTCCACTATCCTCAAACGGGTTCCTTACCTTCGCGATGACCTTTCGTCCCTATAAAACATAAAACAACACGGGGTAAGCTTTTACGCTTAGTGAGTTATAGGCGAATAATATAGCATAATACATTGGGCATATCCATCACATTACTTTGTCCTTCAACTAAACGGTTGCTTACTTTCTTTCGGATCCGACCCATTACTTACCATAGACATAACTTGTGATGACCCGAGAATTTCCGACCAAATTTAAACTTTAATCTTTATATGATCTCGACAAGATAAGCAAAGTCTGTTAAACCGATTCTCAAGATTTTTGAACTGTGTTCATGAATTCAAGTGACCTTCGACCATTCCCGACGATTCACGAACTACTGTTGTAAATAATTATATACATATATGTATATATAAATGAATATAAGTATAAGTATATATATAATAACTAGAAATAACAAAATACAATTTGATCATTTGAATTAAAGATACGAAATAATACACAAAATAAATTAATAAATATAAATATAGTTACATATATATGAATATAATTTTCATATATAACTGATGATTATATGTATATTGTAATACATAAAATATTAAATATATGCTATTATATGATATATATTATTACATAATTAACAATATGTAATATGAATATATTAAATGTAACAACAAATTAAAAATATAGTTATTATAGTAATATTAGTATTACTGTCATTATTACTATTAATATTAATATCAATATCAGTATTAATAATATTAATGCTATTATTATTGTTATAATTTCAATTAAAAAGTTATGATTATTAAATTTAAGATATTAGATGGAAAAATTATCATAAGGATGATTAAAGATAAAACTTTAATTATTGTTATGATTATTTATTATTATTGTTACTAAAAATCATCATTTGTATTAATATTATCATATTATTAATTATCATTTATTATTGCTAATTCCTTTATTAATAATATTATTATTAGTAATATTATTATTAGTATTATTAATAGTATTAATATATTTTTAATTGTTAAATTCCAAAATTAAGAAGTTAAAACAAATATATAAACATGGTTATATAAATATATAAATATATACAGGTATATATATAAATATATGGGAAATATACAGATATATATATATATATATATGAAACCAGTATTATTACTTATTATTAAATTATTAATTATTATATATACATTATCTGATTATATATACTATAAAATAGGAAATCGTACCATTCTGTTTGCTTTCATGATCGTAAGTCCTTGTAAAGATATTCCTGTCTACAAATTGATATCAATCAATCTCAAATTCCATAAACAATCCAAAAATCCGTTGAAGGTCGATATCTAACTTTTATTTATATTATTATTCGTTTTGTCTGATTAATGAATTCCACGTTCACATAGTCAAATTTTGTTACCAGTCGACATCATTAATCAATACACATCAAACTGGATCAATTACAAATATTAACATTCATCTAATTACTCAGACAAAACCCATTCCTCACAGAAATTAGAAAATTAAACAGAAAAATAAAAGTTTACCTCTGTTCGTGATAGAATTTCCAAAAACCTCGAAGTCAAATTGTATTTAAAAATCTGGAAATGTAGGTATGTTTGGAATTTCTATTTCAAACTAACTGCACAGCTTCAAATCTCAATTTTTCATAACAAATTCGAATTTGGAAGTCAAAGATATATTTTCAAAAAGTCAAATGAGGTGTTCATAGTGAAATTCGAAAGTATTTTAATGTTTTGAGTTAAATTGACGAGTCAGAAAGTTTCTAAGAGATATTTGCAACCTAATTCATGTTGTAACTATAACCTGAAATGATCTGGAAATCAAAATCGTTGTTTGAGTTGTTCTTCATGACGGGTTCACTGCACCCACTGTTTTATTTTATTTTTTTTCTTTCATTTTCATGTCTGTTAATCACAACAAATCATGTCTGTTTCGTTTGCCAATCATAAAACTAATTCATTAATTAATTAATTGATGTGGTTGGTTTCACTCCTGGTTGTCTAGTTATCGAATGAAGATGATGAATATTGGGGAAACAGAACTACGGGTTTTAAATAATTAAAAGGGTATTAGTTCAGAAAAACGAAATTAGCTGGATGGTCTGGGTGTTTGCTGCATAAACTTGAGGTCTCCGGTTCGATCCCCGTCGTGTGCATTTTCTTTTTTAAAGGCTTTTTCTAAGGTAGTTCCTTTTTAGAACTTATTATTATTATTATTATTATTATTATTATTATTATTATTATTATTATTATTATTATTATTATTATTATTATTATTGTTAATGTTATTATTATTTTTGGTATTGTTATTATTATTATTGTTATTAGTTATTATCATTATTATTATTATAACTGTTATTACTTCAAGTATTTAGAAGTATCATAATTGTTATTATTATTACTTTCGTAAATATTAGTATTAGTATCATTTTAGACGTATTATTATTACTAACAAAAGTATTATCATTAGGATCACCATTTGTCATAAGGTTGTTATAATTATTATTATTATTAGATATTAAGTATTAATATCAAAATTATATTTTTATCATTATTATTATTAAATTATTCATTTTATTAAAAACTATTATTTTTACAACTATATTATTATTAAAAGAATCATTATTAGTAAAACTATCATTTTATCATTTTTATATTTAATTATTAATATTATTATCTTTACTTTAACAGTATTATAATTATAAATTTTTATGTAAAAGTATATTATCTACTATATTTTTATATGAAATAATAATAACTATAATGATAACTAAATTATCAATAGTATATAAAAATATATTAAGATATAAATAATAATAATATAAACACCTATAAAAATATAAATATTAATTTTAATACATTATATTTACATAACAATAAGTTACAATTTAATAATATATTATAGTAAATATATAGACAACTTATTTAATTACGATTATGCGTATTAATATATATACAAATGATATAGGTTCGTGAATCCGAGGCCAACTTTGCATTGTTTAGTTGTCCAATGTCATTATATGTATTTTTACTACAAAATACAGTATGGTGAGTTTCATTTGCTCCATTTTTAAATGCTTTTGCAATATATATTTTTGGGACTTAGAATGCATGCGCTGCTTTTATAAATGTTTGACGAAATAGACACAAGTAATTGAAACTACATTCTATGGTTGAATTATTAAAATCGAATATGCCCCTTTTTATTAAGTCTGGTAATCTAAGAATTAGGGAACAAACACCCTAATTGACCGAACTCTAAAGATAGATCTATCGGGCCCAACAAGCCCCATCCAAAGTACCGGATGCTTTAGTACTTCGAAATTTATATCATGTTCGAAGGAGGATCCCGGAATGATGGGGATATTCTTATATGCATATTGTGAATGTCGGTTACCAGGTGTTCAATCCATATGAATGATATTTTTGTCTCTATGCATGGGACGTATGTTTATGAGAAATGGAAATATGAAATCTTGTGGTCCATTAAAATTATGAAATAATTATTTATGTTAAACTAATGAACTCACCAACCTTTTGGTTGACACTTTAAAGCATGTTTATTCTCAGGTATGAAAGAAATCTTTCGCTGTGCATTTGCTCATGTTAGAGATATTATTTGGAGTCATTTATGACATATTTCAAAAGACGTTGCATTCGAGTCGTCGAGTTCATCAAGATTATTATTAAGTCAATTATAGATGGATATATTACGAAAGAATATGCATGTCGTCAACTTTCGATGTAAATGAGAGTTTATCTTTTAAAAACGAATACAATGTTTGTAAAATGTATCTTATAGAGGTCAAGTACCTCGCGATGTAATCAACTATTGTGAATCATTTATAATCGATATGGACTTCGTCCGGATGGATTAGGATGGGTCTCTACATAACTTACTAAGGCCAACCTTAGTAATTATGTCTAAGCTAACACAACCATAGACATATACATATGTCTAAGCTACCTTAATCATATTACAATCATACATATGCACATAGACACCCAAAGTGTCTAAGCTATACCATACCATAGACAAGATTACTAGCAATGTAATAATATTGCCTAAGCTAAACATCAACCATAGATACAATTATTAGGTGAACCTAATAATTCTATCTAAGCTATTCAACTAGTGCACTTAGTCATTACTCTCTTGCACGGATGCAATCCGAGAACACTAAGCCACTCGTGACCCACCCATTTTACCCCCTATAAACTCACCTTGATTAAACAAAATTCCTTGGTTAGTTGAAGCTCCTTGGCCTTGATTAGCACCTACACATGAGCTAATCTCATCAATATCATGATTCAACAAAATTACAACTTTCACAAGCTTTCTACACATTCATATACTTACACATTGACTTAACCCCCTAATTACTCCAATATACACATGATCACTTTCATATATATAACATTTAACTTATCTTTTCCAATAAAAACACATTATCATGCCAACATCATCCCTTTGATCACACAATTCTCTAGTTTATCTCTTACATTCATAACATGCAATTATTTCATATATCTCATTAAACATCAAATGTGCATAAACTCATTTCAACTACTAGTAACCCTAAATCATCATTTATCCAAATTTCATTACTTACAACAATAATAATAATTCACCTATAAACATTCTCCTTCACAATATTAAACTAAATCACATAAACATTTCATTGAGACATTTCATCAAACACTTGGTGTGCATGACTTGATTCTAAGCTAAAACATCACCAAATTCATCATATTCATATCATTCACTCAAAATGCAAGTTCATACATGAACTTACTCCCAAAATCACTAACAAATTCGTTTTAAAACATACAAGTGTGCACATTTTCAACATACAACAACTTTTAAGCTTAAGATTCATCACAAACACCCAATATTAGTGATACTTAGACATAGAAGTTCATACCTTGTCTCTAGGGGTTTAAGAACCCTAGTTGTGCACAAAGGAGAAGAATTTGGAGAATTAAAGCTTGCTAGAGTGATTAGAGTGCCTTAGATTTCACAAATTTTCAATTGCATGAGTTTAATTCCTTCAATTGAAGCTTCTTCTTCTTCTTCTTCTTGTATATGTCGACACACACACACACAAGAACACACTCTCTGCTCAATTTTGTAACTAAAATGATTTTCCAGCATTTTTACTTCTTTTATTAATTTAACTTTGCCCAAATTTCACTTTCTACCCTCCCCACCAAAACTATAGTGAGGGAGGTCCTTAAATCTAACTTTTCATCTCTAGTCCCTTCTAACTTAACTAACAAACATTAAATATTAACCATTTATTTAATTTAAATCATACCATCCAAATACAACAACAACAACAACAAAACCCAATACCACATAAGTGGTGTATGGGGGAGGTGAGATGTAGACAATCCAAATACTTGATAATTAAATTATATAAAATAATACCTTAAATAATTGGGATGTTACATGATTTAAAGTCGGGAAGAGGAAAACAAAAGGATGGGACTCTAAAATATAAAGGAAACGAAGGGAGTTGATTTATAGTGAAATATCCGACAGAACAATCAAAACAGATTATCACATTTAACCAAAGGTGATCCTAATTTCCTTAACTATCGAAGAACCAAATCTTATTACGAAGATTTCCTCTAAATCCCTTGAATTCCGGAATCAACAGTGACTACGTCAAAAGTTAAAAACGAACCTCTATTTACTTCATTTCACTCTTTTATGATAGCTTCACTCATACGTTTCGAGTAATTCAATTATTTTATCAATATTACTCAATGTTGATAAAACCCATTTTTGTCAACTCTTATTCATCATGAAAACACTCTTATTGTTAGCCATGACGACCTCGATCAAATTTCGGGACGAAATTTGTCATGACCCGGAAAAATTTCGACTAACTTTAAACCAAACTCTCGATATAATTTAGTAGTTTTGACATGATAAGCAAAGTCTGTAATACTGAGTCTCAAAATTTTGAATTTTGTTTTATGAAATCATTTTGACTTCGACCATTTTCGACAATTCACGAACCATTATTTGTAAATAGATAAATATATATAAATAAGTAAATATAAGATATATTAAAATTTATTATAAAAGTGAATATATAAAGTATGTTATATATATATATATATATATATATATATATATATATATATATATATATATATATATATATATATATATATATATATATATATATATATAAGAAATTTCGAAGTTATTTAGTAAATGACAGAAATGCTCATTTATCATTCAATTGATAGTAAACGAATTGAAAAGGAACTCATATTATTTTAAAATAAACGGTGATCCGAAAATGAGTTCTATAAATTTTAGGCTTATTAAAAATGTATTTAGGAACTATATGTCAAGTTTTAACACTTTTTATATTTTATCCATAAATGAGAGGGACAGTTGATGTAATTTTTATTTATTAAATTAATGACTGAATCTTATACCATAATGACCAAAATAAATAAATAAATATATTTAATTTAAAAGTTTGAGATTTTTCTGAGACCTTTTATCCGCCACTAATTATCAACGGGACCCGATATAGTCATCCGTGATAAACTTTCGGTAGTATTATGACAAATAAACTGGCTGCTACACTACTTTCCTTTTGATTTAATATTGATTTACTGTGTGATTTTGTTTTCTTATCTCTACTATCTTATAATCTTACGAAGTAGGTATTAATTATATAACATGATACATGTGTAATTGAAAAACACTATCAATTATCACCATCTCTCTCCTTTTCCAGACCAAACCCACCATGAACACCTTCTTCTTCATCAAGATACAACACCACAGCCATATTTTTCCTTCTTGTTTTAATTATGTTTTTGTTTTGGTCAGGTAACACAAACCCACCACCCTAACACCATTAGCTTTCTGTGTTACGAACCATAATAAACCACACACCATAAACCTCACCACAAACCACCACCTATGATCAACCTACATCAACCATCAACCATTTCCTTGACCACCATTATTCACCATCCTTCAACTCCCTTAATTCTTGTGACCAAATTATCACAACCACCTAAATTGATCATCTTCATAAACCATCATACCACCACCGGTTATAGTCGACCTCACCACCTACAACCACCACCAACATCTTCAATCGTTACTTACACCACCCAAGAACACCCTCATCACTCTCTCTACCTTATAATCTCTCTCTCTCTCTCTCCTGTATCATAGTCCGAGAAACAAACCCACCTTATATCATCACCTGCATTCTGTTTACTGTTTTGATCCAATACCACCATCTTTCGTTTTCATTACTGCTGCAGCTGTGTGTCTTTTTCTACTTTCTTTCTTTCTTTCGTGATCAACACAACACCATACTCGTACACACCATCTTGTTCATTTTTTCTTTTCTTTTTCGATCATCAACACAGCCAATCACCATCATCTTGATTAAACAAAACCCACTTGCTATTCACTATTTTCGGTTCAAAATCAATTACACCACCAAACTAACTGCTGCTGCAACTATACTTATCTATTTCTGTATTATACCGCTGCTATTACTAGATTACTGTTTCTGTTTCGATGACATGAATTAAGAATGATGATGATGAGGTTTATCGAGGGTAAGTCTAGATGATAATGATATATATAACGTAACCAAGATGTGTAGAATAGATGATGATACATTTTTGTTTCATGTCTCCTCTTTCCTTGACAAGAACCCACACTCCATTAAAGTGTTACGGTTTCATTAAAGAAAAGATGATGATAGCGATAGATCATGGCTGCTTGTGTTGCTTTTAACCGAACCCCACAATCCACCAATAGGGTTGCTATGTCGTATTTTTGTTTATTTATGCGAACTGTATTAGACAGATATCTCAACGGGGCATTTCAGAAATGATCGAGCATGGGTGATGGTTATGGATGTTTGTTGTGTCCTCGTCAATGATACAGAAAAATAGGAAGCCGAAAGGTGTGATGGTTTCAAGGTGGTGAACCATGGTGGTGGTTATGAAGAAGAAATAATAAGTAAGTGGTGGAGGCTAGCGAGCCGAAATAGTAGCCGTAGTGGTTCCTGTGTTGAGGTCGTTTGAATTAACAGAAACAATACATAAATAGCTACAGGTCACTCGTGAATGTGCTGTAGTAGGCTTTCATAGGTTTTATCGGGTCACGAAGTGAACAATAGTAGTTATAAAATAAAGACAACGAGTTTACAACAGGTTTCGATGGTGGGTGTTTAATGGGTTCACGATTAGAACTATAGAGAAGAGAGAAGAATTGGTGAAGGAGATGATGGCCGGCGGTTTATGGTGATGGTTATGTCCAAACTAATAAACAAAGAAGATGGTCGTCAATCAGAAACATAACTATGAATGGAAACGTGTTAGAGCAAGTGTGTGATTGATGAAAGGGGATTTCTTGATTAGTGAATCGAACATCTATAGTAACCTTCAAGATTTCTTGTCGAGAAGTACAATAAAGCGAGGGAAATAGGTGGTGGATGGTGTATGTTGAGGAAGAAGAGGATAGGTGGGTTTCGGTTCTTCCAGTTTGTATATGTTATGAGTTTGTTAAGTCTGTGTTGCAATATGTTGTGCCTCATATATGAATCACAATAATTAAAATGTGATTACAGCTAAAGGATGTAGACATTAAACAAAAAGGAAACAGACAACCACTAATCTATGCAATCATTTATGCTTTATCAATATCACGGGTATAATTCAATAATTGAAAGTAATAATATAATATTAATAATAATTAATAATAATAATAAATAATATAATAATAATTAAAGAAATATAAACGTGTAAATTGTTAGCCGTCGTCTACTATTTTATTTACGAACTGAATTTCGTGCTCCGTTGATCATCAGTGGTGGATAAAAGTTTCTCTGAAAAATCTCAAATTTTTACAGTAATTATCTTTATTTATTTTAGTAATTATGGTATAAAATTTGTGAAATGTCCCGTTCATATTGATTATAAACGTTCCATATTAATTGATTTCGTTGTGAGGTTTTGACCTCTATATGAGACATTTTTCAAAGACTGCATTCATTTTTAAAACAACCATAACCTTTATTTTATCAATAAAGGTTTTAAAAGCATTACGTAGATTATCAAATAATGATAATCTAAAATATACTGTTTACACATGACCATTACATAATGGTTTACAATAGAAATATATTACATCGACATATGTTTCTTGAATGCAGTTTTTACACAATATCATACAAACATGGACTCCAAATCTTGTCCTTATTTTAGTATGCAACAGCGAAAGCTCTTAGTATTCACCTGAGAATAAACATGCTTTAAACGTCAACAAAAATGTTGGTGAGTTATAGGTTTAACCTATATATATCAAATCGTAACAATAGACCACAAGATTTCATATTTCAATACACATCCCATACATAGAGATAAAAATCATTCATATGGTGAACACCTGGTAATCGACATTAACAAGATGCATATATGAGAATATCCCCATCATTCCGGGACACCCTTCGGATATGATATGAATTTCGAAGTACTAAAGCATCCGGTACTTTGGATGGGGTTTGTTACACCCAATAGATCTATCTTTAGGATTCGCGTCAATTAGGGTGTCTGTTCCCTAATTCTTAGATTACCAGACTTAATAAAAAGGAGCATATTCGATTTCGATAATTCAACCATAGAATGTAGTTTCACGTACTTGTGTCTATTTTGTAAATCATTTATAAAACCTGCATGTATTCTCATCCCTAAAATATTAGATTTTAAAAGTGGGACTATAACTCACTTTCACAGATTTGTACTTCGTCGGGAAGTAAGACCACTGGTTGATTCACGAACCTATAACAATATATACATATATATCAAAGTATGTTCAAAATATATTTACAACACTTTTAATATATTTTGATGTTTTATGTTTATTAAGTCAGCTGTCCTCGTTAGTAACCTACAACTAGTTGTCCACAGTTAGATGTACAGAAATAAATCGATAAATATTATCTTGAATCAATCCACGACCCAATGTATACATATCTCAGTATTGATCACAACTCAAACTATATATATTTTGGAATCAACCTCAACCCTGTATAGCTAACTCCAACATTCACATATAGAGTGTCCATGGTTGTTCCGAAATATATATAGATGTGTCGACATGATAGGTCAAAACATTGTATACGTGTTTATGGTATCTCAAGATTACATAATATACAATACAGGTTAATTAAGTTATGGTTGGAATAGATTTGTTACCAATTTTCACGTAGCTAAAATGAGAAAAATTATCCAATCTTGTTTTACCCATAACTTCTTCATTTTAAATCTGTTTTGAGTGAATCAAATTGCTATGGTTTCATATTGAACTCTATTTTATGAATCTAAATAGAAAAAGTATAGGTTTATAGTCGGAAAAATTAGGTTCAAGTCTTTTTTGTAAAGGTAGTCATTTCAGTCGAAAGAACGACGTCTAGATGACCATTTTAGAAAACATACTTCCACTTTGAGTTTAACCATAATTTTTGGATATAGTTTTATGTTCATAATAAAAATCATTTTCTCAGAATAACAACTTTTAAATCAAAGTTTATCATAGTTTTTAATTAACTAACCCAAAACAGCCTGCGGTGTTACTACGACGGTGTAAATCCGATTTTACGGTGTTTTTCGTGTTTCCAGGTTTTAAATCATTAAGTTAGCATATCATATAGATATAGAACATGTGTTTAGTTGATTTTAAAAGTCAAGTTAGAAGTATTAACTTTTATTTGCGAACAAGTTTATAATTAACTAAACTATGTTCTAGTGATTACAAGTTTAAACCTTTGAATAAGATAGCTTTATATGTATGAATCGAATGATGTTATGAATATCATTACTACCTCAAGTTCCTTGGATAAACCTATTGGAAATGAGAAAAATAGATCTAGCTTCAAAGGATCCTTGGATGGCTTGAAAGTTCTTGAAGCAGAATCATGACACGAAAACAATTTCAAGTAAGATTTCCACTCGAAATAAGATTGTTATAGTTATAGAAATTGAATTAAAGTTTGAATATAATTATTACCTTGTATTAGAAAGATAACCTACTGTAAGTAACAAAGGTTTCTTGATCTTGGATGATTACTTGGAATGGATTTAGAAAACTTGGAAGTAAACTTGCAATCTTGGAAGTATTCTTGATTTTATGAAACTAGAACTTTTGGAATTTATGAAGAACACTTAGAACTTGAAGATAGAACTTGAGAGAGATAAATTAGATGAAGAAAATTGAAGAATGAAAGTGTTTGTAGGTGTTTTTGGTTGTTGGTGTATGGATTAGATATAAAGGATATGTAATTTTGTTTTCATGTAAATAAGTCATGAATGATTACTCATATTTTTGTAATTTTATGAGATATTTCATGCTAGTTGCCAAATGATGGTTCCCACATATGTTAGGTGACTCACATGGGCTGCTAATAGCTGATCATTGGAGTGTATATACCAATAGTACATACATCTAAAAGCTGTGTATTGTACGAGTATGAATACGGGTGCATACGAGTAGAATTGTTGATGAAACTGAACGAGGATGTAATTGTAAGCATTTTTGTTAAGTAAAAGTATTTTGATAAGTGTCTTGAAGTCTTTCAAAAGTGTATGAATACATATTAAAACACTACATGTATATACATTTTAACTGAGTCGTTAAGTCATCGTTAGTCGTTACATGTAAATGTTGTTTTGAAACCTTTAGGTTAATGATCTTGTTGAATGTTGTTAACCCATTGTTTATTATAACAAATGAGATATTAAATTGTTATATTATCATGATATTATGATATATAATATATCTTAGTATGATGTATATACAGTTAAATGTCGTTACAACGATAATCGTTACATATATGTCTCGTTTCGAAATCATTAAGTTAGTAGTCTTATTTTTACATATGTATTACATTGTTAATACACTTAATAATATATTTACTTATCATTTAACATAATTAACCAAGTGTATCAATATCTTAATATGATTCATATGTACCTAGTAAGACGTTGTTATAACGATAATAGTTATATATATCGTTTTCGAGTTTCTTAAATTAATAGTCTCATTTTTATGTATATAACTCATTGTTAAAATACCTAATGAGATACATACTTATAATAAAATTATGTTAACTACATATATAACCATATATATGTCATCGTATAGTTTTTACAAGTTTTAACGTTCGTGAATCACCGGTCAACTTGGGTGGTCAATTGTCTATATGAAACCTATTTCAATTAATCAAGTCTTAACAAGTTTGATTGCTTAACATGTTGGAAACACTTAATCATGTAAATAACAATTTCAATTAATATATATATAAACATGGAAAAGTTCGAGTCACTACAGCGCGGATGAAGATTCACCTCGTTCATTCTGCTAAACACATTAAACAAAAAAAAAAATTGTGCATCCAAAAATGCATTGGTATTAGCAAAATAACAATTAAAAATAACTAACATGACATGTTTAATCCATAATAAACTCATGCTCATTTTCATATTTTTAACAATTCTACATTTTTTCAAATAAGCATATATGAAAATGTTTACCAAGTTTATAAGCATTCTACTCAAATAACATGTCAAAATAATCATTACTAGCAATTAAACAAGTTTCAAATGGCTTTTATATCAAATTAATCAAGTTCATGAATTTAGACTTAAAAAGTCCACTTTAATTCTCAAAAATCATGTTTAGGATCAAAGTATTGATCATTTAGCTACCTAAACATGATACACTACTTAATTTAGCAATAATTCATAACAAAAATCGGCCATAACCTGTTTATATCAAAAAGCCCCAAATTGCTCAAGAATACAAACCCTAGATTCCTAAAAATTATGAAGTTTTTGGCTTCAAATCATGTTAAATAGCATCAATCTAGGTTATACATGCATAATATATCAACAATTTAACACTAATTACACTAAAAATTAACAAAAATCAAATTAAAAAATAGCTCAAGAACACAAAAAATTCCAATTTAAGAGTGTTAGGGGTGTAGAAATTACCATTCTTCTTGAAAGGGATCTAGGTAGGAATCTCCACATCAATTTTTAGCAACAAATTTGATGAAAAACGGTGCAAAATGGCGATTTTGGGGTGCTTTTTTCGTGGGTTTTTCGCAGAATATGTGTGGTGTGTGTAGAAACTGGTTTGTTGACCAGTTTATCCTTTCTGGATTTCTGTTACTCCGCGATCTCGAAGGGGGATAGCCTCCTGGCTCCGCGATCTCGAAGTTCCTTTTTTTTTTATAAAAAATCTTATACTAATAAAACATATAATTAATTAAAAATTAAAATTTTGTTTCTTTTTAGGATGAGGGCGTTTCGGATCATTGTCCTAGTCCGTCCCTCGACAAAATTTTAAAATTTGTCAATTCAAAGCTCCGTTTTAAAAGCAAAGATTTTTGGGGGTTTTAATGTTTTTGGCATACTTTAATTCAACAAGATTAAAAATAATGATAATAAAAATTCTCGTCCCTCCCTTGGGTAGAGCAATTTCGGTTCAACGACCTAGTCTTCAACTCACGACGAATTTTTAGAAATCAATTTTTAACTTAGCGAAATAAAGTAAATTTTTGTTTTTAAATTCACACCAAACTTAAATTTAAAATGCATAAAATTAAAAATTCATATTATTAAAATTTTAAAAGAATTCACACCAAATTTATATTATAATTTTGTTTTTATACATACAAACTTATAAAAAATATTAATTTTTTCAAATATTTACAAACTTAAATCTATTGATTTTAAAAGTTTTACAATATTAATTTAATATTTATATATTAAATTTAAAAACATAGTAAAATTAAAAATTAAAAATCTTTTTGGTCTTTTATCCCACTTTAATTAATCAAATATTATCAAAAATATACGCCCCTCTTTTCGGCAAAGTAATTTCGGTTATACTACCTAGTTTTACTCCTGACGAATTTTTGAAATATTTTGGGTTGATTGATTAAAGATATTTATACCATAAGAATAAACGGTAAATTTCTCAGTGATGTAATAAATTTTTGTATGATATTAATAATTTCGGTCGCAAAACCTAATTTTATTGAATACCAATTTAATACTTTATAGCGAACAATTTAGCGTTTAATATCAAAAGGTTAAAAGCAATAAAATAAAAACAAAAACTGTACATACTTACCTGTGAAATGGAATTCTCAGTGACCTGTTTTAGCCCACTCATAAGATAGTCGGACTAATTGGTTTTCCATAGCTACATAGGCATAACCTCGAGCATTCAACGTTTTTTCTTCGAAACATATGAACGGTCCATCTCTACATAAAGTAACAAATTCGGTATTGGAATATGTCTGATTCGTCAAACATTTTCCTTCGTGTGACCATTTTCCGCATTTGTGACATCTTTCAAGGTGTCGAGCTCTTTTTTTCGCTGTGGATTTTGATTTTCCTTTACCAAAATGTAACTTATTATTTTCGTTCCTGGATTCTTTTCTTACTTCGTCCAATTTACCTCTGATTAATGATACCAATTCACTTGGAAGGGTGTCATTATTACGTTTAGTGATCAAAGCGTGTAGCATTAGACCATGGTTTAATTCACAGGAAGTCTTCATCTCGTAAAACCTAAAAAAAATAAAAATTCAGAATGGGGGGAGAAGACTAGTTCTTTAGGGTCTGCTAGGGAAAGACCATTCGGATTCCATTCTCGAGAACTACACGAAAACAGAAAATCTAACTCTAACAGAAATAGATATTACCCTAAAAAGATTCGAACCTCCCCACACTTAGTTGAAATTGTGATTAACGTTATTTTCAATTGGATCATCAACAACTTGAATATCTTTGACTTTTACTTCAATCCATTTGTTGATTTCCTCCGTAACTTTCACAAATTCAACTAACATCGCCTTTTCTTTTGGTGATAAATTGGATATTAATCGGTTACATAACTTAAAGTTTCCCTTAATCTTAGCATCGTGAATCCGTTTATAAAGTTTCTTCGTTGAACTGTTAAAAACGGGTTCATCTAATTTCTTATCATCAACGGGGTTCTTTGTGATCGAATCATCATTAAGTGTTTCTTCATCTTCCCCACACTTATGCGTTTTTATTGGTTTAACAGTTTTGGTTGGTGGAGATCTAAACTTTCGGTTCACAAAGGTGATCGATGTATCACCATCCCTAAGTGTCATTCTACCTTCTCTTACATCAATGAATGCCTCGGTGATTGCTAAAAATGGGCGACCTAAAATTAGAGGAATATCAAGGTTTTCCTCCATATTAATCACTATGAAGTTTGCAACAAAGGTCAAACTTCCCACGTTAACAAGTAAATTATTTGCTATTCCAACCGGATGTTTAATGGTTAGGTCAAATGATTGAACACCTATTTTGGTTGGTTTTAATTTACCCATACCTAATCTTTTGTATAAGGAAAGAGGCATAATATTTGCACTTGCTCCTAAATCTGCGAGTCCATTATATACAGCACCATCATAAAGCAAGCAAGAAATGATAAAGTATGTTATATATATATATATATATATATATATATATATATATATATATATATATATATATATATATATATATATATATATATATATATATATATATATATATATATATATATATATAAGAAATTTTGAAGTTATTTAGTAAATGATGGAAATGCTCATTTGTCATTCAATTGATAGTAAACGAATTGAAAAGGAACTCATATTATTTTAAAATAAACGGTGATCCGAAAATGAGTTCTATAAATTTTAGGCTTATTAAAAATGTATTTAGGAACTATTTGTCAAGTTTTAACACTTTTTATATTTTATCCATAAATGAGAGGGACAGTTGATGTAATTTTTATTTATTAAATTAATGACTGAATCTTATACCATAATGACCAAAATAAATAAATATATTTAATTTAAAAGTTTGAGATTTTTCTGAGACCTTTTATCCGCCACTAATTATCAACGGGACCCGATATAGTCATCCGTGATAAACTTTCGGTAGTATTATGACAAATAAACTGGCTGCTACACTATTTTCCTTTTGATTTAATATTGATTTACTGTGTGATTTTGTTTTCTTATCTCCACTATCTTATAATCTTACGAAGTAGGTATTAATTATATAACATGATACATGTGTAATTGAAAAACACTATCAATTATCACCATCTCTCTCCTTTTCCATACCAAACCCACCATGAACACCTTCTTCTTCATCAAGATACAACACCACAGCCATATTTTTCCTTCTTGTTTTAATTATGTTTTTGTTTTGGTCAGGTAACACAAACCCACCACCCTAACACCATTAGCTTTCTGTGTTACGAACCATAATAAACCACACACCATAAACCTCACCACAAACCACCACCTATGATCAACCTACATCAACCATCAACCATTTCCTTGACCACCATTATTCACCATCCTTCAACTCCCTTAATTCTTGTGACCAAATTATCACAACCACCTAAATTGATCATCTTCATAAACCATCATACCACCACCGGTTATAGTCGACCTCACCACCTACAACCACCACCAACATCTTCAATCGTTACTTACACCACCCAAGAACACCCTCATCACTCTCTCTACCTTATAATCTCTCTCTCTCTCTCTCCTGTATCGTAGTCCGAGAAACAAACCCACCTTATATCATCACCTGCATTCCGTTTACTGTTTTGATCCAACACCACCATCTTTCGTTTTCATTACTGCTGTAGCTATGTGTCTTTTTCTACTTTCTTTCTTTCTTTCGTGATCAACACAACACCATACTCGTACACACCATCTTGTTCAATTTTTCTTTTCTTTTTCGATCATCAACAAAGCCAATAACCATCATCTTGATTAAACAAAACCCACTTGCTATTCACTATTTTCGGTTCAAAATCAATTACACCACCAAACTAACTGCTGCTGCAACTATACTTATCTATTTCTGTATTATACCGCTGCTATTACTAGATTACTGTTTCTGTTTCGATGACATGAATTAAGAATGATGATGATGAGGTTTATCGAGGGTAAGTCTAGATGATAATTATATATATAACGTAACCAAGATGTGTAGAATAGATGATGATACATTTTTGTTTCCTGTCTCCTCTTTCCTTGACAAGAACCCACACTCCATTAAAGTGTTACGGTTTCATTAAAGAAAAGATGATGATAACGATAGATCATGGCTGCTTGTGTTGCTTTTAACCGAACCCCACAATCCACCAATAGGGTTGCTATGTTGTATTTTTGTTTATTTATGCGAACTGTATTAGACAGATATCTCAACGGGGCATTTCAGAAATGATTGAGCATAGGTGATGGTTATGGATGTTTGTTGTGTCCTCGTCAATGATACAGAAAAATAGGAAGCCGAAAGGTGTGATGGTTTCAAGGTGGTGAACCATGGTGGTGGTTATGAAGAAGAAATAATAAGTAAGTGGTGGAGGCTAGCGAGCCGAAATAGTAGCCGTAGTGGTTCCTGTGTTGAGGTCGTTTGAATTAATAGAAACAATACATAAATAGCTACAGGTCACTCGTGAATGTGCTGTAGTAGGCTTTCATAGGTTTTATCGGGTCACAAAGTGCACAATAGTAGTTATAAAATAAAGACAACGAGTTTACAACAGGTTTCGATGGTGGGTGTTTAATGGGTTCACGATTAGAACTATAGAGAAGAGAGAAGAATTGGTGAAGGAGATGATGGCCGGCGGTTTATGGTGATGGTTATGTCCAAACTAATAAACAAAGAAGATGGTCGTCAATCAGAAACATAACTATGAATGGAAACGTGTTAGAGCAAGTGTGTGATTGATGAAATGGGATTTCTTGATTAGTGAATCGAACATCTATAGTAACCTTCAAGATTTCTTGTCGAGAAGTACAATAAAGCGAGGGAAATAGGTGGTGGATGGTGTATGTTGAGGAAGAAGAGGATAGGTGGGTTTCGGTTCTTCCAGTTTGTATATGTTATGAGTTTGTTAAGTCTGTGTTGCAATATGTTGTGCCTCATATATGAATCACAATAATTAAAATGTGATTACAGCTAAAGGATGTAGACATTAAACAAAAAGGAAACAGACAACCACTAATCTATGCAATCATTTATGCTTTATCAATATCACGGGTATAATTCAACAATTGAAAGTAATAATATAATATTAATAATAATTAATAATAATAATAAATAATATAATAATAATTAAAGAAATATAAACGTGTAAATTGTTAGCCGTCGTCTACTATTTTATTCACGGACTGAATTTCGTGCTCCGTTGATCATCAGTGGTGGATAAAAGTTTCTCTGAAAAATCCCAAATTTTTACAGTAATTATCTTTATTTATTTTAGTAATTATGGTATAAAATTTGTGAAATGTCCCGTTCATATTGATTATAAACGTTCCATATTAATTGATTTCGTTGTGAGGTTTTGACCTCTATATGAGACGTTTTTCAAAGACTGCATTCATTTTTAAAACAACCATAACCTTTATTTTATCAATAAAGGTTTTAAAAGCATTACGTAGATTATCAAATAATGATAATCTAAAATATACTGTTTACACATGACCATTACATAATGGTTTACAATAGAAATATATTACATCGACATATGTTTCTTGAATGCAGTTTTTACACAATATCATACAAACATGGACTCCAAATCTTGTCCTTATTTTAGTATGCAACAGCGAAAGCTCTTAGTATTCACCTGAGAATAAACATGCTTTAAACGTCAACAAAAATGTTGGTGAGTTATAGGTTTAACCTATATATATCAAATCGTAACAATAGACCACAAGATTTCATATTTCAATACACATCCCATACATAGAGATAAAAATCATTCATATGGTGAACACCTGGTAACCGACATTTTTGAAGTAAATTTTGAAGTACTAAAGCATCCGGTACTTTGGATGGGGTTTGTTAGGCCCAATAGATCTATCTTTAGGATTCGCGTCAATTAGGGTGTCTGTTCCCTAATTCTTAGATTACCAGACTTAAGAAAAAGGGGCATATTCGATTTTGATAATTCAACCATAGAATGTAGTTGCACGTACTTGTGTCTATTTTGTAAATCATTTATAAAACCTGCATGTATTCTCATCCCAAAAATATTAGATTTTAAAAGTGAGACTATAACTCACTTTCACAGATATTTTCTTCCTCGGAAATAAGACTTGGCCACGGATCGATTCACGAACCTATACAAATATGTACATATATATCAAAGTATGACCAAAATATAATTACAACCATTTTTATTATGTTTTAAAGATTTGAGTGTATTAAGTCAGATGTCCTCGTTAATAACCTACAACTAGTTATCCACATTTAGATGTACAGAAATAAATCGATATATATTATCTTGAATCAATCCACGACCCAGTGTATACACGTCTCAGGCTAGATCACAACTCAAAGTATATATATTTTTGGAATCAACCTCAACCCTGTATAGCTAACTCCAACATTACTGCATATAGAGTGTCTATGGTTGTTCTAAATAATATATATACATGGGTCGATATGATATGTCAAAACATTTGCATACGTGTGTATGGTATCCTAAGATTACATAATATATTAGAATGCATGTATAATACAATATAAGTTAGCTAGGATATTATTTGTATAGATTTGTTAAACATTTTCCGTAGCTAAAAAGATCAAAAATATCCAATCTTGTTTTACCCATAACTTCTTTATTTTAAATCCGTTTTGAGTGAATCAAATTGCTATGGTTTCATATTGAACTCTAATTTAAGAATTAAAATAGAAAATGTATAGGTTTATAGTCAGAAATTTAAATTACATGTCAATTACTAAAGAGGTAGTCATTTTCGTCGAAAGAACGACATCTTGATGACCATTTTGAAAAACATACTTTCACTTTGAGTTTAACCAAGATTTTTGGATATAGTTTCATCTTCATATGAAAAATCATTTTCCCAGAAGAACAACTTTTAAATCAAAGTTTATCATAGTTTTTAATTATCCAAACCAAAACAGCCCCCGATTTCACTACGACGGCGTATATCCGATTTTATGGTGTTCATCGTGTTTCCAGGTTTTAAATCATATAGATATAGAACATGTGCTTATTTGATTTTAAAACTCAATTTAGAAGGATTAACTTTTGTTTGCGAACAAGTTTAGAATTAACTAAACTATGTTCTAGTGATTACAAGTTTAAACCTTCGAATAAGATAACTTTATATGTATGAATCGAATGATGTTATGAACATCATTACTATCTCAAGTTTTCTGGATAAAACTACTGGAAATGAGAAAAATAGATCTAGCTTCAAAGGATCCTTGGATGGCTTGAAAGTTCTTGAAGCAGAATCATGACACGAAAACAGTTCAAGTAAGATTTTCACTCGAAATAAGATTGTTATAGTTGTAGAAATTGAATCAAAGTTTGAATATGAATATTACCTTGAATTAGAAAGATAACCTACTGTAAATAACAAAGGTTCCTTGATCTTAGATGATTACTTGGAATGGATTAGAAAGCTTGGAAGTAGACTTGCAAACTTCGAAGTATTCTTGATTTTTATGAAACTATACTTATGGAATTTATGAAGAACACTTAGAACTTGAAGATGGAACTTGTGAGAGATCAATTATATGAATAAAATTGAAGAATGAAAGTATTTGTAGGTGTTTTTGGTCATTGGTATATGGATTAGATATAAAGGATATGTAATTTTGTTTTCATGTAAATAAGTCATGAATGATTACTAATATTTTTGTAATTTTATGAGATATTTCATGCTAGTTGCCAAATGATGGTTCCCACATGTGTTAGGTGACTAACATGGGCTACTAAGAGCTGATAATTGGAGTGTATATACCAATAGTACATACATCTAAAAGATGTGTATTGTACGAGTACGAATACGGGTGCATACGAGTAGAATTGTTGATGAAACTGAACGAGGATGTAAATGTAAGCATTTTTGTAAAGTTGAAGTACTTTGATATGTGTCTTGAAGTCTTTAAAAAGTGTAAGAATACATATCAAAACACAACATGTATATACATTCTAATGGAGTCGTTAAGTCTTCGTTAGTCGTTACATGTAAGTGTTGTTTTGAAACCTTTAAGTTAACGATCTCAATTAATGTTGTTAACCCAATGTTTATTATATCAAATGAGATGTTAAATTATTATGTTATCATGATATTATGATGTATGAATATCTCTTAATATGATATATACATTAAAATATCATTACAACGATAATCGTTACATATAAGTCTCGTTTCGTAATTCTTGAGTTAGTAGTCTTGTTTTTACATATGTAGTTCATTGTTAACACACTTAATGATATATTTAAATATCATTTTATCATGTTATATATAGTGTATCAATATCTTAATATGATACATATGTATTTAGTAGACGTTATCATAACGATAATCGTTATATATATCATTTCGAGTTTCTTAACTTAGTAATCTCATTTCTTATGTATATCACACGTTGTTAATATACTTAGTGAGATACTTACTCATCATAATCTCATATCAACCATATATATATGTTTATATATACCACAACATGTAGTTTTTACAAATTTGTAACGTTCGTGAATCGCCGGTCAACTTGGGTGATCAATTGTCTTTATGAAACTTATTTCATTTAATCAAGTCTTAACAAGTTTGATTGCTTAACATGTTGGAAACATTTAGTCATGTAAATATCAATCTCAATTAATATATATAAACATGGAAAAGTTCGGGTCACTACAGTACCTACCCGTTAAATAAATTTCGTCTCGAAATTTTAAGCTGTTGAAGGTGTTGACGTATCTTCTGGAAATAGATGCGGGTATTTCTTCTTCATCTGATCTTCACGCTCCTAGGTGAACTCAGGTCCTCTACGAGCATTCCATCAAACCTTAACAATCGGTATCTTGTTTTGCTTAAGTCTCTTAACCTCACGATCCATTATTTCGACGGGTTCTTCAATGAATTGAAGTTTTTCATTGATTTGGATTTCTTCCAACGAAATAGTGAGATCTTCTTTAGCAAAACATTTCTTCAAATTTGAGACGTGGAAAGTGTTATGTACAGCCGCGAGTTGTTGAGGTAGCTCCAGTTGATAAGCTACTGGTCCGACACGATCTATTATCTTGAATGGTCCAATGTACCTTGGATTTAGTTTCCCCCATTTACCAAATCGAATAACGCCTTTCCAAGGTGAAACCTTAAGCATGACCATTTCTCCAATTTCAAACTCTATATCTTTTCTTTTACTGTCCGCGTAGCTCTTTTGTCGACTCTGGGCGATTTTCAATCGTTGTTGAATTTGGATGATTTTCTCGGTAGTTTCTTGTATTATCTCCGGACCCGTAATCTGTCTATCCCTCACTTAATTCCAACAAATCAGAGACCTGCACTTTCTACCATAAAGTGCCTCAAACGGCGCCATCTCAATACTAGAATGATAACTGTTGTTGTAGGAAAATTCTGCTAACGGTAGGTGTCGATCCCAACTGTTTCTGAAATCAATAACACATGCTCGTAGCATGTCTTCAAGCATTTGTATCGTCCTTTCGCTCTGCCCATCAGTTTGTGGATAATAGGCAGTACTCATGTCCAGACGAGTCCCCAATGCTTGTTGCAACGTCTGCCAGAACCTTGAAACAAATCTACCATCCCTATCAGAGATAATAGAGACGGGTATTCCATGTCTGGAGACAACCTCCTTCAAATACAATCGCGCCAACTTCTCCATTTTGTCATCTTCTCTCATTGGCAGGAAGTGTGCTGACTTGGTGAGACGATCAACTATTACCCAAATAGTATCATAACCACTTCCAGTCCTTGCCAATTTAGTAATGAAATCCATGGTAATGTTTTCCCATTTCCATTCCGGGATTTCAGGTTGTTGAAGTAGACCTGATGGTTTCTGATATTCAGCTTTGACCTTAGAACACGTCAAACATTCTCCTACATATTTAGCAATATCGGCTTTCATACCCGACCACCAAAAGTGTTTCTTGAGATCTTTATACATCTTCCCCGCTCCGGGATGTATTGAATATCTGGTTTTATGTGCTTCCTTAAGTACCATTTCTCTCACATCTCCAAACCTTGGTACCCAAATTCGATCAGACCTATATCGGGTTCCGTCTTCCCGAATATTAAGATGTTTCTCTGATCCTTTGGGTATCTCATTCTTCAACTTTCCTTCTTTTACAACCTCCTGTTGCGCCTCCTTTATTTGAGTAGTAAGGTTAGAATGAATAATTATATTCATTGCTTTTACCCGTATAGGTTCTCTGTCCTTTCTACTCAAAGCGTCAGCTACCACATTCGCCTTCCCCGGGTGGTATCGAATCTCAAAATCATAATCATTCAACAGTTCAATCCACCTGCGTTGTCTCATATTCAGTTGCTTCTGATTAAATATATGTTGGAGACTTTTATGGTCGGTATATATAATACTTTTGACCCCATATAAATAATGTCTCCAAGTCTTTAATGCAAAAACAACAGCACCCAATTCCAAATTGTGAGTCGTATAATTTTGCTTGTGAATCTTCAATTAACTAGACGCATAAGCAATCACCTTCGTTCATTGCATTAATACACAACCGAGACCTTGCTTTGATGCGTCACAATAAATCACAAAATCATCATTCCCTTCAGGCAATGACAATATAGGTGCCGTAGTTAGCTTTTTCTTCAATAACTGAAACGCCTTCTCTTATTCATCCTTTCATTCAAATTTCTTCCCTTTATGCGTTAATGCATTCAAGGGTTTTGCTATTTTGGAAAAATCTTGGATGAATCTTCTGTAGTAACCAGCCAATCCTAAAAATTGACGTATATGCTTCGGAGTTTTTAGGGTTTCCCACTTTTCAACGGTTTCGATCTTTGCCGGGTCCACCTGGATACCTTCTTTGTTCACTATGTGATCGAGGAATTGAACTTCTTCCAACCAAAATGCACACTTTGAAAACTTAGTGTACAGTTTTTCTTTTCTCAATACTTCTAGCACTTTTCTCAAATGTTCTTCGTGCTCTTGATCATTCTTTGAGTAAATAAGTATGTCATCGATGAAAACAATGAAAAACTTGTCAAGATATGGCCCACACACTCGGTTCATAAGGTCCATGAACACAGCTGGTGCGTTAGTCAATCCAAACGGCATAATCATAAACTCGTAATGACCATAACGCGTCCTAAAAGCAGTTTTTGGAATATCATCCTCCTTTACTCACATTTGATGATATCCAGAACGTAAATCGATTTTCGAATAAACCGACGAGCCTTGTAGTTGATCAAATAAGTTGTCAATTCTAGGCAGTGGATAACGGTTTTTGATGGTAAGTTTATTCAACTCTCTGTAGTCAATACACAACCTAAATGTACCATCCTTCTTCTTGACAAACAAAACAGGAGCTCCCCATGGTGATGTGCTTGGTCGAATGAAACCACGTTCTAATAGTTCTTGCAGTTGGCTTTGCAGTTCTTTCATCTCGCTGGGTGCGAGTCTGTAAGGAGCACGAGCTATTGGTGCAGCTCCTGGTACAAGATCTATTTGAAATTCAACAGATCGATGTGGAGGTAGTCCCGGTAATTCTTTCAGAAATACATCGGGAAATTCTTTTGCGATGGTAACATCATTGATGCTCTTTTCTTCAGTTTGTACTTTCTCGACGTGTGCTAGAACATCATAGCAACCTTTTCTTATTAGTTTTTTTGCCTTCAAATTACTAATAAGATGTAGCTTCGTGTTGCCCTTTTCTCCGTACACCATTAAGGGTTCTCCTTCTTCTCGTACAATGCAAATTGCATTTTTGTAACATACGATCTCTGCTTTCATCTCCTTCAGCCAGTCCATGCCAACTATTACATTAAAACTCCCTAACTCTACTGGTATCAAATCAATCTTAAATATTTCGCTACCCAGTTTAATTTCTCGATTCCGGCATATATAATCTGCTGAAATTAATTTACCGTTTGCTAATTCGAGTAAAAATTTACTATCCAACGGCGTCAATGGACAACTTAATTTAGCACAAAAATCTCTACTCATATAGCTTCTATCCGCACCCGAATCAAATAAAATGTAAGCAGATTTATTGTCAATAAGAAACGTACCCGTAACAAGCTCTGGGTCTTCCTGTGCCTCTGCCGCATTAATATTGAAAACTCTTCCGCGGCCTTGTCCATTTGTGTTTTCCTGGTTCGGGCAATTTCTAATAATGTGGCCCGGTTTCCATATTTATAACAAACTACATTGGCATAACTTGCTCCGACACTACTTGCTCCTCCATTACTCGTTCTGACACAATTTGTTCCTTTCGTTCTGTTAACCACTAGTCCATAGACCGCACACTTCACCGCGCTATGACCATTTCTTTTACACTTGTTGCAAAATTTGGTGCAGAACCCCGAGTGATATTTTTCACACCTTTTGTAGTGACCCGAACTTTTCCATGTTTATATATATTAATTGAGATTGATATTTACATGATTAAATGTTTCCAACATGTTAAGCAATCAAACTTGTTAAGACTTGATTAATTGAAATATGTTTCATATAGACAATTGACCACCCAAGTTGATCGGTGATTCACGAACGTTAAAACTTGTAAAAACTATATGATGACATATATATGGATATATATATATAGTTAACATGATACTATGATAAGAAAACATATCATAAAGTATATTAACAATGAACTACATATGTAAAAACAAGACTACTAACTTAATGATTTTTAAACGAGACATATATGTAACGATTATCGTTGTAAAGACATTTAATGTATATATATCATATTAAGAGATATTCATACATGATAATATCATGATAATATAATAATTTAAAATCTCATTTGATATTATAAACATTGGGTTAACAACATTTAACAAGATCGTTAACCTAAATGTTTCAAAACAACACTTACATGTAACGACTAACGATGACTTAACGACTCAGTTAAAATGTATATACATGTAGTGTTTTAATATGTATTTATACACTTTTGAAAGACTTCAATACACTTATCAAAATACTTCTACTTAACAAAAATTCTTACAATTACATCCTCGTTCAGTTTCATCAACAATTCTACTCGTATGCACCCGTATTAGTACTCGTACAATACACAGCTTTTAGATGTATGTACTATTGGTATATACACTCCAATGATCAGCTCTTAGCAGCCCATGTGAGTCACCTAACACATGTGGGAACCATCATTTGGCAACTAGCATGAAATATCTCATAAAATTACAAAAATATGAGTAATCATTCATGACTTATTTACATGAAAACAAAATTACATATCCTTTATATCTAATCCATACACCAACGACCAAAAACACCTACAAACACTTTCATTCTTCAATTTTCTTCATCTAATTGATCTCTCTCAAGTTTTATCTTCAAGTTCTAAGTGTTCTTCATAAATTCTAAAAGTTCTAGTTTCATAAAATCAAGAATACTTTCAAGTTTGCTAGCTCACTTCCAATCTTGTAAGGTGATCATCCAACCTCAAGAAATCTTTGTTTCTTACAGTAGGTTATCATTCTAATACAAGGTAATAATCATATTCAAACTTTGGTTCAATTTCTATAACTATAACAATCTTATTTCAAGTGATGATCTTACTTGAACTTGTTTTCGTGTCATGATTCTGCTTCAAGAACTTCGAGCCATCCAAGGATCCATTGAAGCTAGATCCATTTTTCTCTTTTCCAGTAGGTTTATCCAAGGAACTTAAGGTAGTAATGATATTCATAACATCATTCGATTCATACATATAAAGCTATCTTATTCGAAGGTTTAAACTTGTAATCACTAGAACATAGTTTAGTTAATTCTAAACTTGTTCGCAAACAAAAGTTAATCCTTCTAACTTGACTTTTAAAATCAACTAAACACATGTTCTATATCTATATGATATGCTAACTTAATGATTTAAAACCTGGAAACACGAAAAACACCGTAAAACCGGATTTACGCCGTCGTAGTAACACCGCGGGCTGTTTTGGGTTAGTTAAATAAAAACTATGATAACCTTTGATTTAAAAGTTTTTATTCTGAGAAAATGATTTTTATTATGAACATGAAACTATATCCAAAAATTATGGTTAAACTCAAAGTGGAAGTATGTTTTCTAAAATGGTCATCTAGACGTCGTTCTTTCGACTGAAATGACTACCTTTACAAAAACGACTTGTAACTTATTTTTCCAACTATAAACCTATACTTTTTCTGTTTAGATTCATAAAATAGAGTTCAATATGAAACCATAGCAATTTGATTCACTCAAAACGAATTTAAAATGAAGAAGTTATGGGTAAAACAAGATTGGATAATTTTTTTCATTTTAGCTACGTGAAAATTGGTAACAAATCTATTCCAACCATAACTTAATCAACTTGTATTGTATATTATGTAATCTTGAGATACCATAGACACGTATACAATGTTTCGACCTATCATGTCGACACATATCTATATATTTCGGAACAACCATAGACACTCTATATGTGAATGTTGGAGTTAGCTATACAGGGTTGAGGTTGATTCCAAAATATATATAGTTTGAGTTGTGATCAATACTGAGATACGTATACACTGGGTCGTGGATTGATTCAAGATAATATTTATCGATTTATTTCTGTACATCTAACTGTGGACAACTAGTTATAGGTTACTAACGAGGACAGCTGACTTAATAAACTTAAAACATCAAAATATATTAAAAGTGTTGTAAATATATTTTGAACATACTTTAATATATATGTATATATTGTTATAGGTTCGTGAATCAACAGTGGCCAAGTCTTACTTCCCGACGAAGTAAAAATCTGTGAAAGTGAGTTATAGTCCCACTTTTAAAATCTAATATTTTTGGGATGAGAATACATGCAGGTTTTATAAATGATTTACAAAATAGACACAAGTATGTGAAACTACATTCTATGGTTGAATTATCGAAATCGAATATGCCCCTTTTTATTAAGTCTGGTAATCTAAGAATTAGGGAACAGACACCCTAATTGACGCGAATCCTAAAGATAGATCTATTGGGCCTAACAAACCCCATCCAAAGTACCGGATGCTTTAGTACTTCGAAATTTATATCATATCCGAAGGGTGTCCCGGAATGATGGGGATATTCTTATATATGCATCTTGTTATTGTCGGTTACCAGGTGTTCACCATATGAATGATTTTTATCTCTATGTATGGGATATGTATTGAAATATGAAATCTTGTGGTCTATTGTTACGATTTGATATATATAGGTTAAACCTATAACTCACCAACATTTTTGTTGACGTTTAAAGCATGTTTATTCTCAGGTGAATATTAAGAGCTTCCGCTGTTGCATACTAAAATAAGGACAAGATTTGGAGTCCATGTTTGTATGATATTGTGTAAAAACTGCATTCAAGAAACTGATTTCGATGTAACATATTTGTATTGTAAACCATTATGTAATGGTCGTGTGTAAACAGGATATTTTAGATTATCATTATTTGATAATCTACGTAAAGCTTTTTAAACCTTTATTTATGAAATAAAGGTTATGGTTTGTTTTAAAAATGAATGCAGTCTTTGAAAAACGTCTCATATAGAGGTCAAAACCTCGCAACGAAATCAATTAATATGGAACGTTTTTAATCAATAAGAACAGGACATTTCAGTTGGTATCCGAGCGTTGGTCTTAGAGAACCAGAAAATTTGCATTAGTGTGTCTTATCGAGTTTGTTAGGATGCATTAGTGAGTCTGGACTTCGACCGTGTTTTCTTTAAAAATGATTGCTTAACATTTTTGTTGGAAACTATATATTTTTAACATATGAATATTATGTGATATATTAATCTCTTAACGTGTTTGATATTATGTGATAGATGTCTACCTCTAGAACAAGTCCCATTGACTCACCTAATAATAATGAAGAGTCAAATGTAAATTGGAATGATTTGTGGACTGATTCACAAGTTCCCGAGTCGGAACCGGAAGAAGAGTCGGAACCGGAAGAAGAATCGGAACCGGAAGAAGAATCGGAACCGGATGAAGAAATAGAACCGGTGGGGGAAATAATAAAACGGTTAAGTAAAAGAAAATCCTCAACCAACCGACCAAAGTTAATTATGGTCAATGGTGTTTCCGCCAAGGAAGCAAAATATTGGGAGGATTACCAATTCTCCGATGAATCGGATTCCGACGAGAATTCCGATGATGTTATAGAAATTACCCCAACTGAATTTAAAAAGGCAAAAGAAAATAATTAGGGAAAGGGCATAAAAATAGAGAAATCTAATTCCAACCCCGATGAACTTTATATGTATCGTCAACCCCCGAAGTCCTTAAGTTGTAACAATAACCCGGGAACCTCTAAACCACCAGGTTTTTCTAAACCAATGTGGATCACGACGGCTCATATTAGGGGAACATCATATATCCCTAGAAACTTGGCAAAACGAACCAAAACCGAAGAAGAAGAAACAAGCGAGTCGGAATAAGATAGTTGTATTCGTGTGGTGTAATATATGTAATATAGTGTGCTTATGCTTTATGATATATGTAAAAATTGCTTGTATTAATAAGTATTTTTTTTTATGAATCTAACTCTTGTCTATTTTACAGTATAAAAACACAAAATGGATAGACAACCCAATATTTTAAGAGACCTACCCGGAGACATGATTGATGAAATCTTGTCTAGAGTCGGTCAGAATTCTTCGGCACAACTATTTAAGGCGAGATCAGTTTGTAAGACATTCGAAGAACGTTCCAAGAATGCCTTGGTTTATATAAGGCTTTCGTTCGAAAGATGGGGGATATCACATTGGGAAATCCATAAGTTACGATGTGTTTACTTTGACGCATATATTGCGGGGAACCCAAATGCTATTTTACGCAATGGGTTAAGAAATTATTTTGACTCAATATATCCGAATATTGGACTTCGTGATTTAGAAAAAGCGGCTAACATGCAACATAAAGAAGCATGTTATGCTTACGGATTAGTAATGTTCGCTTCTCACCAAAGTGAGAACAAGAACATCGGGCTACAACTATTAAACAAAACGTTCCCACAAGTGACGGAGTCGGTAATTGGGGTAAGAAATGAGGTTTTTAGATTATTACGGGACTGTTGGACATTACGTAACCCTCGTCCCTTTGATGACGTTACAACACGCTGTCTTATCAATGGCCATAACGGTTATGTTGCACAAGACCAAGGATGGGAAGTAGTCCTAGTAAAACCAGAATGCATGACTTGTTTCTGGACGTATGAATTACGTGTCTTTATTGCCTTTGCTGAACGACTTGTGTACTAGCTAGAATTGTCTTCACAACTATCTTGTATCAAAGTTATTGTGTGCTATATTTCATGCTTTATGTAAAATAAGCAGTATTGTAAGTTTGTAAAATATTGTATAAAAGTTGGAAATATTATTATAATCAGTTTTTCATATAGAATTGTAGTAGTTGAATTGTATATTAGCTACTAAGTATGAACTTAACGGGTAGGTACTACCCGAATTTAAACTTATAAAACGCTAATATGAAGAAAAAGCTTTTATAAATGAGTTCATATTATGCTACGAAATACTATTAACTACTCTTAATATTCTGTATGATTAACTTGTTCCATTTAACTATTTTGAAGGAAATGGCACCGACTACTCGACACACCGTGAATATGAATGAAGAGGAATTCCGTACTTTTCTAGCTTCAAACATAGCCGCAGTACAGGCTGCGCTACATACCAACAATAACCTTGGATCTAGCAGTACAGGAAATCGTGTAGGATGCACCTACAAAGAATTCACTGCCTGCAAACCTTTGGAATTTGATGGAACCGAAGGACCGATCGGATTGAAACGGTGGACCGAGAAGGTTGAATCGGTGTTTGCCATAAGTAAGTGTACTGAAGAGGACAAAGTGAAGTACGCTACGCATACCTTCACAGGTTCTGCGTTAACATGGTGGAATACCTATCTAGAGCAAGTGGGACAAGATGATGCGTACGCACTACCGTGGTCAGCATTCAAGCACTTGATGAACGAGAAGCACCGTCCCAGAACCGAGGTCAATAAGCTCAAGACAGAACTTAGAGGGTTACGAACCCAAGGATTTGATATTACCACTTACGAAAGACGATTCACAGAATTGTGCCTATTGTGTCCGGGAGCATTCGAAGATGAGGAAGAGAAGATCGACGCGTTTGTGAAAGGATTACCGGAAAGAATCCAAGAAGATATAAGTTCACACGAGCCCGCCTCCATACAACAGGCATGTAGAATGGCTCACAAACTAGTGAACCAGATTGAAAAAAGAATTAAAGAACAGACTGCTGAAGAGGCCAATGTGAAGCAAGTCAAAAGAAAGTGGGAGGAAAACGGTGATAAGAATCACCAATACAACAACAACAGCAATTACAACAATAATCGCAACAATTATCCCAACAATCGCAACATCAATCGCAACTACAACAAACGGCCCAACAACAACAACAACAACAACAGCAACTACAACAATCATCCCAACAACAATAATAACCGCAACAACAACAACAATCAGAAGCAGCTATGCCAAAGGTGTGAAAAGAATCACTCGGGGTTCTGCACCAAATTTTGCAACAAGTGTAAAAGAAATGGTCATAGCGCGGCGAAGTGTGAGGTCTACGGACCAGGGGTTAATAGAACGAAAGGAACAAATGGTGTCGGAACGAGTAATGGCGGAGCAAGTAGTGTCGGAGCAAGTTATGCCAATGTAGTTTGTTATAAATGTGGAAAACCAGGCCACATTATTAGAAATTGCCCGAACCAGGAGAACACGAATGGACAAGGCCGTGGTAGAGTTTTCAATATTAATGCGGTAGAGGCACAGGAAGACCCGGAGCTTGTTACGGGTACGTTTCTTATTGACAATAAATCTGCTTACGTTTTATTTGATTCGGGTGCGGATAGAAGCTATATGAGTAGAGATTTTTGTGCTAAATTAAGTTGTCCATTGACGCCTTTGGATAGTAAATTTTTACTCGAATTAGCAAATGGTAAATTAATTTCAGCAGATAATATATGTCGGAATCGAGAAATTAAACTGGTTAGCGAAACATTTAAGATTGATTTGATACCAGTAGAGTTAGGGAGTTTTGATGTGATAATCGGTATGGACTGGTTGAAAGAAGTGAAAGCGGAGATCGTTTGTTACAAAAATGCAATTCGCATTATACGAGAAAAAGGAAAACCCTTAATGGTGTACGGAGAAAAGGGCAACACGAAGCTACATCTTATTAGTAATTTGAAGGCACAAAAACTAATAAGAAAAGGTTGCTATGCTGTTCTAGCACACGTCGAGAAAGTACAAACTGAAGAAAAGAGCATCAATGATGTTCCCATTGCAAAAGAATTTCCCGATGTATTTCCGAAAGAATTACCGGGATTACCCCCACATCGATCCGTTGAATTTCAAATAGATCTTGTACCAGGAGCTGCACCAATAGCTCGTGCTCCTTACAGACTCGCACCCAGCGAGATGAAAGAACTGCAAAGCCAATTACAAGAACTTTTAGAGCGTGGTTTCATTCGACCAAGCACATCACCGTGGGGAGCTCCTGTTTTGTTTGTCAAGAAGAAAGATGGTACATTCAGGTTGTGTATCGACTACCGAGAGTTGAACAAAGTTACCATCAAGAACCGCTACCCACTACCGAGAATCGACGACTTATTTGATCAACTACAAGGCTCGTCTGTTTATTCAAAGATTGACTTACGTTCCGGGTATCATCAAATGCGGGTGAAAGAAGATGATATTCCAAAGACTGCTTTCAGAACACGTTACGGTCATTACGAGTTTATGGTCATGCCGTTTGGTTTAACTAATGCACCAGCTGTGTTCATGGACCTTATGAACCGAGTGTGTGGACCATACCTTGACAAGTTTGTCATTGTTTTCATTGATGACATACTTATTTACTCAAAGAATGACCAAGAACACGGTGAACATTTGAGAAAGGTGTTAGAAGTATTGAGGAAGGAAGAATTGTACGCTAAGTTTTCAAAGTGTGCATTTTGGTTGGAAGAAGTTCAATTCCTCGGTCACATAGTGAACAAAGAAGGTATTAAGGTGGATCCGGCAAAGATAGAAACTGTTGAAAAGTGGGAAACCCCGAAAACTCCGAAACACATACGCCAGTTTTTAGGACTAGCTGGTTACTACAGAAGGTTCATCCAAGACTTTTCCAGAATAGCAAAACCCTTGACTGCATTAACGCATAAAGGGAAGAAATTTGAATGGAATGATGAACAAGAGAAAGCGTTTCAGTTATTGAAGAAAAAGCTAACTACGGCACCTATATTGTCATTGCCTGAAGGGAATGATGATTTTGTGATTTATTGTGATGCATCAAAGCAAGGTCTCGGTTGTGTATTAATGCAACGAACGAAGGTGATTGCTTATGCGTCTAGACAATTGAAGATTCACGAACAAAATTATACGACGCATGATTTGGAATTAGGCGCGGTTGTTTTTGCATTAAAGACTTGGAGGCACTACTTATATGGGGTCAAAAGTATTATATATACCGACCACAAAAGTCTTCAACACATATTTAATCAGAAACAACTGAATATGAGGCAGCGTAGGTGGATTGAATTATTGAATGATTACGACTTTGAGATTCGTTACCACCCGGGGAAGGCAAATGTGGTAGCCGATGCCTTGAGCAGGAAGGACAGAGAACCCATTCGAGTAAAATCTATGAATATAATGATTCATAATAACATTACTACTCAAATAAAGGGGGCGCAACAAGGAGTTTTAAAAGAGGGAAATTTAAAGGATGAAATACCCAAAGGATCGGAGAAGCATCTTAATATTCGGGAAGACGGAACCCGGTATAGGGCTGAAAGGATTTGGGTACCAAAATTTGGAGATATGAGAGAAATGGTACTTAGAGAAGCTCATAAAACCAGATACTCAATACATCCTGGAACGGGGAAGATGTACAAGGATCTCAAGAAACATTTTTGGTGGCCGGGTATGAAAGCCGATGTTGCTAAATATGTAGGAGAATGTTTGACGTGTTCTAAGGTCAAAGCTGAGCATCAGAAACCATCAGGTCTACTTCAACAACCCGAAATCCCAGAATGGAAATGGGAAAACATTACCATGGATTTCATCACTAAATTGCCAAGGACTGCAAGTGGTTTTGATACTATTTGGGTAATAGTTGATCGTCTCACCAAATCAGCACACTTCCTACCAATAAGAGAAGATGACAAGATGGAGAAGTTAGCACGACTGTATTTGAAGGAAGTCGTCTCCAGACATGGAATACCAATCTCTATTATCTCTGATAGGGATGGCAGATTTATTTCAAGATTCTGGCAGACATTACAGCAAGCATTAGGAACTCGTCTAGACATGAGTACTGCCTATCATCCACAAACTGATGGGCAGAGCGAAAGGACGATACAAACGCTTGAAGACATGCTACGAGCATGTGTTATTGATTTCGGAAACAGTTGGGATCGACATCTACCGTTAGCAGAATTTTCCTACAACAACAGCTACCATTCAAGCATTGAGATGGCGCCGTTTGAAGCACTTTATGGTAGAAAGTGCAGGTCTCCGATTTGTTAGAGTGAAGTGGGGGATAGACAGATTACGGGTCCGGAGATTATACAAGAAACTACCGAGAAGATCATCCAAATTCAACAACGGTTGAAAACCGCCCAAAGTCGACAAAAGAGCTACGCTGACATTAAAAGAAAAGATATAGAATTTGAAATTGGAGAGATGGTCATGCTTAAAGTTGCACCTTGGAAAGGCGTTGTTCGATTTGGTAAACGAGGGAAATTAAATCCAAGGTATATTGGACCATTCAAGATTATTGATCGTGTCGGACCAGTAGCTTACCGACTAGAGTTACCTCAACAACTCGCGGCTGTACATAACACTTTCCACGTCTCGAATTTAAAGAAATGTTTTGCTAAAGAAGATCTCACTATTCCGTTAGATGAAATCCAAATCAACGAAAAACTTCAATTCATCGAAGAACCCGTCAAAATAATGGATCGTGAGGTTAAAAGACTTAAGCAAAACAAGATACCAATTGTTAAGGTTCGATGGAATGCTCGTAGAGGACCCGAGTTCACCTGGGAGCGTGAAGATCAGATGAAGAAGAAATACCCGCATCTATTTCCAGAAGATTCGTCAACACCTTCAACAGCTTAAAATTTCGGGACGAAATTTATTTAACGGGTAGGTACTGTAGTGACCCGAACTTTTCCATGTTTATATATATTAATTGAGATTGATATTTACATGATTAAATGTTTCCAACATGTTAAGCAATCAAACTTGTTAAGACTTGATTAATTGAAATATGTTTCATATAGACAATTGACCACCCAAGTTGATCGGTGATTCACGAACGTTAAAACTTGTAAAAACTATATGATGACATATATATGGATATATATATATATATAGTTAACATGATACTATGATAAGAAAACATATCATAAAGTATATTAACAATGAACTACATATGTAAAAACAAGACTACTAACTTAATGATTTTTAAACGAGACATATATGTAACGATTATCGTTGTAAAGACATTTAATGTATATATATCATATTAAGAGATATTCATACATGATAATATCATGATAATATAATAATTTAAAATCTCATTTGATATTATAAACATTGGGTTAACAACATTTAACAAGATCGTTAACCTAAAGGTTTCAAAACAACACTTACATGTAACGACTAACGATGACTTAACGACTCAGTTAAAATGTATATACATGTAGTGTTTTAATATGTATTTATACACTTTTGAAAGACTTCAATACACTTATCAAAATACTTCTACTTAACAAAAATTCTTACAATTACATCCTCGTTCAGTTTCATCAACAATTCTACTCGTATGCACCCGTATTAGTACTCGTACAATACACAGCTTTTAGATGTATGTACTATTGGTATATACACTCCAATGATCAGCTCTTAGCAGCCCATGTGAGTCACCTAACACATGTGGGAACCATCATTTGGCAACTAGCATGAAATATCTCATAAAATTACAAAAATATGAGTAATCATTCATGACTTATTTACATGAAAACAAAATTACATATCCTTTATATCTAATCCATACACCAACGACCAAAAACACCTACAAACACTTTCATTCTTCAATTTTCTTCATCTAATTGATCTCTCTCAAGTTTTATCTTCAAGTTCTAAGTGTTCTTCATAAATTCTAAAAGTTCTAGTTTCATAAAATCAAGAATACTTTCAAGTTTGCTAGCTCACTTCCAATCTTGTAAGGTGATCATCCAACCTCAAGAAATCTTTGTTTCTTACAGTAGGTTATCATTCTAATACAAGGTAATAATCATATTCAAACTTTGGTTCAATTTCTATAACTATAACAATCTTATTTCAAGTGATGATCTTACTTGAACTTGTTTTCGTGTCATGATTCTGCTTCAAGAACTTCGAGCCATCCAAGGATCCATTGAAGCTAGATCCATTTTTCTCTTTTCCAGTAGGTTTATCCAAGGAACTTAAGGTAGTAATGATGTTCATAACATCATTCGATTCATACATATAAAGCTATCTTATTCGAAGGTTTAAACTTGTAATCACTAGAACATAGTTTAGTTAATTCTAAACTTGTTCGCAAACAAAAGTTAATCCTTCTAACTTGACTTTTAAAATCAACTAAACACATGTTCTATATCTATATGATATGCTAACTTAATGATTTAAAACCTGAAAACACGAAAAACACCGTAAAACCGGATTTACGCCGTCGTAGTAACACCGCGGGCTGTTTTGGGTTAGTTAAATAAAAACTATGATAAACTTTGATTTAAAAGTTTTTATTCTGAGAAAATGATTTTTATTATGAACATGAAACTATATCCAAAAATTATGGTTAAACTCAAAGTGGAAGTATGTTTTCTAAAATGGTCATCTAGACGTCGTTCTTTCGATTGAAATGACTACCTTTACAAAAACGACTTGTAACTTATTTTTCCGACTATAAACCTATACTTTTTCTGTTTAGATTCATAAAATAGAGTTCAATATGAAACCATAGCAATTTGATTCACTCAAAACGGATTTAAAATGAAGAAGTTATGGGTAAAACAAGATTGGATAATTTTTTTCATTTTAGCTACGTGAAAATTGGTAACAAATCTATTCCAACCATAACTTAATCAACTTGTATTGTATATTATGTAATCTTGAGATACCATAGACACGTATACAATGTTTCGACCTATCATGTCGACACATCTATATATATTTCGGAACAACCATAGACACTCTATATGTGAATGTTGGAGTTAGCTATACAGGGTTGAGGTTGATTCCAAAATATATATAGTTTGAGTTGTGATCAATACTGAGATACGTATACACTGGGTCGTGGATTGATTCAAGATAATATTTATCGATTTATTTCTGTACATCTAACTGTGGACAACTAGTTATAGGTTACTAACGAGGACAGCTGACTTAATAAACTTAAAACATCAAAATATATTAAAAGTGTTGTAAATATATTTTGAACATACTTTAATATATATGTATATATTGTTATAGGTTCGTGAATCAACAGTGGCCAAGTCTTACTTCCCGACGAAGTAAAAATCTGTGAAAGTGAGTTATAGTCCCACTTTTAAAATCTAATATTTTTGGGATGAGAATACATGCAGGTTTTATAAATGATTTACAAAATAGACACAAGTATGTGAAACTACATTCTATGGTTGAATTATCGAAATCGAATATGCCCCTTTTTATTAAGTCTGGTAATCTAAGAATTAGGGAACAGACACCCTAATTGACGCGAATCCTAAAGATAGATCTATTGGGCCTAACAAACCCCATCCAAAGTACCGGATGCTTTAGTACTTCGAAATTTATATCATATCCGAAGGGTGTCCCGGAATGATGGGGATATTCTTATATATGCATCTTGTTATTGTCGGTTACCAGGTGTTCACCATATGAATGATTTTTATCTCTATGTATGGGATATGTATTGAAATATGAAATCTTGTGGTCTATTGTTACGATTTGATATATATAGGTTAAACCTATAACTCACCAACATTTTTGTTGACGTTTAAAGCATGTTTATTCTCAGGTGAATATTAAGAGCTTCCGCTGTTGCATACTAAAATAAGGACAAGATTTGGAGTCCATGTTTGTATGATATTGTGTAAAAACTGCATTCAAGAAACTGATTTCGATGTAACATATTTGTATTGTAAACCATTATGTAATGGTCGTGTGTAAACAGGATATTTTAGATTATCATTACTTGATAATCTACGTAAAGCTTTTTAAACCTTTATTTATGAAATAAAGGTTATGGTTTGTTTTAAAAATGAATGCAGTCTTTGAAAAACGTCTCATATAGAGGTCAAAACCTCGCAACGAAATCAATTAATATGGAACGTTTTTAATCAATAAGAACGGGACATTTCACCTTTGGCATAGCTGCTTCTGATTGTTGTTGTTGTTGTTGTTCTGCCGTTTGTTGTAGTTGCGATTGATGTTGCGATTGATGTTGCAATTGTTGGGATAGTTGTTGTTGTATTGGTGACTCTTATCACCGTTTTCCTCCCACTTTCTTTTGACTAGCTTCACGTTGGCCTCTTCGGCTGCTTGTTCTTTAATTCTTCCCTCAATCTGGTTCACTAGTTTGTGAGCCATTCTACATGCCTTTTGTATGGAGGCAGGCTCGTGTGAACTTATATCTTCTTGGATTCTCTCCGGTAACCCTTTCACAAATGCGTCGATCTTCTCTTCCTCATCTTCGAACGCTCTCGGACACAATAGGCACAATTCTGTGAATCATCTTTCGTACGAAGTAATATCAAATCCCTGTGTTCGTAACCCTCTAAGTTCTGACTTGAGCTTATTGACCTCGGTTATGGGACGGTACTTCTCGTTCATCAAGTGCTTGAATGCTGACCACGGTAGCGCGTAAGCAGCATCTTGTCCCACTTGCTCTAGATAGGTATTCCACCATGTTAACGCAATACATGTGAAGGTATGTGTAGCGCACTTCACTTTGTCTCATTCAGCACACTTACTTATGGCAAACACCGATTCAACTTTCTCGGTCCACCGTTTCAATCCGATTGGTCCTTCGGTCCCATCAAATTCTGAAGGTTTGCAGGCAGTGAATTCCTTGTAGGAGCATCCTACACGATTTCTTGCGCTGTTAGCTGTATTGCTAGATTCAGAGTTATTGTTGGTATGTAGCGCGGCCTGTACTGCGGCTATGTTTGAAGCAAGAAAGGCACGCAATTTCGCTTCGCTCATATTCAAGGTGTGTCGAGTAGTCGGTGCCATTTCCTTCAAAATAGTCAAATGAAACAAGTTAATCATACAGAATATTAAGAGTAGTCAGTAGTATCTCGTAGCATAATATGAACTCATTTATAAAAGCTTTTTCTTCATATTAGCGTTTTATAAGTTTAAATTCGGGTACTACCTAACCGTTAAGTTCATACTTAGTAGCTAATATACAATTCAACTACTACAATTCCATATGAAAAACTGATTATAATAATATATCACATACAAATATTCTTCAAACTTACAACTTCGCTATATTACATATAACATGAAATATAGTACACTATGATTAGGACAGTTTTGAAGATAAATCTAGTTAATACGCAAGTTGTTCAGCAAAGGAAATAAAGACACGTAATTCATAAGTCCAGAAACAAGTCATGCATTCTGGTTTTACTAAGACGACTTCCCATCCTTGGTCTTGTGGAAAATAACCGTTATGACCATTGGCTAGGCAGCATGTTGTAATGTCGTCAAAAGGACGAGGGTTTCGTAATGTCTAACAGCCCCGTAATAATCTAAAAACCTTGTTTCTCACCCCAACTACTGAATCCGTTACTTGTGGGAAAGTTCTATTTAAAAGCTGCAATCCGATGTTCTTTTTCTCACTTTGGTAAGAAGCGAACATCACTAACCCGTAAGCATAACATGCTTCTTTATGTTTCATGTTAGAAGCTCTTTCTAATTCACAAAATCCTATGTTGGGATATGTTGACTAAAAATAGGTTCTCAACCCGTAGCGTAAAATTGCATTTGGGTTCCCCGCATTTAACGCTTTAAAGAAAACACGGCGTAACTTAAAGTCTCCCCAATGTGATATACCCCACCTATCAAAGGAAAGCCTTTTATAAACTAAGGCATTTCTGGAAAGTCTTTCAAATGTTTGACAAGTTAATTTCGCCATAACTAAATGTGCTGATGAATTCTGACCGACTCTAGACAAGATTTCCTCAATCATATCCTCTGGTAGGTCTTCTAAAATATTCGGTTGTCTACCCTTAACGTCTATTTTATTTTTATACTGTAAAATAGACAAGGATTAGATTCGTAATAACAAACAATACAAGAAATTTTTACATAGAACATAAAAGTACAAGCACACTACAATACATTTATTACACAACATGCTCACACCCCTCTAATCTGAATCACTGGTTTCTTCTTCTTCGGACTTGGTTCTTTTTCCTAATTTCCTAGGGATATATGATGTTCCTCTAATACGAGCCGTCGTTTTCCACATTGGTTTAGAAAAACCTGGTGGTTTAGAGGTTCCCGGGTTATTGTCACGATATTGAAAATACGGGTGTTGACGGTACATATAAAGTTCATCGGGGTCGGAATCAGATTTCTCTATTTCGATGCCTTTTCCCTTATTATATTCTTTTGCCTCATTAAATTGGGTCGGGGTAATTTCTATAACATCATCGGAATCCTCATCAGGATCCGATTCATCAAAAAATTGGTAATTTTCCCAATATTTTGCTTCCTTAGCGGAAACACCATTGACCATTATTAACTTTGGTCCATTGGTTGAGGATTTTCTTTTATTTGACCGGTTTTCTGTGGTTCCTACTATTCCCCCCTCCGGAACATCTTCTTCTTCCGGTTCCTCTTCTTCTGGTTCCTCTTCTTCCGGTTCCGTTTCCTCTTCTTCCGGTTCTTCGGGAACTTGTGAATCTTGCCAATATATATTCGACTCTTCGTTATTATTAGGTGAGTCAATGGGATTTGTGCTAGAGGTAGACATCTATCACACAATATCAAACATGTTAAGAGATTAATATATCACATAATATTTACATGTTAATAATATATAGTTTCCAACAAAAATGTTAAGCAATCATTTTTAAAGAAAACACGGTCGAAGTCCAGACTCACTAATGCATCCTAACAAACTCGATAAGACACACTAATGCAAATTTTCTGGTTCTCTAAGACCAACGCTCGGATACCAACTGAAATGTCCCGTTCATATTGATTATAAACGTTCCATATTAATTGATTTCATTGCGAGGTTTTGACCTCTATATGAGACGTTTTTCAAAGACTGCATTCATTTTTAAAACAACCATAACCTTTATTTTATCAATAAAGGTTTTAAAAGCATTACGTAGATTATCAAATAATGATAATCTAAAATATACTGTTTACACATGACCATTACATAATGGTTTACAATAGAAATATATTACATCGACATATGTTTCTTGAATGCAGTTTTTACACAATATCATACAAACATGGACTCCAAATCTTATCCTTATCTTAGTATGCAACAGCGGAAGCTCTTAGTATTCACCTGAGAATAAACATGCTTTAAACATCAACAAAAATGTTGGTGAGTTATAGGTTTAACCTATATATATCAAATCGTAACAATAGACCATAAGATTTCATATTTCAATACATATCCCATACATAGAGATAAAAATCATTCATATGATGAACACCTGGTAACCGACATTAACAAGATGCATATATAAGAATATCCCCATCATTCCGGGACACCCTTCAGATATGATATAAATTTCGAAGTACTAAAGCATCCGGTACTTTAGATGGGGTTTGTTAGGCCCAATAGATCTATCTTTAGGATTCGCGTCAATTAGGGTGTTTGTTCCCTAATTCTTAGATTACCAGACTTAATAAAAAGGGGCATATTCGATTTCGATAATTCAACCATAGAATGTAGTTTCACGTACTTGTGTCTATTTTGTAAATCATTTATAAAACCTGCATGTATTCTTATCCCAAAAAATATTAGATTTTAAAAGTGGGACTATAACTCACTTTCACAGATATTTCCTTCCTCGGAAATAAGACTTGGCCACGGATCGATTGACGAACCTATACAAATATGTAAATATATATCAAAGTATGATCAAAATATAATTACAGCCATTTTTATTATGTTTTAAAGATTTGAGTGTATTAAGTCAGCTGTCCTCGTTAATAACCTACAACTAGTTGTCCACAGTTAGATGTACAGAAATAAATCGATATATATTATCTTGAATCAATCCATGACCCAGTGTATACACGTCTCAGGCTAGATCACAACTCAAAGTATATATATTTTTGGAATCAACCTCAACCCTGTATAGCTAACTCCAACATTACTGCATATAGAGTGTCTATGGTTGTTCCAAATAATATATATACATGGGTCGATATGATATGTTAAAACATTTTCATACGTGTGTATGGTATCCCAAGATTACATAATATATTAGAATACATGTATAATACAATATAAGTTAGCTAGGATATAATTTGTATAGATTTGTTAAACATTTCCCGTAGCTAAAAAGATCAAAAATATCCAATCTTGTTTTACCCATAACTTCTTCATTTTAAATCCGTTTTGAGTGAATCAAATTGCTATGGTTTCATATTGAACTCTAATTTAAGAATCCAAATAGAAAAAATATAGGTTTATAGTCACAAATTTAAGTTACATGTCAATTACTAAAGAGGTAGTCATTTCCGTCGAAAGAACGACATCTTGATGACCATTTTGAAAAACATACTTTCACTTTGAGTTTAACCAAGATTTTTGGATATAGTTTCATGTTCATATGAAAAATCAGTTTCCCAGAAGAGCAACTTTTAAATCAAAGTTTATCATAGTTTTTAATTATCCAAACCAAAACAGCCCCCGGTTTCACTACGACGGCGTATATCCGATTTTATGGTGTTCATCGTGTTTCCAGGTTTTAAATCATTAAGTTAGCATATCATATAGATATAAAACATGTGTTTATTTGATTTTAAAAGTCAAGTTAGAAGGATTAACTTTTGTTTGCGAACAAGTTTAGAATTAACTAAACTATGTTCTAGTGATTACAAGTTTAAACCTTCGAATAAGATAGCTTTATATGTATGAATCGAATGATGTTATGAACATCATTACCACCTCAAGTTTTCTGGATAAAACTATTGGAAATGAGAAGTATTCTTGATTTTTATGAAACTATACTTATGGAATTTATGAAGAACACTTAGAACTTGAAGATGGAACTTGAGAGAGATCAATTAGATGAAGAAAATTGAAGAATGAAAGTGTTTGTAGGTATTTTTGGTCATTGGTATATGGATTAGATATAAAGGATATGTAATTTTGTTTTCATGTAAATAAGTCATGAATGATTACTAATATTTTTATAATTTTATGAGATATTTCATGCTAGTTGCCAAATGATGGTTCCTACATGTATTAGGTGACTTACATGGGCTGCTAAGAGCTGATCATTGGAGTGTATATACCAATAGTACATACATCTAAAAGCTGTGTATTGTACGAGTACGAATACGGGTGCATACGAGTAGAATTGTTGATGAAACTGAACGAGGATGTAATTGTAAGCATTTTTGTTAAGTAGAAGTACTTTGATATGTGTCTTGAAGTCTTTCAAAAGTGTAAGAATACATATCAAAACACAACATGTATATACATTCTAATGGAGTCGTTAAGTCTTCGTTAGTCGTTACATGTAAGTGTTGTTTTGAAACCTTTAAGTTAACGATCTCAATTAATGTTGTTAACCCAATGTTTATTATATCAAATGAGATGTTAAATTATTATGTTATCATGATATTATGATGTATGAATATCTCTTAATATGATATATACATTAAAATATCGTTACAACAATAATCGTTACATATAAGTCTCGTTTCGTAATTCTTGAGTTAGTAGTCTTGTTTTTACATATGTAGTTCATTGTTAACACACTTAATGATATATTTAAATATCATTTTATCATGTTAAATATAGTGTATCAATATCTTAATATGATACATATGTATTTAGTAGACGTTATCATAATGATAATCGTTATATATATCATTTCGAGTTTCTTAACTTAGTAATCTCATTTCTTATGTATATCACACGTTGTTAATATACTTAGTGAGATACTTACTCATCATAATCTCATGTCAACCATATATATATGTCTATATATACCACAACATGTAGTTTTTACAAATTTGTAACGTTCGTGAATCGCCGGTCAACTTGGGTGATCAATTGTCTTTATGAAACTTATTTCATTTAATCAAGTCTTAACAAGTTTGATTGCTTAACACGTTGGAAACATTTAGTCATGTAAATATCAATCTCAATTAATATATATAAACATGGAAAAGTTCGGGTCACTACAATTTGGTCATTAAATATTAAATAAAAATTAACTCAACTGTCCGCGCTTGATCCTGGGTAAAATGTAAAAAGTGTTAAAGTTTATTATTTAGCTTCTAAATATATATTTAATAGACCTATGATTCATATAACACAATTTCGGAACACCGTTAATATTAAATTTATATAAGTTTGAATTTAATTTGCTTAATATCAATCGGAACATTAAACGAATATTACAATCATTTATTATTTATTTTAATATACCTTATTTATATATATGCATATATTTTAAATAACAATTATTATAATATCCTATTTTTATTTTATTAATTTTACTAACAACAACATATAATACTTCAAATTGTATTTCGAATTATTATTTATATATATATACACACATATCTATTTATAAATAGTAGTTCGTGAATCGTCAAGAACAGTCGAAGGATAATTGCATACATGAAATAGTTCAAAAATTTTGAGACTCAACCTAACAGACTTTACTTATCGTGTCAAAAATATTAAATCGTATTGAGAGTTTGATTCAAAATTAGTCGAAATTTTCCGGGTAGTCACACGCGCCGCGGGCTTCAACTGATTCAGATGGTTGTTTCACTTGTACGGAAGACTGTCTCCATTTTTTCCTTATAGCCGCGCCGCGGGCCCCTAGGGCCGCACCGCGCCTTGTCTGGGCCAGACCCGAATTTTCAGCTTTAAAAAGGGGTTAAATGAGGGGTAATTATGTCATTTCACTTGGAGACGGATTTGTGGCCATAAAATCAGAGTTGGATCCAGTTTTGAATCATTTTTCACATCCACAAACACACACTCTTCAAACCCTAGTGAGAGAAGGAGGATTTTAGTGAGAGAAAGCTCCATTTGGAAAAGAAGGAGGTTGATTCGGGTTAAAGTGCAAGAGTTAAGGTTGTTCTACTCGTCAACGGCATCATTTTGGTGGTATTGGTAAGTCTTAACTCCGAATTTCATTTTTATGATTTGATATTCAAGTTAGGGTTTTTGAGCTTGTTAGTTGTAAAACCCATTTAGATGATGAAGAGGGTTTATGGCGACTAGTTATTTTTGATACTTGGCGGGTTTTGGGTTGGTTGATGATTTAACCATGTTTAAGGCTTGTAAGTGGTGTATAATCACTAGTGTTAGTGATTATAAAAGTGTTGGAAACGATTTTGGGTGTTTTGGTTGACTAATTTTGAAATGTGTCAACATTAGGGTTTAGGTGTCATATTGGGCAAGATAGGTGTTTAACACTTATGATTGGGTTTAATTGGTGTATTAGTACCATTTTCACGTGTGTTAGTGATTATTGGTTAGTTTGGGCGCAGTTTGTGCTTGGAGGTGCATTTGGTTCGAAATTGCACTAGTTTGTCAATATGGGTTGGTTTGTAATCCACCCTAATTGTGTTGTTTGTTATGTAATAAATGAAATAGGTACGTTCCATTGACGATTACGGATTTTGGTATTGCATCCATCAAGACGACAAGGTGAGTGTCAATATACTATGTGCATATGTATGTATAGGATGGGTGCGGGTTGGGTGAAGTGATCCTCGGCTATGGAGCTCACTTCACATGTAGGTGGATTTGATGGACTTGTGTAATGGGTCCAATTGGCATGGTTGTGCATTTTGGTTGACCACCTTTGGCGGGTTCACACTTTGTATGTATATTATCACATGGGTTGTGATGTGGATTTATATAACCCCGATGGCGAAGGGTTGGTATTTGAGTTGCGATTGAGTAACCCCGATGATGTAGATTTTATAATCCCGGGACCGTGGGTTTGATTTGGGAGGTGAGTCACGTGTGGTGCGGATTCACGATGACGCGTGTAGATTCGATCATCTTATTGAGGTAGTGATCACGTGTGGTGCGGATGCACTAAGGCTCGTGTAGTTTCGGCCAACCTCGATGTTGTTGTGGTATTGAAGATAGTAGTCGCGTGCGGATTTACTAAGGCTCGTGTAGTTCGGCCAATCTTCATTTTGGTATTTGGTATTTTGGCTTTCGGTATTGGGTTAAGGGATTAACCTTGGGCGGTTTACGCGTTGTTACATATATAGATATATATTGTCGTATTGTTGTGTTGTAGCTAACCCTCCAGGTGTAGCTTGATGGCGTTATACATATCGTTGTTGGTGTACTTACATTGTTGATATTATTTAGCTTGATGTATAGCGATTGTTACGGTATGCTTAGATTAACTTGCCTTGGATGCTCCGGTATGTGCTAGTTGATTATTATTGTGTCGCGTGTCCATTTTATGCATATATGTGGATGTAGTATATTCTCACTCACTAAGCGTTAGCTTACCCTCTCGTTGAGTTTATTTTTATAGGTTCGCATGATGGCGGCAATGGTAAGTACCAGGACTAGCGAGCTAGCTTGTGATGCTTAGAAGACTTGGCTTTTGGATTTCATAGGATTGGGTAGATCGTTCGCAATCACCATGCTCGGTCTTTTTGTTGGAAAACTTATTAGTGTCTTTTGGTTATGTCAAACGGGTCTTGGGTTGTATACTTGTTTTCAGAGGCGAAGCCAGGAATTACGGATGTGGGTGGCTTACAGCTTACTCGATATAATTACAAAAAAAAAAAAAAAACTAAATTAACAAGCCATAACAAAATATTATTAAAAAGTAAACGATCATAAATATTTTTATTGTTATTTAAACTTACGATTAAAAAGTAAACAATCATAAATTTTTAAGTGATATATGGACCAATTGTAAATTAAATACCGATATATGAGATTTAAAAATTGGGCCATTTAATTTGGGACATAATATTATATTTGAAACTTGGGCTTTTAGGGTAGCTTACAATTATATGTGTCTAAAAATACAAATAAAAGTTGAATCTCTATTGCGCCTTGCGGGATGCTGAGCACCCCCCAGTCCTCCCTTGTCTCCGCCCCTGCCCGTTTTGTGTTTCAACTTATGTAATAAATGTTTTAAAGTTGATTAAACTTACTATTGTAATGAAGATGTTTTTGGAAACATAATTGAGACCTAAATGTTAATAATATTAAAGTATTATAAAGAAAAAATTTATGGGCTGGAGTACACGACGGGTTGGGTCGTTTCATATTTGGCCCAAAAGCCTCCGTATTTTTCTAAAAACCTGCGTATTTTGTTCAAAAAACTTTCATAATTTGACAAAAAAAAAATGCAACGCTTTTAAAGAAAATGTCGCCCCCATGAAAAAATTCCCGCTTTCAACGCTGTAAACACCTAACCACAAAGTAACAATCAAGAGCTAAACAAATCACCACGCAACAAAGAACATAGCCTAACAGATAGTTCACAGTGCTCATTCTATCAATTTTTTTTGAAAGGCAACAATAAATATATATTAATGAAAAGCTCGAAGTACAATTACATAGTGAAAACCAAAAACTCGAGCAACCATCTAGATAGGATGCCAAGTTAGTAACCTAAACAACTAGATGGAAATACAACGAATAACATCACGAATTAAGAATTAAGAAGAATATGTGGACTATGTAGCCAAGTATGCCAATCGATTTGTCGCGTCTTACACCTCTTCCCAATCCAATCGAAGCTCTTTACTTGAATCTCACATAAGGCCACCGAGGGAGTCCAAAACTTGTTTGAGAACACTTTTTGATATCGGTTTTTCCACACTAAATATCCACAAACCCAACGAACCACTTGCCAAATTTTGATACCCAAACTAGAAGCCGCCGTATTGCAACTATCACCGAAGATTTCCCCGAACGAGAGTTGATTGAAACTATTGAAACCCCACCACTCAAATACTTTAGACCAAATCTCTAAAGAATTATTACAAAATAGGAGGGCGTGATTAACCTTCTCGATATCCCCATCACAAACGGGACATCGAACCGAATGGAGGTCGATGCCACGTTTATCAAGTTCGATCAAGGCGGGTAATCGTTTTTTTCAAAGCCCTCCACACGAAGATTTCCACCTTTTTTGGAGTAAAGTTATTCCGGAAAGTCTCGAATCGATTAGTACCCCTAGAGATAATTTTTGAATTAATTAAATTCGAAAGAATGCAAGTCTTGAAAAAGCCATTACCACTTAGTGTCCAGAACCATGAATCCCGCTCATCAGAGTTTAGTTTGACGTCCCCCAATAAATCGCAAAGTGTCTCAAACTCGCTTTTGACTCGTCCCGATGGCATTCTTGACCAATCCCATGAGCCGCAACAAACCGACCCGTTCCATCCCACACGCCCCGAAACAGAGATATCAGGTGAAGCGTCAAGTCTGTACAGCCGATTAAACCGCAAGCATAAAGGATTTTCCGAGAGCCAAGAATCATGCCAAAACCGAGTGTGATGTCTGAAAGGACCCGTTCATATACATTATAAACGATTCACAGTAGTTGATTATATTGCGGGGTATTTGACCTCTATATTATACATTTTACAAACATTGCATTCGTTTTTAAAAGACAATCTTTCTTTACATCAAAAATTGACAGGCATGCATACCATTTCATAATATCCACTATCCAACTATAAATTGATTTAATAATAATCTTTGATGAACTCAATGACTCGAATGCAACGTTCTTCGAAATATGCTATGAAAGACTCCAAGTAATATCTTTAAAATGAGCAAATGCACAGCGGAAGATTTCTTTAACACCTGAGAATAAACATGCTTTAAAGTGTCAACCAAAAGGTTGGTGAGTTCATTAGTTTATCATAATCATTTATTTCCATCATTTTAATAGACCACAAGAATTTCATTTCCAGTTCTCATAAATATACGTCCCATGCATAGAGACAAAAACAATCATTCATATGGTGAACACCTGGTAACCGACATTAACAATATGCATATAAGAATATCCCCTATCATTCCAGGATCCTCCTTCGGACATGATATAAATTTCGAAGTACTAAAGCATCCGGTACTTTGGATGGGGTTTGTTAGGCCCAATAGATCTATCTTTAGGATTCGCGTCAATTAGGGTGTCTGTTCCCTAATTCTTAGATTACCAGACTTTAATAAAAAGGGGCATATTCGATTTCGATAATTCAACCATAGAATGTAGTTTCAATTACTTGTGTCTATTTTGTCAAACATTTATAAAAGCGCATGTATTCTCAGTCCCAAAAATATAAAGGGTAAAAAGGCAAATGAAACTCACCATACTGTATTTCGTAGTAAAAATACATATAACGTCATTGAACAAGTGCAAGGTTGGCCTCGGATTCACGAACATATCAATATTGAGATTCAATATTGTAGGAAAGGTACGTAAACGCAACGGAGATGATAAACACTATATTGACCTCACGAGCATACCCATGAACCATACTCAATCACCTCCATAGCTATAACCCATAATTTCTTTAATCCTATCCCACTCGAAAAAACAACTTCGAAATTACTCGGACAGCACTCCGTCGTAATATTTTATGTATACTAATAATATCTTGAGATAATACGGAGTAAATATATAAATATATATATATATATATATATATATATATATATATATATATATATATATATATATATATATATATATATATATATATATATATATATATATATATGTAAATCGATTGAGAGAGTTTAGAGAAAACTATTTTCAAGTTTCTATGAAATAATGAAACCTATTGAATTCTATTTATAATAGATTTTTGAATTATTAAAGTGAATTATTAAAGTATAAATTATTAAAGTTAATTATTAAAGTATGAATTATTAAAGTGAATTATTAAAGTATGAATTATTAAACTGAATTATTAAAGTATGAATTATTAAAGTTAAAGTAAAGTAAAAATAAAGTAAATGTAAAGTTTAAGTATAGTAAAAGTATAAAACTATGTACGTATAATACGCGTATAAATATATATAATATTAATTTAAATCGTTATATAAATTTAATAAAATAAAATATAAATATCGTTATCTTTATCATACTAGTTAAGTAATAAGTTGTCAAAAGTGGTTCTAGATATTTATAAAAGTTATATACATTTTAATAATAAAGTTCTTTTTAAACTGAAAACGTTTTTGTACGTTTGAAACTAAATAGATCAATCGAGTCTTTATGAGATTCAATCTTCCACTATCCTTTGTCTAGTTCTCAATGATTGACAATTTGTTCATATTTATAAATCACTTTACCATTTTCCGAATATTGTTAAAATGAAAAGATTTCTCAAATCAACGTGGACCTTTCAACAGAGACTTGTAATCATAATTCAATATATCTGATAATTCAATCATTTGATCTTATCTTCTAATTCCATTGATAAACATTTTGAAATAGATACAATCATATAAAGTATTTAATCTAATATTTTGTTTACGTTTCAAGTTATAATATATATATACACATATACATATATAATCATATTCGTTTAATGGTTCGTGAATCGTTGGAACTTGGTCGAGGTTGAATGAATGTATGAACATAGTTTAAAATTCTTGAAATTTAACTTAACAAATATTGCTTATCGTGTCGGAAATATATAAAGATTAAAGTTTAAATTTGGTTGGAAATTTCCGGGTTGTCACAGTACCTACCCGTTAAAGAAATTTCGTCCCGAAATTTGAGTGGAAAGGTCGTGAATGATAATAAGTATGTTTTCATGATGCATACGGGCTGAAAATTAGAGTTTTATCATCAGCGAATACTTTGGATAAACAATCCATTTATATGAAGAGTACGAATGAAGGTAACATAGAAGAGTGAAATGAGTAAGTGTAGATTCATCTTATCATTTGACGTAGATATGATTGATTCCCAGATTTTAAGGGATTTGAAGAAAATCTTCTTAATAAGATTTGACTCTCCGGTAATCAAGGGAATTAGGATCCGCTTTAAATGCGATCGTCCATTTTAATTGTTCTGTCAGAGATTTTCTTATAAATTCACCTCCTTCATTTTCTCACAACTCACACCATCTGTTGATGCATTTTATGCAAGTCCCTAGACATCTACCCACGTCCATTGCAGGTACAACAGTTTACAGGCCACCATGATTGCTCGTTATTATCCTATCCGTGTTTGTATGTGGTTACAGGAACGAGATATAGATGTTTGACTATGTTAGACTTAGTCAGACGTACGAGTGAAGCCTCACTAGTACGGCTGACAGGCTCATACGCATGGTTGATGCTGAGCTAAGTCACAATTACAACCTAAATGATAAGACACGAGTGAGTGATCACCCGTACGGTTGATGAAGCCTACTCGTACGTGTGATGAATGAATCGTATGGGTGTGTCAACAACAGGGGTATATAAAGTCTTATGTTCTTCATTTTAGGTTAAGCCTCTCATTTGTTACACACACTCAGATCTAGTGAGCTCCTTCGATTCTCTCTCAGTCCAAATCACCCAGGTGGTGAATAATAGCTCTAGGTGTTGATCTAATCACACTTGATTTAGTTGTGGTTCGACTAAATGAATCAAAAAAAAAAAAAAAAAAAAAAACTTAACCTATTCACTAGAGGGTTTGATTCACTTATTCTGCCATTGTGTGAGTTAAATCTGTTGATTTCTAAGTTCCTAGTCATGTTTCATCACCTTCTATTCTTTCCCCCTCAACTCACATTTTAAAGTATTCATCAATATGCTCCATCCAGTTCTGATTCTCGATATACTTCTAACTTTCATATCGGTCATTCTTCTTTTTTTCATCTACCGCCGGAAGAATCTATTTACTTCTACTATACTCTTGGGTTTATAGTGTTCCTAGTTCTCCCGTGTCTTTATATTGCTATATGCATCGATATATATGGTTTATAATTTCTGGTTTGTCATTGCGCTTTATATGTTCCCTTATATTTCAAAGTCTCTGCTTCTGTCTTCTATAATCATTATCATTCACAGTTAATGCTCTCTTTTATTTGCTGCAATTTATACCCCAATTTCTATTTCGGAGTTTTGTCCTTTCGTTTCTTCTTCTTGCGATTAAGCACCGCTTGTAATGGTCCAGAATTCACAGATATGAATTTCGAAATGAACATTGTTAATGTTCTAGGAAGGAAATTGTGATGACACGATCTTGACTTGTCAAATTACTAAAATACCTTGGAAAAGGCCGAATCATCAAGAAATATTTTCTTGATATTTTAGAGGTTAAATAGAATACAAGAGTCGTATAACATGGTACATGATGATGTTATGATCTGTGAATCATCACGTTCCATTTAGAAACTCAGCATGACTTACTGTAATATAATCACATTGATCAAGTGTCATTATATTATACTAATTCATGCTTCAGTTCCCAACACTACTTCAAAATATTCCTATTTTAAACTTGAATGTTTCAGAATTTAGAAACTAAAATAGTTTCTTTTATGATGTAATACAGATAGCGCGAAGAGGTAAATGATTTCAAATAAGAAAAATTAAGAAAATATCTTCAGAAATATGGAGGATATTTATAATGAAAGATATGATGATATTTTAGAATTTCTAATATCAGAGGATGATGAAGAATATTGTCCGCAGGGGTTTAGAGTCAGGAGCAAGGTATTCGTTAATGACTTCAGCAGATACTGAATTATTTGGATCCTTTGAAGTCAGGTTCAGTCTTTGTAATTTGTCCACAGCCTCCTTCCTACTTTGCTCAATCCGTTTTCCAGTTCCAAGACTTCTCTTTTTCTGCGCTTTGCCAGCACACCTATTCATTATCATCAAACTTTTACTGTTAAGGTCGTTTATAGTTTTTTTGCTGCTTCATCAGTATTTTTCCATTTTCGGAGAACCAATTCGTAGTTCGAAGTGTTTTTCAGAATCTTCACATTCAAATTAAGTCCAGAAGATAGACGTTATATATACACATATAACTGTTGGCGTAGACATGCTGCGAGATTTCAAAATACTGATTGCTAATTCCCAATGATTCGTATGGAAATTCTCATTACAAGATGCGAATGAGTAAATGATGGGGTTTCAATGAATAATTATAATGACTTTTTGGAGAGGCTAAAGTCAAAGGGTAATGAAGTTGTTGATACATCTGTTAATAATGTGGTGGAATGTAAAATGTTCCCTGGTAACGATGGTGTATATCTCAAGGTTATAATAAGGTTAGTCTGACTGAAAAGTCGAAGTTGACTTGCTGGAGCTGTGACAAAACTGGCTACTTTGAATAGGAGTCGCAAAGTTATTTTTGCTAATAAATGCTAAAGAATCTGACGCGGATACGTTGTTTAAACTTTTACTTTGGTTTCAAGAGTTTTTCGGGTACATAACTGTGGGTAACATGTGGTTGGATCATCATCTCGATTGCTCATCATTCGAAGTGTCTTCAGAAATTTTTGAAGGGTTTGAACACAGATTGTAATCATTAACATACATTTGATGTTCTAACACAGTTTTGAAGTCAAAATATAGCTTGTGAAAGATGTAAGGATCTAAGAGTGATGATTTTGGTCATATCTCAAGTTGAATTTTGAGATTTCAAAATCAGAATATGTAATTAAATTTTGAATGAGTATGGTTGTTTTGATTTCTATAAAAGAATGTATATTGTTGTGAAAGTGGGGAGTATAATGGATGATTTGCTGAATCAGATTCGAAGAATGTAATATATTAATTGTGAATTTATATATCTCTCGGGTATTACCTATCCGTTAAAAAAAATTTCACAATTAATATTTTGTACAAAAGAATTTTATTACAGTCTTTATGAAAATATATATATGTATATTTTCTTCAGATGTAACATAGATTTAATGAGTTAATGTTTAATTAAACTCATTTGATTTACGGTTGAAACTAGAATTGAATAATCCCTAAAGGCTTTAAAAAGTACATAACTTTTACGCAGTATTTCTTTAATGACATTGAAATTATGAATCAATACTTCGTTATTTGTTGATGTATGATGTTCGGTTCGTGGAATTCTTGTGAATTTCACAAAGTACGAATGATGTCATCTGAAAAGTTTCTGGTACATCGATGATGAAAGTGTAAAATCAAATATATACTTGATTTATTATGAATTGGAATTTGTTGAATTGCGACAGAGATTGTAGTTAACGCTGGTTAAGTTGCGGCCGAAGGACGTACATTATTGCATATTTGTAATATGAATTAACCGAGTAGTTAAGATTCACACACAATAGCTTAGCACGGAAAGATTTATTTTTATTTCAAAATATATAAAATATACATATAATTTCTTCAAAGGGAATGAGTTAATTCTTCATAACTCGTTGATACAATATACGGGTTATTGATTCGTAATGATGTCCATAGTGATTCTTGAGCTGACGGAGTTTGTGATGTTATAGGTGTTGTTGATTCTGATGTTGACTGTACTGATGATGCTGGTGACGCTGACGGTACTGTTGATGCTGTTGGTAAAACAAGTTTAGCTTGTTAATCACACACCATTTTTGTCAGGGTTTCTACTCTTCCTTCTATCATTTTGGTTCGCTTAACTGATTTATGGTTAGGGCTAGATTAGATAATCTCTAAGACTTTAGAGATTACATAATCTGCACGGAATGTTTCTCCAATGAAATTATGAATTAATACTTCGTCGGTTATTGTTGTTGGTATTCCTTGGTATCTACAGGGCGTATGACATTGGTGCTCGTGGGACAGAGTGTAAAGTTGAGGTTTACGACGTGGTTGTGGTTGGGGTGGTAATGGTACTATTGGCGTTGATGATGGTGTTACTGGTTATGCTAATGATGCTGCTGCTGGTGTTTGTAATCTCTTCACCATATTCTCCAAAGCCACTACCCGAGCGCGAAGCTCGTTGACTTCTTCTATTACACCGGGGTGATTGTCGGTTCGGACGAGCGGATAAATAAAATCTAAAATTTGATGTAATATATAATCGTGACGAGATACTCTGGAAATGAGCGAGAAAATGGTGTTTCGGACAGGTTCACCGGTAAGTGCTTCAGGTTCTTCGTCAAGAGGGCAATGTGGTGGATGGAAGGGATCACCTTCTTCTTGTCTCCAATGATTGAGGAGGCTACGAACCCATCTCCAATTCATCCAGAATAGGTGATGACTGATTGGTTGATCTATTCCGGTCACACTGCTTTCGGAGCTAGAATGGGATTCCATTTCGAAATCCGAGGAACTTGAATTAATGATGAATTCCATTTCGTACGATTGAATAAGGATTTTTTTTTTCGATATGAAATGATTTTCGGTTATCGGATGGTATTCTAATAACATAAAATATCCATATATATAGAACAAAAGATTTCGTAAATTACGGAGGAATTTACGGGATATATCAGGCAACGTTTACAGTAATAGATACGATAAGATATGATTTAGCAGATACGCTAAGATATGAATTTTTGTCTATACACTATTCATGCAATCAATGCAGCAAGACGTGTCTTAGACTAAAAATGATAAGCAGGTAATTTTCTGAGGATGATAAGTAGTTAATTTTTGACACAAAATGATAAGCAAAACTATTGACATGCAGACACGGTCGAAGTCCAGACTCACTAATGCATCCTATCGACTTATCTGTTAGACACACTAATGCAGACCTGGTTCGCTAAGACCACCGCTCTGATACCAACTGAAAGGACCCGTTCATATACATTATAAACGATTCACAGTAGTTGATTACATTGCGAGGTATTTGACCTCTATATTATACATTTTACAAACATTGCATTCGTTTTTAAAAGACAATCTTTCTTTACATCAAAAATTGACAGGCATGCATACCATTTCATAATATCCACTATCCAACTATAAATTGATTTAATAATAATCTTTGATGAACTCAATGACTCGAATGCAACGTTCTTCGAAATATGCTATGAAAGACTCCAAGTAATATCTTTAAAATGAGCAAATGCACAGCGGAAGATTTCTTTAACACCTGAGAATAAACATGCTTTAAAGTGTCAACCAAAAGGTTGGTGAGTTCATTAGTTTATCATAATCATTTATTTCCATCATTTTAATAGACCACAAGAATTTCATTTCCAGTTCTCATAAATATACGTCCCATGCATAGAGACAAAAATAATCATTCATATGGTGAACACCTGGTAACCGACATTAACAATATGCATATAAGAATATCCCCTATCATTCCGGGATCCTCCTTCGGACATGATATAAATTTCGAAGTACTAAAGCATCCGGTACTTTGGATAGGGTTTGTTAGGCCCAATAGATCTATCTTTAGGATTCGCGTCAATTAGGGTGTCTGTTCCCTAATTCTTAGATTACCAGACTTTAATAAAAAGGGGCATATTCGATTTCGATAATTCAACCATAGAACGTAGTTTCAATTACTTGTGTCTATTTTGTCAAACATTTATAAAAGCGCATGTATTCTCAGTCCCAAAAATATAAAGGGTAAAAAGGCAAATGAAACTCACCATACTGTATTTTGTAGTAAAAATACATATAACGTCATTGAACAAGTGCAAGGTTGGCCTCGGATTCACGAACATATCAATATTGAGATTCAATATTGTAGGAAAGGTACGTAAACGCAACGGAGATGATAAACACTATATTGACCTCACGAGCATACCCATGAACCATACTCAATCACCTCCATAGCTATAACCCATAATTTCTTTAATCCTATCCCACTCGAAAAAACAACTTCGAAATCACTCGGACAACACTCCGTCGTAATATTTTATGTATACTAATAATATCTTGAGATAATACGGAGTAAATATATATATATATATATATATATATATATATATATATATATATATATATATATATATATATATATATATATATATATATATATATATATATATATGTAAATCGATTGAGAGAGTTTAGAGAAAACTATTTTCAAGTTTCTATGAAATAATGAAACCTATTGAATTCTATTTATAATAGATTTTTGAATTATTAAAGTGAATTATTAAAGTATGAATTATTAAAGTTAATTATTAAAGTATGAATTATTAAAGTGAATTATTAAAGTATGAATTATTAAAGTAAATTATTAAAGTATGAATTATTAAAGTTAAAGTAAAGTAAAAATAAAGTAAATGTAAAGTTTAAGTATAGTAAAAGTATAAAACTAAGTACGTATAATACGCGTATAAATATATATAATATTAATTTAAATCGTTATATATATTTAATAAAATAAAATATAAATATCGTTATCTTTATCATACTAGTTAAGTAATGAGTTGTCAAAAGTGGTTCTAGATATTTATAAAAGTTATATACATTTTAATAATAAAGTTCTTTTTAAACTGAAAACGTTTTTGTACGTTTAAAACTAAATAGATCAATCGAGTCTTTATGAGATTCAATCTTCCACTATCCTTTGTCTAGTTCTCAATGATTGACAATTTGTTCATATTTATAAATCACTTTACCATTTTCCGAATATTGTTAAAATGAAAAGATTTCTCAAATCAACGTGGACCTTTCAACAGAGACTTGTAATCATAATTCAATATATCTGATAATTCAATCATTTGATCTTATCTTCTAATTCCATTGATAAACATTTTGAAATAGATACAATCATATAAAGTATTTAATCTAATATTTTGTTTACGTTTCAAGTTATAATATATATATACACATATACATATATAATCATATTCGTTTAATGGTTCGTGAATCGTTGGAACTTGGTCGAGGTTGAATGAATGTATGAACATAGTTTAAAATTCTTGAAATTTAACTTAACAAATATTGCTTATCGTGTCGGAAACATATAAAGATTAAAGTTTAAATTTGGTTGGAAATTTCCGGGTTGTCACAATGTCCATAGCCAATTTTCCTGCAAAAAGAATTCCGGAACCCAATACCAAGTGAATCGATATGGATCCTGGACTTGATGATACCTGACCAACAGGAGTTAGTGAGCTTTGTCAAAACATTATCCCCCAACCCCAAACCGCCCGAAGCCCCGTAGATGCTTTGAATAACCCTAACCCACAAAGAGTTGGTTTCGGTTTCGAACCTCCACCACCACTTGCCGATTAGCGCTAAATTAATACTTTTGAGAGCCCCAAGATTTAGCCCCCTCCTCCTCGAAAGGAAGAAGAAATTCATCCCACTTAACCCACGAAATTTTTGAAGTGTCACTCGTCCCACCGCAAAAGAAAGTACGCCTCACACACTCAAGCTTTTTAAGCACACATTGCGGGGCACGAAATAGAGAGAAAAAAATACAACGGTAAACTATTAAGAACCGACTTAATAAGGGCTAAGCGACCACCAAATGACATCAAACAAGCTTTCCAATCAGCAAGGCGTTTGTTAAATTTATTCACTACCGGCTCCCAACTTTTTTCCTTGTTCATGTTCGCACCAATAGGTAACCCAAGATAAGTACATGGGAATTTTCCCATATTACACCCGAAAATGTTTGCCATGGCTTGAACTTCACCATCATCCACATTAACCCCGAAAAGATTACTCTTCGAATAATTTACCTTAAGACCCGACGTGCGCTCAAAACACTTAAGTAACAACATGAGGTTATTAATATTTCCACCACTCCACGTCCCGAAGAAAATAGCATCGTCCGCGTATTGAAGGTGAGAGATAGGGATTTTATCCTTACCAATATTCACTCCATAAAAGTGTCCTCGAAACACCGCATTCTTAGTTAACAAATTCAATGTGATGACCCGGAAATTTTCGACCAAATTTAAACTTAATCTTTATATGATTTCGACACGATAAGCAAAGTCTGTAATATTGAAATCTCAAAAACTTTAAACTGTGTTCATGTATTCATTTACCCTTCAACTGCTCTCGGAGATTCACGAACAATTAAGTGTAAATAGATATGTGTGTATGTATATATAAATAATAATTCGAAATATAATTTGAAGTATTATATGTTGTTGCTATTGAAAATTAATAAAATAAAAATAGGATATTATAATAATTATTATTTAAAATATATCTCCATATATAAATAAAATATATTAAAAATAAATATTAAATGATTGTAACACTCGTTTGATGTTTCGATTGATATTAAGCAAGTTAAATTTAAACTTATGTAATTTTAAATTAAATGGTGATTCGAAAATGAGTTCTATACAATTTAGGCTTATTAATAACATATTTAGATGTTGTTTGTCAAATATTAAAATTTTTATATTTTGATTGGGGGTTGGGAGTGAATGATTAATGTAATTTTTATTTAATAGTTAATGACCAAACTTTATACCATAATGACCTAAATAAATAAAGATACTTAAATTAAAATGTTTGGATTTTTTCGAAGACTTTTATCCACCCCTGATTTCAAATAGTGCACGATACACGATCCGTGAAGAACTGTCGGTATAAGATTTCAATTAAGATTAACTGGATTCACGATTGATTAAATTATTATTATAATTATTATATTATTATTATTATTAAAATCACATGACAGATATAAGATTCGATTGATTTAAATTATTTTGGATATTACTGTGCCTATATTCTTTTTCCTGTTTCTTTGATGAAGTTTGTTAGCCATCCCTATCTATCATTTCTATCTTCATTTTCTTTCTAAAGCTCTATCTACTTATATTAACGACATACATAAACATACAATATAAATGATAAATATAACACACTTTCTCCTTCTTGTTTTTCTATCAAACGAAGCCATCATCATCTTTCACTTTAGATCATCTTTAAACACCACCCCTGCATTCGTTTCTATGCTCCTCTCTGGCTGTCAAGTACCACATTTACATACAACGTTAGAATAGGTACGTACTTTATCTCATGTTTTTACTCGACCCAAGATCATAGTCATAACTATGACAAATTTCAAACACCACCATCACTATAACCATCAAAGGAAACCACCACCTTCTTTCTATCTATGCTCTTTGATGAAACTCCTATCACAATATAAAACCCACTTGTTTAACTTGTATACTACAAACCACAGCCAACCGCCACCAATTCTAACTGCAAACACCCATCGTTGTTATTACTTTATTCTGGTTATATTCGAACCCATCAACCATCTAATCAATATTACTGCATGCTACAACGACTTAATTCTTTTTGTTTCTGTTTCCCATTCGATTATAATCAACCACCCAATTAATCACTCCCCATCTCCATTAAAGGCAACTAGTACTATATATTTTTTTGTTTGCAGCCGATAGTCACCACGGCCCAAACCTTTGACACGCTTTCTCCATGATAAATCCACAGCGAGCCTTTTGACTCTATTTCTATTTTCATTGCAACACCATCGAATCACACCTTCTCACCTCTCTCTCTCCTCTCCCTCTCCTCGTTTTGTGTTTCTTTTAATCGAAACCTGCAGCTCCTTTGTTTCTGTTTTCGGTTTCATTCAAACAACCAAAGGAACCACCACAACCGACCCATCACTACTACAGCTAAATAGTTTGCTAGTTTCTGTTTCAAAACCACCTGTTACCTTTGGTTTTTCTTTCTGCAGCCGGTACACAATCAAACCCCTTTTATTATTATAACGTTGTTCAAAAAGGTGGAAAGGATGCTGTTTTTATTTATGTTGGAGATGTCAAAAGTTGAGTCGACATGATAGAGACAGGAGCAAGTGGAGTAGGGTGGAAATGTTTACATTACTCAAAAGAAAATTTTACAACTTGATGATATAAAACCTCACACACACTTACTAACTTTCTGTCGTTCTCCTAGAACCCCACACGTCTTTAGGTATAAATAATACATTCAAATTTGATATTGATAATGATAGTGGGGACGTGATTAAGGAATTACAGCAAACATCTCATTTAAGTTAATGAACTGGTCATTTAATCTATCCTGGGCCGTGTCTTTTTTTCTGATATTGGGCCATGAACTACTAGATGGGCTTGTAGTATTGCTATTGGGTTCTTGAGGCAACATAGCTTACGATATGCAAACTTATCAATTTCTGTTTGGACGATAACACACATACACAATATTTAAACGACGATGATGACTAGATTAGGATGTGATAATAATACGTATGATGATGGTTACAAATAAAGATTATGTTGGAACAAAGACGCTAATGAATGGTAATAATTAGGGTGCGGTTATGGTAATAGTTTAAGATGTTAAGATTATGATTTTATGTGATTATGTTAAATTATATTGATGATGACGATTATAATTAGATGAGGATGATGTACGCATAAAATATCATAGATGATGATGTGTATTGATGATGATAACAGCATGCGAGAAAGATGTTGATGATAATGGTTTAAACGAGGATGATAATAATAGTGTCACGAAGATGTTTTAATGATGATGATATACGTATAGATTAGACAATGATAAGATAATGAAGGTATATGGTACACGATGATGATGGACGGTGATATCATATGATGATGATGGATGATAGAGACGATGAAGAAGGAGAATACTGAAATACGGGTTATATATATTAGAATAGTAGTTAAAACAGAAAAGCATTGGACAATGTAATAGTTAAGGGATTGTTCGGGTTAGCGGGAAGTCGCGGGTTCGAGCCCGGACTGGGGCAATATTGTTAGGAACTTACTCTTTAAAGGTAGTAAACTTATCTTTATTATTATTATTATTATTATTATTATTATTATTATTATTATTATTATTATTATTATTATTATTATTATTATTATTATTATTATTATTATTATTATTATTATTATTATTATTATTATTATTATTATCATCATCATCATTAACATTAAAACTAATATTATAATTAAAATTATTACTATCATTAGAATTATTTTTATCATTATTAATATTAATATAGGTATTAACACTTTACTTATCATTTTAATTATTATTATTATTATTATTAAAATTTTATTATTATCATTATCAATATTATTAAAACTATCATCATTATTTTCATTATTATTATCAAAATTATTATTTTCATTATCACTATTAAGATTATTATTATTATTAATTTACTAAATAAATATTTTATATATATATATATATATATATATATATATATATATATATATATATATATATATATATATATATATATATATATAAGAAAAATATATTTAATATGACATAACTATATTATTATTTTTATAATAAATAATAATTATTCATTTAAAGTATATATAAAATAAATATACTTAAGTAATAAATAAAGCCTATAAATTAATAATATAAAAATTATATCACTAATAATAATATATATATTTATTCAATTACGATTATATATATTGATGAATACACAAATAATATAGGTTCGTGAATCCGAGGCCAACCCTGCATTGTTCAGTTCCATCGTATGAATATTTTTACTACAAAATATTGTAGAGTGAGTTTCATTTGCTCATTTTTTTAAATGCTTTTGCAATATATATTTTTGAGCTGAGAATACATGCACTGCTTTTATAAATCTTTGATGAAATAGACACAAGTACTTGAAACTACATTGTATGGTTGGATTACTATACCGAATATCGCCCCTTCAAGTCTGGTAACCTAAGAATTAGGAAAATGGCCCCTAATTGACTCGAATCCTAAAGATAGATCTATGGGCCTAACAAACCCCATTCTGAAATTTGGAATGCTTTAGTACTTCGATTTAAATGGTGATTGTGATTGCCAATATTATGGCATACTTGCGAGTATGCGGGGGATATTCTATATGCATTATGTTAATGTCAGTTACCAGGTGTTCATCATACGAATGATTTTTATTACATTTGCGAGTGTAATGTTATTTATGAAAAATGAGAATCTTGTGGTCTATTAAAATGATGGAAATGATTGATTATGATAAACTAATGAACTCACCAACCTTTTGGTTGACACTTGAAAGCATGTTTATACTCAGGTATGAAAGAAATCTTCCGCTGTGCATTTGCTCATTCTAGAGATATTACTTGGAGTCATTCATGACATATTTCAAAAGACGTTGCATTTGAGTCGTTAAGTTCATCAAGAATATTACTAAGTCAATTATAGTTGGATATATTATGAAATGGTATGCATGTCGTCAACTTTCGATGTAATGAAAGTTTGTCTTTTAAAAACAAATGCAATGTTTGTAAAATGTATCATATAGAGGTTAAGTACCTCGCGATGTAACCAAATGTAATGTATTCGTCCAGATGGATTAGGACGGGTCGTTATATTCAACCCCTCGGCCGCCAAAATAAAAAGGAAAGGAGATAAGGGATCGCCTTGCCTCACTCCCCTTTCTAACTTAAACTCACTAGTAGGGGAACCGTTAACAAGAATTGAGATGGAAGCTGACTTTAAACACGAAAGAATCCAACTCCTCCACTTTAAGCCAAATCCAAGAAGTTGCATAATTTCTAGAAGGAAATCCCAATTGAGACAATCGAATGCCTTCTCAAAATCGAATGCTCATTCTATCGATACAGGAAAAAAAAAAGAATAATGTCCCTTGCTTTTCTCCCGTTTACCAAAATGGTTGTCTCGTTGTCTACTGGAGCTCACTCAAACATAACCTAAAAAGATCAACCCAATCAAAAAAAACATAAACGCCTTACTCCCGCTCATTTTTCTTTTTAATAGAAGAAGTTAAAGTTGATAGATTAGTTTAACAATTACTACTACGTATTACTACAATAGAACCTCGAATAGTCGAATTCAATCAATAATTTCATTTTTACCTTATACAGTTCTTTGATAACTTTTTACCAAAAAAAAAACGCACAAATTCAACGGTAACAAAATTAAATAGCCAATATCTTAAGAAACTCATCAAACGTAACACCATCAGAATCAGAATCACAACCACCTAATCTAATCATCGCCTTAATCTCATCATCATTAACTTCTAATTCAGCCGCATTCAAATAACTTCTCAGATCTTCATACCCTACTTTACCGTCACCGTCACCGTCTATCGAATTAAACACATCATCCATAACGCCGTTACTACGACCGTTATCTCTCTTCAACACCACCTTCTCAAACTCATCGTATTCAACGTAACTGTTTTTATTTGAATCCGCTACCGTCATCATTGTAACAATGACGTCATCATCAACATCCGTGTAAGGTGTTTTTAAATCTTCGCGGCTGATTTTTCCGTCGTGATCAACGTCCAGGACGTCGAATGCTGACCGGAGATTGTTGATGTTTCTCGCCGGAAATAAAGAATTGGAGGTATCTGTTGGACACATAGTTGTGGTGTTGTGTGTGTGGAATTGAATGGTTGGGAGGGTTTATTGTGATTTAAGAATAATAACGTGGCCTGTTAATTTCTTTTGTTTTGCTGAAAAAAGGAGATTCATTCCGTATATATAGGCCGTTTGTGACGAGTACAAGTACGTAGTACTGTAGTAGGTGATATTATCACTTTTTTTTTATATATATATATAAAAGCCTCCATTATTTTTTCATTTCGTTAATTAATTTTGAAGGAATATCGTTCAATATATTCTAGTAAGCTTTCAAGATTATATATTCTAGTAAGCCTCAAGTTAAAGTTTATATTAATTTATTTACTTATAATTTTTTTTTTCACAAAAAACCCTCCATGACAACAACCATATTGGATCCCCACTGGCGATTAACAAACTTAACCTCTCAACTTGAATTGAATAATCTTGCTTCATGGATCATGGTTCGGGTGTGATGTGCAAGCGGAGGGGTACGAAATACACTATTATTTTTACTACGAAATAATACGAAATATGATGCAAGTTTTAATTAATTTACGAATGGAATATACATAAACCTTGCTACAACACTTATAGGCAGTGTACCTAATCGTAGAGTAGTGTAGTTTTTAGTAAGTCCGGTTCGTTTCACAGGGAGCTAGTGATTACGTACTATATTTTTAACAACTATATTTATATAAAATATATATAATTATATATAGTAATAATAATATATAAAAGGGGGGTTTTACCGTTTAATGGCCGGTTTGTCAATTTTTAATAAAGCGTAAAAATAAATGACAATAATTAAATTGCGTAAAATAAATAACAATATTTAAAGTTGCGATAATTAAAATTGCGATAAATAAATAAATTGACAATAAATAAAATGACAGTAAATAAAAGTACGTTGAGAAATACAATAAAATAATTATGCTTATTTAAACTTCCGTAATCATGTTGTTTGACGTTTTGATTTTAATTTATTACTCTAGATTAATTGTCATTTGTCTTGGATTATTTGATACCTATCTGGGTTTTGCCCATAGTAGTCCATCGGTCATAATTATAAAATGCTCGTCAAATTAACATTATTCCCGAAGTCAAATATTCCAACTAATTAGGGATTTAGACTGTAACAAGGTTTAAATACTTTGTTAATAATTACACCAAGTTATCGGCTGCGTGTAATCTAAGGTTTTAATACTTTGTTAACAATTACACCAATTACCCTTGTATATAATCCACCCCTGTTTTAATTAGTCCATGATATATTAATTTATCCACTTGGCCAGAATGAATAATCAATTACCCAACCCAATTGATTAATTAAATGATTGTAAAAGATGTCGTATAAACGTCACTAAATAGGACATTGATAATCATTTAATAATTATTAAGTTAATTAATTTGAAGATAGGTTCGACAGATTCCAATGAGTTGTCGCTCAATTAGACAATACCCCCATCTATTAATAGTCATAGTCCAATGTCCACAAGTGTCGGTCTTTTGTCCAAACTCTATTTATGGTACAAAATCCAATAACCCCGTCTTGATATTTAGTCCAACGTCACGATTGCTTCGACTTAAATAAGCATAATAATAACTTAGTTACGAGACATTAATTTAAAAAGGAAGAGCATAGCTTACAGTGATTATTAATAGTGTAGCGTTACACAGATAGAGTTCCGACTTTTAAAACCCGTAAAACATTTCTTACAATAATCTTATTATTATTAAACTTAAATTAAAATTATAATTATAAAATATAAATATAAATACATATAGAGAGATTGAGGTTGGAAAAGGGGTAAAGAAATCGGCCGAATGCTCGAGCTTTTATAGGCCAATTGTGTCCAGGGCTGCTCCGTGATCGTGGAGGTTTTACCCTCTTCAGCTCCGCGATCGTGGAGGTCTGAATTCCAGCTCACCAACATTTTTAAAACGTGGGCTGCTGTATTTTTATAATATATAATATAATATATATAATTTTATATAATTTTATATATATTATATTATATTCTTGTGCATAGTTGACTTGTAATTTTAGGTCCGTTGACTCGCTCGTTGAAGCTCGGTTTATGTCTCGGTTCCGGATTTTCGAACGTCTTTTCGTATGCTTAGATATCTTGTACTTTGCGTTCCGCGACTTGTATTTTTATCAATATTTAGCCGTTGATCATCAATAAATTGAACCACTTGGAGTTTAATTTGTACGTTTGAGCTTTTTGGTTATTTGCATCTTCAAATCGTCGTTTTCTTCTTTTGTCTTTGCCCTTATTTATTTAAACGAATATTACTTGAAAATAGAACAATTGCAACTGAAAACTTTACATATTGGAAGGATATTGCGCCTAAATATATGCTGATTTGGAGCACTATCAAATATCCCCACATTTGAACGTTGCTTGTCCTCAAGCAATACAGAACTTGAAATTAAATCACACTTCACTCGAATCACTTTTTTATTCTCACACTTTTTACATCAGTGATTTTGATACAACGGTATGAACAATGATAGTAACGATGTGGTTACAGTCCCACATGACTATAAAAATTTAGATCCTTTAAGGAAATTGGATCTTTATGAAAACATTTAATCTTTTGAAAATTCATTCTAGCTTTTACCCTAGACAAGTTTTCCGGAATAACCCTTCACCGGTGTTTGCAAAATGTTTTTGTGGGTTTTGTGGGTTTCATATTTGAAAATTTTAGCTAAAACTTGCGGTTTTGTGTCATCCACTTGCTAACCTTGTATTAGGAAAGCACTCGTCCAGTTTACTTGCTCCGTATATTACCTTTCGGTAAACGATCGTCCGGTTGTAAAGGAAAGCGATGAACAAACAACTGTTAAGGCAATGTCTAATGACATGCAGATGTTCATGGTCCACAACGTGTCGGATGCAATTACTATACTTTGTAGGAGAAATAGTAAAGATCACCCTATAATTTTTTGGTCTGGCACAAGGTCATGTCATCGACCATGCTATGCAACCATCGTTCTTACGGTTAACACCCGATTTGGTTCAGGTGACCTAATGAATTCCGGTGAATTCTCAGGATTTTACGTTCAATGGTAATGAACGCATTGAAAATAGGTTTTCAGAAAATAAATCGATTTTAATTTGATCAAAATATTTTCACGTTTAAGCTCGAGTTTAGATATCAACGAATTCCATGAGTTTGTAATTCTCAATCTTTAAGGTCAATCTCAAGGATTGAGTAATATCAGGCTTAAATGCTGATTTTTAATCTTTAAGGAGATTATCCTTTCTGGGGGTCTGATTCATTAGTCTTATCAAGCTAATTTGCACGACGCCCTCCCTATTTTACGAGATAGATCCTCTCATGGTTAGGATAAGTCTGACCACTTGGCGACCCTGTTTGATGCTGAGGTCCGTGGATGTGATGACCCGTCCTAATCCATCTGGACGAAATCTTCAACAGTTGGTCCCATTGCGAGGTTCTGACCTCTATATGCCATGAACGACTCCATGTAATATGAGCAAATGCACAGCAGAAGATTTCTTTCATACCTGAGAATAGACATGCTTTAAAGTGTCAACCAAAAGGTTGGTGAGTTCATAGGTTTATCATAAAACAATAAAATTCATCATTTTGATAGGTCACAAGATTTAAATTCTGCATGATACAAATGGGCCCGAATCCTATACCCACCTGTAATGTACATGCGATATCTTTTAAATACAGTACACCTTTCTCGTGTACGAAATCATCTTTCATAAATCTTAGTAATCGTACACATATCTCGTGCACAAAAATAACATACACATAACCTGTGTATAAAATCATTCTCTCGATACATAACATTCATATTTCATTCATTGCTTGGCTTGGTAACCGACCTTAACATATAATGCGCATAATAATATCCCCAAAACAGAACATCTCGTCTGTATAATAATCATATAAACTTCGAAGTACTAAACACCACACCCACTAGCCCTTCCGTCTAGTTAACATTCTGGGTGGGGGTGTTAAACCAAGTAGCTACCTTTAGGATTCGCGTGAATTAGGGCCATACTCGTTTCTAATTCTTAGGTTACCAACCAATAATAATCAGGGGAAATATTCACAACAATCAGTGGCAATTATAACGTCCAACTAATTCAATAATAATCCACAGAACTTCTGTCTGCATAATAATTTATTCGAGGAATGTTTTGCTTGTGTCTATCTCGTCAAACATTTATAAAAGTATTTCATGTATTCATAGTTCAAAATATATTTCAAAAGCATTTAATAAAGCAGTTGTAAAAACATCGCATGTATTCTCAGTCCCAAAAATGTAAAGAGTAAAAGGGAGCAAATGAACTCACCTAATGTATTTTGTAGTAAAAATACATATGACGACATTGAACAATACAGGGTTGGCCTCAGATTCTCGAACCTATATCATTTATATATTAACACATATATTTAACATGTAATTATATATTACTTATTTAAAATAGTAAGGTAATATTTACATAGTTATCATATATGTATTTGATATATTTTTACATAAAGAACTTGTGGTTTGTTAAAATAATGATTTTAATAATACTAAAATAGTGTTGGTAATAATAATAATAATTAGGTTTAATAATGAAAATATTAAGTTTTGATAATAATACTAGTTGTTTTATTTGTAGTAATAATAATAATGATAATAATAATATATTGAAAATAATGATACTTATAATAATGATAATATTAGTAATAAAAATAAAAATAAAAATAATGATAATAATAATATTAAAAAAAATCATGTTTAATGATAATAATATTAATGATAAATATAATAATAATAATAATAATAATACTTTTAATAATAATACTACTAATAATAATAATAATAATAATAATAATAATAATAATAATAATAATAATAATAATAATAATAATAATAATAATAATAATAATAATAATAACAACAACAACAATAAGAAAAGTAATACTACCTTAAAGTGATTTAATAAGCTTCCTTAAAAAAAACATTATTGGCACAGCCCAGGTTTGAACCCCAGACCTCTAGCTTAAACACAACACACTCAACCATTGATCCATTTGTTACTTCCTGAATTTATCTCGCACTTTTATTTATTTAGTATATAACATGCGGTTTTATCATCCTCATTACATCACCATATTTATGATCATTATCATCATTTTAAACTATCAACTAATATCATCATCGTTCTATTCGTTTTCGTATCAATACTTATACGATTCATCATCCATCGTCAAATCAAACTTTTGAGTTTTTGGCCCAAATAGAGAATTAAATTATAAGGCCCAACAGGAGATGTAACTTGCCCTCGGCCCAATAACAAAAGTTTAAGCCCGATACATTGATTTGTGAATTATATGGAATGATATTTCTTGTCGGTGTGGTAAACAGCAAAAGATAAAATAACAAAAAGAAACCGCCATCCACTTCCTCTCTTTCATCGTCATTTATATAATTCATCATCACAAAATCGTAAAACAATATTTCCATCATTCATGGATCATTATTTAATAGTTTCCTCATCGTCTTCTCTATTGTATCCGAACAGAAAAATGAAAAGTAACAGCAGCAAGTTGCAGGTCTGTGACTTCGAGGGTGTTTGAAACCGAAACGATATAAACAGAAAAAAACAAGTAAAGGTTGTGTGGTGTTTAACAGTTTCTACTAGATATAACTAGGAGAGTGGGAGAGTGAGAGTGGTGGTTAATGGTGAACTATTTCGAAAGGTGGTCGGTTTTCAAGGTGATTGGCGAAGGTGATGTTTTAAATGGGTTTTAATGGTGGTTGTTCTTGGCTTGCAAAACAGAAACGCATATGGGGTGCAAGGTGTTGAACGAGGAGGGGGAGGATGGTGGTGCTTCGAGTGTGTCGAGCAATATAAAAATAGGAGGTATTGGTTGATGGTGGTGATCAAGTTAATTATTAAGATGGTGTTGGAAGTGGTTTATCAAGGGTGTAATATGTGGTTGTTTTGTATCGATATAAACAAAAAGAAACATGAAATGGGTTTAAGAGAGGGATGTTGGTGATGGTTCGATGGTTAGAAGAGAAGGACAAAGATGGTTTATGGTGAGGTGACGGTTTTAAGATGGTCTCCGGTGGTTGCTAAGATGAAGTAGAAAGGTAGCATGAGGGAGTAATATAGAGAATAAGAGAGATGGTAAGTAAATGGGTGTGGTTGTATCCTCCCATATCATACGCATCTGTAATATATATATATATAATAAATATATAGTAATACTAATAGATTGAATTAGGTAGTGGAAACATAACGAACAACAACCACAGTAATTTAATTATCAATCAATTTAAAATAGTAAGCAGCGTCTTATTTGTCCTTTAACTACCGACGGTTTTAATAGGCATAGTATTTGGTACTCCGATGATAATCAGTGGCGGATAGAAGGTTTCAGAAAAATTCCAAATTTTTAATTAAACTATATTTATTAATTTTGGTCATTATGGTATAAAATTCAATCATTAACTATCAAATAAAAAAATACATTAATTATTCACTCCCAATTCCAAGTAAAATATAAAAAGTTTTAAAATTCAATAAAATAGTTCCTAAATATATTTTTAATAAGCCTAAAATTTATATTATTCATTTTCGGATCACCGTTTATTTTAAAATTACATAAGTTCGTTTTTTAACTCGTTTTCTATCATTCGAATGACAATTGAGCCTTACCGTCGTTTACTAAATAATTTCAAAATCAGTAAATATATATTCTATACACTTTATTTATATGTATATATACTTTTTGAATAATATTTATTATATATTATTATTATTTACATAATTAACTCTAACAACTACAATATATAATATTTCCTATTATTATATATATATATATCTATTTACAAGCAATGGTTCGTGAATCATCGGGGACAGTCGAAGGTCACATGAAAATATGAAAATAGTTCAAACTTTTTGAGACTCAACTTTACAGACTTTGCTTATCGTGTCAAAATTATACAAAGATAAGGTTTAAATTTGGTTGGAAATTTCCGGGTCATCACAGTACCTACCCGTTAAAGAAATTTCGTCCCGAAATTTGAGTGAGGTGGTCATGGTTAACAATAAAAAAGTTTTCATGAAGATTATGAGTTGATAAATAGAGTTTTATTATTATTGACTTATATAGATAAAACAATTCGATTATTCGAAGAGTACGAATGAAGCTGTCACAAAAGATTGAGATAGAGATTTAACTTTTGACGTAATCTTGGTTGAATTTAGAAAATAAAGTGCGTCTTAACTTTTGATGTCCTCTCGGTTGAATTCCGGAATTCAAGAGATATAAAGAAATCTTCGAAATCTAAAAGATTTGATTCTTCGGCGAGTAAGGAAATTAATATCTCTATAATTAAATACGGTGATTTGACTCGATTGCTCTGTCTAATATTCCCATTATAAATAAAATTTTTTTCGTTCCATTAGTTTCACCATTCCTATACTTTCTTTCTTAATTCATATATAGATTGTGAAAATGCTTAATCCAGTTCTGATCCTTGTCCTTATCCTTACTTTTGCAACAATCATTCTCCTTTTCCAACTTCCACCGGAGGAATCTGCTTTCTTCTACTTCGCACTTGGGGTTATAGTGTTTTTAATTCTCCCGTGTCTTTATGTTGTGATAAACATTGACGTACACGGTTTGTAATCTCCGTGTTGTTATTGGGCTTTATATTGTCTCTTATATTTTGGAGCTCTTTGCCTTTTTATTATCTTCTCGACCTCTAGTAAAGCGAGTAATGGTACAAAATTTGTAGATATGAAATTTGAAATGAACATAGTTGATGTTCTAAGAAGGAAATTGTAATGGCACAAACTTTATTTGTCAAATTACCCGAATACCTTGGAAAAGGCCGAATCATCAAGAAAAATATTTTCTTGATATGTTTAGAGGTTAAGTAGAATACAAGAGTCGTGTAACATGGCACATGATGACGTTATAATCTGTGAATCATCACATCCCATTACAAACTCAGTGTAACGACTCTGGATTTTCCAACATTTATTTATTAATAATTATTATTAATACTTATGATTTAATGAATGTATTGTTTATATACATTTACTTGTTACCATACTTGACTTTGAATGCCCGAAACGTCTTTGTAACACACGAAACTTTCACGAATAATATTTTTAGATATTATTTACATTCATGATTAAGTTTTATTAATAATTTTAATTAACTATGATTATTAGTTAATTACTTGGGCTTTGTTGGATCAAATTACCACAAACTTGGAACTTGAGCTTTATATTTGTACATGGACTTAAAGAGCCATCCTACTTCTTAAATGGACTTATTAGCCCATAAGACTTGTAAGTATTACCTTAGGATTTAACTAAATGGATTAAGTCACTTAAAGGAATCTAGTTACCATAATCCCCATGCAAGCACATCTTTTATCCAACTTTTGAAGGCTTTTACATGCTTAAACTTGTGGTCACTCCCCTTCCCCCTTATTCCTTTCAAACCGTCACTTTGGGTAGTAAAGGAGGGGTTTTGTTTTCAATTTTTCCTTACTACTCTTTCACTAGTTCATTCACTTTCTCACACACACAAATTACTTCTCATTTTCCTCTCAACTTTTACTCTCTTTTTCTCTCAAATTTGTAAGTAACAAGCCTTGTTTTCTCTTCTTCTTTTCTCATTAAAACCGTGACCAAGCACCCATATCATCATCATTCCTTGTTGTTTGTTGTTACTTGTTCTTTGATTAATAGTTACTTACTTGTTGCTAGTTGTTCTTTACTAGTTACAAGAATCAACTCTCTAGTTTATTCTTCATTTTATCTTGTTATAACAAGAACAACAAAAACATAAAATTTCTAGTTATGTTCTACACTTGTTAATTTTAAAAGATTTAAGGTTCATGTGTTGTAAATCATACTTGAAGTTCATGAAGTAAACTTTAAAGTTTACTTTACTTAAAGATCAAACCTTGGTTGAATCTTTAAAAGTATGAACAAACCATGAATAAATTACTTATTTATTTAGTTTTACTTGCACTTTAATTTTATGATGATTTTGGTTGTTGTTGGTCAAGTACTACAAGTTAGTCTTGATCTCATATCTCTTGGAACTTAAAGTTAACTTAAAAGTTCAAGAACATGTAAATAAGTTTTCTTTAAATATAACTTTGTATACTTATGCTTGATCTATACTTTTGAGTCTTGGATCTTCAAGATCTAACTAAGAACTATGTTCTACATCTTAAGATCTTGATTAGTTAGTTTACTTTCAAGTTTGTAACTTATTATTAGTTTTAAAGTTCATGTATGTGTTAGATCTAAGACTTTGAAAAACTTTGGTTCATCAAAACACTTACAACTCTTAAGTGAAGTTGTGCTACATGTCTTGGACTTGCACAAGGGTTATGATGGTCAAAACTTGGTAAATATGATGTAAACACATCAATGAGTTGTACACTTGAAGCTATTGGCATCAAGGATGAGAACCATGATGAACATCAAACACCAAACCCACTGGAACCCATTATTTTTCTGCTTACTGTTCTCTGCCTACTGTTCTGCTGTTTCTGTAACATACCAGTAGACCTAGGCTGCTGTGATTATGATTTTCAAATAGATATTTCCGAGTAGATAACTTTTCATATAGGACTCGTCTTAATCCGAGTTACGGTTTAGGATTTATGGCCCTCCGATCGTCACTATGTCCTTTAACGTTGTGCAGAAATTTCTGACCTACTCGCACTTAGAACGTCGCCACGGTCAAACGAAGACGAGTTTGCTTCTGTAAATTTTACCACACTTAAAGGACTCATATACGGAGCCATGTCCACTGGTCTCACCTTAATTAAGTAAGGGTAGAGGCCGTGGTGACTGATCGAAGTCAGCCTTTGTTTTAAACTACTTTCATAAATGAAACCTACTTTACGCCTTTTGTTTGATGATGAATGATGATGAACTTTATGACCTTAAATACATACTTTTAAACCTATTAAGACAATTTACCGACTTAGTACTATTTGCCTTAGGTTGAGGACCTTCGGACCGATTACTTGCACACCTTTTCCGAACCGACTTTACGACTACATTATCATTGTGAGTTATAGCATCCGTTTTTACTTTAACTATTTTGGAAATTGAGAATACATGCACATTTTACGTTTTACATACTAGGCACGAGTACTTAAACTTATATATGTGTGGGTTATACAACGGCATAAATATTCCCTTTAGCTCGGTAACGTTTAGTCATTGGTTTTTGAACCGGTGAACGCGAATCTTAGATATGGATCCATAGGGTTTGACATCCCCACTCGGGCTAGTAGCGCTAGCATTTAACGGGTGTTTAATACTTCGTATACATACGCACTTGCCAAGTGTACTTTCAGGGGGTATAAACGTTAAGTTAGTTACCAAGTGCCCACGGTTAAACATATACTTTATCATACTGATTGGATTACTGCTTTGAAACGCTCTTTGTAGCACTGAAATCTCGTGGCCTACTTACATTACTGTTATACTTACACTATAGCTCACCAACCTTTGTGTTGACATTTTTAAGCATGTTTTTCTCAGGTTCTTAAGGATACTTGCTTCCGCTGTTGTACTAGTCTTGCTGTAGACACCGCTGCTTTAGAGATGTCACTGCATGAACGTATATTTGCATTCAAACACTATTACTTTTGAAACAATGATTTGTAATGACCTATGGGGTCACGTACTATTATTCATGCTTGCTATTCGTAGGAGCATACTTTGGTTGTAAAACATTTGACTTTAGTTATGACGTCACCTTTTAATATGAATGCAAACTCTTTTTGAAATTGCAATATAGTACTTAACCTTGTAATGATCCTGTTGTCGATGGTCCGTACATGTTAATTTAGTACGGGGCATCACATTTGGTATCAGAGCATTGTTTGTAGGGAATTAGGTTGCATTAGTGAGTCTAAGACCGACCCGAGTAGGATTCACTAATAGGACTAATCTACAACTTGCTAGTTTACTTGTTTCTGCTGAACTTACTGCATGCTGCTGCTTACTTTTACTGCTATATGCCGTATGCTATTACGTGCTTCCACTACTGCATGCTATTATCTGATTTCGATTACATGCTACTATGTTATATTACTGCATGTTACCGTTTACTACTACTGCATGCTACCGTTTCCTTTTACTGCTATGTAAACTCGCTGTATGCATTTGCTTATTCTCGCTACTGCGTGCTACTATCTGCTCCTAGTATGTTACTTCTGTATGATACTGTTACTATTGCCATGCTACGTGCTGCTGTAAATGATCTAGGCTGTTGTAGTTGTTATGCCTGATTACGCTCTTGCTACCTGCCTACTATCCGCTATACCGACTTGGAGAACTTATCCTTCCCGGTTCAGATGTTTTCATGAACTACTTTCCCACTCGTCTAACCCTAAGAACTAGTAGTGTAATCCACCCGTTACCACTACTCCACCGTTCCAGAGATTGAAACATTACTTCACGCAATCTAGAAGATTGTTCAGTCAACACATACCCTGTACGCTTCCATGACCGTCACTTATCTCTTTCATTCTTCACCACTACTCGACGATCTAACGACACTTCTGCACTTAGGTCCCTACCACTCCTAGACATTGGAGAAATCGGGAAGGCATTCCCTTTAATGAGGTCATAATGTCTTCTACTGATGCTCAGCCATACCCAAAGACTTAGGGGTCGCCTCAAGACATATCATATTACTACTTGCTACACGTACAACTCGACACGAGACCCAGATTGAATTTCTAGAAAGGAATCTAATGACGTTACTTGAACCCGAATATTTTGAAGAAACTTCGAGGCATTTAAGCATCGGTGCACGACCTAAGGAACATACTCACCCACACTGAGAAACCGTGAGATTAGTTATGTAGATTCTGTTTTGAGATGGCATAGATAAAGCACCGTTAGATGAAATTGAGTAGAACTTGAAGTGATCACGTTACATTGTGTAACATCCCGCCTTTTTCCTTTTACTTTCCGTTTAACTATTTTAAAGTCCCTTATATATTTATAACATCTTTCGTTAATACGCTTTTTAAATTATCTCGATTAGGTAATTCACGCACCCGATTCAAACTTGAGGGACTAAAATTGACACGGGGCAAACTAGTTGACTAGGTCAACTAGTCCACCCCAATCACCACCATTCAATCATCTCCATCTCTCTCTCTTTCTCTCTAGCAAGAACACACACATTTACCAAATTCATTCAATCATCATCTAAATTCGATCTAGGAGGCTTACAACAAAATAAATTACATATTCGTGATCCTCTCTTCATCCTCTTCATTTTGGTACCAACTTCATCTCGTTTGGGTAACATTTCTAAAACTCTAGATTTCTCTAAATTCGTGTTTTTGACTTGAAATGGTGTTAGTTAGTGTCTATGGCTCATTGTGACGTCGTGTATGTAAATTGTATGCTCGATCTAGTTATTCGGTGTAACTAGCATGAACACTTGAAATGGGTTAGTTTAATCTTTGATTTTGATTGAGTAAATGTTGTTAGATGTTAAACCCATTGTGTTAAAAGTGTTACTAGCATCGTTAGTTTCGTTTTGGTATGTTGGATGATATGAAAACCTTGCGTTAACATGATTATTGATTTTGTGATTCTTAATTAGGGTTTGATGAACCTTAAAATGAACTTTTGATGCATTGATTGCTTGTTAATGTTGTTAGTAAGTGTTAGGTTGTATTGTATGCTTGATTACCTACGAAATGGCGTATTGTATGTAGGTAGTAAGTTTCCAAATCATTTATATGTATTTATGAACTTAAATGCGGTTTTGGTTGTAGTAAGTGTTGAATTGATAGACGAAATGTGTTTAGTCGTTTTCCTCGTCAAAATACCTTCCCAACGGTGTATGATACATGTTCTAGGTGTTTTCGGTTAGCAAATTGTATTTGTTTGAGTTTTGGTTCGTGCATTTCTTTGTTGCAGCAAAACAGGGCCTGGATACAGATCTGGACGCTGTCCAGATTCTTGGACGCCGTCCAGCCCTTCAGACTTGGACGCCGTCCAGTATTTTGGACGCCGTCCAGGCCTTCAAAGCTGGACGCCGTCCAGACAATCTGGACGCCGTCCAGATACACTGGCAGGCTCTGTCTTCGCTGGTCATTTTACGGAAAATGTTTGCTATGCTATGGACCTCCGATTAACATGTAACTTGTTCTAACATGCTCATACATGATTAAAAACCTCAGAAAAATAGTTCGGGACCCGACCCGAACGTGTTGACTTTTTCGTTGACTTTGACCGACCAAAGTTTGACTTTTTGTCAAACTTAACCAAATAATTATGCAACCTTCCTAACTTGTTTCTATACTTGTATCTTGCATGAAACTTGACAATTTGATTTCACATGCTACATAATCGAGTCGTAACGAGCCGTAGGACTAATTGAACATCTTTGACCTATCGTGTTACCGTTATTAATACGACCTATTTGTTTAGGTCAAGACTAGCATTGTTCTTTGCACACGTTACTTGTCGAAGTACTTATTTACTCTTCCGCTCAAGGTGAGATCATCGTCCCACTTTTACCCTTTTGAAACTTACATTTGGGATGAGAAAACATAAACGTTCCTTTTTAACTAAGTGAACACAAGTACAGGAAAACAAACATTCTACATACGAGTTTAGAACAAAAATCCTCAATTCGATTATCATTAGTTACACTTGCCGGGTGTAAGCGAGAACTTATGTTATATGGCCATATGGGTTTTATAAACCCTCATTCAAACGGTTCGCTACCGTTTACGAATGAAATATATTTTCGAGAAACAGTGTATGTTCTAGCACTAAGGTGATGGGGTTCTATGGAAGGAATGTTAAGCATTGATAATTGGGTGCTCGTGAAACAAACTTTTGGAATGTATTACTATTATCTCATTGTTGCAAATCTTGTGGTTCACTTGTACTTACTTACTCAAACCTATGATTTCACCAACGTTTTCGTTGACAGATTTCTATGTTTTCTCAGGTCCTTGAACGATACATGATACATGCTTCCGCTCATTATTTTGATACTTGCATTGGATGTCGAGTATATATGCATACATGGAGCGTCTTTTGGCTACTTTTAAATTGTGTCGCATAAGTTTCATTTATACTTATAACTTTGTAACGTAACTTGTGGTGGAACTATTCTTGTAAACTTTGAACAATCTTTACATTTGAAATGAATGCGACATATCTTTTGGTCAAACGTTGTTTTAAAGACTTATGACCACGTAACGGGACCTAAGTAGACGGCGCCGTCAATGACGATTTTGTCGGGTCACTATACATTGACCATATGAAGTGATATTGGAATGAACGTACGATTTAGTACGATATAATGACGCCAGGCCAGCGTGATTATATTGAAGTAAATCATGCAGAAGTTCCAATGTTACTACATGAGGAATATGGGGGGATCCAGGGAAAATTTTGGCAGGGATCATTTGGGCATACGTATTATAGTCTGTTAAAGGTAGGGAGGAAATAACCACGTAGCCCAGATACTGTACAAAAAGTGCCTTGATTGCAGAATTGATAACCCGAATATTTTTTATAGATATCGACACCCTGGACATTTAAAGAGAAAGTTCTCATATAGGAAAAACTTTAAACTTACCTGCGGTAAAGAAATCATTAAGGAAACTTGCATGCATCCTGATTCTTGTTAGGGTACGTTTCGGCACAACGTTTTATTGTTTCGGAGTTGTTTAATACTAGAATGATAGAAACCTTACATCTAAGAACCTTAGCATCATCATGAATAATAAACCATCCACAACCATGGGAATTAAGTATTCTATAAGACACAAGCAAATGGTAAACTGAGGAAGATAGAGGAATAATTTAAAGTAGTACTTTAAGATTAACAGGTGGGTCATTTGGAGATGACCTCATATTAACCAAACTTGGGAGTTTTAATGTAGTAGTTGAAAAGGATTAGTTACCTACGTACAGGCATATGCTATTTGAGAAGATTGATAGAAATTTTCACAGTAGTACAGTAAGATTTGATTTGGGATGAACTTTAAGATTAACCTAATACTCATCAAGTTAGGAAGCTTTGATGAAATTGTTGGAACGAACTGACTTTCAAGGATGAAAGCAAAGGATATTTATAGTGAGAAAATTTTCCGTATACCTCGCAAGAATGGTGAAACTATTATGGGAAGAGATGTAGCCCGAAAACTGAACCTTATTAGTTACATGACAACAACCCGAAATCCCACAATGGAAATGGGAAGAGATTCATCACTAAAATACCAGAGACGGTAGGACATCACCTGGGTTATTATTAACCATCTCGCCAAAACTGCTCACCTTCTAGCCATGAAAGAAACCGATACAATGGACAAACTTGCACAACGATACTTAAAGGAAATTGTATTCTGTCACTTCAGCAATCCAAATTCTATATTGAAGATTTCCCAAGAATCTCATTTGATACTCATTCTTACACAACTCTAAATCCTAACGTATCACGAGGAATTTCTTATTTGATGATAACCACAACATCGTCCTTCTTACCTCGATATTAGTCATACCGGTTCGAAATTTTCCTAAAATCAATGAGTGGTTAACTCTCATCCTCATACTCTCCCATTCGTATCTCACTTATAAGCAAAAACTTCACACTTAAGCATTTTTGGTCAAAGGACTTATGTCCTACTAATTGTCGTCAAACACATATAAATTCAATAGTTTTTATTACCTCAAATATCACTCGCAATTTTCAAAGGTCTTTTACTCGATTCTCATCAACCTTTTCCAACTTGTAACCTCCGAAATATGAAATTTTGTTTGCCAAAACTTTACACACATTATTTTTACTGTGCTATCCTCTCAAAGCTTTATAAAAATAAATTTATTCTGTTTGCCATTCATACAATTTTTTTTTGAAATCATACCCGTTATATAAAATAAAGTAAATGATTACTTCTGATAAATACATATGAAACTTTACTTTCACTTTTACAAATCAAATCTTTCATTTAAAAGGGTATTATACTTTAAACGGTGCGTGTTGTACATAACCCTAACTTACTAAGAACTTCGTTCCTTCTCATACATTATCACCATAAACAATTTCTATATAACTTTCGTTGTTTATTATATAAAACTTTTTGTGTTATCCGTATCCAAGTCATCATAAGGGCTTTATAACCGTCAAAATGGAGAGATTCGTGTGTATGTGATAAAGGCACTGACAATCATGTCATGCAAGGCCTTCGGGCATCTGCTAACACTCAAACCATTCAAAACTATCGTGTTACCCCGTAGATTTATTTCACCACACCAGTTAGAACAATGCTCTTTCTTACATAACTCTAAGTCCTAACTCATTCCAAGAAACTCTCATCTAGTAATATTAACACCATCGGTATTTTGACTTCATTATTAGTCACAACCTGTTTGGCATTTTGCATATTTAAGAAGCAATTAACTTCTCACCCTCGTGCTCTATCCTTCATACCTCACCTTTTTTTAGCAACGGCCTCGCACGTGAATATTTTGGCCCAAAGACTTATGTCCTGATAATTACCAAAACAACATTTATGTCATTAGTTTTCATTACCTAGTAACTGGTCACCCAATGATTCAAAGCTTTTCCCACTCAATCTCTTTCAACTCGTAATCTTTGAAATACGAAAAACTATGTTTATCAAAATTTTTACACGTTGTTTATTTGTGCGGTCCTCACAAGATTTACAGACAATGAAAATACTAAAAACTTTTCGGTCACTTATACGATTTGTAAAATCATATATGTATAAAATTTATACTTACTTATTTTGATACTAAGTTATATCTGCAAATTATTTAAAACCCGCTCCTTTACCGAGTTATTCAGCTTAAGTCAAATGGTTTTGGTGCAAAATGGTACACGTTGTACCTACTTCTAAAGCTACTAGGAACTTCGTTCCGTTTACGTTGTCACAACAAACGGTTAAAGGTTTTGTTTTTTTAAAACTCCCTTAGTTGATGTTATTAAAGGTTTTCATACTAGACTACACCATGTAGGGGTCACACTTTTTCTCACCCTCCGTTAGAGATGAAACTTACTATTAAGATCCTTGTTAAAAACTCTTGAGCCACTTTGGATGGCGGTTTTATAAAATTTGTTAGAAAATCTTTGCACCCATAAAATGTTCTTTTAAAGCTAGACATGACAAAATCGCGGGCCGATACATCAGTTTCCAGGGTACACTCAGTGGTCACCCCATTGTAGGACAGGCACTAGGTGAGTTTCTACTCTCAAAGATTTCACGGCTAAACGCAACACCCTCGTAAACATCATCTCTATGAATCAGTATATTGAGATACCAAAATCATTTTGGAGATTCTTTTCACTCGGAATAAATCATTCTTTAGGACCAAGAGTTCACGTATCTTCTCATCCGCTCGTTCCCTTAAGTACACAGATAAATTCAGAACGAACCACTCGAAGAGTTCACTCTCACACCTTTCATGCGACTTTCTTTTGGGAAATGTAATATAAGACACCTTGAGAACCTATTAATCTCGTTATCCCTTTTGGGAAGAGACTGCTTAAAACATCTACGACACTCAGGTGGATACTCTATATATTTCTTCCTTCATTGGTTGCAACTGTATGTTGCTCTAGTTAACGTTAACCCTAGCTTCAACATGTAGCTGAAAGGATGAAGTTACATTGCGGAACTGTGTTTTCATTTCATCCAAGGATAGGTTTACCTGCAGTATGGTAAACTAGGTGATATCCCTCGTTGTTCGTTCAGACCGTTCTGAAGACAATATAAATAATTATGGCTTGCAAGTCCGACTGGTCACTTTCAGCTAAAATTTCGATTCACTTACTCAAATGAAACGTTCTTAAATATCGAGATCCTTATGCCTATGGCCTCCTCCCAAAATCAAGGGGTTTCGAAAAACCCGTGGCTAACACTATCCAGATGTCAAAGCGCATGGTTGTGATCACCATGATTTCCATACTACCTGTCAGCTTATGTTACGACATACACGCTCAATGTTTTGGATGAGCTTAGAATAATTCATGATGCATTTCACGCATCCAACTTACCGAAGATGCCTGTAAGGCTAAACACACCATCATTCCTTTTATGGATATACATTCAGATAACATACTCAGATTAATTGGAAATGGAATCAACTTGTTGATCTCCTAGGACAGGAAGCTTAATTACTGGCATATACCCGTTCTTACTTTCATACGCCGAATTACCTTTCAAGGTAAATAACTTACTTCTGAGCCCACGAATCCCACGGAACTTTGATACGCCCCTTCTTATTCGAATACGGTACCATAGTTGGTCACACCTTAAAATTTCGGGACGAAATTTTCTTTAACAGGTGGGTAATGTAACGACTCTGGATTTTCCAACGTTTATTTATTAATAATTATTATTAATACTTATGATTTAATGAATGTATTGTTTATATACATTTACTTGTTACCATACTTGACTTTGAATGCCCGAAACGTCTTTGTGACACACGAAACTTTCACGAATAATATTTTTTGATATTATTTACATTCATGATTAAGTTTTATTAATCATTTTAATTAACTATGGTTATTAGTTAATTACTTGGGCTCTGTTGGATCAAATTACCACAAACTTGGAACTTGGGCTTTATATTTGTACATGGACTTAAAGAGCCCATCCTACTTCTTAAATGGACTTATTAGCCCATAAGACTTGTAAGTATTACCTTAGGATTTAACTAAATGGATTAAGTCACTTAAAGGAATCTAGTTACCATAATCCCCATGCAAGCACATCTTTTATCCAACTTTTGAAGGCTTTTACATGCTTAAACTTGTGGTCACTCCCCTTCCCCCTTATTCCTTGCAAACCGTCACTTTGGGTAGTAAAGGAGGGGTTTTGTTTTCAATTTTTCCTTACTACTCTTTCACTAGTTCATTCACTTTCTCACACACACAAATTACTTCTCATTTTCCTCTCAACTTTTACTCTCTTTTTCTCTCAAATTTGTAAGTAACAAGCCTTGTTTTCTCTTCTTCTTTTCTCATTAAAACTGTGACCAAGCACCCATATCATCATCATTCCTTGTTGTTTGTTGTTACTTGTTCTTTGATTAATAGTTACTTACTTGTTGTTAGTTGTTCTTTACTAGTTACAAGAATCAACTCTCTAGTTTATTCTTCATTTTATCTTGTTATAACAAGAACAACAAGAACATAAACTTTCTAGTTATGTTCTACACTTGTTAATTTTAAAAGATTTAAGGTTCATGTGTTGTAAATCATACTTGAAGTTCATGAAGTAAACTTTAAAGTTTACTTTACTTAAAGATCAAACCTTGGTTGAATCTTTAAAAGTATGAACAAACCATGAACAAATTACTTGTTTATTTAGTTTTACTTGCACTTTAATTTTATGATTTTGGTTGTTGTTGGTCAAGTACTACAAGTTAGTCTTGATCTCATATCTCTTGGAACTTAAAGTTAACTTAAAAGTTCAAGAACATGTAAATAAGTTTTCTTTAAATATAACTTTGTATACTTATGCTTGATCTAGACTTTTGAGTCTTGGATCTTCAAGATCTAACTAAGAACTATGTTCTACATCTTAAGATCTTGATTAGTTAGTTTACTTTCAAGTTTGTAACTTATTATTAGTTTTAAAGTTCATGTATGTGTTAGATCTAAGACTTTGATGTAACTTTGGTTCTTCAAAACACTTACAACTCAAAAGTGAAGTTGTGCTACATGTCTTGGACTTGCACAAGGGTTATGATGGTCAAAACTTGGTAAATATGATGTAAACACATCAATGAGTTGTACACTTGAAGCTATTGGCATCAAGGATGAGAACCATGATGAACATCAAACACCAAACCCACCGGAACCCATTATTTTTCTGCTTACTGTTCTCTGCCTACTGTTCTGCTATTTCTGTAACAGACCATTAGACCTGGGATGCTGTGATTATGATTTTCAAATAGATATTTCCGAGTAGATAACTTTTCATATAGGACTCGTCTTAATCCGAGTTACGGTTTAGGATTTATGGCCCTCCGATCGTCACTATGTCCTTTAACGTTGTGCAGAAATTTCTGACCTACTCGTATTTAGACCGTCGCCACGGTCAAACGAAGACGAGTTTGCTTCTGTAAATTTTACCACACTTAAATGACTCATATACGGAGCCATGGCCACTGGTCTCACCTTAATTCAGTAAGGGTAGAGGCCGTGGTGACTGATCGAAGTCAGCCTTTGTTTTAAACTACTTTCATAAACGAAACCTACTTTACGCCTTTTGCTTGATGATGAATGATGATGACCTTTATGACCTTAAATACATACTTTTAAACCTATTAAGACGATTTACTGACTTAGTACTATTTGCCTTAGGTTGAGGACCTTCGGACCGATTACTTGCACACCTTTTCTGAACCGACTTTACGACTACATTATCATTGTGAGTTATAGCATCCGTTTTTACTTTAACTATTTTGGGAACTGAGAATACATGCGCATTTTACGTTTTACATACTAGGCACGAGTACTTAAACTTATATATGTGTGGGTTATACAACGGCGTAAACATTCCCTTTAGCTCGGTAACGTTTAGTCATTGGTTTTTGAACCGGTGAACGCGAATCTTAGATATGGATCCATAGGGTTTGACATCCCCACTCGGGCTAGTAGCGCTAGCATTTAACGGGTGTTTAATACTTCGTATACATACGCACTTGCCAAGTGTACTTTCAGGGGGTATAAACGTTAAGTTAGTTACCAAGTGCCCACGGTTAAACATATACTTTATCATACTGATTGGATTACTGCTTTGAAATGCTCTTTGTAGCACTGAAATCTCGTGGCCTACTTACATTACTGTTATACTTACACTATAGCTCACCAACCTTTTTGTTGACGTTTTTAAGCATGTTTTTCTCAGGTGCTTAAGGATACTTGCTTCCGCTGTTGTACTAGTCTTGCTATAGACACCCGCTGCTTTAGAGATGTCACTGCATGAACGTTTATTTGCATTCAAACACTATTACTTTTGAAACAATGATTTGTAACGACCTATGGGGTCACGTACTATTATTCATGCTTGCTATTCGTAGGAACATACTTTGGTTGTAAAACATTTGACGTTAGTTATGATGTCACCTTTTAATATGAATGCAAACTCTTTTTGAAATCGCATATAGTACTTAACCTTGTAATGATCCTGTTGTCGATGGTCCGTACATGTTGATTTAGTACGGGGCATCACACTCAGCATGACTTACTGTAATATAATCACGTTGATCAAGTGTCATTATATTAGACTAACTCATGCATCAGTTCCCAACATTACTTCAATAACATTCATATTTTAAGCTCGAAAGTTTACAGAATATAGAAACTAACAATTTCTATATGATGAAACACTGATAGCGCGAATAGATTAATGATTTCAGATAAGAATAGTTATGAAAATATTTTCAGAAATATGGAGGATATTTATAATGAAAGATACGATGATATCTTGGAATATCTAAGATCGGAGGATGGTGAAGAATATCCACCACAAGGGTTTAGAGTAAGGAGCAAAATATTTGCTAAAGGCTTCATCAGGCATTGAATCATTTGTATTTTTTGAAGGCACGTTTAGTCTTTGTGATTTGTCCGCGGCTTCCTTCATAGTTTCGCATAATCCGCTTTTTGGTACTAAATTTTCTATCGAGCGTTCCCAACATTCCATTCTTTATTATCAAACTTTTGACCGTTTAGACCATCTACGGTTTTGTTGTTTCCTCTGCGTTTAATGCTACCATATCTGATTCATCGGTTATCAATCCGAGGTGGTTTCAAGAGAATTGTGTTTTTAGATGATTAAATGCTGATGATAATATGGTGGAATATAAAAGGTTCCCCGGTAATAATAAAAGAGCACGCACATATATCGAAGTTATAATAAGGTTATTTCGTATGAAAAGTCAAAGTTGACTTGTTGGAGATGTGACAAAATTTGGTAATTTGAAAAAAAAATTCGATGTTATTTTCGATAATAACAATGCCTAAATAGCTAGCACAGATATGTGTTAAACGTTTACTCAGTTTCTGAGAGTTTTTCAGGTGTATAACTATATGCATCAGTCTTTTCTTTCGTAGATGAAGTGCGGTTGATTCATCCTCTCGATTGAGGTGTTTTCAAGAATCATGAAAAGTTTGAATGCAGATTGTAATCGTCAAGATACAAATGAGGTTTAAGATGAAATCAAGTGGCAAATTTGAAGAAATGTTTAGTTTCATATGTTATAGTCAATATTTTAATTCATTTTAATTGTCCAATGTTGGTAGTCCACAGTTAGCAGTCCAATAATTCATATATAGTTTAACATATAATATTCGAATTAATTAATACGTATCGTGACCCGTGTACATGTCTCAGACTCGATCACAACTCAAAGTATATATATTATTTGAGAATCAACTTCAACCCTGTATAGAGAACTCGATCATTACTGCATATAGAGTGTCTATGGTGATTCCAAATAATATATATAGATGTGTCGATATGATATGTCAAAACCTTGTATACGTGTCCCGATATTTAAAGTGCGTAAAATAAATAACAGAAAATAAATGACGATAAATAAAATTGCGATAATTAAATTGCGATAAATAAACTGCGATAAATAAAATATAATCAGTTAGCTAGGAACAGTTAGCTGGAAACAGTTAGCGTGGATTCTTAACAAAACTTTTCATAGTTACTTTGTTTGTTTCTATCAAATTTTTATTTCGTCAAATGTGTCCTTCATTATGCCACTTGTTGGATTTTGATAGATTAAAATCCAAATATGAAATTGAATGAAAATGGTTATTCTGTGGTGAATTAGATTCGTATATCTGTGGATGTAAGTAGGATGGTAATTGACCGTTGAATCAGATTCGAAGAATGTACAGTGTAACTTATTAATGTGAAATCTAAATATTCCTCGGGTATTACCTACCCGTTAAAATATTTTCATCATTAACAGTTTGTACAAAAGAATTTTTAATTACAATCTTTATGAAAATATATATACATATATATTTTCTTCAGATGTAATCATGGATTTAATGAGTCAATATGATATTAAACTCATTTGATTTACCGTTAGAACAAGAATATATAATCTCTAAAACATTAGAGATTACATAATCGTCATGTCGAACGAAGATAAATGTTGTAGAATGATTCGTAAAACGATGATTATACTCGAGGTACAGAATGAGATGTTGAAGCATGGATTGTTGAAACTTGGGTTGTTGGTGGTACTGGTGCCATTGGTACTAAGGCTGGTGATGTTACTGGTGTTGGTGATACTGCTGGTGCTTGCAAATTGTATACCGTGCTCTCTAAAGTTAATACTCGAGCTCGGAGTTCTCTAACTTCTTCTACTAACCCTGGTTGATTATCAGTGTGAGGTAGAGGTCGGATATCTTCTCTAGTTCCGTTAATGGTAGCTTCAAGATGAAAAATTCTTGCAAATAGGGTATAAACGGTGTTGCGAACGGGTTCGCCTGTGAGCGGGTCAAGTACTCCAAGGTTAGGTGGTAGTTTCGATTCATGATATGGAGTACCTTCTTCCCTTCTCCATAGGGTGAGTATGTCGCGAACCCACCCCCATTTTCTCCAGTAATCACGGTAGTTGATTGGTTGGTGTGCTCCTGTCATGCTGTCTTCGGAGTTAGAGGAACTTGGTCGATTCGTAGAGGCCATCTTACGCGATCTCAGGAAAGATTTTTGGTATGAAGAGTTTAGTGACATCAATTGATAGTTGGATGGTATTCTCAATGCATAATTTGCATAGATATATATATATATAGTACCAGGATCCCTTAAATTAAGGAGAAATTTACGAGAGATATCAGGCAAGGTCTACAGTAACAGATACGCTAAGATATGAATTGTCAGATACGCTAAGATATGAATTTTGTCTATACACTATTCATGCAGTTAATGCAGTAAAACGTGTCTAGACTAAGAATAATGAGTAGGTAATTTCCTAAGGATGATAAGCAGATGATTTTCGACAAAAATGATAAGAAAAACTTTTGACATGCAGACACGGTCGAAGTCCAGACTCACTAATGCATCCTAATGACTATCAGTTATACACACTAATGCAAGACCTGGTTCGCTAAGACCACCGCTATGATACCACCTGTGATGACCTGTCCTAATCCATCTGGATGAAATCTTCAACAGTTGGTCCCATTGCGAGGTTCTGACCTCTATATGCCATGAACGACTCCATGTAATATGAGCAAATGCACAGCGGAAGATTTCTTTCATACCTGAGAATAAACATGCTTTAAAGTGTCAACCAAAAGGTTGGTGAGTTCATACGTTTATCATAAAATAATAAAATTCATCATTTTGATAGACCACAAGATTTAAATCCTGCATGGTACAAATGGGCCCGAATCCTATACCCACCTGTAATGTACATGCAATATCTTTTAAATATAGTACACCTTTCTCGTGTACGAAATCATCTTTCATAAATCTTAGTAACCGTACACATATCTCGTGCACAAAAATAACATACACATAACCTGTGTATAAAATCATTCTCTCGATACATAACATTCATATTTCATTCATTGCTTGGCTTGGTAACCGACCTTAACATATAATGCGCATAATAATATCCCCAAAATAGAACATCTCATCTGTATAATAATCATATAAACTTCGAAGTACTAAACACCACGCCCACTAGCCCTTTCGTCTAGTGAACACTCTGGGTGGGGATGTTAAACCCGGTAGCTACCTTTAGGATTCGCGTGAATTAGGGCCATACCCGTTTCTAATTCTTAGGTTACCAAGCAATAATAATCAGTGGAAATATTCACAACAATTAGTGGCAATTATAACGTCCAACTAATTCAATAATAATCCACAGAACTTCTGTCTGCATAATAATTCATTCGAGGAATGTTTTGCTTGTGTCTATCTCGTCAAACATTTATAAAAGTATTTCATGTAATCACAGTTCAAAATATATTTCAAAAGCATTTAATAAAACAGTTGTAAAAACAGCGCATGTATTCTCAGTCCCAAAAATGTAAAGAGTAAAAAGGAGCAAATGAACTCACCTAATGTATTTTGTAGTAAAAATACATATGACGACATTGAACAATACAGGGTTGGCCTCGGATTCTCGAACCTATATCATTTATATATTAACACATATATTTAACATGTAATTATATATTACTTATTTAAAATAGTAAGGTAATATTTACATAGTTATCATATATGTATTTGATATATTTTTACATAAATAACTTGTGGTTTGTTAAAATAATGATTTTAATAATACTAAAATAGTGTTGGTAATAATAATAATTAGGTTTAATAATGAAAATATTAAATTTTGATAATAATACTAGTTGTTTTATTTGTAGTAATAATAATAATGATAATAATAATATATTGAAAAAAATGATACTTATAATAATGATAATATTAGTAATAAAAATAAAAATAATGATAATAATAATAATAATATTAAAAAAATCATGTTTAATGATAATAATATTAATGATAAAAATAATAATAATAATAATACTTTTAATAATAATACTAATAATAATAATAATAATAATAATAATAATAATAATAATAATAATAATAATAATAATAATAATAATAATAATAATAATAATAATAATAATAATAATAACAACAATAAGAAAAGTAATACTACCTTAAAGTGATTTAATAAGCTTCCTTAAAAAAAAACATTATTGGCACAGCCCAGGTTTGAACCCCAGACCTCTAGCTTAAATACAACACACTCAACCATTGATCCATTTGTTACTTCCTGAATTTATCTCGTACTTTTATTTATTTAGTATATAACACGCGGTTTTATCATCCTCATTACATCACCATCTTTATGATCATTATCATCATTTTAAACTATCAACTAATATCATCATCGTTCTATTCGTTTTCGTATCAATACTTATACAATTCATCATCCATCATCAAATCAAACTTTTGAGTTTTTAGCCCAAATAGAGAATTGAATTATAAGGCCCGACAGGAGATGTAACTTACCCTCGGCCCAATAACAAAAGTTTAAGCCCGATACATTTATTTGTGAATTATATGGAATGATATTTCTTGTCGGTGTGGTAAACAGCAAAAGATAAAATAACAAAAAGAAACCACCATCCACTTCCTCTCTTTCATCGTCATTTATATAATTCATCTTCACAAAATCGTAAAACAATATTTCCATCATTCATGGATCATTATTTAATAGTTTCCTCATCGTCTTCTCTATTGCATCCGAACAGAAAAACGAAAAGTAACAGCAGCAAGTTGCAGGTCTGTGACTTCAAGGGTGTTTGAAACCGAAACGATATAAACATAAAAAAACAAGTAAAGGTTGTGTGGTGTTGAACGGTTTCTACGAGATATAACTAGGAGAGTGGGAGAGTGAGAGTGGTGGTTGATGGTGAACTATTCTGGAAGGTGGTCGGTTTTCAAGGTGATTGGCGAAGGTGATGTTTTAAATGGGTTTTAATGGTGGTTGTTCTTGTCTTAGAAAACAGAAACGCATATGGGGTGCAAGGTGTTGAACGAGGAGGGGGAGGATGGTGGTGCTTCGAGTGTGTCGAGCAATATAAAAACAGGAGGTATTGGTCGATGGTGGTGATCAAGTTAATTATTAAGATGGTGTTGGAAGTGGTTTATCAAGGGTGTAATATGTGGTTATTTTGTATCGATATAAACAAAAAGAAACATGAAATAGGTTTAAGAGAGGGATGTTGGTGATGGTTCGATGGTTAGAAGAGAAGGACAAAGATGGTTTATGGTGAAGTGACGGTTTTAAGATGGTCTCCGGTGGTTGCTAAGATGAAGTAGAAAGGTAGCATGAGGGAGTAATATAGAGAATAAGAGAGATGGTAAGTAAATGGGTGTGTTCGTGTATCCTCCCATATCATACGCATCTGTAATATATATATATATATATAATAAATATATAGTAATACTAATAGATTGAATTAGGTAGTGGAAACATAACGAACAACAATCACAGTAATTTAATTATCAATCAATTTAAAATAGTAAGCAGCATCTTATTTGTCATTTAACTACCGACGGTTTTAATAGGCATAGTATTTGGTACTCCGATGATAATCAGTGGCGGATAGAAGGTTTCAGAAAAATTCCAAATTTTTAATTAAACTATATTTATTAATTTTGGTCATTATGGTATAAAATTCAATCATTAACTATCAAATAAAAAAATACATTAATTATTCTCTCCCAATCCCAAGTAAAATATAAAAAGTTTCTAAAATTCAATAAATAGTTCCTAAATACATTTTTAATAAGCCTAAAATTTATATTATTCATTTTCGGATCACCGTTTATTTTAAAATTACATAAGTTCATTTTTTTAACTCGTTTTCTATCATTCGAATGACAATTGAGCCTTACCGTCGTTTACTAAATAATTTCAAAATCACTAAATATATATTCTATACACTTTATTTATATGTATATATACTTTCTGAATAATATTTATTATATATTATTATTATTTACATAATTAACTCTAACAACTACAATATATAATATTTCCTATTATTATATATATACATATCTATTTACAAGCAATGGTTAGTGAATCATCGGGAACAGTCGAAGGTCACATGAAAATATGAAAATAATTCAAACTTTTTGAGACCTAACTTTACAGACTTTGCTTATTGTGTCGAAATCATACAAAGATAAGGTTTAAATTTCGTCAGAAATTTCCGGGTCATCACAGTGGATTTCCTGCTGATTTTAGAAATGAATTTTCTAGATTTTTCGTCAACCTACAGCTGGTCTGGACGACAACTTCCTGACCTAAATCAAGAAGCGCGTGTCTTTTTCGGAAGACTTTATTTCCTTCATTTCTTTTTCTAGAAGACTTTACTTTCTTTTAAATCAAGTGGCACATTTCTTTCAAATATATTATAAGAAATCGGGTAAAACTGATTAAAATTGTCCAAAACAAAAGTACCTTCAATTATTTGTACAAAAATATGTGATTTAAATAACTTGGTAAATTCTTCTCACACTTAGCTTTTATTTATTTATTTCTTTGCCTTTTTATTCTCCTTTATTCCATTTTAAATGAATTCAAGTGTTTTGGGTTGTTTCTCAATTTATGTCCTTTCCAAGGTAATAATAATTTCGGTGTTAATACCTAGTTTTATTGTTCATAAATATGTATAAACATGATTTTAAGTTCATTTAGTTGAAATTTTTTCAAATTTTCACAAAATTTGGCAATTAAACCAAGTGTAAACCCGAGAGAATTTATAACCCTTCCCCACACTTGAGGTCTTGCAATGCCATCATTTACAAGAAATCAGTAAAAATTTAAATTCATGAGGGCGATTAGCGTAGAAAAATGATTAAGATTTACCAGAGTTTCCAAATATATTGTTCGTTGTTTGAATGATAAATGGTGCACATCATTTGCTCATTCCTGCAGTTATTATATCACATTTTATATTTTGCATCTTGTCGTCAAAATTAATAGCTTTTGCCGAACTTAATGTCAGTCTTTGAAAGTGCGCTGTTTTACCCTGTTTTGTACATAATATAAACTACAAACAAAAATATACATACTTTTTTTTTCTTTTTATCAAAACCTTAACTTAATAAAACAAATAAATGATAAATTTAAAGTTTTGTTTTCCTTTTTATTTAGGTAGAGGTAGTTTCGGTACATTTACTTAGTCCGTCCCTCGACAAAATTTTAAATTTTCGTTTTAAAGCGATTGTTTTAAAAGCAAAAATTTTTGGTTTTTTTTTATTTTTAATTTTTTTTGGTATACTTTAGATCCATAATATTAAAAATAATGATAATAAAATTTTTCGCCCCGCCCTCCGGTAAAGCAATTTCGATTCTATGATCAAGTCTTTAACTTACGACGAATTTTAGAAATCATTTTTTTAAACTTAGTGAAATAAAGTAAATTTTGTTTTTTTATTCACACAAAACTTAAATTTAAAAAGCATATTAATTTCATATAAAACCTACAAAATAAAAAAAATTCAGAATGGGGGGAGAAAACTGGTTCTTTAGTGTCTGCTAGTGAAAAAGACCAATCGGATTCCATTCTCGGAAACTACACGAGAACAGAACAACTAACTCTAGACAGCATTTTTTTTCTTGGAACATTTGAATCTCCCCACACTTAGGTAGCCGTGGTGTCAAAATTGTGGTTAACTTCATTGTCAATTTCTCTTGGACCATAATCAACTTGCATATCTGTGACTTTTGCTTTAAGCCATTGGTCGGATTCCTGTGTAATATCCACAAATTCAACTAGTTTCACCTTTTCTTTAGGCGATAGATTAGATACTAACCGATTACATAACTTAAAGTTCCCCTTGGTTCTAGCATCACGAATCCGTTTAATAAGTTTCTTCATTGAACTGTTAATAACGGGGTCATTTAATTTCGCATCAACAATGAGGTTCTTTGCTATCAAGTCATCATTAGGTGTTACTCCATCTTCCCCACACTTAGGCGTTTTATTATTGCTAAGCACTACCGTTAGAGTTGGTAAAACAATATGGTTCTTACCAATCGTTTTTATTAGTTCAACGGTTTTGGTTGGTGGAGATTTAGACTTTCGAATCACAAAGGTGATTGATTTTTCACCATCACTAAGTGTCATTCTACCCTCTTTTACATCAATTAACGCCCCGGTGGACGCTAAGAATGGTTGACCTAAAATTAGAGGAATGTTTGAGTCATCTTCTATGTCAATGACAATAAATTCGACTAAAAAGGTTAAATTACCCACTTGAATGGGTAGGTTATCAGCAATTCCAACTGAGTGCTTAATGGCTTGATCAAAGAGTCGAACACTCATTTCCGTTGGACTTAACTCACCCACTCCTAATCTCTTATATAATGAAAGAGGCATAACACTCACACTCGCACCTAAATCTGCTAGTGCATCATACATGACATAATCACTAAGTAGACAAGGAATAATAAATTCACCCGGGTGCTTAATGGGTGCTTAATGGCTTAATGGCTTAATGACATAATCACTCATGTCAGCAATTCCAACTGGGTGCTTAATGGCTTGATCAAAGAGTCGAACACTCATTTTCGTTGGACTTAACTCACCCACTCCTAATCTCTTATATAATTAAAGAGGCATAACACTCACACTCGCACCTAAATCTGCTAGTGCATCATACATGACATAATCACTAAGTAGACAAGGAACAATAAATTCACCCGGATCACCCAACCTGGGTGGAAGTTTTGGTGGAAATGTCTTCACCGGGTTTACTTTTACGGTTTTTATTTCTTGCACTTTCTTATTCTTCTTCTTCTTTCCAGAGGTATCACAAACTTTATTACCTATTACTTGCTCATACTCAACTCCTTTTCTTGGAAACGGGATGGGTGGTCTGTATGGTACAAGCACTGGCTTTACATACTCGGGTGGTGGTGGTGGTGTAACTTCTTCATCGTTACTCACATTTAAAACCTTCCCATCTTTTGATGCTGGTTTTTCAGAATTCGTTGAAACCATGTTAACATTCTCATTCTGAGGATTTACTTCAGTATTACTTGGTAGCTTTCCTTGTTTCCTCTCACTCATTATGCTAGCAAGAGTACCTACGTGTTTTTCTAGATTCAAAATGGAAACTTGTTGAGTTCTTAATGACGGATCAAACCTCTCATTTGTTTAGGTTTGAGATGTAATAAATTGTGTTTGAGATTCCATTAGCTTTGCCATCATTTCTTCTAGATTTGGATTTTTCTCTTCGGTTTGTTGTGATAGTTTATACAAGCCAGGTCTTTGTTGATTGAAAGTGTTGTTTTGAGTTAGTTGGTTATTCGGACCTTGTTGGTTGTACGAGTTATTGTTGGGTCCATTTGGATTGTAAAAAATATTTTGATTTCGATTGAAGTTTGGCCTTGGCTGCTGATAATTATTTTGATAATTATTTCCTGACCTTTGGTTCATGTAGGAAACATTCTCACGTTGTTCCATGGTTTGCTCAATGTGACAATCTTTCGTTAAGTATGGTCCACCGCATTGCTCACAACTGATTCGTATTGCGTGAATATCTTTAGTCATCTTTTCCATTCGTCTCTTGAAATCATCTATTTTTGCGGAAACGGAATCAAAGTCATGGCTAGAATCGGCTCTAGCCGCTTTAGATGAACGAAAAATGTCTTTTTCCTGATGCCACTCATGCGAGTGGGAGGCTGTATTATCAATAATTTTGTGAGCTTCGATTGCGGTTTTCTTCATAATGGAACCACCAGCTGCTGTGTCGATGTCTTTTCGTGTAGCAACTTCGACACCTTGGTAGAATATTTGTACTATTTGATAAGTGTCTAAACCGTGATGAGGACAGCCTCTCAACAACTTTCCGAATCTTGTCCACGCCTCATATAACGTTTCATTTGGCTTTTGCATGAACGTAACAATTTCTCCTTGAAGTCTCACGGCTTTAGATGCCGGAAAAAATCTTTTAATAAATTTCTCAACTAAAACATCCCATGTATCAATCGCTCCTTCAGGTAATGATTCTAACCAATCTTTTGCTTCTCCCTTTAAAGTCCAGGGAAACAACATGAGATAGATCTGTTCATCCTCAATTTCTCTGATTTTAAATAGAGTACAGATCCTATTAAAGGTTCGAAGATGTTCTTTTAGATCGTCTTTTGGTGTACCGCTATATTGGCATTGATTAGTTACCATGTGTAGGATTTGTCCTTTGATTTCATAATCTGGCGCATTAACATCTGGTCGAATAATGACGTGACCTTGGCCAGTGCGTGTGGCTCTCATTTGGTCTTCCATACTTTGAGGTTCTGTTACTTCCATAATTGAATTTGTTGAATACAAATCACTAGAGAATTCTGATTTAACGGTTTGTGGTTCAGGAGGAATGATTATTGGTTCGGGATCTTGAAATTGTCCTTGAATATCCTCCGGGTTCCCAATTGTGAAGTCAGGTTCAAAAAATGGATTATCAGAAATTAGAATTAGAGTACTTGTTCGACTAGATGATGATTCTAAAGAAAAACCAACATCGGCAAAATTAGCTAGATGTCTTGATCGGGTTACAGGTGGTGAACGTATGAAAGGTGGTGAACGTTTTGCTCGGTGCATTCACTAAATATCTTATTAGTTATAAAGATAAAAATTATATAAGATATCAAATTAATAGACTTTGCTGATTTTGCCCACGATTCGAATAGTCAATAGATGCAGCAGGTAGCCAAGATCCTTTAAATCGGAAAAACCACAACTCGCCACTAACAAATCTAACTATTACTACGAACCAGAAAATTGGATGTCTATTAATTTAATCGCTTACAATAATTTTTCGTTGAAATTTTGAAATAAAAATCTATGTCCTATAAACTAGAGCGTAGAAATGAAAAAGAAAAAGCGCGTCGAAAAACGTCGAAAAATAAGAAAGAAAACGTCGAAACTTAAAAGTCTAAAAACTAAATCTAAAAAGTTGCGCCTAAAGGTATTAAGGCTTAAAAGGAATTCTATTTCGAAAACGGAAATAAAGTTAATTTAGGCATTAAAATATATAAACTGCGTCGCAAAATTCTAAAGCGCCTAAATGTTAATTCTAAAGAAAAAGCACTTAAGGGATTTTACGGCAAAACCTAAAGACTAGAAATATAAAAATAACTACAGCAAAATACTAAACTTAAAACTATATAGCGAACGATAAATATTACGAAATAAACGATAAAAATACAAATTATAACTAAAATGATAAAAATACAAATTTTATAAAGATATTATTTTTATATTATTATTTTATAAAAGTATATATATATATATACATATATATATATATATATATATATATATATATATATATATATATATATATATATATACATACATATATATACATATATACATATATATACATATATATATATATATACATATATATATATATATACATATATATATATATATATATATATATATTAGAGAAAGGGGTGATAATTGAGTTGGTTTGATTAGAAAACATGAAAGTAGTGAGGTGGGGTGGTGGTTAGGGTCTCGGTGATGGTTCAATGGGATGGAGAATTCGAATGAGTTCATCCATTATGTAAGAATCATCGTTATGTAGAGTGTAACGACCCGACCAAAACCGTTATTGACGGCGCCGTTAACTTAGGTTTTGGTCGGGTCGTTACAAGTGGTATCAGAGCGTTGGTTGTAGGGAACTAGGATGTGCATTAGTGTGTCTGACAGAGTCGTTAGGACGCATTAGTGAATCTAGACTACAACCGGATAGTTAGCCATTGCATTCTGACATACATTTGCTATAGATAGCACTTACTTGACTACTTGTGCATTATACTTGAATCATTCTTAGGCAAACTATTTAATGGTACCCAACCTTCATCATACGAACTCGTATTCCGCCACTTTTTGGTAATACACGCGAATTCAAAGTTTATACGCGTACGGATGACCACGACTTCGTTAGTCACTCTAGTTCGGGAATTCTGACTCCTTGGTTGTTATTCACCCCGTCTCATCTTACAATCCATGAGTATTGTAAAGTCACTGTCACTACTCTAGATGAGTATCGTCATCACTATTTATCGCTACGGTTGCGTACTACTCGCTATCATGACTCGTTACTCTTTTCATACCTAACTACGTTATTGTCTGATTCGAACCGCATTGACGTTAACAATCAATTATACACTTCCCTCGGGGAACGCTTCCTTAGATTTGCAGAAATTCTTTCGATTTAATACGAGTCACGTTTGAGACGTCGTTACATGTTGTTCATTTTAGATTTTCGCGATGACACGAACTTGAAGCTATAGAGTGATGTGGGAATGGAGGTATGAGTTAGCGTAATATAACGACACTCGATCAACGTGGTTATATTACGGTAAGACATACCAAAGTTCTAGTGACGCGTGATGGTGGTTAGACTCGATCAACCTAAACATCACCATGTGCCATGTACATGACTTCATCCTTTCATGTTTGGACATCCGAAAACTCCGAGAATATTGATAACAACCATACCGGGGACACCCCTTCGACTTTTGTCGAACTATACTTATGCTTCCGAACGAATTACCGATTCCTCTCGACTTCAACCGTATGTTACACGTGTATACTATCTCGTCCTCGCACAGTCTTATTGACTAATTACGATTTACTCGTTATGCTCGCACCGAGGCGGAAACTTCTTTTGCATCACCCTCGTACTTCCGGTTCAGGAGGTCCTTATTCTAAATTCCCAATGGAGAGAGACTCTCCACGTTATACTAGTATTCACCTCGAGGGTGAATAGTTCCGAAGAACGTTTTTCTTTTAGAAACCGATGAGGACTTGCCCCGACGAACGTTTTTGGAAACTGATAAATCTTCCGCGACGCGAATTTTCTTGAGAAACTTGTCCTAACAAACTTGTTCAAATATACCTTACGGAATGTACTCCGTTTCGGACCGAGACCCTCGTTTCACTTCTAGATTTTGGAGTACCTTACAAAAAGCCTCGGGACCGCGTTTAGACATGAGTACCGCGTGCCATCCACAACCCGACGGACCGAACAAACATGCGATTTAAACCTTGGAAACCATAATACAAGTTTGTATTACCAACTTCAAATTTACTTGAGAAAAGTATTTTCCTTAAACCGAATCCTCGTACTACAATGATTTTCATTCGAGTTTTAACGTCACACCTTTTGAAACCACATGTGACCGGAAACGTCACTCTCCTTTTGTCGAACCAAGTAAACGATGACCAATTCACCGGGACCGGGATTATTCATGAGCAACCGAGAAAATTTATTCATATTCAGGTAAAACCCTACGCGACTCGTAATCACCAAGAGCTACGCCGATGTTAGACGTAAACATTTCAAATTCCACGTGGGAAACCGTGTCACGTTAAGAGTCGCATCTTGGAAAGGTGCAATCCGTTTCGGGAAACGTAGGAAGCTAAATCCGCGATATTTTGATCCTTTAAATTCTTGGGGTGTTTTGGACCCGTCGCTAGCCGTTTAGACTTTTCCGACTCATTTTGGGTCTCCGTTTATCCTACATTCGATGTATCAACTCAAAGACGTGTTTTGCGAAACGAGAACTTGTTATCTCCTTTGATGAACTCACTATCGACGATAACCCTCACTTCCTAGGAGGACCGGTTGAAACCATAAATCGTGAAGCCAAACCTTAAAACAACACATGATCCCGACCGTCAAAATTCGTTGAAATACCTTAGAACGTACTTCTCCCTCATTCGTAGAATTGGCAACACAAGATCTCGAGGAAGATTCAACGACTACTACTTCCAACTAAATTTCGGGACGAAATTTCTTTTGAGTTGTGGATAATGTAACATCCCGCGTTTTTCCGTTAAATTTATTTTTAACACCGTCTTTTTATTTTTAAATAATATCTTTCGTATTTAAATAAATAGTTTTCGTGAGTAACGTTCATCATATTCCCGCTATTTAATTTTGACATCACCCGTTTACTCGAGCGTTTTTAAAAATATTCGTTTGGTTAATTCCCGCACCCGCTCTGAAACTTGAGGGACTAGTTCCGCCACTTGACCAAAGAGGTGGCTAGTAGTTGACTAGTCAACCACTCACCACCTCCACCCCTCATTCATCCATTTCTTTTCTTTCTTTCTTTCTTTTTTTCTCTCAAGAACACCAACATAAATCATCATCTAAATCCGGATCGGGAAGCAAACTTCAAAACAAATTACATATTTGGAATCCTCTCTTCATCCTCTACAATTTGATACCAACTTCATCTCGTTTGGGTAACTTTCTAAAAACTCTAGATTTCTATAAATTCGTGTTTTTGACTTGAAATGGTGTTAGTTAGTGTCTATGGCTCGTGTATAACATGAATATATGTTTTGTTTGCTCGATTCGTTGTTTTGAATAACTAGTTTGAACATTTGAAATGGGTTTGCTTAATCCTTGATTTTGGATGAGTTAATGTTGTTAGATTGTTAAAGTGCATGTTTTAATTGTGTTACTAGTATCACTAGCTTCGTTTGGATGTGTAGGTTGATTAAGAAAACTTCAAAAACCCGATTAATGATTTTGTGATGTTTGACTAGGGTTTGATAGTTCTTGACATGAACATTTGGATGTTTAAATGCCATGGAATGTTAATTGTTAGTGTTTAGTAGTAATGTATGCTTCATTACCTTCAAAACGGCATATCATATGTGTGAATTGGATTCCCGAAACTTAAAATGCAATTGATGAACTTGAAACTTTGAAAATGGACTTTTAAACGATCACTTGACGAGAAATCGGTTATGGAAAATGTTGTTTTTGTTTGATGATAAGTGCTTAGTTGTGTTCCTTGTCAAAAGAGCTTTCCAACGGTATAAGATACGTCTTCTAGTTGTTTACGGTTTGCGTTTTATGGTTGTTTGAAGTTTTGACCAAGACTTGAACATTTGAAACTGACCTGGCACCAGACCACGTTATTTGTCGCGCCGCGGAGCAATTTGTCGCGCCGTGGCCCAAAGGGTGATTTTAGAACATGTTTTTCAGGCTTTCTGACCTTCAAAATAGGCATTTGTCGCGCCGCGGAGCAATTTGTCGCGCCGCGACAATTGCCTGTTTCATCCGAACTTCAGCAAACTTGTTTTGGCCATAACTTTTTGACCGTAACTCCGTTTTCGATGAATCAAATATCGTTGGAAACGTAATAAGATTTCCTTTCTAATGGTAAGGTTTTGAAATGTCAACTCAAACTTTATTACAATCGTTCTAACATGCTTTTATACTTGATTCTTGCATGAAACTTGACAACGTGATTCACATGCTATACTATTCGAGTCGTAACGAGCCATAGGACTAATTGAACACATTTCACCCGACCTTGTGTCGTAACCGGTTAATTGATATAACTTACTTGTTTAGGTCAAGGCTAAGCAACTTTCATGCATACGTTACTTTGTGAAGTACTTTTATACTCGTGCACTCGAGGTGAGATCATAGTCCCACCTTTTCAACAACTTTTTATACTTTAAATTGTGGGCTGAGAAACATATACTTTGTTACATTTGGTGCTACTTACTTTTATACTTTGAACACAAGTACAAGGAAAACAAACATTCCACAGCGAGTTAGAACAAAAATCCTCAATTCGATTATCATTAGTTACACTTGCAGGGTGTAAGCGAGAACTTATATTGTGTGGCCATACGGGTTTGACAAACCCTCACTACGGACGGTTCGCTACCGTCTACGGGTGAAATATATTTTTGAGAAACAGTGTATGTTCTAACACTATAGTGATGGGGTTCAATGGAAGGAAACGTTAAGTCTTGATAATTGGGTGCTCGCGAACAATACTTTTGGAATGCAAACGATTTTGATAATCAACTATGGGAATACTAAATCTTGTGGTTCAAAAACAACGTTTACAAATACATCTATGATTTCACCAACGTTTTTCGTTGACAGTTTTCTATATGTTTCTCAGGTTCATACTCGGCTACTTGATACATGCTTCCGCACACTTTGATTTCTTGCTTGAGGTCAAGCATACATGCATACGCTAGTGATAGCACTTTTGGATTAAACCTTAAAGCATACATACTTACGCTATTTATAGCAACTGTGATTTTCAACTTATATTATGTCGCAAGTTATTTCATTTATACTTTACAATTTTTGTAATCTTAAACTTGTTGTCGAATTGTTTGTAAACTAAACTTTGCAAGTCTTGTACGTTTCAAATGAATGCGACATAATTTTGGTCAAACGAGTCTCATATAGGGACTACGACCACGCAACGGGACCTAAGTTAACGGCGCCGTCAATAACGGTTTTGGTCGGGTCGTTACATAGAGAATGGGTGTCGACAGATGGAATCAATCCAAGAAGGAACAAATAAAAATACACAAAGCTGATAGTGAAGTGTAACAGATTCGTACAATTGTTATTATCATTTTGATTTGATCAAGTTGTTTGTATTGAGAAGTTGATTTGGACGGGTAACAAGATCAGACAGGAAGTACATGATTAATTCGATCAAAGAAAATAATATAAAACTTGATCACGATGGTTAACAGATTGAAATCAAATGCAGTTGTTTCGTAGTGAATGTAGTGATCAACAGTTTCAATCAGGAGCAGAGAAAACGAATCAAAGAAGAGAAGAAAGACAAAACTGAGAAATAGATGGCTAACAGATTTTTGGATTCGTTCTTGTGAATAGACACTGATTTGTACCAAGTATGAGAAAGAAGAACAAATTATCTACAGTTTGAAAGTGGTTGAAAATAGAATACGTTCCTTGCTGTAATTATATAAGTATATACAGTGTTCATATATTTATATATCTGTATATGTAATTATATAGGAATATATCTGTAAATCAGTTTATCTGTTTATATATATATATAACAGAAATTTTATGTATGTATTTGTATCTGATTATATTCTGTATTAATAATATATACATATTTAATAATAATATTACTACTAGTAATAATTGTAATAATAAAATTACTTATAATGATAATAATATCAATAATAATAATAATAATAATATTAAATATATCAATAATAGTAATAATGATAAAAAAATGATAATTTTAATAACTTTAATAATAATCATAATAAGAATGATAATAATAATATTATTAATAATGATATTAATAACACTACTTAATATTGTTAATGTTAATAGTAATAATAACAATAATCAAATTTCATTTTATATAATAATAATAATAATACAAATTTTAATATTAATATTATCATTAATAATATTAATAATGAAAGTAATGATATTTATATTAAAACTTGTAACTAAATTTAATATATTACAATTTATTACTACTTACCATTTATATAATATATTGAATCTTTAATATTTATCATTAATGATATATATATATATATATATATATATATATATATATATATATATATATATATATATATATATATATATATATATATATTAAAGCATAATATTACAAATTATAATTCCAATTTCCATGTGTATATATATATATACATATCTATTTACAATTAATGGTTCGTGAATCGTCGGGAACAGTTGTTGGTCAATTGAATATATGAAATAGTTAAAAAATTTTGAGATTCTACATTACAGACTTTGCTTGTCGTATCGAAATTATATAAAGATCAAGTTTAAATTTGGTCGGAAATTTCCGGGTCATCACAGTACCTACCCGTTAAAGAAATTTCGTCCCGAAATTTGAGCGAGGTCGTCACGGCTAACAATAAAAATGTTTTCATGACGAATATGAGTTGATAAATAGAGTCTTATCAACATTGAGTAATATTGATAAAACAATTCGATTATGTGAAGCGTGCGAGTGAAGCTGTCAAAAAAGATTGAGATAGAGATCTAACTTTTGACGTAGATACGGTGGATTTTCGAAATTCAAGGAATTTAAAGAATATCTTTGTGATCTAATTAAGATCTGATTCTTCGGAATTTAAGGAAATTAGGATCTCTATAAATACGGTGATCTGCCTCGGTTGCTCTATTTGATATTTCCATTATAAATTAAACTTTTCCATTCCATTATTCTCACCAATTCTATAATTTCTTCCTCAATTCATACTTCCAAAAGATTAAGGAAATACTTAATCCAGTCCTGATCCTTGATATTTTCCTAACTATCGCTTCTGTCATTCTTCTTTTCTATTTACCACCAGAGGAATCTATTTTCTTCTACTACTACCTTGGGGTTATAGTGTTTTTAATTCTTCCGTGTCTTTACATTGCAATATGTATTGATATACATGGTTTGTAATTTCCATGTTATCGTCGTGTTTATATTTTCCCTTATATTTTCAGGGCTTCATGCTTGTGTTTTTCTTCTCGACTTAAGTAAAGAGATCGAGACGTCTCGGATTCGTAGATCAAATCTTTGGATTTCAAATGATCATGGCTAACGTTCTAAGAAAGAGATGGTAATAGCATGATTTGATTTGTTTAATTACCAAAATTACAGAAGATAGAACTATCAAGAATATATTTTCTTGATATGTTCAGAGGTTAAGTAGAATGAAATAGTTATGTAACATGGCACATGATGATGGTATGATCTGTGAATCATCATGTTTCATTAGAACTTCCAGTATGACTTACTGTAATATAATCACGTTAGCCAAGTGTCATTATATTATACTAACTCATGCTCAAATTCTTAACACTTCTCCAGAATTTCATTCGTAATTTATACTTAGATTTTACAGAAGTTTCCACTATAAGGTAATAGAGAAAGAATGAAGAGGTATATAATTTCGGACGAGAATATTTATGAAAATATCCTCAGAAATATCGAAGATATTTATGGTGATATTTTGGAATTTCAAAGTTCGAAAGTTGATGAAGATAAATTTTTCGCAAGATTTTAACATGAATTCGGAGCAAGATTTTCTCTAAAGATTTCATCGGATCCAGGATTACCAATATTCTGTGAATATAGGGTTTGGTCCTTGTATTTGTCCTTGGTCTCCTTCATGGTTAGCTCAATCCGTTTTTCAGTACCAAATTTTCTATCAAGCGTTCCTAACACTCCATTCTTTATCGTCAAACTTTTGGCCGTTTAGGCCATCTACAATTTTGCTGTTTCCTCTGCATTTAATGCAGCCAATCTGAATCATCGGTTATCAATTCGAGGGTTTCAAGACAATTGTGTTTTTAGATGATTAAACACTGATTGTAATCGTCAAGATACAAAGGATGTTTAAGATGAAATCAAGATACAAAGGATGTTTAAGATGAGATCAAGATACAAAGGATGTTTAAGATGAAATCAAGATACAAAGAATGTTTAAGATGAAATCAAGATACAAAGGATGTTTAAGATGAAATCAAGATACAAAGGATGTTTAAGATGAAATCAAGATACAAAGGATGTTTAAGATGAAATCAAGTGGCAACTTGAAGAAATGTTTAACTATAGAAGATGTAGCTTATTAACGATCTTTTTAAACCAAAATGGTATAATTTATATTTCCTACTCTTTTAATACTTTTTAATTATTCAAGGTTAGTAGTCCAATAGTCCAATATATAATCTTAGAATTTTAAATATTTAAGATCAGAAATATGATGAAGAAATCTTACGTAATTAATTAATTGGTTACTAATCAATTTTATTTTATTTATTATTTTCTCCATTATGCCACTTGTCAAATCTTGACTTGGATTTTGATCGACACAAACTCGTATATGAAATTGAATTGGGATGAAAATGGTTATTCTTTGGTGAACGAATACGTATATCTGTGGTTGTATATAGGATAGTAAATGAATGTTGAATCGGATTTGAAGGATGTACTGGGTAACATGTTAATGTGAGATCTAAATTCTTCTAGGGTATTACCTACCCGTTAAAATATTCTCATCATTAATAATTTGTACAGAAGAATTTTTAATTACGATCTTTATGAAGATATCCTTACATAAATATTTTCTTCAGATGTAATCATGGATTTAATGAGTTAATATGATATTAATCTCATTTGATTTATCATTAGAACCAGAACACATAATCTCTAAAACATTAGAAATTATATAATCGTCACGTAGAATGAAGATAATTGATGTAGAACGATTTGTAGAACGATAATTATACTCGAGGTACAGAATGAGATGTTGAGGCATGTGGTGTTGAAAATTGGTTTGTTGGTGGTACTGTTGTTGATGTTGATGTTACTGTTGGTGTCGGTGATGTTGTTGAAGCTGGTACGTTTTGTACCATATTTTCCAAGGCTACAACTCGGGCACGAATTTTGTTAACTTCTTTTATTACTCCGGGGTGATTGTCGGTCGAAAAGAGCGGATGAATAAGGTTTAGAATTTTAGATAGAATATAATCGTGGCGAGATATTCAAGAAATGAGGCTAAAAATGGTGTTTCGAACAGGTTCGCCAGTAAATGCTTCAGGTTCTTCGCCAAGAGGTGAATTCGGTTGGTGGAAAGGATCGCCTTCTTCTCGTCTCCATTGATTAAGTCGACTACGATCTCATCAGATGAATTGGGGATGGCTGATTGGTTGATTCATTTAGGTGACACTGCTTCCGGAGTTAGGTGAACATCCAAGTCGGAATAGCTGTCGGGTTTCGAAGAACTTGAACTAGTGACGAGTTCCATTTCGTACGATTGAGTAAAGGATTTTTTGATATGAAATGATTCTCTGGCTATCGGATGGTATTCTAATTACATAGAATATCTATATATATAGAGCAAAATATTTCGTAGATTACGGAGGAATTTAAGGAATATGTCAGGCAAAGTTTTCAGTAACAACTACGCTAAGATATGAATTGGCAGATACGCTAGGATATGAATTTTTGTCTATACACTATTTATACAATCAATGTAATAAGATGTGTCTAGACTAAGGATGATAAGTAAGTGATTCCCTAAGAATGATAAGCAGGTAATTCTCGACACGAAATGATAAGCAAAACTTTTGACATGCAGACACGGTCGAAGTCCAGACTCACTAATGCATTTAAACAACTATCAGTTAGACAAACTAATGCAAGACCTGGTTCGCTAAGTCCACCGCTCTGATACCAACTGAAAGGAACCGTCCTAATCCATCTGGACGAATACTTTACATTTGTTTACATTGCGAGGTACTTGACCTCTATATGATACATTTTACAAACATTGCTTTCGTTTTTAAAAGACAAACTTTCATTACATCGAAAGTTGACGGCATGCATACAATTTCATAATATATCCAACTGTAATTGACTTAGTAATAATTTTGATGAACTCGATGACTCGAATGCAACGTCTTTTGAAATATGTCATGAATTACTCCAAGTAATATCTATAATATGAGCAAATGCACAGCGGAAGATTTCTTTCATACCTGAGAATAAACATGCTTTAAAGTGTCAACCAAAAGGTTGGTGAGTTCATTAGTTTATCATAATCGATCATTTTCATTATTTTAATAGACCACAAGAATTTCATTTCCATTTCTCATAAATAAAGGTCCCATGCATAGAGACAAAAATCATTCATATGGATTGAACACCTGGTAACCGACATTAACAAGATGCATATCAGAATATCCCCTATCATTCCGGGACATCCATCGGACATGATAAAACAACATCGAAGTACTAAAGCATCCGCTGCAACGGATGGGGTTTGTTAGGCCCAATAGATCTATCTTTAGGATTCGCGTCAATTAGTAGACTGGTTTACTAATTCTTAGGCTACCAAGGAAAAGGGGCATATTCGGCTTCGATCATTTAACCATATAATGTAGTTTCGATTACTTGTGTATATTTCATAAAACATTTATAAAAGCGCATGTATTCTCAGTCCCAAAAATATATATTGCAAAAGCATTTAAAAAGGGAGTAATGAAACTCAATATACTGTATTTTGTAGTAAAAATACATATGACGACATTGAACAACTGAACAATGCAGGGTTGGCCTAGGATTCACGAACCTATATCAAGTATATATATATATATATATATATATATATATATATATATATATATATATATATATATATATATATATATATATATATATATATATATATATATATATATATATATATTAACACATATCATATTTAATCAACTAAATTTATTTATATTTTATAATAAGTTATGATGAATATCTTTATATATATTTAATTACATTATTACTTATAGTTTGTCATAATATATATATATATATATATATATATATATATATATATATATATATATATATATATATATGGTATATAATTTATGTTATATAAATACTAATATATTAGTTAGTATATTAGAACATATTAGTATGTATTATTAGTTTACTTGTAATATATTTTTATATAGATATCATTCGTTTGTTAAAATAATACTAAAGTAATAATAGTTTTGATAAAAATAATAATAATGACTAAAGATAATAATAATGTTAATAATAAAAATGTTTAAAAGTAATAATAATAATAATAATAATAATAATAATAATAATAATAATAATAATAATAATAATAATAATAATAATATTAATAATATTAATAATAATAATAATAAATATAGCTTTAATAATAATAATATTAATAATTTTCAAAAATAATAATAAGTATTTGTCATAAACTTAATCATACTTTTTCTTAATAATCATGATCATATCATTAACCTATTTTAAATCATAAACTTAATCCTTAAAATTTATTTTTAAACCTAACTTAGCATTTTAATAACATTAATCATTAATCATAATAATAATAATAATACTAATAATAATAATAATAATAATAAAAATAATAATAAAAATAATAGTAATAATATTAATATTAATAATGATAATAAGGACTACCTTAAGTAACAAGCTTTAAAAGATAAATTCCCCGGCCCGAGATTGAACCCGCGACCTCCCACTAACCCGATATCTTCCCTAACCATTGAACCGTTGCTACTTTCCTTGTATTAATTCGCATCGTTAATTACTTAGTTATTATTGTCATACCATCGTATATCATCATTATCTTTATGATTATATTATCATTATTAACGTATCATCATGAAACCCATATTATCTTCATCATGTAACACATATCATCATCACGAACTAACACCGAGTCATCACTATCTTTGTCATTTTCTTCGTGACTGCTCGAAAGAATTGAAATAAACACGACAGTAGTAGCAGCTCAGCAGCTGCAACAATGGAGTTCGAACAAGGAAACAGGATTGTGAAGTTGTAGTGGTAATGGATCATCAAATAAAGCAATCCACTTGCCAAACTAACTCTCGGTCTACTTCAAAAATCTGGAGCTCGGCCCAACAATGAATGTTAGCCCAATAACCAAGCTTGCCCACACTTTCTGTTTTGGTTTGCACGGCACAAAAGTAATCCAATAAGAACAGCTCACGAATATATTATTCTGTGTTTGCTATTTGGTGACTGACGGCTAAAACAAAATAATCATACCCATCGCCAAATTAAATAATACTCTATACCCTACACTTTATTAAAAAAACGAATCGAGTAATTGAGGTGGGTTCCCATGATTACAAAGTGTCGGCCAAAAGAATGAGTTAAAGAAAAAGGCACGCCAAGTGGTATCAATTATCAACTTTAATATCAATCATCTTATTAAAATACACAAGAAATTTGTTATAGGTTTGCTAGGTTTGTTTGGGTTCGGACGTCTATTTAAATAGAAAGCAGAACGTATAACTCAAAACAATAGCAGTAAAAAGGAAGATAGTTGCAGGGTGTTCGATGGTGGTGTTTAATAAAGGTGTCTGTGGGTGACGGGTATGGAGGTTTCGTGGTTCAACGCATTGATACAGAAAACAAAAGTGGTTTCATGCTTATAGGGTGGTGAACATGGTGGTTTGTGGTGACTACTACGCGAAAAAAGATGTGGTGTTTAAGTGGTAGTTTGAAAACAGTAGTATACAGCAGACTGTTTTCATAATAATTCATTAATCTTTGATGATGATAGTTTGTGATGATCAAACGCGAATAAACAGAAGCACGTTTTTAATTCGATGGTGGCGAGTGTTGGTATTGATGGAAGTGAAGTGATGGTGGTTTTTGAGTCATTCACGAAGGAGAAGAAGAAAATGAAGAGGTGGAGGTTTGATTTGCTAACGATAATAAGTAACAAGTTGGTGGTTAACAAGGGTGATGGTAGTCCTTAGTGGTGGCGGTTGGTAACCGTGGAAGGTGGTGATGGAAGAAGGTGTATTGTCGATTATAATCGAAGAAGAAAGGTGATCAAATAAGGATTCGGTGATGTGTAAGTATATATATTTATATATATATATATATATATATATATATATATATATATATATATATATATATATATATATATATATATATATATATATATATATATATATATATATATATATATATATATATATATATATATATATATATTAGAGAAAGGGGTGATAATTGAGTTGGTTTGATTAGAAAACATGAAAGTAGCGAGGTGGGGTGGTGGTTAGGGTCTCGATGATGGTTCAATGGGATGGAGAATTCGAATGAGTTCATCCATTATGTAAGAATCATCGTTATGTAGAGAATGGGTGTCGACAGATGGAATCAATCCAAGAAGGAACAACCAAAAATACACAAAGCTGATAGTGAAGTGTAACAGATTCGTACAATTGTTATTATCATTTTGATTTGATCAAGTTGTTTGTATTGAGAAGTTGATTAGGATGGGTAACAAGATCGGACAGGAAGTACATGATTAATTCGATCAAAGAAAATAATATAAAACTTGATCACGATGGTTAACAGATTGAAATCAAATGCAGTTGTTTCGTAGTGAATGTAGTGATCAACAGTTTCAATCAGTTTCAATCAGAAGCATAGAAAATGAATCAAAGAAGAGAAGAACGACAAAACTGAGAAATCGATGGCTAACAGATTTTTGGATTCGTTCTTGTGATTAGACACTGATTTGTACTAAGTATGAGAAAGAAGAACAAATTATCTACAGTTTGAAAGTGGTTGAAAATAGAATACGTTCCTTGCTGTAATTATATAAGTATATACGGTGTTCATATATTTATATATCTGTATATGTAATTATATAGGAATATATCTGGAAATCAGTTTATCTGTATATCTGTTATATATATATATATATATATATATATATATATATATATATATATATATATATATATATATATATATATATATATATATATATATATATATATATATATATATATATATATATATATATATATATATATATATATGGGAAAAGTGAATATGGATAACAGCACCATATAACCTTATATGCCAAACCCTCCCAAAACTATGTCGTTTGGATCCAAAATCATAAAAAAAAAAAAAAAAAAACAAAATCCTCGTACAATCAGGTTCATATATTTGCACCTCCCCTAATTTCCATCTCAACAATGGAGATATATCGATTTCGTGACCGTACTTCATCCAACTTAAATTTGATTCCAATCATCCAATACAACAATAAGGTACAATCGTTAATTTTTTATTTCGGTTCCCATCCCCAATTGACCAAGTCATTGATATAATTCCCATATCATGAATGGCGATAAATTGATTTCTTGACTGTTCGTCATCCAACTTAAAATTGGTACTAATCATCCAAAGCAACTGAAGGTACAATCGATTTTTTTCGATACCCAACCCCAATAGACCAAGTCGACGATCCCATCTGTTGTGTCGATTTTTAAGTAATTTGATAGATTAGGGCAAGGATCAATATTTATTTTGTTAGTTTAATATTAATCCTCAATAATGTAATTGCAGTTTATTTCAATAATGAGTATACTAACTACTTGTATATTGTTGTTTGCTTTTAGTTTTTATTTGTGTTTGTTTCAAATTACAACAACTAGGAGATGTCTGTACTTGTTGTAATTATTTGTTTTTGAGAGTAAATATATGTGTTATTGTTTTACTTTTATCAAGTTGAATTTATAGTTCTGTGTCTTAGTCTAGTTAGTAAAATCAATGTGTTATTCTTTTACTTTTTAGCATAAAATGTTAGCTTTTTGTACCACTCTCTAATTAGTAAAATCAATGTGTTATTCTTTTACTTTTTAGCATAAAATGTGGCGATTGATGTACTACTATTTTACAGGTTCGGTTGAAAGCTAAAGCATGAAGTGAAAATCTAGTGTGTTGATGGAATTCAAAACGAGTTGTTAGATCAAAAGCTTCAACAAGTATATGTGTGAAATCACATCAACTCATATTTGAGTCATGCGAAGATTTGTTCAAAAGATAGTATGATTAAAGGCCAATGTTGTGGGGTGATAGTTTTATTTAGTGAGTTTGTTTTTAAATGGTATGTTTTGAGAAGTGGGTCAAGTTATTTGTGAGCCTTTTGCATTTGAAAACTGATGTAATATTTTTTTTAGTTAAATGAAATTGCTCATCTAAAAATTGCAACTTTTGTTGTTCAGGTTATGATCAGCTTGTTTGGTAGCTAGTTGCTATACTATTTTTTTTAGTCATCTTATACAATGCAGTTTGTGACATATATATCTCAAAATAAGTATGTGCACATCGCTTTAGTTGTATGCAAGCATAAACATGGATAGTGCAGCTATATATTTGGCACATATTAATGGGTAGAACAACTAAAGAATTTATAATTGATCAATAAACATAAGCTAAACAATACTACCAACAACCGATAAAAAAGAATCAAAACATGCATACACTAAACACTAACTGATAAACTGATAAAGGGAAATCCAATTTTGAATACACTAAAGACTGAACACATCAGTAGATAGAAAAAGAATCAAACTCTGCATAAGCTAAATATTAGCAACCTTATGACTTCATGGACTATTGCACCAGCAACTGAAAAATCATCAATTATAAACAAAACATCATTTAGTACCAGCAGCAGCATCTTCAGCCTGATGCAAAAGAGTAGTAGAATAATGAATGCAACTATCATCAGAAAGTCAATGAACAAATAAGATAACTGAATACATAAATAAACAATCACTAGTACCTTCTTAACTGGACACCCTGTGATATAGTGACCTAATCCCCCGCAATGTGAACATTTTCTTTTTTTCGGTGCTTCTAGAGAAGATTTGATTCGACATGCGCTCTTTGGACGACCTTTAGTAGCAACAGGAGCCGGAGGATCCCGAACTGATATTTGAGGCATCATGCTTATTTGCGAGCTACCTGCATTGGATTCCTGTAATGGATTGTCAATTTGTGTAGACTTTTGGTGATTCGTATGTTCTTCTAAAAACTTATCTAAAAGACTATCTATTTTCTTCAGGTTTGAGGGAGATTCTTTCGCTTGTTCAACCGCTTTCATATATTTTGTTTGAACACACCACAAACTTAACGCATTAACTTTGTTGTCGTTATGTATATCTTCAAGTTTGTTGTTATAATTTTCCACCTTATACCTAGCATCAAGTGTCCACCTTGGTAAAATTTAATGATCCGGAAGAGTTTCAATGTGCTTCTTCTTCATAACATACAAGATATGTTTGCATAAGATTCCATATGTTTCAAACTTTGAACAGGAACATGTGACATTTAACTTATCTAACAAACAAATGGTCACAGTTCTCCAATATACGTTCTCAACATTAACTTGACCAACCTTATATTTGATCTCTCCCGCGCTCTTACATAAAGTCTCATGAGTTAAATTATTAGTCGCTTGTATCCATTCTTTTTGAAAAACATCAAACATCCTGCTTGTATAACGTGTACCTGCTTTCACTTCTATTGGATTAACAGAAGAATAAACTGCCTTTGTGTTCATAGTTTTAAAGTCCTCATCTTCTTCAACAGCTCATCGAGACTCAACAGCTTTATCATATTGGGCTACAAATTCATTCAACATGGTATTGGAAGTAACATATCCATCAAAGAATGAGTGAATGCTCTCACTTCTACCACTTGTGGTCATCCCAGCAAAAAAACAATCTTTTAAAAAAACTTTACCCCAAAGGGTACGTTGATTATACATATCGTTTAACCAAAAGTGACTTCCAAGATCATACTTATCACGTATAACTTTCCACCGGTTTTCAAATTCTTCAACTGTATGGCTTTTAACATACTTATTGTACATATCTTTAAAATCACTATAAAGTGCTTTAAGAGGCCGAAGTTGTTCTCGTTCATGCTTTTTGATGTGCCATGCACAATACCGATGACGGGTATTTGGAAGAACTTTTTTGATGGCATTTCTCACTGATTTATCTTGATCGGTAATTATTGCAGTTGGATGCATGTCAAGTATGCACTTTAAGAATTGTTGAAATAGCCAAACAAATGTTTCTTCCTTTTCATTCTCTAGTAAAGCACCTCCGAATAGTATAGATTGACCATGATGATTCACCCCAACAAATGGAGAAAATGGCATCTTAAACCTGTTCGTCATATACGTCACATCAAACACGACAACATCTCCAAAATTTATGTATGCGTCTCGTGACCTCCCATCAGCCCAAAAAATATTTTTTGGAGACCTGTCATCAAATAAATCCACAACCCAATAATGTTTACTATCTACATAGGCTTTTTCTTGAAAATATTTGATAACTCCATAGAATTCTTTACCACGGTATTTTCTTCGCTCTTCAGACAATATATCAGAGCATTGTTTTGAAGTAACATCAGGTGCATCCGGATCTTTCATGGAGTTTACGACTTTTTTTATTTGACAAGGTCTCAAACCGTTTTTGCTAAGATCCAACATAAGAGATTTGGTAGCCATCGTGCGGTGAGTCTTTCCATGAGAACGGTGTTTCATCACTTTGCTCGGAGTGCTTAATTCATGGTTATGTGTATTGTAAAAACCATCTACAAACCATTTACCAACTTTATTTTTGGATATTTGAATCATTGCTGTACAACCCGTTCTAGATTCTCTACGACGTTTTGTAACAATCTCTTTTGAAGTATCCTTAAACCCTTCCTTGTTGCATACATATGTTTTTCGGTAAGGCTCATTCGTTGTCTTATTTCTAAAGGTGGTCCGTTTTCGTATTCCAAATCCATGTAAAAAAGCATAACGATTATAAAAGGTGTATGCATCATCAGGGGTATCGAAAATCATTCCCATTACATTAGCATCAATACCTCCATTATCCTTCTCAAACTCAATATCCTTGTTATCATCATTTTGCTTCTCACTTTGAAATTCAGAATCATTATTGTCGAGGTCTTCAGTTTGATGGGTTTCTTTATCAAATCCAACATCATCCACTACATCATCTTCATCGTGACTGTTGTATCCTGAACTATTACTATGGTTGTCAAGAAACTCATTTGTATTAATGTCCTGATTATTGTCATAGTGCTCATATTCTTGTTGACCAAATTCCAATGTATTATGCATATTCTGTAACAACACAAGAATAAAAAGATCAGTGAGTAGATGGATCTATATAACACACATACATGCTGAACGTGGTGTTAATTAACACCACAAGTCTACTTTGATCATTAGTGTGTTTAACTAAATTTATATATGCGCCCATTCTTTTTTTTTTTTGACGAGGAACCCCACTATGGGCCAGAGCACATTAGCTATAATGTGTTATTTATTATTCATGATGAAGAGCTAAAAAAAATACAAGAAACATAAATATCGAAACCAATCTGTCAATTAAACTGTTCTGCAATTAGAAACCAGCACAAAGATAAACCAAAAGCAAAAAAAACGTAATCATATACATTGAAAGTAGATAAATCAATTTCATAAAGGATTAATAGTAAATTAAAAGATATAATACTTGACAATTAGGAAATAATCAACATGATAATATTATAACATTGCAATCACGAAGTGATCGATAACCATGTAGAAACATCAGTATGATGGGGTAGGGAAAATCAACCACAAAATAGTTGTACCTGTTGTTGCTTCAAGTGATCTCAACGACAGTCAAATTGAATGAAGAAAGTAGAAAGAAGCAGTAATTATTTGTCGCAATTTTAATCGTTTAATCAGCTATGCCGATTTCAGTCGTAAGGAAATTAAGGTGAAGGTGCAACAACTTGAAGAAAGCTTATTGAGGAGGCTAATTGAATGTGAGTTGTGAAATTGCACGAATATAGGAGGAGGTTAATTTGTTACAGAGTATTATTTTTTGGAGTATAATACGACATAGTTTTAGGAGGGTTGGCATATAAGGTTATATGGTGCTGTTATCCATATTCACTTTTCCCTATATATATATATATATATATATATATATATATATATATATATATATATATATATATATATATATATATATATATATATATAAAATAGAAATTTTATGTATGTATTTGTATCTGATTATATTCTGTATTAATAATATATACATATTTAATAATAATATTACTACTAGTAATAATTGTAATAATAAAATTACTTATACTGATAATAATATCAATAATAATAATAATAATATTAAATATATCAATAATAGTAATAATGATAAAAAAAAATGATAATTTTAATAACTTTAATAATAATCATAATAAGAATGATAACAATAATATTATTAATAATGATAGTAATAACACTACTTAATATTGTTAATGTTAATAGTAATGATAACAATAATCAAATTTTATTTTATATAATAATACTAATAATAAAAATTTTAATATTAATATTATCATTAATAATATTAATAATGAAAGTAATGATATTTATATTCAAACTTGTAACTAAATTTAATATATTACAATTTATTACTACTTACCATTTATATAATATATTGAATCTTTAATATTTATCATTAATGATATATATATATATATATATATATATATATATATATATATATATATATATATATATATATATATATATATATATATATATATAGACATATATATATATATATATATATATATATATATATATATATATATATATATATATATATATATATAGACACACATATCTATTTACAATTAATGGTTCGTGAATCGTCGGGAACAGTCGTTGGTCAATTGAATATATGAAACAGTTTAAAAATTTTGAGATTCTACATTACAGACTTTGCTTGTCGTATCAAAATTATATAAAGATCAAGTTTAAATTTGGTCAGAAATTTCCGGGTCGTCACAGAACATAGCTTACAGTGATTATTTATAGCGTATCGTTACCCGGACAGAGTTTCAACTTTAAAACCCGTAAAACATTTCTTACAATAACCCAACTAAACCATAATTTATTATTAATCTTAAATTAAAATTAAAATTATAATATAAATAAATTACATATAGAGATTGAGAGATTGAAAAAAGTGTAAATAATTTGGCAGAAAACATGGCTATTTATAGGACTTGGCCAGCATCTTGGCCTCATGCGATCGCATGGATTTTGTGCCTCCTGGCCATGCAATCGCATGGCCCTCTGATCCAGATATTTTTGACGTTTAAAAACGTGGCCTGCTGAATTTTAATAATATATAATATAATATATACAATTAATTATATATTATATTATATTCTTGTGCATAGGTGACTTGTAATTTTAGGTCCATTGACTCGCGCGTTGATGCTCGGTTTATGTCTCGGTTCCGAATATTCGAACGTCATTTTTAGTCCATTCGGATACGGTTTCAGTCTTTATTCGTGATAATTTGGGAAGATTATGATTCGAGAGCCGAGAAGATCGTTTATACGCCTTTTTGATCATTTTGAGGTATATTTTATGTTACTTTATCAGAGGTGCCTTAATATGATGAAGCGATGTGGTTTTAGGCATTTTTATGAAGCAAAACGAAGAAACTTCTGTTCCTGTATTAAGCCGCGGCGCGACTGGGGAGTCCGCAGCGCGGGATATAACTGAAACTGAAGGTTGAGCATATTGATAAGGGGTGGAGTTCTGGCTAGTTTTAAGCCGCTGCGCGGCTGGTTAGCCCGCGGCGCGGGTTGTACATGTGTCGGTTTTTGAGGGTATAAATAGGGAAATACAACCCTAACTTTAAATAACTTTTTGTCAGCCGATTTTATGAGCACTTGGGGCGATTTTTAGGTACTTTTGGGGAATTCCAAGGCTATTCTAACGCTCCAATCATTCCGCTATCAAGGATCAATTCAAGCAATAATCAAGATTCATTGTGTTAGGTTTATTCTCACTTATCCAACAATGTATTCTCTATTATTTATTATTTTGATTTCTTTTGTTGCCATAGTTATTGGCTAGTTATTTTAATGTTTGTCTAGACTTATAAACCTATGTTTTAGATGTTACTTAACAGTTATTCATTTTATTTATGATGATTTGATGTTTGGATTAAAGAACGATTCTTATTAAAGCTGGACTTTTCGATTCAATTGGTTGTGTATTTGTTTGATAGGACGAGAGTTCATTAATTTAATGCATAAATTTATAATTGGTTTGTCTTAATTGGTTGTTTGCTTACTCGGAGACGAGAGTAAATTGAATTCAAAAGGCTAGACGAAATAGGGGTGAATTACACAAAATGAGAGTTGGTATGATTGCGATTCAAGTCTTCATCTCAGTTGAAATATTTGGTCACAATTAGGAGGTCTTAGGCTACGGGGAATTCCGTGTCGTGTAATTTTAATTGAAGTGTTTGCGCTGGGGAATTCCAGGTGAACCGACTAGATAATTCGCGTAGGTTAGAAAATAACTGGGGCTTAATCTAAATGCATCCAAGACTAGGTGTAAAGAGTCTAGACGAACATTTGTTTTTCCTATTTGATTTAAACTAACTTATTTTATTTGTCTGTTTGCTTTAAAGCTTAAACCTAAAAATACTAAAAATATTGTCTTTTACTTTTAATCAATCTTTGATTTGGCTAATCGTTAAATAGCCACAAAACAAACTATCTCGTACTTTCGATTTTCATAGATTAACTTAGTTTATTTTATTAGTTACAATCTTAATTCTCACGTTTAAACTGTCCTTGGAACGATTTCGGAATTACCAATTTTATACTATTACACGATCGGGTACACTGCCCTTTAGTGTGTAGTAATCTTTTAACCGGCATTTTCCAAGATAAATTATATATTAGATTTCACATATTAGTACCTAATCGTACAGTAGTGTAGTTTTTAGTAAGTCCGGTTCGTTCCACAGGGAGCTAGCCAAGTTTAACGCTATATTTTTAAAACTATATTTGTAATATATATATATATATATATATATATATATATATATATATATATATATATATATATATATATATATATATATATATATATATATATATATAAGTAGTATTATTATTATAAAAAGGGGTTTTTACCGTTTAATGATCGGTTTGTCGATTTTAAAACTTTAGTCGCAGTTAAAACCTAATGTAAAATATTAAAAATAAAAATAACTTAATTTAAAGCGTAAAGTAAATGACAATAATTAAAGGGCGATAATTATAAGTGCGATAAATAAAATGACAATAAATAAAATTGTGATAATTAAAAAGTACGATAATTAAAAGTGCAATTAAATAAAATGATAGTAAATAAAAGTGCGATAAAATATGAAATAAAGGAATTATGCTTATTTAAACTTCCGTAATCATGATGTTTGACATGTTGATTTTAGTTTATTATCATGGGTTAATTGTCCTTTATCCTGGATTATTCAATATGTCCATCCGGCTTTTGTCCATAACAGTCCATCAGTCATAACTATAAAGTGCGAGTGTCCTCGTCAAATTATCATTATATCCGAAGTTAAATATTCCAACTAATTGGGGACTTAAACTATAATTACACCAATTTTCCTTGTATGTAAGAAACCCTTGTTTTAATAAGTCCATTAACTATTAATCCATTCCCGTGTCCGGTTAAATGAACGATTATTAGTACTTATAAATATCCCGCCCATCGTGTCCGATCGAGTGTATGTGGTTATTTATAGGTACATCCAATTGTAATTTTTATATCAAATTAACGAACTATTATTCAATTAAACAAATATAAAGATCATTAATAGCCCATAGTCTAATTTCCACAAGTGTCGTTCTTTTGTTCAAACCCCAATTATGGTACAAAGCCCAATTACCCCGTCTTAATATTTAGCCCAACATCATGATTATTTCTACTTAAATAAGCATAATAATAACTTAGCTGCGAGGCATTAATTTAAAAAGGTTGAACATAACTTACAATGATTAATAATAGCGTAGCGTTACACGGACAGAATTTCGACTTACACACTTACAACATCCGCTAACATACCCTTATTATTATTAAATTAAAATTAAAATTAAAATTATAATATATATATATATATATATATATATATATATATATATATATATATATATATATATATATATATATATCTGTGAGAGATAGAGAGTAGAGAAAGATGTGTTTTGAGCTCGAGCACCAACTGCTTTTTATAGGAATGTGGTCAGAAAAAGTAGGCCATGCGATCGCATGGGATTTAGGCCTCCAGGCCATGCGATCGCATGGAGGTAGGATCCAGCTCACAATTCTTTGTCTCCTAGTTTGCCGACGGTTTATATATATATATATAATATATATATATATATATATATATATATATATATATATATATATATATATATATATATATATATATATATATATATATATATATATATATATATATATATATATATATATAATTTTATAAATTATTTATATATTATATTATATTTATGTGCATAGTTGACTTGTAATTTTTAGTCCGTTGCGTCGAGCGTTGAGAGTTGACTCTGGTCCCTGTTTCGGATTTTTGAACGTCCTTGCGTACTATTTAATATCTTGTACTTTACGTTTTGCGTCTTGTACTCTTGTAATTTTGAGACGTTTCTCATCAATAATTTGAACCACTTTGATTGTACTTTGTACTTTTCAGATTTTTGGTCGTTTGCATCTTCAAATCGTCGAATCTGTCTTTTGTCTTCACCTTTTATTATTTAAACGAATATCACTAGTAAATAGAACAATTGCAACTAAAAGCTTGTCTTTCTTAAGTGATAATGCTATGAAATATATGTTCGCTTTTAGCATTATCATTGAGCTTTTTGGTCATTTGCGTCTTCAAATCGTCGTTTTCTTCTTTTGTCTTCGCACTTATTTATTTAAACGAATATTACTTGAAAATAGAGCAATTGCTACTGAAAACTTTATATATTGGAAGGATATTGTGCCTAAATATATGTTCATTTGGAGCACTATCAGGTTGTCAGGAAAGAACATTCCCCCTTAATTATCTTGGCCTACCGATCGGTGCTAACCCAAAACTTCACTATACTTGGACGCCTATATTTGAAAACTCTAAAAACGGTTAGCTAATTGGAAGGTCAAAATCATCTCTTTTGGTGGAAGACTCACAATGATCAAATCAGTTTTGAGTAACGTTCCAGTATATTATTTTTCACTTTTGTACCCTAGGCGTGATAAAAGAGCTCGAAGGTATGCCTCGCGATTTTTTTGGGGCGGGGTTCTTGATGAAAAAAAGATGGCTTTGGTTTATTGGAACCAAATTTTATTAACTTACGATTTAGGAGTGTAACATCCCAACCCGTTAACCAACCGAAAACAGTACACAATATTTTTTTTATATACAGTGGGGTGCGCGGTGCGTGACCCCTGTTGTGCGCGGCGCGCACAACGCCTTTCAGCTTCTGTCCGGTTTTGGCATTTTTCGCTTAAAGATCTCCCACTTCCCGACACTTTTAGACGAAATGCTTTTCACAACACATTAATATAAGTAAAACTAACACGTTTCAATAATAAAATAAGTTTTACAAAATCGGGCCTACATATGCCGAATTACGAGTTTCGTACAAAATATAAGTTTCGACCACATTAGTTTAAATTCCAAACGACACTTTGAGCATGGTGTTTAGGGGTTAAACTACCCAAATCTTCGTCGATCTTTCAAAAGCTAAACCCTCAAGAGCCACTACTAATCCAAACGGATACCTTTGCCCTTGTCTACGCCGGAGCCTAAAAAAGGTAAACAACGAGGGGGTAAGCTAACGCTTAGTGAATGCAATAGTTATACATATACATATATAACCTACTTACTTGTCATCACTTACACAAATACCTCATACACGCTAGCATTTTAAACTAGCATACCATTTCAACGTACAACGCTAAATCCACGATATCACAAGCTAGCGCAAACAATAGCATATAACACGAACAATATGATATGCTATACTACGAGTCTACGACACATAACCATGGTTAACCATTCGTACAATGAGATGGTGCTTGCAACACCATCGGAGTTCGCAACATCCATTAGTGTACTTAACACCGCGTATCACTAACCCCCGGGTGATATCTTAACACCGCGACTAACCCACCCTCTATGACATTGTGGTGTCTTAACGCCGTGACAAGCCCACATGTCATTAAATCCTGGAGTGGCATCTTAACACCGCGACTACCCCACATTCCATTAAATTTCCGGAGTGGTGTCTTAGCACCGCGACTAACCCACTCGTTACGTATTATGTGGTGTCTTAACACTACGACTACCCCACATTTCACGCCACACAAATAAATACATTATATACATACATGCATAATTATTCCACTCAACTTAACGATTCGGTGACAGTTTTATACTTCCACAAGCTTGAAAGCAAAGTACCTAATACAATAACTACTCAATCAACACACATACTAGTTGGACTAAACACCAACAATTCACTCATGTGCATTTAATGACTTAAATGCATTAAATGCCCCATTTACACCAAAACCGTCCATTTAAGGTCAAGACCATCGTAAATCACTAAAAGCTAGTGATTAAGATCCAACAACACTAACTAATACAAAATTGGGGTATTTCATACCCATCTTTCCCAACTAGGTCAATCATTATCCATTTAACCATTTTAAAGTCAACACATCCATTTCGGGTCATCCACTAACCCAATTAACACCCATTCACTTAATAACTAGGTGTGCTAGTAATTAACTAACCAATTATGACTCATAATTTCATTTATCATTTTCAAAACCCTAGGTTAGTCATCTTTGAGTCCTCATGACCCAATCTTACCCAAGAATACCCAAAATCACCAAATATGGGTTTTATGTTCATCACTAATCCAAAACCCTAACCCTTAAGCAAATTAAAATAAGGAAATCAAGATTAGAGCATACCACTGCAACCACAACATAGCTAGTGATTAGATGAATAACTTTAATACACGCGCTTTGGCCAGAAATCAACTTCTTCCTCCTCATTTGAGCTTTCTCTCTCTCAAAGTGTTTCTCACTCTAGAACTTAATTTGGGGAGAAGATGAGGTTGGTGTAGTGTTGAATGTGTTTTCAACCACCACACAACTGGCTTCTAATGCCCTAAATTCGCCCCCATGTGAAAAGACAAGAATGCCCCTCATTTAACTTTAATTTAAAAAGCAGGAATCTGTGCACATGAGCAGTGCGCGGCGCGCACACTTACCCCTGCGCAGCGCACACCAAGGTCTGGGCAGACTCTGACCTCTGTTTAATTACACAATGCTTCCCACACTTCATGTACTCTATTTACACTACTGTACAATAATAATTTGGGTCTTACAACTCTCCCCCACTTAAATCGGAGCGCGTCCTCGCAATCCAAGCCGCATGACAAGAGGGAAGATACACCAACATAAACTCTTCGGGCTCCCACGTAAATTCAGAACCTTTACTACGATGCCATTGAACTTTAAAAGTTCTCACCTATTTATTTCTCAACATTTTCACCTTTTCATCTAGTATAGCAATCGGCTCCTCTACATACTCTAACTTGTTGTTTAGCTCAATCTCTTCTAGTGGCACCCATGAAGAATCATCTGCAAGATAATTACGGAGATGGGAAACATGAAATGTATTATGGATCCCCGCAAGCTCTTCAGGTAATTCTAAACGATACGCAACTTCACCAACACGATCTAAAATTTTAAATGGCCCAATAAACCGAGGAGCTAACTTTCCCCGTTTTCGAAATCGAATAATACCTTTCCATGGCGAAACCTTAAGCAGCACCATGTCACCTTCTTGGAACTCAATCGGTCTTCTACGCTTATCGGCATACGACTTTTATCTCTCTTGAGCCGCTTTCAAATGATTCCGAATCATCTCAATCTTACCATTCGTCTCTAAAACCAAATCGGTACTCCCGATTTCCCTTTGTCCCACTTCACCCAAACAAATCAGAGTTCGACACCTACGCCCATAAAGCATCTCATAAGGTGGCATTCCAATACTAGCATGATAACTATTGTTGTACGAGAATTCCACCAAGGGCAAGTGCTCATCCCAACTACCACCGAAATCAATAATACACGCCCGTAACATATCCTCCAATGTTTGATTCGTACATTCGGATTGACCGTCCGTTTGAGGATGGTACGCCGTGCTCAATCTCAATTGTGTACCCATATCTTCATGAAACTTTTCCCAAAATCGAGATGTGAAACTAGTATCCCTATCCGAAACAATAGATATAGGAACCCCGTGTCTCGATATCACCTCCTTGATAAACAACCTTGACAAAGCTTCCGACGATATTGTTTCCCAAATGGGAAGAAAGAAAGCACTTTTCGTCAATCGATCAACTATCACCCAAATCGTATCAAATTGGGTTCTCGCCGTCTTAGGTAACTTCGTGATGAAATCCATGGTAATGTGCTCCCATTTCCATTTCAGGATTTCTAAAGGTTGTAACATACCATACGGTTTTTGATGCTCGACCTTAACTTACAAACACGTGACGCATTGCTCAATATACTTAACAACATCACGTTTCATGCCCGACCACCAATACTCTTTCTTTAAATCAAGATACATTTATGCCACGCCCAGATGAATGGAATACTTTGACTTATACGCTTCATCAAGTAACACTTGTCGGAAATCTCCCATTCTAGGCACCCACACTCTTCTTTAAAAGGACAACAAACCATGCGGGCCTAAGGTAATGGAATCCGTTTGCCCCACGATTCGTTCTTCATGCTTGTTGTTAGCAAAAGCTTCAATTTGAATCTCACCAAGCTTTACAAGAAAATCGTTAGTAATAATCATGCGTAACGATCCTACTCGTATCGCCAGATGTTGACTCGTTCGACTCAACACATCCGTGACCACATTTGCCTTACCCAGATGGTAAAGTATCTCACAATCATAATCCTTTACCACATCCATCCATCTACGTTGACGATAATTCAAATCCTGTTGATCAAAAAGATGTTTCAAACACTTATGATCTGAATAAATCGTACACTTGACACCATACAAGTAGTGGCACCAAATTTTCAACGCATGCACCACCGCCGCCAATTCAAGATCATGAGTCGAATATCTCTTTTCGTGTTCCTTTAAATGTCGAGAGGCGTAAGCGATGACTTTACCTCTTTGCATTAGAACACACCTGATTCCATATAATGAGGCATCACAATAAACCGTCATGTCTTCTACCCCTTCCGGCAATACTAATACCGAAGCTGGACACAACTTTTCTTTTAACAATTGGAAAGCGACCTCTTGCTCATTTTCCCAATTAAATCTCGCGTTCTTCCTCGTCAACTTCGTCAATGGAGAAGCGATCTTAGAAAAGTCTTGGATAAACCGACGATAATAACCGTCCAATCCGAGAAAACTTCAGATTTCCATAGGTGTAGTCGGTTGTTCCCAATTCTTTACCGTTTGTATCTTCCCCGGATCCACTTGGATACCTTCTTTATTCATAATATGGCCAAGGAATTGAACCTCCCTTAGCCAAAATTCACACTCGGAAAGTTTAGCATACGACTTCTCCTTCCGCAACATCTTCAACACTTCGCGCAAATGACGTCCGTGTTCCTTCATACTCTTAGAATAAACAAGAATGTCGTCGATGAACACAATTACCGACTTGTCCAACATAGGTTGGCATACTCGGTTCATAAGATCCATGAATGCCGCCGGTGCATTCGTAAGACCAAAAGGCATAACTACAAACTCAAAATGCCCGTAACGCATTCGAAAAGCCGTTTTCTCGATATCTTCCTCACGGACCTGCATTTGGTGATAGCCGGACCGTAGGTCAATTTTAGAAAAATAAGTTGCGCCTTGGAGTTGATCAAACAAATCGTCAATCCAAGGCAATGGATAACGATTCTTGATCGTCACTTTATTCAACTCCCGATAATTGATGCACATCCGCATACTACCATCTTTCTTCTTCACGAATAACACCGGAGTGCCCCATGGCGAAGCACTCGGTCGGATAAAATCATTTTCAAGCAACTCTTGGGTTTAATTTAACAACTCTTGGATTTCCGTCGGTGCTAAACGATAGGGAGTTTTAGCAATGGGAGTAGCACCCGGAACCAACTCAATGCGAAATTCAACTTGTCTTTTCGCTGGAACACCCGGTAATTCATCCGAAAAAACGTCTTCGAATTCATTGACCACCGGAATTTCACGAATGGATGGTGGCTATTCACGAGTATCAACTACATAGGCAAGAAAAGCCATGCAACCACTACTAAGGAAACGATGTGCCCGTGCATAAGTGCATAATGGCACAAGTCTTCTTCATTTTTCGCCATGAATAATTAACTCTCCCTCCACTAGGGGTCTTCACACGAATAGACTTTTCATGGCATGCAATATCGGCTCTATAACGATCGAGCCAATCCATACCAACAACAATATCGAACTCACCCAAAGTCATCAGAATGAGATCAATTTTAAACGTTTCGGTACCAAACACAACATCACAATCTTTACATACATCAACCCCTAGCACCGTCTTACCATCCGCTATTTCGACTTCTACCGGATGACTTAACTTAGCTAGCGACTTATTAAGCTTAGACACAAATCGCGGAGACACAAACGATAAATTAGCACCGCTATCAAATAGTATCCATGTCGGATTAGAGTTAACCATGAAAGTACCTGAGATAACTTCATTGGATTGCTTGGCTTCATCATGGGTCATCAAATAGTTTCGACCCCTAGCCGTACCCGCCGCTTTCTCTAACCTTTTCACTTGATCACCATGCAAATCAGGACACTCCGACTTCGGGTGTCCTTCTTTATTACAATTAAAACAAGTGAGTTTGGTTGTCGCCGGGTTCGTGCAATCACGAGCCATATGACCCTTTCACCCACAATTGTGGCAAGAATAAGGAAAACCTCCGGAAACACTCTTCTTCACACTATTAACACTTTCGGAGCCCTTCTTGTTTTTCTTGCTTGTCAAATTCGATTGACTCGAACCTTCGAATTTTCTTTTGCCAAAGGTAAAACCACTCTTTCTCAAAATGATTGCTTCAAAACCCTTTGCCATGTCGAACAACTCATCAAAAGTTTTCACCGCGTTTACACTAATCTTTTCTTGATAGTTGTCGTTCAAGATTCGATAGAAGTCTTCCTTTAACATGTGATCATTCCCGACATACTCCGGAAAAAATTGAGTCTTTGATAAGAAAGTGGACTTGAGAGTGTTCAAATCCATCAACCCTTGCCTTAGAGCACGTAACTCATCCTTAAGCCTCGAAAGACCGGCCAAAGTTCGATACTCCTTGAAAAATTCTGCCTTGAATTCATCCTACGTGAATTCCGTACATTGTTCTTCACCATAGAGTTGGATTTTTGCGTCCCACCACAACTTGGCATCGCCCCTCAACATACTACACCCATACCTTGTCTTCTTATCGAGAGGGCATTCACAAGTACGGAAATCCCCCTCCATATCGGAGATCCAATGGGCACTCTTAAGTGGGTCCCGTTCACCTTCAAAGGTGGGAGGTTGAGAATCCTTGAAGTTCTTATAGTAGAAGTCTCGCCTTCCAACATTATCGTGAAGAACAACCTTCACTTGTTCCTTAACTTGATTGACTACTTGCTCGTCAATCGAATCTAGAAACATCTTCCTAACGTCCTCTAGAAAGGTCGTGTGATTCCTTTTCAAAATGGCCTCAACCTTGGCCGTGAACTCGGCGTCCTCGCTCGTACCTCCTTCATTGGTATCATGACCGTTTCATTCTATAAAACGGAAATAGGTTAAACCATGAAATGAAAAGACATGACACATATATACAAATACACCTCACCGCCCCATCTTGCTCAACAATCGTCGTACATCGATTGTTTGACACGATTTGAACCCGTAATAATGGTAGCTAATTATTGTTACGCGAGCACGTCGCATTAACTTGCTAGTACAACGTCTATCTCGCTTGATGATTGCAACCACAACACAAAACAATTAGCGCAAAGTTAGTTCATCTAAACCTAGGAACTAACCAATTCCTATCTGACCCGTCTCCTACAAGTCCCGCATAAAGCGCATACACAATAAAGTCTAAGTCTAGGCACCTATCTCAAGTCGCCTAAATCCCTTAGACCATGCTCTGATACCACTTGTAACAACCCAACCAGTTAACCAACCGAAAATAGTACAATTTTTTTTTATATACAGTGGGGTGCGCGGCGCGCGACCCCTGTTGTGCGCGGCGCGCACAATGCCTTTCAGCTTCTGTCTGTTTTTGGCATTTTTCGCTTAAAGATCTTCCACTTCCCGACACTTTTAGATGAAATGCTTTTCACAACACATTAATATAAGTAAAACTAACACGTTTCAATAATAAAATAAGTTTTACGAAACCGGGCCCACATATGTTGAATTACGAGGTTCGTACAAAATATAAGTTTCGACCACATTAGTTTAAATTCCAAACGACACTTTGAGCATGGTGTTTGGGGGTTAAACTACCCAAGTCTTGGTCGATCTTCCAAAAGCTAAACCCTCGAGAGCCACTACTAATCCAAACGGATACCTTTGCCCTTGTTCACGCCGGAGCCTAAAAAAGGTAAACAACGAGAGGGTAAGCTAACGCTTAGTGAATGCAATAGTTATACATATACATATATAACCAACTTACTTGCCATCACCTACACTAATACCTCATACACGCTAGCATTTTAAATTAGCATACCATTTCAACGTACAACGCTAAATCCACGATATCACGAGCTAGCGCAAACAATAGCATATAAAACGAACAATATGATATGCTATACTACGACACATAACCATGGTTAACCATTCATACAAGGAGATGGTGCTTGCAACACCATCGGAGTTCGCAACATCCATTAGTGTACTTCACACCGCGTATCACTAACCCCCGGGTGGTATCTTAACACCGCGACTAACCCACCCTCTATGACATTTTGGTGTCTTAATACCGCGACAAGCCCACATGTCATTAAATCCCGGAGTGGCGTCTTAACACCGCGACTAACCCACTCATTACATATTATGTGGTGTCTTAACACCGCGACTACCCCACATTCCATTAAATTTCCGGGGTGTCTTAGCACCGCGACTAACCCACTCGTTACGTATTATGTGGTGCCTTAACACCGCGACTACCCCACATTTCACGCCACACAAATAAATACATTATATACATACATGCATAATTATTCCACTCACCTTAACGATTCGGTGACGGTTTTATACTTCCACAAGCTTCAAAGCAAAGTACCTAATACAATAACTACTCAATCAACACACATACTAGTTAGACTAAACATCAACAATTCACTCATGTGCATTTAATGACTTAAATGCATTAAATGCCCCATTTACACCAAAACCGTCCATTTAAGGTCAAGACCATCGTAAATCACTAAAAGCTAGTGACTAAGGTCCAGCAACACTAACTAATGCAACATTGGGGTATTTCATACCCATCTTTCCCAACTAGGTCAATCATTATCCATTTAACCATTTTAAAGTCAACACACCCATTTCGGGTCATCCACTAACCTAATTAACACCCATTCACTTAATAATTAGGTGTGCTAGTAATTAACTAATTAATTATGACTCATAATTTCATTTATCATTTTCAAAACCCTAGGTTAGTCATCTTTTAGTCCTCATGACCCAATCTTACCCAAGAACACCGAAAATCACCAAATATGGGTTTTATGTTCATCACTAACCCAAAACTCTAACCCTTAAACAAATTAAAATAAGGAAATCTAGATTAGAGCATACCACCGCAATCACAACGTAGCTAGTGATTAGATGAACAACTTTAATACATACGCTTTGGCCCGAAATCAACTTCTTCCTCCTTGATTTGAGCTTTCTCTCTCTCTCAAAGTGTTTCTCACTCTAGAACTTAATTTGGGGAGAAGATGAGGTTGGTGTAGTGTTGAATGTGTTTTCAACCACCACACAACTGGCTTCTAATGCCCTAAACTCGTCCCCATGTGAAAAGATAAGAATGCCCCTCATTTAACTTTAATTTAAAAAGCAGGAATCTGTGCACAGGAGCAGTGTGTGGCACGCACACTTACCCCTGCGCAGTGCGCACCAATGTCTGGGCAGACTCTGACGTCTGTTTAATTACACAATGTTTCCCACACTTCATGTACTCTATTTACACTGATGTACAATAATAATTTGGGTCTTACAAGGAGGCTTAAATGTTAACTCTCTAAAATAAAAAAAATAAAAAACACTTTTATCAAAATGGTGGTGAAATTCTTATCAAATAACAACACATTATGGTCTCGTGTAATTAAAAGTATTTATGGGAATAATGATGGTTTGAGCTGCTTTTATCTTCTCTAACTGAATATAATTGTAGAAAACTCTCTGGAAGAACTTGGTATAATATCATCAATATCGAGCAAACCCTATATAAGTTAGGGTTTAATATTTTTAATGCATTTGTTAAAGTTATAGGAAAAGGGAAGGAGACAAGATTTTGGAACGAACTATGGTAAGGAGATGGTACTTTTAAAGAGATTTATCCTAAGCTCTATCATCCCGAATCAAACAATAATAAAAGGGTAGCTGATCGACTAAATTGGACAGAAGACAGGATCTCTTTCACATGGGACTGGATCATAGAGCCTAAATGGAGACCAGAAATAGATATGACACGACTCCGTGAAATATTATCAAATAATCCTTCCTACGGAAAAGGCAAAGATGTTTGGAAACAGAAGTTTAGCAATAACGGATTATTTTCCTCTGACTCACTCACCACTCATGAGCATTTTAAATATGTATGCAACAGCTAACCGTCCAATACCGGATCCAACTTTGTTTAACTCCATGTTACCCTAAAAAATTGAAATTTTCATTTGGCGAGCTTAACAAAATAAACTCCCTGTTAGAACGGAACTTGATAAACCAGGCAGCGACCTACACTCAACAAGATGTCCGATTTGCGATCATGGTATTGAAACGCTCGATCACACACTCATTTCGTGCAAGAATTCTATTGACATATGGGATAGAATCCGCAAGTGGTGGAGTCTAGGCAACTTATATATATCGAGCCTATCGAATTTATCCAAAGGTACAAATCCAAGTTTCAATATGACATTTGGCTCGACTCTTTGGCAAGCAATAGTTTGGCTAACTAGCTACTTTATATGGAAAAATTGAAATGACCACGTGTAACACCGACCATTTTTTTATAACACAACGGAAGTCTTAATTATTAACACAACAACAATAAAGATATTACACATGTAGTGACCCGAACTTTTCCATGTTTATATATATTAATTGAGATTGATATTTACATGATTAAATGTTTCCAACATGTTAAGCAATCAAACTTGTTAAGACTTGATTAATTGAAATATGTTTCATATAGACAATTGACCACCCAAGTTGATCGGTGATTCACGAACGTTAAAACTTGTAAAAACTATATGATGACATATATATGGATATATATATATAGTTAACATGATACTATGATAAGAAAACATATCATAAAGTATATTAACAATGAACTACATATGTAAAAACAAGACTACTAACTTAATGATTTTTAAACGAGACATATATGTAACGATTATCGTTGTAAAGACATTTAATGTATATATATCACATTAAGAGATATTCATACATGATAATATCATGATAATATAATAATTTAAAATCTCATTTGATATTATAAACATTGAGTTAACAACATTTAACAAGATCGTTAACCTAAAGGTTTCAAAACAACACTTACATGTAACGACTAACGATGACTTAACGACTCAGTTAAAATGTATATACATGTAGTGTTTTAATATGTATTTATACACTTTTGAAAGACTTCAATACACTTATCAAAATACTTCTACTTAACAAAAATGCTTACAATTACATCCTCGTTCAGTTTCATCAACAATTCTACTCGTATGCACCCGTATTCGTACTCGTACAATACACAGCTTTTAGATGTATGTACTATTGGTATATACACTCCAATGATCAGCTATTAGCAGCCCATGTGAGTCACCTAACACATGTGGGAACCATCATTTGGCAACTAGCATGAAATATCTCATAAAATTACAAAAATATGAGTAATCATTCATGACTTATTTACATGAAAACAAAATTACATATCCTTTATATCTAATCCATACACCAACGACCAAAAACACCTACAAACACTTTCATTCTTCAATTTTCTTCATCTAATTGATCTCTCTCAAGTTCTATCTTCAAGTTCTAAGTGTTCTTCATAAATTCCAAAAGTTCTAGTTTCATAAAATCAAGAATACTTTCAAGTTTGCTAGCTCACTTCCAATCTTGTAAGGTGATCATCCAACCTCAAGAAATCTTTGTTTCTTACAGTAGGTTATCATTCTAATACAAGGTAATAATCATATTCAAACTTTGGTTCAATTTCTATAACTATAACAATCTTATTTCAAGTGATGATCTTACTTGAACTTGTTTTCGTGTCATGATTCTGCTTCAAGAACTTCGAGCCATCCAAGGATCCATTGAAGCTAGATCCATTTTTTTCTTTTCCAGTAGGTTTATCCAAGGAAATTAAGGTAGTAATGATGTTCATAACATCATTCGATTCATACATATAAAGCTATCTTATTCGAAGGTTTAAACTTGTAATCACTAGAACATAGTTTAGTTAATTCTAAACTTGTTCGCAAACAAAAGTTAATCCTTCTAACTTGACTTTTAAAATCAACTAAACACATGTTCTATATCTATATGATATGCTAACTTAATGATTTAAAACCTGGAAACACGAAAAACACCGTAAAACCGGATTTACGCCGTCGTAGTAACACCGCGGGCTGTTTTGGGTTAGTTAATTAAAAACTATGATAAACTTTGATTTAAAAGTTGTTATTCTGAGAAAATGATTTTTATTATGAACATGAAACTATATCCAAAAATTATGGTTAAACTCAAAGTGGAAGTATGTTTTCTAAAATGGTCATCTAGACGTCGTTCTTTCGACTGAAATGACTACCTTTACAAAAACGACTTGTAACTTATTTTTCTGACTATAAACCTATACTTTTTCTGTTTAGATTCATAAAATAGAGTTCAATATGAAATCATAGCAATTTGATTCACTCAAAACGGATTTAAAATGAAGAAGTTATGGGTAAAACAAGATTGGATAATTTTTCTCATTTTAGCTACGTGAAAATTGGTAACAAATCTATTCCAACCATAACTTAATCAACTTGTATTGTATATTATGTAATCTTGAGATACCATAGACACGTATACAATGTTTCGACCTATCATGTCGACACATCTATATATATTTCGGAACAACCATAGACACTCTATATGTGAATGTTGGAGTTAGCTATACAGGGTTGAGGTTGATTCCAAAATATATATAGTTTGAGTTGTGATCAATACTGAGATACGTATACACTGGGTCGTGGATTGATTCAAGATAATATTTATCGATTTATTTCTGTACATCTAACTGTGGACAACTAGTTATAGGTTACTAACGAGGACAGCTGACTTAATAAACTTAAAACATCAAAATATATTAAAAGTGTTGTAAATATATTTTGAACATACTTTAATATATATGTATATATTGTTATAGGTTCGTGAATCAACAGTGGCCAAGTCTTACTTCCCGACGAAGTAAAAATATGTGAAAGTGAGTTATAGTCCCACTTTTAAAATCTAATATTTTTGGGATGAGAATACATGCAGGTTTTATAAATGATTTACAAAATAGACACAAGTACGTGAAATTACATTCTATGGTTGAATTATCAAAATCGAATATGCCCCTTTTTATTAAGTCTGGTAATCTAAGAATTAGGGAACAGACACCCTAATTGACGCGAATCCTAAAGATAGATCTATTGGGCCTAACAAACCCCATCCAAAGTACCGGATGCTTTAGTACTTCGAAATTTATATCATATCCGAAGGGTGTCCCGGAATGATGGGGATATTCTTATATATGCATCTTGTTATTGTCGGTTACCAGGTGTTCACCATATGAATGATTTTTATCTCTATGTATGGGATGTGTATTGAAATATGAAATCTTGTGGTCTATTGTTACGATTTGATATATATAGGTTAAACCTATAACTCACCAACATTTTTGTTGACGTTTAAAGCATGTTTATTCTCAGGTGAATATTAAGAGCTTCCGCTGTTGCATACTAAAATAAGGACAAGATTTGGAGTCCATGTTTGTATGATATTGTGTAAAAACTGCATTCAAGAAACTGATTTCGATGTAACATATTTGTATTGTAAACCATTATGTAATGGTCGTGTGTAAACAGGATATTTTAGATTATCATTATTTGATAATCTACGTAAAGCTTTTTAAACCTTTATTTATGAAATAAAGGTTATGGTTTGTTTTAAAAATGAATGCAGTCTTTGAAAAACGTCTCATATAGAGGTCAAAACCTCGCAACGAAATCAATTAATATGGAACGTTTTTAATCAATAAGAACGGGACATTTCAGTTGGTATCCGAGCGTTGGTCTTAGAGAACCAGAAAATTTGCATTAGTGTGTCTTATCGAGTTTGTTAGGATGCATTAGTGAGTCTGGACTTCGACCGTGTTTTCTTTAAAAATGATTGCTTAACATTTTTGTTGGAAACTATATATTTTTAACATATGAATATTATGTGATATATTAATCTCTTAACGTGTTTGATATTATGTGATAGATGTCTACCTCTAGAACAAGTCCCATTGACTCACCTAATAATAATGAAGAGTCAAATGTAAATTGGAATGATTTGTGGACTGATTCACAAGTTCCCGAAGAGGAACCGGAAGAAGAGTCGGAACCGGAAGAAGAATCGGAACCGGAAGAAGAATCGGAACCGGATGAAGAAATAGAACCGGTGGGGGAAATAATAAAACGGTTAAGTAAAAGAAAATCCTCAACCAACCGACCAAAGTTAATTATGGTCAATGGTGTTTCCGCCAAGGAAGCAAAATATTGGGAGGATTACCAATTCTCCGATGAATCGGATTCCGACGAGAATTCCGATGATGTTATAGAAATTACCCCAACTGAATTTAAAAAGGCAAAAGAAAATAATAAGGGAAAGGGCATAAAAATAGAGAAATCTAATTCCAACCCCGATGAACTTTATATGTATCGTCAACCCCCGAAGTCCTTAAGTTGTAACAATGACCCGGGAACCTCTAAACCACCAGGTTTTTCTAAACCAATGTGGACAACGACGGCTCGTATTAGGGGAACATCATATATCCCTAGAAACTTGGAAAAACGAACCAAAACCGAAGAAGAAGAAACGAGCGAGTCGGAATAAGATAGTTGTATTCGTGTGGTGTAATATATGTAATATAGTGTTCTTATGCTTTATGATATATGTAAAAATTGCTTGTATTAATAAGTATTTTTTTATGAAACTAACTCTTGTCTATTTTACAGTTTAAAAACACAAAATGGATAGACAACCCAATATTTTAAGAGACCTACCCGGAGACATGATTGATGAAATCTTGTCTAGAGTCGGCCAGAATTCTTCGGCACAACTATTTAAGGCGAGATCAGTTTGTAAGACATTCGAAGAACGTTCCAAGAATGTCTTGGTTTATAAGAGACTTTCGTTTGAAAGATGGGGGATATCACATTGGGAAACCCATAAGTTACGATGTGTTTACTTTGACGCATATATTGCGGGGAACCCAAATGCTATTTTACGCAACGGGTTAAGAAATTATTTTGACTCAATATATCCGAATATTGGACTTCGTGATTTAGAAAAAGCGGCTAACATGCAACATAAAGAAGCATGTTATGCTTACGGATTAGTAATGTTCGCTTCTCACCAAAGTGAGAACAAGAACATCGGGCTACAACTATTAAACAAAACGTTTCCACAAGTGACGGAGTCGGTAATTGGGGTAAGAAATGAGGTTTTTAGATTATTACGGGACTGTTGGACATTACGTAACCCTCGTCCCTTTGATGACGTTACAACACGCTGTCTTATCAACGACCATAACGGTTATGTTGCACAAGACCAAGGATGGGAAGTAGTCCTAGTAAAACCAGAATGCATGACTTGTTTCTGGACGTATGAATTACGTGTCTTTATTGCCTTTGCCGAACGACTTGTGTACTAGCTAGAATTGTCTTCACAACTATCTTGTATCAAAGTTATTGTGTGCTATATTTCATGCTTTATGTAAAATAAGCGGTATTGTAAGTTTGTAAAATATTGTATAAAAGTTTGAACGCGAAATATTATTACAATCAGTTTTTCATATAGAATTGTAGTAGTTGAATTGTATATTAGCTACTAAGTATGAACTTAACGGGTAGGTACTACCCGAATTTAAACTTATAAAACGCTAATATGAAGAAAAAGCTTTTATAAATGAGTTCATATTATGCTACGAAATACTATTAACTACTCTTAATATTCTGTATGATTAACTTGTTCCATTTAACTATTTTGAAGGAAATGGCACCGACTACTCGACACACCGTGAATATGAATGAAGAGGAATTTCGTACTTTTCTAGCTTCAAACATAGCCACAGTACAGGCTGCGCTACATACCAACAATAACCTTGGATCTAGCAGTACAGGAAATCGTGTAGGATGCACCTACAAAGAATTCACTGCCTGCAAACCTTTGGAATTTGATGGAACCGAAGGACCGATCGGATTGAAACGGTGGACCGAGAAGGTTGAATCGGTGTTTGCCATAAGTAAGTGTACTGAAGAGGACAAAGTGAAGTACGCTACGCATACCTTCACAGGTTCTGCGTTAACATGGTGGAATACCTATCTAGAGCAAGTGGGACAAGATGATGCGTACGCACTACCGTGGTCAGCATTCAAGCACTTGATGAACGAGAAGTACCGTCCCAGAACCGAGGTCAATAAGCTCAAGATAGAACTTAGAGGGTTACGAACCCAAGGATTTGATATTACCACGTACGAAAGACGATTCACAGAATTGTGCCTATTGTGTCCGGGAGCATTCGAAGATGAGGAAGAGAAGATCGACGCGTTTGTGAAAGGATTACCGGAAAGAATCCAAGAAGATATAAGTTCACACGAGCCCGCCTCCATACAACAGGCATGTAGAATGGCTCACAAACTAGTGAACCAGATTGAAGAAAGAATTAAAGAACAGACTGCTGAAGAGGCCAATGTGAAGCAAGTCAAAAGAAAGTGGGAGGAAAACGGTGATAAGAATCACCAATACAACAACAACAGTAATTACAACAATAATCGCAACAATTATCCCAACAATCGCAACATCAATCGCAACTACAACAAACGGCCCAACAACAACAACAACAAGAACAGCAACTACAACAATCATCCCAACAACAATAATAACCGCAACAACAACAACAATCAGAAGCAGCTATGCCAAAGGTGTGAAAAGAATCACTCGGGGTTCTGCACCAAATTTTGCAACAAGTGTAAAAGAAATGGTCATAGCGCGGCGAAGTGTGAGGTCTACGGACCAGGGGCTAATAGAACGAAAGGAACAAATGGTGTCGGAACGAGTAATGGTGGAGCAAGTAGTGTCGGAGCAAGTTATGCCAATGTAGTTTGTTATAAATGTGGAAAACCAGGCCACATTATTAGAAATTGCCCGAACCAGGAGAACACGAATGGACAAATCCGTGGAAGAGTTTTCAATATTAATGCGATAGAGGCACAGGAAGACCCGGAGCTTGTTACGGGTACGTTTCTTATTGACAATAAATCTGCTTACGTTTTATTTGATTCGGGTGCGGATAGAAGCTATATGAGTAGAGATTTTTGTGCTAAATTAAGTTGTCCATTGACGCCTTTGGATAGTAAATTTTTACTCGAATTAGCAAATGGTAAATTAATTTCAGCAGATAATATATGTCGGAATCGAGAAATTAAACTGGTTAGCGAAACATTTAAGATTGATTTGATACCAGTAGAGTTAGGGAGTTTTGATGTGATAATCGGTATGGACTGGTTGAAAGAAGTGAAAGCGGAGATCGTTTGTTACAAAAATGCAATTCGCATTATACGAGAAAAAGGAAAACCCTTAATGGTGTACGGAGAAAAGGGCAACACGAAGCTACATCTTATTAGTAATTTGAAGGCACAAAAACTAATAAGAAAAGGTTGCTATGCTGTTCTAGCACACGTCGAGAAAGTACAAACTGAAGAAAAGAGCATCAATGATGTTCCCATTGCAAAAGAATTTCCCGATGTATTTCCGAAAGAATTACCGGGATTACCCCCACATCGATCCGTTGAATTTCAAATAGATCTTGTACCAGGAGCTGCACCAATAGCTCGTGCTCCTTACAGACTCGCACCCAGCAAGATGAAAGAACTGCAAAGCCAATTACAAGAACTTTTAGAGCGTGGTTTCATTCGACCAAGCACATCACCGTGGGGAGCTCCTGTTTTGTTTGTCAAGAAGAAAGATGGTACATTCAGGTTGTGTATCGACTACCGAGAGTTGAACAAACTTACCATCAAGAACCGCTACCCACTACCGAGAATCGACGACTTATTTGATCAACTACAAGGCTCGTCTGTTTATTCAAAGATTGACTTACGTTCCGGGTATCATCAAATGCGGGTGAAAAAAGATGATATTCCAAAGACTGCTTTCAGAACACGTTACGGTCATTACGAGTTTATGGTCATGCCGTTTGGTTTAACTAATGCACCAGCTGTGTTCATGGACCTTATGAACCGAGTGTGTGGACCATACCTTGACAAGTTTGTCATTGTTTTCATTGATGACATACTTATTTACTCAAAGAATGACCAAGAACACGGTGAACATTTGAGAAAGGTGTTAGAAGTATTGAGGAAGGAAGAATTGTACGCTAAGTTTTCAAAGTGTGCATCCGGTTCCGATTCTTCTTCCGGTTCCGATTCTTCTTCCGGTTTCGACTCTTCTTCCGGTTCCTCTTCGGGAACTTGTGAATCAGTCCACAAATCATTCCAATTTACATTTGACTCTTCATTATTATTAGGTGAGTCAATGGGACTTGTTCTAGAGGTAGACATCTATCACATAATATCAAACACGTTAAGAGATTAATATATCACATAATATTCATATGTTAAAAATATATAGTTTCCAACAAAAATGTTAAGCAATCATTTTTAAAGAAAACACGGTCGAAGTCCAGACTCACTAATGCATCCTAACAAACTCGATAAGACACACTAATGCAAATTTTCTGGTTCTCTAAGACCAACGCTCGGATACCAACTGAAATGTCCCGTTCTTATTGATTAAAAACGTTCCATATTAATTGATTTCGTTGCGAGGTTTTGACCTCTATATGAGACGTTTTTCAAAGACTGCATTCATTTTTAAAACAAACCATAACCTTTATTTCATAAATAAAGGTTTAAAAAGCTTTACGTAGATTATCAAATAATGATAATCTAAAATATCCTATTTACACACGACCATTACATAATGGTTTACAATACAAATATGTTACATCGAAATCAGTTTCTTGAATGCAGTTTTTACACAATATCATACAAACATGGACTCCAAATCTTGTCCTTATTTTAGTATGCAACAGCGGAAGCTCTTAATATTCACCTGAGAATAAACATGCTTTAAACGTCAACAAAAATGTTGGTGAGTTATAGGTTTAACCTATATATATCAAATCGTAACAATAGACCACAAGATTTCATATTTCAATACACATCCCATACATAGAGATAAAAATCATTCATATGGTGAACACCTGGTAACCGCCAATAACAAGATGCATATATAAGAATATCCCCATCATTCCGGGACACCCTTCGGATATGATATAAATTTCGAAGTACTAAAGCATCCGGTACTTTGGATGGGGTTTGTTAGGCCCAATAGATCTATCTTTAGGATTCGCGTCAATTAGGGTGTCTGTTCCCTAATTCTTAGATTACCAGACTTAATAAAAAGGGGCATATTCGATTTTGATAATTCAACCATAGAATGTAATTTCACGTACTTGTGTCTATTTTGTAAATCATTTATAAAACCTGCATGTATTCTCATCCCAAAAATATTAGATTTTAAAAGTGGGACTATAACTCACTTTCACAGATTTTTACTTCGTCGGGAAGTAAGACTTGGCTACTGTTGATTCACGAACCTATAACAATATATACATATATATTAAAGTATGTTCAAAATATATTTACAACACTTTTAATATATTTTGATGTTTTAAGTTTATTAAGTCAGCTGTCCTCGTTAGTAACCTATAACTAGTTGTCCACAGTTAGATGTACAGAAATAAATCGATAAATATTATCTTGAATCAATCCACGACCCAGTGTATACGTATCTCAGTATTGATCACAACTCAAACTATATATATTTTGGAATCAACCTCAACCCTGTATAGCTAACTCCAACATTCACATATAGAGTGTCTATGGTTGTTCCGAAATATATATAGATGTGTCGACATGATAGGTCGAAACATTGTATACGTGTCTATGGTATCTCAAGATTACATAATATACAATACAAGCTGATTAAGTTATGGTTGGAATAGATTTGTTACCAATTTTCACGTAGCTAAAATGAGAAAAATTATCCAATCTTGTTTTACCCATAACTTCTTCATTTTAAATCCGTTTTGAGTGAATCAAATTGCTATGATTTCATATTGAACTCTATTTTATGAATCTAAACAGAAAAAGTATAGGTTTATAGTCAGAAAAATAAGTTACAAGTCGTTTTTGTAAAGGTAGTCATTTCAGTCGAAAGAACGACGTCTAGATGACCATTTTAGAAAACATACTTCCACTTTGAGTTTAACCATAATTTTTGGATATAGTTTCATGTTCATAATAAAAATAATTTTCTCAGAATAACAACTTTTAAATCAAAGTTTATCATAGTTTTTAATTAACTAACCCAAAACAGCCCGCGGTGTTACTACGACGGCGTAAATCCGGTTTTACGGTGTTTTTCGTGTTTCCAGGTTTTAAATCATTAAGTTAGCATATCATATAGATATAGAACATGTGTTTAGTTGATTTTAAAAGTCAAGTTAGAAGGATTAACTTTTGTTTGCGAACAAGTTTAGAATTAACTAAACTATGTTCTAGTGATTACAAGTTTAAACCTTCGAATAAGATAGCTTTATATGTATGAATCGAATGATGTTATGAACATCATTACTACCTTAATTTCCTTGGATAAACCTACTGGAAAAGAGAAAAATGGATCTAGCTTCAATGGATCCTTGGATGGCTCGAAGTTCTTGAAGCAGAATCATGACACGAAAACAAGTTCAAGTAAGATCATCACTTGAAATAAGATTGTTATAGTTATAGAAATTGAACCAAAGTTTGAATATGATTATTACCTTGTATTAGAATGATAACCTACTGTAAGAAACAAAGATTTCTTGAGGTTGGATGATCACCTTACAAGATTGGAAGTGAGCTAGCAAACTTGAAAGTATTCTTGATTTTATGAAACTAGAACTTTTGGAATTTATGAAGAACACTTAGAACTTGAAGATAGAACTTGAGAGAGATCAATTAGATGAAGAAAATTGAAGAATGAAAGTGTTTGTAGGTGTTTTTGGTCGTTGGTGTATGGATTAGATATAAAGGATATGTAATTTTGTTTTCATGTAAATAAGTCATGAATGATTACTCATATTTTTGTAATTTTATGAGATATTTCATGCTAGTTGCCAAATGATGGTTCCCACATGTGTTAGGTGACTCACATGGGCTGCTAATAGCTGATCATTGGAGTGTATATACCAATAGTACATACATCTAAAAGCTGTGTATTGTACGAGTACGAATACGGGTGCATACGAGTAGAATTGTTGATGAAACTGAACGAGGATGTAATTGTAAGCATTTTTGTTAAGTAGAAGTATTTTGATAAGTGTATTGAAGTCTTTCAAAAGTGTATAAATACATATTAAAACACTACATGTATATACATTTTAACTGAGTCGTTAAGTCATCGTTAGTCGGTACATGTAAGTGTTGTTTTGAAACCTTTAGGTTAACGATCTTGTTAAATGTTGTTAACTCAATGTTTATAATATCAAATGAGATTTTAAATTATTATATTATCATGATATTATCATGTATGAATATCTCTTAATATGATATATATACATTAAATGTCTTTACAACGATAATCGTTACATATATGTCTCGTTTAAAAATCATTAAGTTAGTAGTCTTGTTTTTACATATGTAGTTCATTGTTAATATACTTTATGATATGTTTTCTTATCATAGTATCATGTTAACTATATATATATATATCCATATATATGTCATCATATAGTTTTTACAAGTTTTAACGTTCGTGAATCACCGATCAACTTGGGTGGTCAATTGTCTATATGAAACATATTTCAATTAATCAAGTCTTAACAAGTTTGATTGCTTAACATGTTGGAAACATTTAATCATGTAAATATCAATCTCAATTAATATATATAAACATGGAAAAGTTCGGGTCACTACAGAGTGTGTGGACCATACCTTGACAAGTTTGTCATTGTTTTCATTGATGACATACTTATTTACTCAAAGAATGACCAAGAACACGGTGAACATTTGAGAAAATTGTTAGAAGTATTGAGGAAGGAAGAATTGTACGCTAAGTTTTCAAAGTGTGCATTTTGGTTGGAAGAAGTTCAATTCCTCGGTCACATAGTGAACAAAGAAGGTATTAAGGTGGATCCGGCAAAGATAGAAACTGTTGAAAAGTGGGAAACCCCGAAAACTCCGAAACACATACGCCAGTTTTTAGGACTAGCTGGTTACTACAGAAGGTTCATCCAAGACTTTTCCAGAATAGCAAAACCCTTGACTGCATTAACGCATAAAGGGAAGAAATTTGAATGGAATGATGAACAAGAGAAAGCGTTTCAGTTATTGAAGAAAAAGCTAACTACGGCACCTATATTGTCATTGCCTGAAGGGAATGATGATTTTGTGATTTATTGTGATGCATCAAAGCAAGGTCTCGGTTGTGTATTAATGCAACGAACGAAGGTGATTGCTTATGCGTCTAGACAATTGAAGATTCACGAACAAAATTATACGACGCATGATTTGGAATTAGGCGCTGTTGTTTTTGCATTAAAGACTTGGAGGCACTACTTATATGGGGTCAAAAGTATTATATATACCGACCACAAAAGTCTTCAACACATATTTAATCAGAAACAACTGAATATGAGGCAGCGTAGGTGGATTGAATTATTGAATGATTACGACTTTGAGATTCGTTACCACCCGGGGAAGGCAAATGTGGTAGCCGATGCCTTGAGCAGGAAGGACAGAGAACCCATTCGAGTAAAATCTATGAATATAATGATTCATAATAACATTACTACTCAAATAAAGGAGGCGCAACAAGGAGTTTTAAAAGAGGGAAATTTAAAGGATGAAATACCCAAAGGATCGGAGAAGCATCTTAATATTCGGGAAGACGGAACCCGATATAGGGCTGAAAGGATTTGGGTACCAAAATTTGGAGATATGAGAGAAATGGTACTTAGAGAAGCTCATAAAACCAGATACTCAATACATCCTGGAACGGGGAAGATGTACAAGGATCTCAAGAAACATTTTTGGTGGCCGGGTATGAAAGCCGATGTTGCTAAATACGTAGGAGAATGTTTGACGTGTTCTAAGGTCAAAGCTGAGCATCAGAAACCATCAGGTCTACTTCAACAACCCGAAATCCCGGAATGGAAATGGGAAAACATTACCATGGATTTCATCACTAAATTGCCAAGGACTGCAAGTGGTTTTGATACTATTTGGGTAATAGTTGATCGTCTCACCAAATCAGCACACTTCCTACCAATAAGAGAAGATGACAAGATGGAGAAGTTAGCACGACTGTATTTGAAGGAAGTCGTCTCCAGACATGGAATACCAATCTCTATTATCTCTGATAGGGATGGCAGATTTATTTCAAGATTCTGGCAGACATTACAGCAAGCATTAGGAACTCGTCTAGACATGAGTACTGCCTATCATCCACAAACTGATGGGCAGAGCGAAAGGACGATACAAACGCTTGAAGACATGCTACGAGCATGTGTTATTGATTTCGGAAACAGTTGGGATCGACATCTACCGTTAGCAGAATTTTCCTACAACAACAGCTACCATTCAAGCATTGAGATGGCGCCGTTTGAAGCACTTTATGGTAGAAAGTGCAGGTCTCCGATTTGTTGGAGTGAAGTGGGGGATAGACAGATTACGGGTCCGGAGATTATACAAGAAACTACCGAGAAGATCATCCAAATTCAACAACGGTTGAAAACCGCCCAAAGTCGACAAAAGAGCTACGCTGACATTAAAAGAAAAGATATAGAATTTGAAATTGGAGAGATGGTCATGCTTAAAGTTGCACCTTGGAAAGGCGTTGTTCGATTTGGTAAACGAGGGAAATTAAATCCAAGGTATATTGGACCATTCAAGATTATTGATCGTGTCGGACCAGTAGCTTACCGACTAGAGTTACCTCAACAACTCGCGGCTGTACATAACACTTTCCACGTCTCGAATTTAAAGAAATGTTTTGCTAAAGAAGATCTCACTATTCCGTTAGATGAAATCCAAATCAACGAAAAACTTCAATTCATCGAAGAACCCGTCGAAATAATGGATCGTGAGGTTAAAACACTTAAGCAAAACAAGATACCAATTGTTAAGGTTCGATGGAATGCTCGAAGAGGACCCGAGTTCACCTGGGAGCGTGAAGATCAGATGAAGAAGAAATACCCGCATCTATTTCCAGAAGATTCGTCAACACCTTCAACAGCTTAAAATTTCGGGACGAAATTTATTTAACGGGTAGGTACTGTAGTGACCCGAACTTTTCCATGTTTATATATATTAATTGAGATTGATATTTACATGATTAAATGTTTCCAACATGTTAAGCAATCAAACTTGTTAAGACTTGATTAATTGAAATATGTTTCATATAGACAATTGACCACCCAAGTTGATCGGTGATTCACGAACGTTAAAACTTGTAAAAACTATATGATGACATATATATGGATATATATATATAGTTAACATGATACTATGATAAGAAAACATATCATAAAGTATATTAACAATGAACTACATATGTAAAAACAAGACTACTAACTTAATGATTTTTAAACGAGACATATATGTAACGATTATCGTTGTAAAGACATTTAATGTATATATATCACATTAAGAGATATTCATACATGATAATATCATGATAATATAATAATTTAAAATCTCATTTGATATTATAAACATTGAGTTAACAACATTTAACAAGATCGTTAACCTAAAGGTTTCAAAACAACACTTACATGTAACGACTAACGATGACTTAACGAGTCAGTTAAAATGTATATACATGTAGTGTTTTAATATGTATTTATACACTTTTGAAAGACTTCAATACACTTATCAAAATACTTCTACTTAACAAAAATGCTTACAATTACATCCTCGTTCAGTTTCATCAACAATTCTACTCGTATGCACCCGTATTCGTACTCGTACAATACACAGCTTTTAGATGTATGTACTATTGGTATATACACTCCAATGATCAGCTATTAGCAGCCCATGTGAGTCACCTAACACATGTGGGAACCATCATTTGGCAACTAGCATGAAATATCTCATAAAATTACAAAAATATGAGTAATCATTCATGACTTATTTACATGAAAACAAAATTACATATCCTTTATATCTAATCCATACACCAACGACCAAAAACACCTACAAACACTTTCATTCTTCAATTTTCTTCATCTAATTGATCTCTCTCAAGTTCTATCTTCAAGTTCTAAGTGTTCTTCATAAATTCCAAAAGTTCTAGTTTCATAAAATCAAGAATACTTTCAAGTTTGCTAGCTCACTTCCAATCTTGTAAGGTGATCATCCAACCTCAAGAAATCTTTGTTTCTTACAGTAGGTTATCATTCTAATACAAGGTAATAATCATATTCAAACTTTGGTTCAATTTCTATAACTATAACAATCTTATTTCAAGTGATGATCTTACTTGAACTTGTTTTCGTGTCATGATTCTGCTTCAAGAACTTCGAGCCATCCAAGGATCCATTGAAGCTAGATCCATTTTTCTCTTTTCCAGTAGGTTTATCCAAGGAAATTAAGGTAGTAATGATGTTCATAATATCATTCGATTCATACATATAAAGCTATCTTATTCGAAGGTTTAAACTTGTAATCACTAGAACATAGTTTAGTTAATTCTAAACTTGTTCGCAAACAAAAGTTAATCCTTCTAACTTGACTTTTCAAATCAACTAAACACATGTTCTATATCTATATGATATGCTAACTTAATGATTTAAAACCTGGAAACACGAAAAACACCGTAAAACCGGATTTACGCCGTCGTAGTAACACCGCGGGCTGTTTTGGGTTAGTTAATTAAAAACTATGATAAACTTTGATTTAAAAGTTGTTATTCTGAGAAAATGATTTTTATTATGAACATGAAACTATATCCAAAAATTATGGTTAAACTCAAAGTGGAAGTATGTTTTCTAAAATGGTCATCTAGACGTCGTTCTTTCGACTGAAATGACTACCTTTACAAAAACGACTTGTAACTTATTTTTCTGACTATAAACCTATACTTTTTCTGTTTAGATTCATAAAATAGAGTTCAATATGAAATCATAGCAATTTGATTCACTCAAAACGGATTTAAAATGAAGAAGTTATGGGTAAAACAAGATTGGATAATTTTTCTCATTTTAGCTACGTGAAAATTGGTAACAAATCTATTCCAACCATAACTTAATCAACTTGTATTGTATATTATGTAATCTTGAGATACCATAGACACGTATACAATGTTTCGACCTATCATGTCGACACATCTATATATATTTCGGAACAACCATAGACACTCTATATGTGAATGTTGGAGTTAGCTATACAGGGTTGAGGTTGATTCCAAAATATATATAGTTTGAGTTGTGATCAATACTGAGATACGTATACACTGGGTCGTGGATTGATTCAAGATAATATTTATCGATTTATTTCTGTACATCTAACTGTGGACAACTAGTTATAGGTTACTAACGAGGACAGCTGACTTAATAAACTTAAAACATCAAAATATATTAAAAGTGTTGTAAATATATTTTGAACATACTTTAATATATATGTATATATTGTTATAGGTTCGTGAATCAACAGTGGCCAAGTCTTACTTCCCGACGAAGTAAAAATCTGTGAAAGTGAGTTATAGTCCCACTTTTAAAATCTAATATTTTTGGGATGAGAATACATGCAGGTTTTATAAATGATTTACAAAATAGACACAAGTACGTGAAATTACATTCTATGGTTGAATTATCAAAATCGAATATGCCCCTTTTTATTAAGTCTGGTAATCTAAGAATTAGGGAACAGACACCCTAATTGACGCGAATCCTAAAGATAGATCTATTGGGCCTAACAAAACCCATCCAAAGTACCAGATGCTTTCGTACTTCGAAATTTATATCATATCCGAAGGGTGTCCCGGAATGATGGGGATATTCTTATATATGCATCTTGTTATTGTCGGTTACCAGGTGTTCACCATATGAATGATTTTTATCTCTATGTATGGGATGTGTATTGAAATATGAAATCTTGTGGTCTATTGTTACGATTTGATATATATAGGTTAAACCTATAACTCACCAACATTTTTGTTGACGTTTAAAGCATGTTTATTCTCAGGTGAATATTAAGAGATTCCGCTGTTGCATACTAAAATAAGGACAAGATTTGGAGTCCATGTTTGTATGATATTGTGTAAAAACTGCATTCAAGAAACTGATTTCGATGTAACATATTTGTATTGTAAACCATTATGTAATGATCGTGTGTAAACAGGATATTTTAGATTATCATTATTTGATAATCTACGTAAAGCTTTTTAAACCTTTATTTATGAAATAAAGGTTATGGTTTGTTTTAAAAATGAATGCAGTCTTTGAAAAACGTCTCATATAGAGGTCAAAACCTCGCAACGAAATCAATTAATATGGAACGTTTTTAATCAATAAGAACGGGACATTTCAACACAAAGCCACATTAATCTATCATCGTTTACAAAATAGTGTTACTTAAAAATCTACTTATTTAATACAAAGTCAACATCAAAGTTTGCAGGGTCAAACATGTCTTTGCCAGCACCACCCTATAAATCAACACCAGTCCTAAACCTGCAAGGGAGGAATTGTGGGAGATTAGTGCACTGCTAAGTGAATGGAATCTATTCTAACTGGATAAGCATAATTAACAATCATACATAAATCAACAATCCTGCCTACAACCAACAAACATACAAGCAAGGACAATATGAGGATCGACGGCTTGTACGGGCACACGACCCTAAATCATCGGGCTAGGATCTACCGATAGTCATTTATACCAAGTCTCTGCATACCTGTCTAAACGCAACACACGCGTCCTTCTATGATATACCAAACATACTATAGGACTTGAACTCAACATGACCTAGCATCGATTGACCTCACACGAACTCTACCTGACCCGGCATCGGTGGGTTCTCAACATGGCCCAACATCAGTTGGTGTCTAACAAAGTGCGCACATATACAACATAAAATTCATAGAGCATGCAATTATCTACTAGCATGGCAATCACTATACTACACAAGGTAATCAGAATAATCCACAATTGCATGCCTTGCTATTAAACTCTAACATGAGATAGATCTACTCACGGATTACCAGCAACTTGAAGAGGTCTAATCTTTCGGAGCCTTCTTTTTATCTTTTCCACCTGAGAATAAACATAACACAGTCAAAAATCACGTCTTGATATTATCCCAACAGCAAGACACAACATCAATAATCTGACACTTAAGCAATTAAGAAACTGGTCTGTTAACCGTACGAGTATCACACTCACTCGCATGTTTGAGAACCCTCAATCGTGTGGTTGACACCTCACTCGTACATGTGATCTTAGACCAGACATATAACTTAATAAAAGCAGATCCGTACGGTTGACCACACGGGTGACTAGTGACTCGTACAAGTCACATCTCAACCGTACGGGTCAGCTCAAACAATACAAATGTCATAATACTAACCCACTCGCACGGTTCACCATGCGGTTGACCATCTCAACTGTACGAGTGAAAGCTCACTCATGCGAGTGATGAAGAACATCAACAACAGTTGACTTGACGGGTTTCAACCCAAAAATCACTATCTGTAATGTTTCTGGCAAATTGCTTGGTCACGAAGCACATATAACATATATACATTAATTATCAAGCAGTAAATAACATAAATAACACCAAAATCACAAGATTCAAACTAATTTGAGCTACAAAACCCATTTTATCCGAAACCCAATTTTCTAAGAAATACGATAATGATTCGATCATGCTAACTTGGTTTGATAATCACAAGGATCATAAGAATCAATCCTTAAAGCCTCTTGATCCAATTTCTAGCGTAGATTCAACCAGGGTTTTAGTTGATACAAACTAGGTACGGTTTGCTTTTTGAAAGAGTTCTAAACTGAACTGTAGAAGCATATGAAAGCTTATATATTAAGGTGTAAATCCATACCCCAAAACAGACGGGTATTTATCAGTTATCTAATATCTTTCGTACGTCATTAGGCAGTCTCAACAGAGTCAATTATAAATAATAAACATATTATAATCATCAATTAATAATAAAAATATTATTAAATAAAAGCATATGATAACATAATTACAAACTTAAGGGTATAATTGTCATCTTAAGTCTAGCCCGGTCATCAGTCTGTTACACCACATTTTCGAGAAAGACAAAGTAACTTGCCCCAAGTTAGTAGTCGATATTCAAACAAAAACCTTCGAGTGGATAAAATTTCTATGGAAAAAAGGTAAATTGGATTGGCAAACATGGTTCTCAAGCCCAAAAGCATTCAGTGCTTTTCGGATTTGCTTCTTCTTTTAACCGATTTGCTTGGTTGGAGTTAACTGGCATCCCTCCTTTGTGTGCATCAAAGGATAGTGATATGACGGTTGGTGAGATCTTCGGTGAAGTCTTGGCTATTGCATAATCTTCTTTAGAGTTAGGGTGTATAAGTTCGCTCTTGATGTTCATTAAATCCTCGAATCCAAAGCATACTCATGACTCAGTGGAAGTAGACGTGAGTACTTCAGTAGTAAAGAGCTCCATTTGTAGCGTTTGGGTTTCAGAAGTATCAGATTTAAGTTGCTTAAATCGGGTTTTAGTTGAGGCATTTGTTCATCAGTTGTTGGTGTCAACAAATCGGTTTATCTTATCTAGTTTCCCTGTTTAAGAAGTGATTTCGGATAAGAGCTTAGTGGTGATTTCGAGCAGTGACAAGTCTGTTCCAAATGCTTCAGTTTACAGTTCTTAGATTGAGTTTGTCAAAGGTGCTTCGAATGTCTCTAATTCTGGTGTTGTGTCGAGTTCAAATGTTTCGGATGTTTCAGCTTTAGGAGTTTGCTTGGAGGATGAGTGTGTCAGGTTAAAATTCGGGACTGAAACTGACGAGGTGCACTTAAATGGTTTAACATCACACAATCCTTATGTTGTTGATGACTCTAAGCTGAATGACGGCATCTGTTCTATTTCTTATTCGATTCATGTGGAGATTAAATCAAAAGAGTGCATTCCTTTGGGTGTGGTGTTGTTTCTAATACGGGCTCAAAAGTTGGCAGTAGTAGTGGGTCTGTTGGTCTTTTAGGTGTTTCTATTACTGCGAGAACAGATAATGTATTGATATCAAATGGTTTTGATAAAAATAGAAAGTTGGAGAATAACAATAATAAGGTGGTGGCTGAAGATGTCGCGATTAAGGATGAAGATGCTCAGGAGGAAGTTGATGCAGACAAGAACGGACTTGATGTTGGTGTTGTTGATGTGGATTGGAACATTAGCTTTTTTAAGGGTCTCGAGGAGGAAGGTTTGCTCCCTCCTTCTGTGCCAAGTATTACGATTGGTAGCTCTTCGGCAAAGGTTTCATCATATGAGATTGAAAATCGGATGGGTAAGAAATTTAATCGATCGAAGGTTGATGATATGGTTGTTAAGCCGGTCATAAAGACTCAAAAAAGTAAAGTGGTTGTCAGGTAGTTTGTGTTCGGTTTGTTCTTTCTGTGTTGATGGTCGTTGTTTAGTTATATTTGGGTTTTCGTATTAGTTCTTATTTGATTGTGTTCTGGGATCATTTTAGTAATCCGGTTGCTCAAGGCCCAGGCTAGTTAGCTTTTTCTCTTTGTTTAGTGATAAAGTTCTTTTATTGCTTACGAGCCTTGCGGTGCTTTTGATTTGAGTGTATCTTTGTTCTTACTGCTCATCTATTGATGAAAAGACTTTGATTTAATGTTATAGCTATTATTATTATTATTATTATTATTATTATTATTATTATTATTATTATTATTATTATTATTATTATTATTATTATTATTATTATTATTATTATTATTATTATTATTATTATTATTATTATTATTAAAAAAAAAAGTTACCCGACATTTTTCGCTGTTTGTTAATGCAATAAATGCTAACCGAAAAGAACTAGGTATTTTGAGGAGCACGTTCTATTTTTTGAATGATGTCGATAAATGTCTACGTCGATTTTATTACTTGGTTGACTATATTCACCTGATCAAAAGTGTTAACCAATAATGTTACGTTGTGACATTGATAGTTGACCATAGAACACATAATATCAATATGTCAATAATAATTATTAATATTATTTTAAAAAAGAGTAATTTATTCTTATTCCATTTATCCATGTAACTTATTCAAAATTATATTGAGTCGAAAGATCAGAAATATTATATCACAAACGGGCCAAGGGGGCCCATCCCAATACGCGAAGTCTAGGGACCGCACCCAACCCCCACCAATTATATACTTTCATTTATATCTCAAAAGAATGCCGACAAAAGAACATGATGTGGTCAATTGTTTCCACATCATCATCACACAAAGGACACCTAACGGAATCAAGATCGATACCTCGTTTGTCAAGTTCGGTACGAACCGGAATCTACCTTTTAAGGGTCCTCCATATGAAGATTTGCACTTTGGCCGGCACAAGGCTATTTGTCAAAGTTTCTTCACCCGAGTTGTAATTCAATAGCTTTTCGTCGATAATTGTAGAGAGTCCCTTAGTTGTAAATTTTCTGTTTGAGGCTAGGTTCCACGTCCAAGAATCCCTGATCAAGTCCCGTTTAACATACGCATCAATTTCGGCGCTTAAATAATCCAAATCAGTCAAAGCCCTACCCGAAGGTGTCCGCAGCCAAACCCACTGTTTCGTGCACATCTGATCAGCCCAATCAAGTCGATCTCTTACATCCGGATCCTAGTTCACATCCAAGAAGAATAACCGCCTGTATTTGTCTTTAATCGGCATTGAGCATAACCAAGCATCGGTCCAGAATTTCATCTCAGCTCCGTCACCAATTAGCTTTAGAAACGAACTAGAGAAGTTCACGCCCAGTTTCTCGATGTCGTATCCTGCACGCACAATGTTAAACCAAACGCCACTCTTTCCTATCGGGCGGTTTATGCCCGAAGGAGGGAGTAGACCATTAGAGCCATGAATACTTTTAATTATCACCACCCAAAGTGAATTAGTTTCGGATTTAATTCTCCAAAACCACTTCCCCAAGAGAGCGAGGTTTTTACCCCTCAACGACCCAATATTAAGGCCACCCTCATCATAAGGTAAAAGAACATCGTCCCATTTAACCCACGCCAATTTTGAGCTCTCACCCGACCCGCCCCAAAAGAAGTTACGCCTAATACACTCAAGACTTTTAATAACACTCAAGGGAGCACGAAAGAGCGAGAAAAAATATAGTGGTAAACTACTCAAAACAGATTTAATTAACGTCAAGCTTCCACCAAAAGAAACCGTTCGAGCCTTCCAATCCGCAAGTCTAGAGTTAAATTTATCAATCACGGGTTTCCAATTCTCCATTCTATTCATATTTCGGCCAACGGGAAGACCTAGATAAGTAAAAGGAAAGTCACCAACTTTACATCCCACTTTTTTTAGCTAAATGATCAACATCCTTATTTGCCACCCATAAACCAAAAAGTGAGCTGTTATGGCAGTTAATTTTGAGACCCGAGACGTTCTTGAAACATTTGAGAAGCTTCATGAGATTTCCAAAGTTATGCTTACCCCACTCCCCAATAAAGATCGTGTCATCCGCGTATTGTAAATGAGAAATAAGGACTTTATCCGAACCAATTTCCACACCTTTAAACAAACCATTTGAGGTTGCCTTTTTGGTTAAGTAGTTCAACCCCTTCGCCGCTATAATAAAGAGGAAGGGAGACAACGGATCTTGCTGCCTCACCCCTCTTCCGATAGAGAACTCTTTTGTCGGGGAGCCATTAACAAGAATACAGATCATAGCCGATTTAAGGCACGCCAATATCCAACTCCTCCACTTTGGTCTAAACCCCATCCTATTCATCATCTCAAGAAGAAAATCCCAACATAAGCTATCAAAGGCATTTTCGAAATCAACCTTGAAGATTAAACTTTTTTTCCTATTTTTTCTCAATAATTCAATAGACTCGTTTGCAATGAGAACGCCATCGAGAATGTATCTACCTTTAATGAATGAACTTTGCTCCTCCCCAATTAATTTTGGAACGACTTTCCTTAGTCGAATCGATAGAATCTTTGCAAGTATCTTATAATAGCTACCGATCAAACTTATTGCCCGAAACTCGCTAAGACTTAGTGGATCCGGGACCTTTGGAATTAAAGTAACAAACGAGGCGTTACAACCGTTGGATATCTCGCCTTTATCACCAAACCATTTGAGTGCCCTGACGAGATCATCTTTAATTAGATCCCAATACATCTTGAAGAATTTAAAGTTAAAACCATCCGGGCCCTGGGCTTTCAAGCTTCCGCACTCACCAATCGCCTCCAACACCTCATTTTCTGTGAAAATACCTTTGAGAGAAGCAGCCTGCTCAACCGTAAGTTGCAAGGGCAGTAGCTGCTCCTGATCAGTTGAAGTGCAAGCTGCCAGCTTCATTTTTTCGAAGTTTCTTTTTTCAAATTGGGCTTTAAAATGTCTAAACGCTTCATGTTTAATGATTACCGGGTCGTCTGTCCAAAGCCCATTCACGTTAAGCCCCTGAATGTTTCATTTTGACTGCCTTCTCTTAATAAAGGAGTGAAAGTACTTGGTGTTTTCATCACCATGGAGGGCTCACTTGACACGAGATTTTTGTTTCGCCATGTTGGTTTTAATTTTTTCTTTGGCAATCCAATTCTTTCGGGCCAACATCCATGATTCTCGTTCATTATCCGTATGATTTCTACTTTCGGTTATGTGCTCCCATTTACATGCGGCCTCCTTCAGCTCTTCAATTTCTTTATCTAGTTTCCCAAAAGTTGTTTTACTCCATTCTTTTAACGCAATCTTGACATTTTTTAGTTTGTTTCTAAACACACAGTCAAGTCTTTGACCCGAGACGTTCCTACTCCATGCCTCTTTAATAATATCATCCGAACCTTCAGCTAATAGCCATTCATCAAAAATCTTTATTGGTTTGGGGCCGAAGTCAATTACTCGGTCCCTTAACACAATAGGACAGTGATCCGACAACATGCGTTCTAAGGCGATAGCCGATAATTCGCCCCATAAATCATTAAACTTTTCGGAGATGAGAAACTTGTCTATTTTACTGAATTTTAACCCATTATCGCAGATTCTCGTTAATCTTTTCCCTCCAAGTGGTACTTTAATTAAACACGAGCGATTGATGAAATCATTTAACCACGTTGCTCGTCTATCAATAAATTAGCGATTTTTCCTCTCCGCTTGATCCCTAACTTCATTAAAGTCACCACATATGCACCAAGCCACGTCATAAGTACCTATAAAGGATTCAAGGCTCATCCACAATTTCAATTTGTTAGAATCGTCATGTGGACCATATACATTATCAATTATGGAAACTTCATCTTTCCCCGCCCATTTACCCATAACAGCAATGTAATGATCCCCCAAAAAAGATTGTTTCGCCACAAAATCATTGCTGTTCCAAATTAGTAACAGACCTCCCGACTTCCCAACTTTTTTTTTGTATAAACTCGAAATCATCAGACCCCCACAGCGAGTACACCCAATTTGCATCTACTGTATTGCACTTTGTTTCTTGAAAAGCACAGAAAGAAGGATTTTCACGAAAAATAAGTTTCTTGCAATCCCCGAATTTTCTATTTTTACCCGACCCAAACCCACGAATATTAAATGATAGAATCTTCATTAAAAAAGAAATTAAACAAAACGAAGTAAAAGGAAGGATTAGACCTGATCTTGATCATCCTCTCAAACAACTCCAATTTGCTTTGTAAAGCCACCCAGGTCACCAAATCCAAAACTGCTATTCGAATTGCCAGATTTTCGCCCTTCAGTTCTGTGTTGTTTTCTCGTTTTTGCCGATTTGGAGTGACTATTTCTTAAATTGCAGTTCTTACTCCCCGTATTGCTAGAACGGCCTTGTTTCTTTTTTCGATCCTTTCTTTTCCCATTCTTTTGTGACAATCTTGCCAGGCTCTTGAGTCTCATTAGTTTCGACTCACCAAACCAATTACCCGAAACTTTACTACCTTCCTTTTGAATCTTAGTGGCTCTGCTATTATTGTGATTCGAGTTTACTGGAACTTCTATGTTTATTCCATCATCGCGTAATTCTGCATTTGGTGTATCGGATTCAATTTCATCATCCGATATTGGATTGTCGATGTTATCCAAGTTTTATCGGTTGCCCTTTTTCTTTCTCTTTCTTTTGCTTTCTGTCAATTTAGAACAACCATTTGGGGGATGATTGTCTTTACTGGACTTCTTCAAATCAAGTGTTTCCTGGACTACCTCAACTAGGCTACCCGGGCTAGATGAAACATCTTTATTGGGCCCAATAATATTAGGGATACTAAGTGGCACATTTACATTGCCTATCTTACAATTATCAGGCCCACATGTTAATCCATTCCCATGTGACTCATTAGGTTTGCCATGGTCCACTAACTCTCCTTCTTCTAGCTTAATGGGCCCATTATCTCCATCTGGGTTTGTATGAATCGAACTATCCACTTTTTGAAAGTTAGATGTACCCTTGTGAGTTGTGCCGCCGCAATTTTTGGCTAAATCATTACCAGTATCGGTAGACAACTGCACGCCATCGACAGAAAATTTATTATTTGTATTCTCCATGTGAGCATCATTATCATTATTATGGATGTTCCCCAAGTCATGCCCGTAACAGCCCGATTGTTCATCTTCCAAGATAATATTCTCCTTCCCAAAGTCACTTGCCTTTTCGTTTTCTGAAGGCATGTTATCGGACCTTTTTTGGGTACCTTCACCATTTCCGGTATCATTCCCGGATCTTAAATCAACATCATCATCGGACTGGAAACTAAAGGTTTCATCATATGAGCTATAACCTGCATCTTCTTCAGACCAAACTCAATGATGTCATTCATATCCTCCATCACTTTTACGTAGAATATGGATGTTCCTGCCTTTAGTTTAACAGTTTCATTGATTAGGTTTATGCCCCTTAGCTTAACCAATACTTTCCCGAATAGTAGGTTTTGATTACCCTGAAACGAACAATTGTACAGATCATTTATAGGCCCATACCATAAAGCTATCTTCTTAAACACACTTTCCTTCCATAATCGAATAGGTACCCCCATAATGCTCAGCCATGATAACCTACCTGATGTCAGGTGTGGACCATTGCCAAGTCGAACATTCGTAATCCATTGCCTGATGTTGTGAGATTCCTGTTCCAAAATATTTTTCACAGCCTCTTCGTCTTCAAAAATAATCGTTACCTTAAGCCCACCAAGATACTTTAGGTCGTAGTTTGACAGGCCTTCCTCATCACAAAGTGATCAAAAATTCTCAAGGTATTCCATCTTATTGACTTCACCAATGATGGCCTTTTTTAGAACCGTTGAGTCATCATCTTCGGATGGTATATTGACCACTCTTTCATGTGAGAATACCCTTATTTCAGTATGGCCTGTCGCTTCTTTGTTGTTACCTGCTCTCTTATTCAAGATTGTTTCTCTTAGATCAAACGCTTCCTTCCTAGGATTTCTCACCACATCACTGAACATGCGGTCATCTCTGTAAACTTGTGGTGGAACAAAGTGGCTTGCATTACCCTTACCCTTCTCTTCTTCCACCCTGATGTTGTCATGTCGAGTATTCTTATCTACATCTCTAACGTTACCATTGCCAGGCATCTTATTAGACCTATCAAATGCTTTGAAGACTCTTAGCATAATGCCATCAATCTTTATATCTCTTAGTTTAGTGAGCAGGTTGTCTTCATCTTTAACATCACCAAACCAAACAAAAGCAAAGCGTTCCCCATTTCTTAGTCTTTTTTTTGCAATGTACACATCCCCGACCTTCCCATATTACTTGAACATCTTCCATATTTCTGGCACATTCCATTCCTTTGAAAAGTTGAAGAACATGAACAATTTGAGATGCTTTACGGTTGATCGCAAATTAACGTTCTCGTAGTTACCACTATATTGTTCCCTAACCCTAGACGTACTCCGATTTGATTTTTGTTCGTACCTCACCTCTCTCCATTGATGTTCCTCACTTTCTCTCTCTATGTTCTCTCTCCCCATTTCTAACAAATTGTCATAAAGAAGAGCCCATTCATCAACTTTGTTAGCGATATCTTCGAATAGCTTTTTTTTTTAAATTATACTGATAGTCCCAATTGTTTGATAAATACACTTCGATGGTCCTAAACTTAATGTCAATTTAATTGTTCCACTAAATTTTACATAATAGACAATATGGTAATTTTTGATAAACAAACTCTAATGTTTAACACCCGAAATTCTAAATATTCAAACAAACAAAATTACTATTTTATATAAGAAATGATACAATGAGAGAATCTGTTTGGTTTAATTACAAAAGGACAATCATTGTTAATGTGAGTTGACTGAGTTAATTAGGTCTTATTTTATGGATATGCGAGATTGACATGAACTATTTACTATAACTGTTTAATAACGGGTTTAATTGTAAATAAAAATCGTTGTTATTTGTTAAGCATGAAAATGAGCACCGCCTTTTATCTCTGAATTTCATTTATTTCTTTTGCTGCATCTTAGCTTAATTATAAATCCAATCATTACAACTTTTTCTTATGACAATTTTAAATAATTTGAATTCTGAATACTCTACTTTGTGTGAATTGAACCTGAACTTACTTTATTAGCTACATACGAATGAGACCAATTGTTCAATTGTGTGTAGTTAATCATAGCATTTTGTCCTATTAAAGTAGGTGTGATTTTTTCATATCAACGACTACTGCTGTTTAATTCTTACAAATTCAGGGATGATATGTATAATTATTGAAAATAAGAATGATTGGTATAATTTAGGGTAAACTAGGAGGGCTATTGTTGTACTTTACTCTTAAATAAATAAAGTCAACATTAAATTAATATTGAAAAAGTTAGTTAAGCTAAAATATATTGAGCTTTTTTCTTAAATATATTCTATGAAACATTTCAAAAAAGTTAAGTCAATATTAAATTATTATTTCTTATGCGAAGTAAAATGTCCATTCTCACAATGCGATGAGTTAAAATATCTTTACTTATATAGTTTTTAAAATTTCTTTTTTTTAATTGATTATAACATAAAATTAAATATTTATATTTATTTTAGACAAAGCAAAATGCTAATATACTACTGTACTACCTATATACTATTATACTATATACTACTATACTATATTACGCTTATAGTAAGATACAAATAGTACAGTGTGGGATGACGTAAGGATATTTGTAAATAGCCGATCGAGGCAGCCTCTTTCGGGAAAAGTTTTGGATACTTCCTCTTCATTACACAGACACACTTCCACCGCTCGTTCATTTCGCTTACGTCATATTTCCACGTGTTAGGCAAAAGGCAAATACGACTCTTCAGAATTTGAAAAAATTATTTAATTTTTCTTTACACGAAAAATATCTAATCTAATTTTAATCATATATAGGCTATTAGCGTTTAACTTCTAGGTTTTTTGTTATTTTACTCTTTATTTTAATAGTTTCAGTTATTCTGCCAAGCGACTAAATACATATAAAAAGTTAACAGCTACCAGCTAAAAGTTACCAGCTAACAGCTAAAAGCTACTAGCTAGTTTTGTCAAACATACCCTATGTTTGGGTGTGGAGCTTTTAGGAGTTTTTTTGAAGCTTTTAGTTTTTATAAAAAAGTTTATATTTATAAAAAGCTTCATTTGGTTAAACGAGCTTAAAGCTTTTAAACAGATAGAAAAAACTAACAGTTAAAAGCTACTAGAAGTAGGTAGCGTATAGCTTTTAGCTTCTAACTTTTTGTCATTTTACTCTTTATTTAATTGATTCAGCTCTTCTGTCAAACATCAATTTAAAAAAAAAAAAAAACCTAACAGCTAAAAATTATCAGATACGATTTAAAACTACCATCTAATTTTACCAAACATACGCATAATAATGTGTATACGAGAAATCTGATGTTTCTAAAGTATATATTGATCAATCCTATATTAATATTACTTAATTAAGGTTTGATTGCAATGAGATTAAAGTGGTGGAATGAGATGTTGATGATTGTTTTGGGCCCTGATGATCGTCTTTCACTTTAACAATCAAGTGATCAAACACCCCGACCCGGTCTTGATTATTGATTAGCATAATTCACCTTGACACAGTGTAAAAATTCCTTGGGCAAAGTCACAAGTGAAAATTACAAAGGCTAGAGCAAATGGCAGAGAATCAACAACCTATAAATGAGAGGTCAAGCTCCCTATTTATAGTTTTTAGAATATTCGCGGTGTGCGGGTTAATTATTATCCGCATTGACTTAGCGGAAAGAATCCGCAATCTTTATTAATGTGCAATCTGATCTGCGAACTTCAACTTTCAGCGAATCTTCTAAATCATTTAAGTATACTTCGCGTAATTTCTGTTTTCAGCCTTTAGTACTTAAAATATACATATACAATGCCATGTATATGATCAAGTCCCCTCAGTTTATTATGGTACATTTTGCATAAGAAATGCTGCATGATAAACTCTAAAAAATAAAATTCGTAGTTACTTATTACTGCAACTCGCATTGAATTATTTCGCTAAGCCTTTGTTACCATTAGATCAAACAAAGATACCGTTTCCAACCATTGGCGAAAAATATTACCGTTAAATTTACATGATTGGGGCTTAAGCATAATCGACTAACATTCTCAACCTCCCTATATATATATATATATATATATATATATATATATATATATATATATATATATATATATATATATATATATATATATATATCGTCCTTAGAAATCATAAAATCCTCACCCGTAAATCGAAATACTCCTCATTAATCAATTTCTCAACCAATCTTCAAGTCATTTACATTCACACGCCACTCCTTTAATTTCAAGATGAGAATCGAGGAAGTTGATAGTAAGCTAAACCCAAAAACTTTGATTACCAATCTATTAACGAGCCCGGAATCAAAATCAACAACAACTTCTGGGAAGGAAAAGCATCCAATACCAGTTGTTGATTAACAGCCAGATCCCCACTCACCAAAATAGATTCTGCCAAGCGACCATATGAGACACCGCCATCGTCTCAAAATAAGAAGTTGAAATAACGCGAAACAACTCTTTTCGAGAACCCGGTGATATTCGATTATGACCCAGAGCAACAGATATGTAACTCAAAAACTGTAACGACCCGTCCTAATCCACATGGACGAAGTCATCAACATTTGGTCCCATTGCGATGACCGGCTCCAAGTAATTTCCTTATATTGAGCAAATGCACAGCGGAAGACTTGATTCGTACCTGAGAATAAACATGCTTTTAAAGTGTCAACCAAAAGGTTGGTGAGTTCATAGGTTTATCATAACAATTATTTCAATATGTTAATAGACCACAAGATTTCATAATCATAAACATAATACACTCGCAAGTGTATGTAAAGCATTCTAAGTGGTTGAGCACTTGGTAACCATACTTAACATTTAATCAACGTCGCATATTCCCTTTATTATGAAATCTCACTACACCGTACCAAGTGTAGTCACCAAAATGAAGTACTGTGCAACCGTTGAATACTGGTCGTCCAGTCCGGTTGGGGTTGTCAGGCTCGATAGATCTATCAATAGGATTCGCGTTTACAATACCACATGTAAATAGTAGTTACCAAGCTACAGGGAAGTATGCCAGTGGTACAACTCAACGTAGAATATATTTTTAAGTACTTGTGTCTATTTCGTAAATATTTATAAAAGCAGCGCATGTATTCTCAGCCCAAAAATATATATTGCAAAAGCAATTAAAAAGGGAGCAAATGAAACTCACCTAATGTATTTTGTAGTAAAAATACATATGACTATATTGAACAATGCAGAGTTGGCCTCGGATTCACGAACCTATATCAAGTATATATATTAACACCTCTAATTGTACTCGAATAGATTTATATATATTAGATTTATATATTATCAATGTTATCTTAGTAGATTAGGTGTTTCATTAGGAACTTAATTAAATATATTTATTTTGTATACTTTAAAGAAGTAAATATATTAATATAGTTTTTGTTAAGTATATTTTTATTTGACAAATTTTCATAGTCATATTGATAATAATATTAATAGTAGTATTGATAATAGTAATATAGTTATAATGATGATAATAATAATAATACTAGTAGTAAAAATAATAATAATACTAATAATGATAGTAATAATAGTAATAATAATAAAAAAATAATAAAAATAAGTTTTAATAGAGATAAATATAATAACTTTACTAATAATGTTAAATTTTTGATAAAAAAAATGATACGTTTAATAAAAATGATAACTTTGATAATTTTAGTTATAATGATACTTTTAATAGAATGATAATAATAATAATAATAATAATAATAATAATAATAATAATAATAATAATAATAATAATAATAATAATAATAATAATAATAATAATAATAATAATAATAAATAACAACAACAATAATAATAACAACAATAATTGTAATAAATATAATGCTACCTTTTAAGTAATCAGATTTAAAAACAAGACGCTCCCGCCTGGGCTTGAACCCTCGACCTCCCACTAACTCAACACTACTCAAACCACTCCGCTGTTGTTTCATATTTGATTTAATTTTCCAACTAAAATTCTTAAATGTCTTAACCCGTTTTCTTTGCATCTCAGCCTATCAAGGAAAACAGACTTGACCCAATACAAAACTTTAAATATGGCAGCCCAAATTCCGTTTCTGGAAGCCCAACTATCAGTTTGATGTCCAGTAACTAATTCGTGTATTAAGTAGGTTAATAACGAGACAGGAAACAAAAGTGGGGTCTTCGGTTTATCAATCAAGATTATCATTATCATATTATTTTCATCATCAATCATTCGTCTTCACAAAACATCACCATCATCGCTCGATATTTTCCTCCTTCTTCATGTCATCACTAAAATTTTATCATCATCGTTATTTATCGTTTTATCGAGTAACAGAAATAAAATAGCAGATAAAGGCTTGATCGTAAAAGAAAAATCAGATATATCTGGACTGCAGAAACAGGAACTGCACCGACTCCTAATCATCAATGTTTAATCTTCTTTTTCTCTATCATCTTTAATTATCCTAACCATTAACGTTGTTATCTACTTTAACCTCATCGTTTACCATCCTTACTTCTCCGTTCGAATAGAAACAACAAGTAGGAGTTGCAGCGAAGTAGGTAACAAGAGTGGTTATTGTGGTGTTCAATAGTTGTTGTTCTTGGTGGCCAGCAGCGAAAGAAGGAAAGAAATATATAGGGACTGTAGCAGCGACATGAAACAACCATGTTTATTCTCGTTCGAAAACAGAAAACAGAAGGCAGAATCAAAGTAGCAGCAGCGTACAGTAAACAACAAAAATATCGATGGTAGTTTGTTGGGTGGTTTTTGGAGAGAGTGGTGGTGAGAGAGAGAAAAAGTGAGAGAGTGTGATTTTGGGTCGTGGTGGTTCATGAATTGATTGTAACGAACAGGAAGGGCATAAAAGAATAACGTAAGTAGCAGTTACAGTAGTTTAAATGGCGACGGTTTGAATAGAAAGCAAGGCAGCAGCAAGGATGAATGTAGTAGCAATAGTTTAGCGAACAGTTTCGATGGTTTAAGTTATGGGGTTCCATTGAAACATAAAACATTCATAGCAGCAGCATCCGTAATAGCAACAAGTAGCAGGTGGGGGTTAAGTGAGTTTTGTTATGTTGTGGTTTCATGAAGGTTAAACAAGAAACCGAAACAGTACATAGCTAGGTGGCGGTTAGATGGTTGTGGTGACGGATTAGTTCACAGAAACAATAAAGAGGAAGAACGAAGGGTGGTTGCAAAGTCATGATATATAGTTGATCATGGGTGCTGAAGGATGGTGGTGTTCTACGGTGGTTGTAGGGTGGTTATAGTTAGGAATTGTAGAGAGAGAGTAGAGAGAGAAGGGTGGCGTGTGGTGGTTGTTCATGTGATCCGGTGGTTTAATGGTTACGATAGGAGAGAGAGTAGAGTGAGAGAGATGGAGATGGTGGATTATGGTTGTGAAGATGGTTCGGTTTTAAATGAGTTTTCAAAGGTGACATAGTGGTGATTTATGGTGGCCGTGGGTTTGATGTTTACCGACAAAGAAATCGAGTTGTAAACCGAAACAAGAATGATTTTAGGTTATTAGCATTTGATCGAGCAAGATACAAAGTAAACAATGTGTGTGTTTCGTTTTCTTGAACGTAATTAGAAACAAAAGGAAGTGGAAATGGGTTTAGATAGTTGAGGTGATGATGACTCCTCTAACTTGCCTGTGTGTGTGTGTGTGTGTATATATATATATGTATATATATATATATAAACTAAATACTACATAGAATATAAAGAAGTGGGTAGATAAAATGGATACAGGTGGCCATACAAGAACAGTTAGAATAATTGTAATCATAAGGAAATTTTAAAAAGGAAACAGTAAATCAGCCTTTTAAATGTCATTTAGCTACCGACACTTTTCCAGCACAGTGCTATATCGTGGTCCGTTGCTAAACAGTTAACGTATAAAAATGCTCCTAAAAATCCCGAATTTTTAGTTTAATTATATTTTATTATTTCACCCATTAATTGTTTGAAACCTGTTCAAAAAGGTTCACTAATTATTTATTTTCTGTTTCAATTAACGTGTACGGAGTACTAAAACTTAAACTAAAAGGGGTAAAAATATTTTTCATTACAACTTATTTTATTTTAATTATTTAGTTATAATAATAATTCGTATAATAGTTATTATTGTTTTAAGTTATATATACGTATATACATACATTTATATATACACACATTTCCAAAAAAAAAAATGGTTCGTGAATCATCAGGCATGGTCAAAGGGTAACTGATTTCCTGAATATAGATTTCAAACTTTCTAGACTCAACATTACAGATTTTGCTTATCGGGTCGGAAACATATAAAGATTAAGGTTTAAATTTGGTCAGAAATTTCCGGGTCATTACAGTACCTACCCGTTAAAAAAATTTCGTCCCCGAAATTTGATTGGGATGGTCATGGCTGACTATGAAAATGTTCTTCAGACGAATAAGCGCTGACAAATAGAGTTTTATCATCATTGAGTAATATGGATAAAACAATTCGATTATTCGAAGAGTATGAATGAAGCTATCATAAAAGATTGAGGTAAAGATTTAACTTTTGACGTCGATAGGATTGATTTCCGGATTTTAAGGGATTTAGAGAAAATCGTCGAGATCTGAAAGATTTGATTCTTTGGTGAATAAAATTTCTTTAATTAAATGCGGTAATCTGTCTCGGTTTCTATGTCTGGTAATCCCATTATAAATGAACCTCTTTTGTTCCATTATTTCCGCAACTCTCAACTTTTATACTTCAATTCATATTTCCCAAACATTTTCCAAATTATCAGGAGTCACTGGAAAGATAGAATTATCAAAAAAATATGTTTCTTGATTTTGTTTAGAGATATAGTCGAATATAAGAGTCGTGTAACATGGCACATGATGACGTTATAGGCTGTGAATCATCATGTTTCATTAGAAACTCAGCATAACTTACTGTAATATAATCACGTTGGCCAAGTGTCATTATATTATACTAACTCATGCTTCAATTTCCAACACTTCTCCACAATTCATTCATAATTTATACTTAGATTTTACAGAAGTTTCCAATATAATGGAATACAGAAAACACGGAGAGGTAGATAATTTCGGACAAGAATATTTATGAAAATATCCTCAGAAATATCGAAGATATTTATGATGATATTTTGGAATTTCTAAGTTCGTAGGTTGATAAAGAAAATCCTTCCGCAAGGATTTAGAATAAATAGGAACAAGATATTCGTTTAAAGATTTCAGCAGATACTAAATCATCTGGATTCGTTAGGTACAGGCTTAGTCTTTGTGATTTGTCCACGGTCTCCTTCATGGTGTGCTCAATCCGATTTTCAGTACCAAATTGTCTATCGAGTGTTCCTGACACTTCCTTCTTTATCATCAACTTTTGGCCATTAAGACCATCTACAACATGCTGCTTCGTCAGCATTTTCAAAGTTAACGGATCTGGGTCATCGGTTATCAGACCGAGGTGGTTTTAGGAGAATTGTGTTTTTAGATGATTGAACGTTGATGGCAATATGGTGGAATATAAAAGGTTCCCCGGTAACAATAAAGAGTACGCATATATATTATAATAAGGTTATTTCGGATGAAAAGTCGAAGTTGACTTGCTGGAGCTGTGACAAAATTTGCTACTGTGAAAGGGATTACCAAATTATTTTGGGTAATAACAACACTAAAGGAATTAGCACTGATACGTGTTAAACGTTTACTCAGGTTTTCGAGAATTTTTCAGGTGCATAACTATATGCATTAATCTTTTCTTCCGTAGATGAAGTGTGGCTGGTTCATCCTCTCGATCGAGGTGTTTTCAAGAATCATGAAAGATTTGAACATGGATTGGAATCATCAAGATACAAATGAGGTTTAAGATGAAATCAAGTGGCAAACTTGAAGAATTATTTAGTTTCATATATTATAATCAATATTATAATTCATTTTAATTGTCCAAAGTTAGTAGTCCAATAGTCCAATTGTCCAATAGTTCATATATAGTTTAACATATAACATTCGAATTAATTAATATGTATCGTGACCCGTGTACCGGTCTCAGTATTGATCACAACTCAAACTATATATATATTTTGGAATCAACCTCAACCCTGTATAGCTAACTCCGTCATTTGCATATAGAGTGTATATGATTGTTCCAAGATAAATATATAGATGGGTCAATATGATATGTCGAAACCTTGTATACGTGTCCCGTTATTTAAAGTGCGTAAAATAAATACAGAAATTAAATGACGATAAATAAAATTGCGAGAATGTAAATTGCGAGAATGTAAATTGCGAGAATGTAAATTGCGATAATTAAATTGCGATAAATAAAATGTAACCAGTTAGCTAGGAACAATTAGCTAGGAACAGTTAGCGTGAATTCTTAACAATATTTCAATTAGTTAGTTCATTTGTTTCTAACAAATTTTACTTTGTCCGATGTTTTCTTCATTATGCCACTTGTTGGATTCTGATAGGTCAAAATCCAAATATGAAATTGAACGAAAATGGATTCTGTGGTGAACGGATACGTATATCTATGGATACAAGTAGAATAGTGTCTGACTATTGAATCAAAGTCGAAGAATGTACAGTGCAACTTATTAATGTGAAATCTAAATATTCCTCGGGTATTACCTACCCGTTAAAATATTTTCACCATTAACAGTTTGTATAAACGAATTTTTAATTACAATCTTTATGAAAATATACTTGCATATATATTTTCTTCAGATGTAATCATGGATTTAATGAGTTAATATGATATTAATCTCATTTGATTTACTGTTAGAATAGGAATATGTAATCTCTAAAATATTAGAGATTACATAATCGCCATGTCGAATTAAAATAATCGATGTAGAACGATATGTAGAACGAAGATAAAGTAGATAGAATGATACGTAGAACGATGATTATGCTCGAGGTACAGAATGAGATGTTGAGGTATGTGATGTTGAAACTTGGGTTGTTGGTGGTACTGGTGTTGATGTTGATGGTACTGTTGGTGCCGGTGATGTTGCTGAAGCTGGTACGTTTTGCATCATATTCTCCAAAGCTACTACTCGGGCACGAAGTTCGTTGACTTCTTCTACTAACCCTGGCTGGTTATTAGTGTGAGGTGGAGGTTGGATATCTCCTCTAGTTCCATTAATGGTAGTCTCAAGACGAAAAATTCTCGCAAAGAGGGTATAAACAGTGTTGCGAACAGGTTCGCCGGTGAGCGGGTCGAGTACTCCAAGGTTAGGTGGTAGATTCGGTTCATAATATGGAGTACCTTCTTCCCTTTTCCATAGGGTGAGTATGTCGCGAACCCACCCCCATTTCCTCCAGTAATCACGGTAGTTGATTGGTTGTTGCGTCCCCGTCACGCTGTCTTCGGAGTCAGAGGAACTTGGTCGTTTTGTAGAGGCCATCTTACGCGGTCACAGAAAAGATTTTTGATATGAAGAGTTAGTGACAGCAATTGATAGTTGGATGTATTCTCAACGCATAACATGCATAGATATATATAGTACCAGGATCCCTTGAATTACGGAGAAATTTACGAGAGATATCAGGCAAGGTCTACAGTAACAGATACGCTAAGATATGAATTGTCAGATACGTTAAGATATAAATTTTCTATATACACTATTTATGCAGTCAATGCAGTAAAACGTGTCTAGACTAAGAATAATGAGCAGGTAATTTCCTAAGGATGATAAGCAGATGATTTCCGACAAAAATGATAAGCAAAACTTTTGACATGCAGACACGGTCGAAGTCCAGACTCGCTAATGCATCCTAACAACTATCAGTTAGACACACTAATGCAAGACCTGGTTCGCTAAGACCACCGCTCTGATACTACCTGTAACGACCCGTCCTAATCCACCTGGACGAAGTCATCAACATTTGGTCCCATTGCGATGACCGGCTCCAAGTAATTTCCTTATATTGAGCAAATGCACAGCGGAAGACTTAATTCGTACCTGAGAATAAACATGCTTTTAAAGTGTCAACCAAAAGGTTGGTTAGTTCATAGGTTTATCATAACAATTATTTCAATATGTTAATAGATCACAAGATTTCATAATCATAAACATAATACACTCGCAAGTGTATGTAAAGCATTCTAAGTGGTTGAGCACTTGGTAACCATACTTAACATTTAATCAACGTCGCATATTCCCTTTATTATGAAATCTCACTACACCGTACCAAGTGTAGTCACCAAAACGAAGTACTGTGCAACCGTTGAATACTGGTCATCCAGTCCGGTTGGGGTTGTCAGGCCCGATAGATCTATCAACAGGATTCTCGTTTACAATACCACATGTAAATAGTAGTTACCAAGCTACAGGGAAGTATGCCAGTGGTACAACTCAGCGTAGAATATATTTTTAAGTACTTGTGTCTATTTCGTAAATATTTATAAAAGCAGCGCATGTATTCTCAGCCCAAAAATATATATTGCAAAAGCAATTAAAAAGGGAGCAAATGAAACTCACCTAATGTATTTTGTAGTAAAAATACATATGACTATATTGAACAATGCAGAGTTGGCCTCGGATTCACGAACCTATATCAAGTATATATATTAACACCTCTAATTGTACTCGAACAGATTTATATATATTAGATTTATATATTATCAATGTTATCTTAGTAGATTAGGTGTTTCATTAGGAACTTAATTAAATATATTTATTTTGTATACTTTAAAGAAGTAAATATATTAATATAGTTTTTGTTAAGTATATTTTTATTTGACAAATTTTCATAGTCATATTGATAATAATATTAATAGTAGTATTGATAATAGTAATATAGTTATAATGATAATAATAATAATACTAGTAGTAAAAATAATAATAATACTAATAATGATAGTAATAATAGTAATAATAATAAAAAAATAATAAAAATAAGTTTTAATAGAGATAAATATAATAACTTTACTAATAATGTTAAATTTTTGATAAAAAAAATGATAGGTTTAATAAAAATGATAACTTTGATAATTTTAGTTATAATGATACTTTTAATAGAATGATAATAATAATAATAATAATAATAATAATAATAATAATAATAATAATAATAATAATAATAATAATAATAATAATAATAATAATAATAATAATAATAATAATAAATAACAACAACAATAATAATAACAACAATAATTGTAATAAATATAATGCTACCTTTTAAGTAATCAGATTTAAAAACAAGACGCTCCCGCCTGGGCTTGAACCCTCGACCTCCCACTAACTCAACACTACTCAAACCACTCCGCTGTTGTTTCATATTTGATTTAATTTTCCAACTAAAATTCTTAAATGTCTTAACCCGTTTTCTTTGCATCTCAGCCTATCAAGGAAAACAGACTTGACCCAATACAAAACTTTAAATATGGCAGCCCAAATTCCGTTTCTGGAAGCCCAACTATCAGTTTGATGTCCAGTAACTAATTCGTGTATTAAGTAGGTTAATAACGCGACAGGAAACAAAAGTGGGGTCTTCGGTTTATCAATCAAGATTATCATTATCATATTATTTTCATCATCAATCATTCGTCTTCACAAAACATCACCATCATCGCTCGATATTTTCCTCCTTCTTCATGTCATCACTAAAATTTTATCATCATCGTTATTTATTGTTTTATCGAGTAACAGAAATAAAATAGCAGATAAAGGCTTGATCGTAAAAGAAAAATCAGATATATCTGGACTGCAGAAACAAGAACTGCACCGACTCCTAATCATCAATGTTTAATCTTCTTTTTCTCTATCATCTTTAATTATCCTAACCATTAACATTGTTATCTACTTTAACCTCATCGTATACCATCCTTACTTCTCCGTTCGAATAGAAACAACAAGTAGGAGTTGCAGCGAAGTAGGTAACAAGAGTGGTTATTGTGGTGTTCAATAGTTGTTGTTCTTGGTGGCCAGCAGCGAAAGAAGGAAAGAAATATATAGGGACTGTAGCAGCGACATGAAACAACCATGTTTATTCTCGTTCAAAAACAGAAAACAGAAGGCAGAATCAAAGTAGCAGCAGCGTACAGTAAACAACAAAAATATCGATGGTAGTTTGTTGGGTGGTTTTTGGAGAGAGTGGTGGTGAGAGAGAGAAAAAGTGAGAGAGTGTGATTTTGGGTCGTGGTGGTTCATGAATTGATTGTAACGAACAGGAAGGGCATAAAAGATCAACATAAGTAGCAGTTACAGTAGTTTAAATGGCGACGGTTTGAACAGAAAGCAAGGCAGCAGCAAGGATGAATGTAGTAGCAATAGTTTAGCGAACAGTTTCGATGGTTTAAGTTATGGGGTTCCATTGAAACATAAAACATTCATAGCAGCAGCATCCGTAACAGCAACAAGTAGCAGGTGGGGGTTAAGTGAGTTTTGTTATGTTGTGGTTTCACAAAGGTTAAACAAGAAACTGAAACAGTACATAGCTAGGTGGCGGTTAGATGGTTGTGGTGACGGATTAGTTCATAGAAACAATAAATAGGAAGAACGAAGGGTGGTTGCAAAGTCACGATATATAGTTGATCATGGGTGCTGAAGGATGGTGGTGTTCTACGGTGGTTGTAGGGTGGTTATAGTTAGGAATTGTAGAGAGAGAGTAGAGAGAGAAGGGTGGCGTGTGGTGGTTGTTCATGTGATCCGGTGTTTTAATGGTTACGATAGGAGAAAGAGTAGAGTGAGAGAGATGGAGATGGTGGATTATGGTTGTGAAGATGGTTCGGTTTTAAATGAGTTTTCAAAGGTGACATAGTGGTGATTTATGGTGGCCGTGGGTTTGATGTTTACCGACAAAGAAATCGAGTTGTAAACCGAAACAAGAATGATTTTAGGTTATTAGCATTTGATAGAGCAAGATACAAAGTAAACAATGTGTGTGTTTCGTTTTCTTGAACGTAATTAGAAACAAAAGGAAGTGGAAATGGGTTTAGATAGTTGAGGTGATGATGACTCCTCTAACTTGCCTGTGTGTGTGTGTATATATATATATATATATATATATATATATATATATATATATATATATATATATATAAACTAAATACTACATAGAATATAAAGAAGTGGGTAGATAGAATGGATACAGGTGGCCATACAAGAACAGTTAGAATAATTGTAATCATAAGGAAATTTTAAAAAGGAAACAGTAAATCAGCCTTTTAAATGTCATTTAGCTACCGACACTTTTCCAGCACAGTGCTATATCGTGGTCCGTTGCTAAACAGTTAACGTATAAAAATGCTCCTAAAAATCCCGAAATTTTAGTTTAATTATATTTTATTATTTCACCCATTAATTGTTTGAAACCTGTTCAAAAAGGTTCACTAATTATTTATTTTCTGTTTCAATTAACGTGTACGGAGTACTAAAACTTAAACTAAAAGGGGTAAAAATATTTTTCATTACAACTTATTTTATTTTAATTATTTAGTTATAATAATAATTCGTATAATAGTTATTATTGTTTTAAGTTATATATACGTATATACATACATTTATATATACACACATTTCAAAAAAAAAAATGGTTCGTGAATCATCAGGAATGGTCAAAGGGTAACTGATTTCCTGAATATAGATTTCAAACTTTCTAGACTCAACATTACAGATTTTGCTTATCGGGTCGGAAACATATAAAGATTAAGGTTTAAATTTGGTCGGAAATTTCCGGGTCATTACAAAAACATTACCTTCTCATCATAACCTTAGCACGTACCAAGTTTCTTCGATAATTCGCAAAGTTATTTTTATTGCAGGTGACTCAACCGTTGACTCCAGCTTTCCGAGTCCGAATATCATGGAGAAGATTGCTGAACTGTTCCGCACTTCGCCCAACTCCTATGGGGTAAGAGTCGACGAATTGTCAGGGTACACGTGTACCTCCTCTTCTGCGGTGTTAAACCAACGCCAACAAATGAAATTGGAGATACCAGATGAGCTTCGCCATGAGTTTTCGAAGCTTCTTGCTGCAAAAGCACACAACTGCTTTGTGCAGAACTTCTATATGGCATTCAACTCTGCCTACGACATGATGGGCCGTCAAGAGCAATTTTTCAACGTTCTTGAAGTTGAAAAGGCTAAATTGTATATTGAAAAGGCGAAACTAGCAGATAGTGAAAAGCGTTGTTCTGACCTAACTACGAAAGTCACCGCAGCAAAAGCTGCTATTGGAGATTTAAAGCAACAAATTTCTTCAGCAGAAGATAAAGAAAACAACTTGCAGACAACCAACAAAGCTTTAGTGGAGGATGTTGCAAAACTAACATTAGCGCGAGACAACGCTCTAGCCGTTAAATCCTCTGCGGAGCTTGAATTTATAAAGCTTCGCTAACATTTGCCTGAGTTGTCAAGAAAAGTGCTTAACTCCCTTCCTGTTTCCAAAAAATTTTACACATACGACGCCGCGATGCAACTGCGCGAAAGGGTGGAGTTTATAATTGAAATTCTCATCCCCAAAATTATCGTGATAAGCGAGCAAGATGATGCCACTACAGATGACATCATCAAACTTGACTTGTCCAAAGAATGAGGATGTTATATGTAATATTAGCGCGCAGCTACCTCTGCGTTTTAATAATAAAATTTCAATGTTTATCTTTTTTTGCAAGTACTTGTATTCATATAGCGCTTTATCATCAGTATTCATAACATAGACTTGCCCTTTGCAATTTTCAACTTTTATTATCGTGTACATAATAAGTATTTACTTTTGTGAAACAATCTACATTTGTATATATTTATACATTATGAATCTTCCAAGTCCGCCGAAACGATCCTTAGGCAATTTATTAGCATCGCGAAGCATCTAAGCATGGCAAAATCAAATACTTAGGAAATTAACATCGTTTCGCAATATTTAGTTTCTGCGTGAGCTGGCAATGTCATCACTACACCACTTAGTCTTCGCGAAACATACCAGTATGTTGAAATCAATTTTTAGAAAAAATTTCATGAACTGTAAATATGTCGCAAAGTTTTATTAAATTTAACAATATAAGTGGGCTTTTCTAACACTTATGCAATTCACATGTTCATTTATTGTATTTTTACAAGTGTGATCAAGACTTGCAAAAATAAAAACACATAGAAAAATAACAACCGCATTCTTTTATTTCATTTAACATTGGGAACACAAAGATGCTTTGTTTTATACATTCTGAAAAAATTTACGCGTAATATCATTTCAACAAAGCAGCATGCCACACATTGGGAAGATTTCGCCCTTCGAGGTCTACGAGTTTGTATGAACCTGCAGCGTTAATAGCAACAACTTGATAGGGACCCTCCCAATTAGGTCCTAGTTTACCAAGTTTTTCTGCTCGACTAGCGTCATTATTCCGCAATACCCATTCGCCTACATCAAAAGACAATGTGCGCACTCCTTTGTTGTAATACTTAGCCATTTGCTGTTTATTATTTGCTTCTCTAATAGCGGCCATTAACATGCGCTCTTCTATTAAATTCAAATTCTCACATAAAGACTCATTATTCGTTTCTTCATCAAAGTTAGCAACTCGATGTGTAGGCACAAGAATTTCAGTGGGTATTACTGCCTCAGACCCATATACCAAACTAAAAGGTGTTTCACCCGTACTCTTCTTAAATGTAGTATGATGCACCCATAAAACATTGGGTAACTCATCTACCCAACCAGTGCGTTTTTCATAAAAGCGCTTTTTGATTCCGCTTACAATGTCACGATTAGTTACTTCACACAAGCCATTAGTTTGCGGATGCGCAACCGACGTAAATTTCTGGATTATATTCAAATCAGTGCATCATGTTTTGAACGGGTCTTTCCCAAACAAAATTACGCACTTGTACTCCAGTAATAGTGCGAACTGCCTTCGCCTCAACCCATTTTGTAAAATAGTCGATTGCTACAATTAAAAATTTGTCATTGCCAGGACCTGTGGGAAATGGTCCCACAATGTCAATAGCCCATTTTTGAAATGGCCATGGCGAGTTGACAGGGATCATATCGTGTCTTGGCATCTTATTCTGCGGGGCATGCCTTTGGCAACTCTTGCAACGCTTAACAATTTATGCAACATCGCGATATAAGGATGGCCAAAAGTAGCCCATCTGCATAATTTTAGCCGCAATGGTTTTATAGCCTGAATACAATGTGCAAGAACCATTGTGCACTTCATCCACTATCATCTCAGCTTCAATTGGGCCAACACACCGCATCATTGGGCCGCAATATACTTACAATATAAAATATCATTTTGGATGATGTACATTGGTGCTCTCTCACGAACTAAGCGAGCTTCGCGTTTGTCATTCGGCAGAACACTATTGCGGATATACTGCATGATTGGTTCCATCCAGTTTGGGTGCTCTTCTTCAACAGACGCAACCATTAGATCATTATCAATTGACTTGCTTGGTAACTCCTCAACCCAAAATTGCTTTTGAAAGTGTGAGAATGTTAACGCAGCCAACTTACTTAACGCATCTGCTTTCTTATTTTGACTTCTTGGTACTTGTGCAAGTTCAAAATGCTCATACCACACAACCGATTCTTGTAATAACTTCAAATATTTTTGCATTGAGAGTTCATGAGCGTTTAAAGAGCCGTTGAACTGATTTGCCACTAACTGTGAATCTGTGAAAGCGCGCAATTTGGTGACATGCATTTTATGCGCGATATTCAAACCAGCAAGTAGTGCTTCATATTCAGCCTCATTATTTGTTACATCAAAATAGAAACGCAGCGCGTACGTATGCTCCTTACCACTTGGGGCTGTTAACACTAGACCCGGACCAGCACCCTCTGCGCATGAGGCTCCATCAGTAAATAAATCCCATGTCCCGCCTTGCACTGGCTTTAACGCTGTTCGCTCATTAATTACTTCCATCTCGCAGGACATTTCTACTAGGTAATCCGTTAAAACTTACCCTTTTATAGCGTTGCGCGGAAGATATGAGATTTCATAAGCACCTAACTCCACTGCCCACATCGTGAGCCTACCAGATATTTCTGACTTTGTTAAAACTTGCTTTAGAGGCATGTTAGTTAACACATGGATTGGATGACCTTGAAAATATCTCCGCAACCTTCGCGATGTTAATATAAGCGCGTACACAAATGTTTCAATGGGGGCATAGTTTATCTCACTACCCGCAAGAGCTTTGCTAACAAAATACATTGGCTTTTGAATCTTGTCTCTTTTCGCAACTAAAACTGAGCCAAAGGCTTCATTTGCCACTGATATATATAGGTAAAGAATTTCGCCTTTAGTTGGTGTAACCACCCAGATTTTTCCGACTACTTGATTATACTATTTACATGATTTAATAATTCCGACTTGATAAGCAATGAATTTTAATAAGTCTTGAACCTCCGGAAAGAATTTTATATAAGCAGTTGACCACCCTTTTATTCCTACAATTCACGAACGTCATTACTTGTATGAATTATATATATGTGTGTGTGTGTGTGTGTGTATATATATATATATATATATATATATATATATATATATATATATATATATAATTTAAAAATATGATAATTAAATATCTCATTAAGTATATTAACAAGGTATTATATATATACATTTTCATACTACTAATTTAGAGAGTTTTCGAACAATATATATGTTACTATTTAAACGACTTAATTAACTTATGTTAAAATGTATTTACATACAATGTATTATGAGTATAAATAAAACTTTAAAAGTATTAAATACAATTAATAATATACAAAAACATATAAAGGATAGCTATACTCGTATTTTCGTTCATTTTTCTCAAGAATCTTACTCGTATTCATGCAGTATATATACACGTATTATACGAAGCTTCTAGAAGTATTTACTATTGATATATACTAATAAAAATCTGTATTAGTGGAGTATTATGTCATGCATGACATCATCAATTTAACTTATAGTAGATATTAGTCAAAAAAGACAACATAAAGTATTTACTATTTGTATATACCAATAGTAATTTTCATGATTGATGTATTATGTCATGCATGACATCATCAATCTTATTATGTCATGCATGACCTCATGGTATTTAACTTATCCTACATATTTGTCATAAAACAACAAAATACAACTAGTATATAAAGACTTTACATGGTATTTTTTTTACACACATTTACATCCATTCTACTTTCAATTCTCTTTCAAGTATTCTCTTATTTTTTCTCTCTAAAAACACTCTCTAATATCCTCTCTTCAAGTTCTAATAAGCCTTCATTATTTACAACAAAAACTAGTTACAAAAACAATCCATAAACACCATAGAAGTAGTAATCAAGAACACCTCCTTTGATTTAAGTTTTAATTCCAAGTTTGGTTATATTTAAGCACCCTTTCAAGGAGTCTTTCAAGCTCTAGAAATACTCTTCATATTCAGCTAATTCCCTTTCTTAAATCAAGGTATTAGCCTTACCAAATCTCTTGTTCAATTCATATGATTATAGCTATCTATATAAAAGATCATAGTTAATAACAACTATAACATAGTTTGGATGATTCTAAACTTGTTTTAAAAATAATCTAATCTAAAACTAACAACACTTATTTATACATATTATGATGTTATATTAAACTATTATAAGAACTTATAACTTGTACATATGAAGAACACCTTAAAAACTTAACATACATCAACTAGTCTTCATTCGGTAAAAGCGGACTGTTTTGGGTTGGGAATTAAAAACCTATCTTAGACTTTGAGTTCGAAGCTAAGACTTTGGAAATATGTTAATATATGTAAATAAGACTTTCAGTAAATTTTTCATGATTTTAGACAAAGTGGGAGTATTTTATCAAAAATCATATATTGGGTGGATGCCGGGATTCTTCCAAATCTGTCCACCTGCACAAAAAGAGGGTAAAACTATAAAAATTAATATATGGGCTGAACTTTTCGAATTGGTTTTAAAAAATTAACTTCTTAAGGAATCCATAGCAATTTGATTCACTTTGAACGGAGTTGTAATGAATTTTTGTCGAGCAAAACAAAATCTGCTAAAATTAACGTTGTATGGACGAAATTTATCTTATAAAAACTATAATAACCATATCCTTGCTAACTTTTCCTATATCCTATATATATTTAGACATGTTATCATTAGTATAACAAAATATTATAATCTTGGTTAATTCTGAGATTGTATATATATGATAATCTTGGTACGTTCCATGACAATACGTGCACAATACATTTTGATAAATCCTAAGTCAACACGTCTCTGGATTGATACAAGATAATACATACACAATACGCCGTGGGTTAATTCTAAGATTATATATATATATATATATATATATATATATATATATATATATATATATATATATATATATATATATATATATACCGATTACTGGACTGTTGGACTTTTCAGACTATTTTAGACTACTAGCAAAGGACTACTAACAATGCACTAGTAACATAAAATGTTAAAAAATTATTATATAAGTATTATATGAACTTTCTATATTAATTTTGTTCATATGTATTATTATCTGAATCGTTATTATTATTATAGGTTTGTGAATCCAAGGACGTCGGCTATATTTTAATAAGTTGAAAACTTGTTAAAACTATACTTTTATGACAGTGAGTATATAGTCCCATTTTTAAACTCTACAAATATTTTGGGATGAGAATACATGTATCTTTTGTTTTTCGAAATAGACACAAGTACTTAAATATATATTCTACGTTGAGTTGTACCTTTGTATATATCCCTAATAGTCCGGTAACTATTTGTTACATGTGGTTAACATGTAAGCGCGAATCCTATTGATAGATCTATTGGGTTTGACAACCCCACTCGGGCTAGTTAGCACTAGTTCATAACGGGTGTTTAGTACTTCGTTTTACTACACTTGGTACGGTGAAGAGATAACTTTGAAAAGGGAATATGCATGGAAAACATCTGTTAAGTATAGTTACTGGGTGCTCAACAACATATAGAATATCTTTGCTGAAACATTTATAACATGAAATCTTGTGGTCTATTATTATATCTTATGCTGGCTTTAAAACCTATATCTCACCAACCTTTGTGTTGACTGTTTAAGCATGTTTATTCTCAGGTCCTTAAGAAAGTCTTCCGTTGTTGCATTATCTGAGCAAGCTGTGCATGGAGTCTCATGCTTTTGTTTAAATGAAGTGTTGCATTCAATAAAACCTTTGTCATGTATTATATTCAACTGTTATGTCACGTGTGTAGTATTTGGAAACTAATGTAATATGGGGATTATTCCTTAAATAATCACCTATTTGTTTAAAACATGCATTATGTATAATAATGATGTGCTTTTTATGAAACTAATGCAATATTTTCTAAAACGTATCATATAGAGGTCAAATACCTCGCTATGGGACCAATGAATAACATACCTCATTTATATTATTATGGACGGGTCGTTTCAGTTGGTATCAGAGCGGTGGTCTTAGCGAACCAGTGGTCTTAGCGAACCAAGTCTTGCATTAGTATGTCTAACTGATAGTTGTTAGGATGCATTAGTGGGTCTGGACTTCGACTTTAGCTGTATGTCAAAAGTTTTGCTTATCAATTTTTGTCAGAAATTTCCTGCTTATCATTCTTAAGTCTAAACACGTGTTCCTGCATTTATTGCATACATAGTGTACAGACGATTTCGTATCTTAGCATATCTATTACTGTAAACTTTTCTTGATATCTTCCGAAAATTCCTCCGTGATTTATGGAATTTTGGTATTATATATACATATGTAAATTATGTATTGAAGAGTACCAATCTAAATTCTATAATCTACTTCAAATCATAAATCATATCCCTAATTATACAAGATGGATCTCGTATCTTGTTCAAACTCCTTAAACTCCGACAGCTATTCCGATATGGATATTCACCTGAACTCCGAAGACTGTGTAACCGGAATGGATCAACCAATCAGCCATCATCAATTCTGGATGAATTGGGGATGGGTTCGTAGTTTACTAAATCATTGGAGGCAAGAAGAAGGTGATCCCTTCCATCCACCACATTGCCCTCTTGGCGAAGAACCTGAAGCACTTACCGGCGAACATGTTCGTAATGCCATTTTCTCTCTCATTTCCAGAGTATCTCATCATGATTATATACAATCTCGAATTCTAGATCTTATTCATCCGCTCATCCGAACCGACAATTACCCCGGTGTAATAGAAGAAGTCAACGAGTTTCGCGCTCGAGTATTGGCTTTGGAGGATATAGTACGAAGATTACAAGCACCATCAGCAACACCATTACCATCAACAACATCCACATTGCAAGCCTCAATACCACATGCACCATCAGCATCACCGGCATCAACAGTACCACCATCATCAACACCAACAGTATCATTATCACCACTAACAACAACATTCGCATCCCACACCTCAACTTCACAATCTGTCCCATGAGCATCAACGTCATACGCCCCATAAATACCAAGGAATGCCAATAATAACAAACGATGAAGTATTAATTCATAACTTCATTGGAGAAACATTCTGCGGCAATTATGTAATCTCCAAAGTCTTAGAGATTATCTATTCTAGCCCTAACCATAAATCAGATGAGTAAACCAAAATTATAGAAGGAAGAGTAGAAACCCTGACAAGAATGGTGCGTGATTTACAAGCTAGACTTGTTATACCAGCAGCATCAGCAGTACCTACAGCATCATCAGCACCAGAAGCACCTATAACATCACAAGCTCCGCCAGTTCCATAACCACCGACATCACCACAAACCAACAACACTTACATTGTATCAACGAGTTATGAAGTATTAACTTATTCCCCTGAAGAAATTATATGTATATTTTATATATATATGAATTTTGAAGATCAAAATATATCTTTCCGTACTAAGCTATTATGTATGAATTTAATAAGGGTATATACTACTCGGTTAATTCATATTACTAATATGCTATGATGTACATCCTTCATTAATGACTTAACAATCATTAATTATACTCTCTTTTTCAACTCAATAGATTCTATTTCATAATAAACCAAGTGTATTGTTCGAGTACGTGTTAGATTTCACACTTTCATTTTCGATGTACTCGAAGCTTTTTAGAAAACGTCATTCGTGTCTTGCGAAGTTCATAAGAATTCTACGAACACCAACATCAATCACCGAGGAAATATCAATAAAAATGAATAATGAAGTATTGATTCATAATTTCATTTACGTTGAAGAAATACTCCGCAAAAATTATGTAATCTCTAAAGTTTTAAGGGTTATTCATTCTAGCTCCAGCAAAAATCAAATGAGTTTAATAGTATATTAACTCATTAAATCTATATTACATCTGCAAAAAATATAAAAACATATATTTTCATAAAGACTGTAATAAAAATTCTCTTGTACAAAATATTACTTGTGAAACTTTAACGCGTAGGTAATACTCGAGAATTATACAAATTCACAATTAATATGTTATACTGTACATTCTTCAATTCTGATTCAATAATCAATAACCATACTTACTACTTTCACAATAATATACATTCTTTCATAGAAATCAGAACAATCATTCTCATTCAAATTCAATTACATATTCTGGTTTTGACAGATCAGAATTCAAGTCAAGATTAAACAGATGACATCACTCTTAGATTCCTACATCCTTCAAAATTATACTTTAAATTCAAACTATACTAGAACATCACTTTCATTCACAAAACTTATAAAGATATTCGTATCATTCAAGATTCACGACGAATTCATTATACGGATATTGACGATGACAACCTGCGTCTAAACCCTTCAAAATTTTTGAAAACACCTCAACTAAGGAACAATCAAGAGAATGAACCAATCACACGATACATATGAAGAATATATACATATAGATATGCATCCGGAGGACACTTGGAATCTAAGCAAAGGTTCAACACGTATCCATGTCAGATCCTTTAGCATTATTAGTACCCAAAATAACCTTACAATCCCTTTTTAAAATAGCGAATTTTGTCACAGCTCCAACAAGACAACTTCGACTTTTCATCCGGAATAGCACTTCAGCCTATAAATCAGTACTATGAAGTTTTGGAAAAGCTGAATGAAGCAGCAGAAACTGTAGACAACCATAACAGTCAAAAGTTGATGATAAAGAATATTGTGTTAGCAAAGCACAGAAAAAGAGAAGGTTTGGAACTGGAAAACGGATTGAGCAAACCCTAAAGGAGGCTGTGAATAAATCACAAGGACTAAATCTGCCTTCAAAGAATCCAAATTATTCAGTGTCTGCTGAAGTGTTTAGCGAATACCTTGCTCCTTACTCTAAACCCTTGTGGACAATATTCTTCATCATCCGCTGATCTTAGATATTCTAAGATATCATCATATCTTTCATTATAAATATCCTCCATATTTCTGAAGATATTTTCATAACTATTCTTATCTGAAATCTTTACTGTTACGTCATAAAGGAAACTGTTGTAGTTTCTAAATCTCAAAAAAATTCAAAATTTAAAATATGAATGTTGTTGAAGTAGTGTTGGGAACTGAAGCATGAGTTAGTATAATATAATGACGCCTGATCAACGTGAATATATTACAGTAAGTCATGCTGAGTTTCTAATGAAACATGATGATTCACAGACCATACCGTCATCATGCTCTATGTTACACGACTCTTACATTCTACCTAATCTCTAAACGTATCAAGAACATATTTTCTTGATAGTTCTATCTTTTCTCTTGAATTCTGATAATTTGACTAATCAAGATTGTGCTATTACAAATTCTCTCTTAGAACATTAGTCATGTTCATCCGAAACTCCATACCTACGAATTCTGGACCATTACTCGCTTTACTTAAAATTGAGAAGAGAAAATAAAAGCATGAAGCTTCGAAATAGGAATAGGAGTATAAATCACAGCAAATGGAAGAGAGCAATAACCGTGAATGACAATACACAAGCATAGGATCTCCGAAAAATAAGGAAATTTATAAACACGACAACAACACAGAGAATTACAAACCGTGTATATCAATGCGTATAGCAATATAAAGACACGGGAGAACTAAAAATACTATGAACCCAAGAGCATAGTAGAAGTAAATAGATTTCTCCGGTGGTAGATGAAAAAGAAGAATGACATATGTGATAGTCAAGAATATATCAAGAATTAGAACTAGATGGAGCATATTGACGAATGTTTTGAAAGTATGAATTAAGGAAGAAAGTATAGAAGATGAGAGATGTGGAAATAAGGAAACGAAGGGGTGTTAATTTATAGCGAAATATCAGACATAGCAATCGAGGCAGATTACGCACCTAATCGAAGAAAATTCTAATTTCCTTAATTACCAAAGAATCAAATCTTATTAAGATTACAAAGATTTTCTTTAATCCGGAAATCAACCGTGACGACGTCAAAAGTTAAGACGAATCCTTACTTTCCTCATTTCACTATTTTGCAATAGCTTCACTCATACACTTCACATAGTTGAATTGTTTTATCCATATTACTCACTGATGATAAAACTCTAACTTCCAGCTCGTATTCGTCATGAAAACATACTTATTGTCATCCATGACGATCTCGATCAAATTTCGGGACGAAATTTCTTTAACGGGTAGGTACTGTAACGACCCGGATTTTTCCAACTACTTGATTATACTATTTACATGATTTAATAATTCTGACTTGATAAGCAAAGAATTTTAATAAGTCTTGAACCTCCGGAAAGAATTTTATATAAGCAGTTGACCACCCTTTTATTCCTACGATTCACAAACGTCATAACTTGTATTAATTATATATATGGGTGTGTTTGGCGCGTAGCTTATTGGAGCTTATGGAAGCTTATTAGAGCTTGAGCTTATGATTTTAATAAGCTCCAAGTCATAAGCTTCGTTTGGTAGACAAAAAAAGTAGAGCTTATGAAAATCATAAGCTCTGAAAAAATAAGCTACTTGTAGTAGCTTATAAAAAAAAAGTAGAGCTTATGAACTGAAAAATAAGCTCCAGCTAGTTTACCAAACATTTATAAAAAATAATAAGCTCCAGCTATCAGCTTCAAAAATAAGCTCCAGCTCAAGCTCCAGCTCATAAGCTCTAGCTCCAGCTATAAGCTCCAGCTCCAGCTACTTTCGTCCAAACACACCCTATGTATATATATATATATATATATATATATATATATATATATATATATATATATATATATATATATTTAATTTAAAAATATGATAATTAAATATCTCATTAAGTATATTAACAAGGTATTATATATACATTTTCATACTACTAATTTAGAGAGTTTTCGAACAATATATATGTTACTATTTAAACGACGTAATTAACTTATGTTAAAATGTATTTACATACAATGTATTATGAGTATAAATACAACCTTAAAAGTATTAAATACACTTAATAATATACAATAACATATAAAGGATAGCTATACTCGTATTTCTATTCATTTTTCTCAAGAATCCTACTCGTATTCATACAGTATATATACACGTATTATACGAAGCTTCTAGAAGTATTTACTATTGATATATACTAATAAAAACCTGTATTAGTGGAGTATTATGTCATGCATGACATCATCAAGTTAACTTATACTAGATATTAGTAAAAAAAAGACAACATAAAGTATTTACTATTCGTATATACCAATAGTAATTTGCATGATTGATGTATTATGTCATGCATGACATCATCAATCTTATTATGTCATGCATGACCTCATGGTATTTAACTTATCCTAGATATTTGTCATAAAACAACAAAATACAACTAATATATAAAGACCTTACATGGTATTTTTTTTTACACACATTTACATCCATTCTACTTTCAATTCTCTTCCAAGTATTCTCTTATTTTTTCTCTCTAAAAACACTCTCTAATATCCTCTCTTCAAGTTCTAATAAGCCTTCATTATTTACAACAAAAACTAGTTAGAAAAACAATCCATAAACACCATAGAAGTTGTAATCAAGAACACCTCCTTTGATTTAAGTTTTGCTTCCAAGTTTGGTTATCTTTAAGCACCCTTTCAAGGAGTCTTTCAAGCTCTAGAAATCCTCTTCATATTCAGCTACTTTCCTTTCTTAAATCAAGATATTAGCCTTACCAAAACTCTTGTTCAATTCATATGATTATAGCAATCTATATAAAAGATCATAGTTAATAACAACTAGAACATAGTTTGGATGATTCTAAACTTGTTTGAAAACTAATCTAATCTAACCCTAACAACACTTATTTATACATATTATGATGTTATATTAAACTATTATAAGAACTTATAACTTGTACATATGAAGAACACCTTAAAAATTTAACATACATCAACAAGTCTTCATTCGGTAAAAGCAGACTGTTTTGGGTTGGGAATTAAAAACCTATCTTAAACTTTGAGTTCGAAGCTAAGACTTTGGAAATATGTTAATATATGTAAACAAGACTTTCAGTAAATTTTTCATGATTTTAGACAAAGTGGAAGTATTTTATCAAAAATCATATATTGGGTGGATGCCGGGATTCTTCCAAATCTGTCCACCGGCACAAAAAGAGGGTAAAACTATAAAAATTAATATATGGGCTGAACTTTTCGAATTGGTTTTGAAAAATTAACTTCTTAAGGAATCCATAACAATTTGATTCGCTTTAAACGGAGTTGTAATGAATTTTTGAGCAAAACAAAATCTGCTAAAATTAACTTTGTATGGACAAAATTTATCTTATAAAAACTATATTAACCATATCCTTGCTAAATTTTCCTATATCCTATATATATTTGGACATGTTATCATTAGTATAACAAAATATTATAATCTTGGTTAATTCTGAGATTGTATATATATGATAATCTTGGTACGTTCCATGACAATACGTGAACAATACGTTTTGATAAATCCTAAGTCAACACGTCTCTGGATTGATGTAAGACAATACGTACACAATACGCTGTGAGGTAATTCTAAGATTATATATATATACCGATTACTGGACTGTTGGACTTTTCGGACTATTTTGGACTATTAACAATGGACTACTAATATAAAATGTTAAAAATTATTATATAAGTATTATATGAACTTTCTATATTAATTTTGTTCATATATATTATTATCTAAATCGTTATTATTATTATAGGTTTGTGAATCCAAGGACGTCGGCTATATTTTAATAAGTTGAAAACTTGTTAAAACTATACTTTTACGACAGTGAGTATATAGTCCCATTTTTAAACTCTACAAATATTTTGGGATGAGAATACATGCATCTTTTGTTTTTCAAAATAGACACAAGTACTTAAATATATATTCTACGTTGAGTTGTACCTTTGTATATATCCCTAATAGTCTGGTAACTATTTTTTATATGTGGTTAACATGTAAGCGCGAATCCTATTGATAGATCTATTAGATTTGACAACCCCACTCGGGCTAGTTAGCACTAGTTCATAACGGGTGTTTAGTACTTCATTTTACTACACTTGGTATGGTGTAGAGATAACTTTGAAAAAGGAATATGCACGGAAAACATCTGTTAAGTATAGTTACTGGGCACTCAACAACATATAGAATATCTTTCCTGAAACATTATTAACATGAAATCTTGGGGTCTATTATTATATATTATGTTGGCTTTAAATCCTATATCTCACCAACCTTTGTGTTGACTGTTTAAGCATGTTTATTCTCAGGTCCTTAAGAAAGTCTTCCGTTGTTGCATTATCTGAGCAAACTGTGCATGGAGTCTCATGCTTTTGTTTAAATGAAGTGTTGCATTCAATAAAACCTTTGTCATGTATTATATTCAACTGTTATGTCACGTGTGTAGTGAAATGTCCCGTTCATATTGATTATAAACGTTCCATATTAATTGATTTCATCGCGAGGTTTTGACCTCTATATGAGACGTTTTTCAAAGACTGCATTTATTTTTAAAACAACCATAACCTTTATTTTATCGATAAAGGTTAAAAAAAATATTACGTAGATTATCAAATAATGATAATCTAAAATATACCGTTTACACACGACCATTACATAATGATTTACAATAAGAATATATTACATCAAAAATAAGTTTCTTGAATGTTGTTTTTACATAATATCATACAAGCATGGACTCCAAATCTTGTCCTTATTTTAGTATGCAACAGCGGAAGCTCTTAATAATCACCTGAGAATAAACATGCTTAAAACGTCAACAAAAATGTTGGTGAGTGTAACGACCCAGAAATTTCTGACCAAATTTAAACTCTAATCTCTATATGGTTCCGATACGATAAGCAAAAACCCTAAAGTTGACCCGCACTTTTTCGATCGTTCTATACTTATAAGATTAATATTTACATAAATTAAACCTTACCAACATGATAAGCAATCCAAATTGTTGAGACTTATGTTTTCGAAAAGAGTTTTACACAACGTTTGACCGTCTAGTTTGACCGATGATATCACGAACTATACAATGTATGATAATTATACGTTTGTGTATATATATGTATATATACATATTTAACATGATCTAAGAATGTTTTAATATCTCATTTTGTATTAATAACAATAAGTTATAAGTATATTTTGAAACTACTAACTTAAGTTTTCAAAACGATAACCATACGTAACGTTATTTGACTTAAATACTTATGACCTATAATGTTTATACATATATCGTATAAGTAATGTATTTAATCACTTTTAAAGACTTAAATACATAAAACAATATAAGTATATTTACAAAAGATAGCTATATTTGAATCCTCGTTCCGTTTTCTCAAAGATTTCTATACGTATACCTAGGGTATATGTACCCGTATCATACGCAGCTTCTAGATGTATTTACTATTGGTATATACCAATAAAAATCTGCTCCTTAGCAGCCTTAAATGATTAAGAAACATGTGGAACCAACCATTTGTCAAGTAGCATGAATTATTTAGCAAGAAAACAAAGTTAGGTATTTTTTTTTTCCTTTATAACCTAAAAACGTTTTTATGCATGCACACCATTTCTTCACCCCATTTTCTTATACTTACACTTCCATTTCTCTCTCAAAATACTCTTAACTTCATACTTGATCATCTCCAAGCATTTTCCCCATCATTTAGCTTCAAAAACCTTACTTAAACACCATAAGAAAACCATACAAAAACACTTCAAGAAATCCTTCCAAGAACACAAACTTACTTCCAATCTTTCATCCAATTCCATCACCCTTTTGGTTCTAGCTTTTTACTCCTCTTTTACAGAAACCTTGTCCAAGGAACTTGAGGTAGTATCTATGTTCATAACCTTATTCGATTCATATATATATAGCTATCATATTTTGTGGTATACAATTTTAACAACAAGAACATAGTTTGAAAGTTTTCAAACTTGTTTGCAAACTAAATAGATCCTTCTAACTTAACTTTTAAAATACTTCAAGACCTGTAATATAACTTAAATATATGCTAACTTAACAAGGTATAACTTGGTTTTTCAAAGAATATCTTAAAAACTGTTTTTACGACGTCGGAGTGTAACCGGGGACTGTTTTGGGTTGGATAATTAAAAACTATCTTAAACTTTGAATTGGAGGTTTATGTTCTGGAAAAATGATTTTTACTATAAATATGTTAACACATAGAAATATCATGATTTAATTCAAAGTATAAGTATTTTTAGAAAAATGGTCATTAAGTGTTATTTTTTTGTAACAAAAATGTTTAACTTCATAAGTTTCACTAAAGTTTCACCTATGCCGTGTGATTTTGAATACAAACCAAGGTATTTTCAGTTCATAGTCTTAAAGAGGGACTCGATCCAATGAGATGGCAAGTTGAATCAACGAAAACGGATTTGTAACGAAGAAACTATGACCGAAACAAAATTGGTTATCCTAGACTTGTTTAACTTCGGGATTAATTGGGAAAAATTAAATAAATCACATATTTCTAAGATAACATGATATTTTATATATATGTACTTATAATTCAATTTTATATGGTTCAGGATCACCCGTAAACAACACGAGAAGATTAATCATAAGATCCCATGTTTGTACGCAACACGTCATTTGACAACACCGGTACTTTATGTACGCAACACGTCATTTGACAACACCGGTACCGTGGGTCAAGATTAATCTCGACCAATACATATACGATGGGGTTTTATTTATTTCATTGGGGGTTTTATTTATTTCATTGCGGGTATATTAAACATCTAAAAATGAACCATTAAAATTGAATTACTAACAACGAGCTGCTAACTACGGACTAAGGAATTATTCAAAGTATTAAAAGTATAACAAGTATATATATGTGACGTTTGTTTAAAAAGAAAAGGTATTGATATATTATATATGGATAGGTTCGTGATATCAACCGGAGACCAAGTCAAATTATATATATCTTCAAGACGAAAGTGAGTATATAGTCCCACTTTTAAACTCTAAATATTTCGGGATGAGAATACATGTATTTTATGTTTTACGTTATGGACACAAGTAACTGAAAAATATATTCTACGTTGAGTTGTACCACTGGCATACTTCCCTGTAGCTTGGTAACTAATATTTACAGCGGTATTGTAAACGCGAATCCTGTTGATAGATCTATCGGGCCTGACAACCCCAACCGGACTGGACGACCAGTATTCAACGGTTGCACAGTACTTCGTTTCGTGACTACACTTGGTACAGTGTAGTAAGATTTCATATTAAAGGGAATATGCGACGTGATTAATTGTTAAGTATGGTTACCAAGTGCTCAACCACTTAGAATATTTTTATTAAAATGTTTATATATGAAATCTTGTGGTCTATATTTATATCGCTGTCGACATTAAACCTATATCTCACCAACTTTATGTTGACATTTTAAAGCATGTTATTCTCAGGTATGAATTAAGTCTTCCGCTGTGCATTATCTCGTACTAAGGATACTACTTGAGGCCATTAAGGACTTATATCATAAGGCGTTGCATTCGAGTCATTGAAGTTCATAGAGACTATTATTAAGTAAATGGCGGTTTAGGTCATTTGAATATTATGAAATGTCAGGCGAATATGTCAATTATGGATGTAACTATAGATTGTCTTTTAAGAATAAATGCAACGTTTGTAAGATGTATCATATAGAGGGCAAGTACCTCGCAATGTTATCAACTATTGTAATTCGTTTGTAATCAATATGGACAACGTCCGGATGATTAGTTTCGGATCCTTTCAGTTGGTATCAGAGCGTTGGTCTTAGCGAACCAGGCCTTGCATTAGTGTGTCTAACTAGTAGTTGTTAGGATACATTAAGTGAGTCTGGACTTTGACCGTGTCTGCCTGTCAAAAGTTTTGCTTATCAATCCTAGTCGAAAATCATCTGCTTATCATTCTTAGGGAACTGCCTGCTTATCATTCTTAAGTCTAGACACGTCTTACTGCATTTAGTGCATCGATAGTGTATAGACAAAATTCATATCCTAGCGTATCTGTTACTATAGACATTGCCTGACGTATTTCAAAGATTCTCCGTAATTCATGGGATTTTGATATTATATATACATATGTAAATTATGTATTGAAGAGTACCAAACCCAACTCCTATAATCTATTCCAAACCAAAAATTCATTTCTCCGACCATACAAGATGGATTCTTCATCCAGCTCAATTTCCTCCGACTTCGATAGCTTCGCCGATATGGATTTCCATTCGAGCTCGGAGAACAGCGTTACCGGAATGGATCAACCAATTTCCCATCATCTATTCTGGATGAATTGGGGATGGGTTCGTAATATACTAAATTTCTGGAGGCAAGAAGAAGGTGATCCATTCCATCCACCAAATTGTCCTCTTAACGATGAACCTGAAGCACTTACCGGCGAACCTATTCGAAACACCATTTTCTCGCTCATTTCTAGAGTATCTCGTCATGATTACATACTATCCCATATTTCAAATCTTGTTCATTCGCTCGTTCCAACCGTCAATCATCCCGGTATAATAGAAGAAGTCAACGAACTCCGTGCTCGGGTAGTGGTTTTGGAGAATATGGTGCGAAGGTTACAAACACCAACAGCAGCACCAGCAGCATAATCCGTACTACCATCGTCAACGCCGACAGTACCTTTATCACCCCAATCACAACCGCGCCTTAAATCTCAACATCACAATCTGTATCTCGAATATCAACATCACACGACTCAATATCTGTACTTCGAGTATGATCTTCGTTCTATATATCGTTCTACATCGATTATCTTCGCTTTACGTATCGTATGACGATTATGTAATTTCTAAAGTCTTAGAGATTATGTAACCTAGAATTAACGATAAATCAAATGAGTTTAATATCTTATTGACTCATTAAATCTATGATTATCTCTGAAGAAAATATATATGCAAGTATATTTTCATAAAGATAGTAATTAAAAATTCCTTCGTACAAACTATTAATGATGAAAATATTTTAACGGGTGGGTAGTACCCGAGGAATATTTAGAATTCACATTAATAAGTTATATTGTACATTCTTGAATCTGATTCAACGGTTATCTATTATCTTACTTACAACCACCGATATTCGTATCCGCTCACCCCAGAATAACCATTTTCAATCAAATTTCATATTCGGATTTTGACCTACCAGAATCCAACAAGTGGCATAAAGAAGAAAACATTGGACAAAATAAAAAAAAAATTGTTAGAAACACACGATTTAACTAATTAAAAATCTATTAAGGATTCCACGCTAACTGTTCCGGCTAACTCTGGACAATTAAAATGAATTAAAATGTTGATTGTAACATATGAAGCTAAACAATTCTTCAAGCTTGCCACTTGATTTTATCTTAAACCTCATTCGTAACTTGATGATTACAATTCGCATTCAAATCCTTTCATGATTCCTGAAAACACCTCGACCGAGAAGTTGAACCCGCCGCACCTTGCCTACGGAATGAAGATTTATACATACAGTTATACACCTGAAGAACTCTCGAACCCAAATTCATAATCTAACACATAACGTATTGAATCCTTTGCCATTTATTAGCAAGAACAACCCTACAATTCCTTTTCAAGAAGCTAATTTTGTCACAGCTCCACTTCGACTTTTTAGTGAGATTATTTCTATTATAATCATGATATTTATACCTTGTCCTTTCGCCGTCATTACCGGAAAACCTTTTATATCCCTCGACAACATCAACAGGTGCACCAGCAGATCGTTATCCTTTTGGCGAAATCAACAATCAGTATTTTGAAAATCTCGCGGAACTTCTTCCATCATATCTATAATGTCTATCCCTAAGAATTTCATAATCTGAACATGAAGTTTCTGAAAAACACCCGGGACTATGAAATAGTTCTTGAAATGCTAACGAAGCAGCAAAAACTGTAAACGACTTTAACGGTCAAAAGTTTGATGACAAAGAATAGTAAGGTGGTAAAGCTGAAAAAAAAAAGTTTGGAACTAGAAAACGGATGAAGCAAAGTATGAAAGAGGCTGTGGATAAATCACAGGGACTGAACCTGCTCTCAAAGAATACAAACGATTCCGTACCTGCTGAAACCGTCAGTAAGAACCCTACTCTTTATTCAAAACCTTGCCCGGATGATATTTTTCATCATCATCTTATCTTAGATATTATAAGATATCTTCATATCATTCGTTATACATATTTTTCATATTTCTGGAGATATTTTTACAACTATTCCTATCTGCGATCATTTATCTCTCCGTAACATCTGCGTTACAATATAAAAGAAACTGTGTTAATTTCTAAATTCTGAAACCTCCGAGATTAAAATATAAATGATTTGAAGTAGTGTTGGGAACTGATGCATGAATTAGTATAATATAATGAAACTTGATCAACTTCATTATATTACAGTAAGTCATGTTAAGTTTCTAATGGAATGTGATGATTCACAGTACCGTCATCATGTGCCATGTTACACGGCTCTTACATTCTATCAAGTCTCCAAACATATTAGAACGTATCACCTTGATAGTTCTATTTTTCCGGAATATTCGAGTAATTTAACGAATCAAGATCGTACCATTACAATTTCATTCTAAAACCAATAGCTAGGTTCATTCCAAATTTCCTACCTACGAATTTCGGACCATTGTTCGCTTGGCTCGAGGATAGGAAGAAGAAACGAAGGGACAAAACCTCAGAATAGAAATAGGAACATAAACCACAGCAAATAAGAGAGAGCATTAACTGTGGATGACAATGATTTTAAGGGACGGGAGTAGGAACATCGAAATATAAGGGAAGGTATAAAACCTAACAACAACCCCGAAACTACAAACCGTGCATATCAATACGTATTGCAACGTAAAGGCACGGGAGAATTAAAAACATTATAATTCCAAGGAAAGGATAAAAGAGAATAGATTCTTCTGGTGATAGATGAAAAAGAAGAATGAAAGATATGAAAGTTAGAAATATAACAAGGATTAGAATGGGATGGAGCATATTAGCGAATGTCTTAAAGTAGGAACTAAAGAGAAAGAATAGAAGATGTGGGAAGAAAGAAAGGGAAGGAGGTAAATTTATAGTGAAATATTCGACAAAGAAATCAAAACAGATTGCCGCGTTAAATCAAAGAAGATCCTGATCGCCGCAAAACTAAATCTTATTACATAAGATTTTCTTTAAAACCCTTAAATCCCGGAAATCGATCATAATCACGTCATCGGTTACAACAATTCTATATTTACTCATTTCACTCTTTTGTGATAGCTTCGCTCGTGCGTCTCACATAACCGAATCGTTTTATCTAAATCTTTCAATAATGATAAAATTTCATTATTACCTCATATTCGTCATGAAAACATTCCTATTGTTATTTATGACAACCTCTACCAAATTTCGAGGACGAAATTTCTTTAACGGGTGGGTACTGTAACGACCCGGAAATTTTCGACCAAATTTAAACTCTAATCTCTATATGGTTCCGATACGATAAGCAAAAACCCTAAAGTTGACCCGCACTTTTTCGATCGTTCTATACTTATAAGATTAATATTTACATAAATTAAACCTTACCAACATGATAAGTAATCCAAATTGTTGAGACTTATGTTTTCGAAAAGAGTTTTACACAACGTTTGACCGTCTAGTTTGACCGATGATATCACGAACTATACAATATATGATAATTATACGTTTGTGTATATATATGTATATATACATATTTAACATGATCTAAGAATGTTTTAATATCTCATTTTGTATTAATAACAATAAGTTATAAGTATATTTTGAAACTACTAACTTAAGTTTTCAAAACGATAACCATACGTAACGTTATTTGACTTAAATACTTATGACCTATAATGTTTATACATATATCGTATAAGTAATGTATTTAATCACTTTTAAAGACTTAAATACATAAAACAATATAAGTATATTTACAAAAGATAGCTATATTTGAATCCTCGTTCCGTTTTCTCAAAGATTTCTATACGTATACCTAGGGTATATGTACCCGTATCATACGCAGCTTCTAGATGTATTTACTATTGGTATATACCAATAAAAATCTGCTCCTTAGCAGCCTTAAATGATTAAGAAACATGTGGAACCAACCATTTGTCAAGTAGCATGAATTATTTAGCAAGAAAACAAAGTTAGGTATTTTTTTTTCCTTTATAACCTAAAAACGTTTTTATGCATGCACACCATTTCTTCACCCCATTTTCTTATACTTACACTTCCATTTCTCTCTCAAAATACTCTTAACTTCATACTTGATCATCTCCAAGCATTTTCCCCATCATTTAGCTTCAAAAACCTTACTTAAACACCATAAGAAAACCATACAAAAACACTTCAAGAAATCCTTCCAAGAACACAAACTTACTTCCAATCTTTCATCCAATTCCATCACCCTTTTGGTTCTAGCTTTTTACTCCTCTTTTACAGAAACCTTGTCCAAGGAACTTGAGGTAGTATCTATGTTCATAACCTTATTCGATTCATATATATATAGCTATCATATTTTGTGGTATACAATTTTAACAACAAGAACATAGTTTGAAAGTTTTCAAACTTGTTTGCAAACTATATAGATCCTTCTAACTTAACTTTTAAAATACTTCAAGACCTGTAATATAACTTAAATATATGCTAACTTAACAAGGTATAACTTGGTTTTTCAAAGAATATCTTAAAAACTGTTTTTACGACGTCGGAGTGTAACCGGGGACTGTTTTGGGTTGGATAATTAAAAACTATCTTAAACTTTGAATTGGAGGTTTATGTTCTGGAAAAATGATTTTTACTATAAATATGTTAACACATAGAAATTTCATGATTTAATTCAAAGTATAAGTATTTTTAGAAAAATGGTCATTAAGTGTTATTTTTTTGTAACAAAAATGTTTAACTTCATAAGTTTCACTAAATTTTCACCTATGCCGTGTGATTTTGAATACAAACCAAGGTATTTTCAGTTCATAGTCTTAAAGAGGGACTCGATCCAATGAGATGGCAAGTTGAATCAACGAAAACGGATTTGTAACGAAGAAACTATGACCGAAACAAAATTGGTTATCCTAGACTTGTTTAACTTCGGGATTAATTGGGAAAAATTAAATAAATCACATATTTCTAAGATAACATGATATTTTATATATATGTACTTATAATTCAATTTTATATGGTTCAGGATCACCCGTAAACAACACGAGAAGATTAATCATAAGATCCCATGTTTGTACGCAACACGTCATTTGACAACACCGGTACTTTATGTACGCAACACGTCATTTGACAACACCGGTACCGTGGGTCAAGATTAATCTCGACCAATACATATACGATGGGGTTTTATTTATTTCGTTGGGGGTTTTATTTATTTCATTGCGGGTATATTAAACATCTAAAAATGAACCATTAAAATTGAATTACTAACAACGAGCTGCTAACTACGGACTAAGGAATTATTCAAAGTATTAAAAGTATAACAAGTATATATATGTGACGTTTGTTTAAAAAGAAAAGGTATTGATATATTATATATGGATAGGTTCGTGATATCAACTGGAGACCAAGTCAAATTATATATATCTTCAAGACGAAAGTGAGTATATAGTCCCACTTTTAAACTCTAAATATTTCGGGATGAGAATACATGTATTTTATGTTTTACGTTATGGACACAAGTAACTGAAAAATATATTCTACGTTGAGTTGTACCACTGGCATACTTCCCTGTAGCTTGGTAACTAATATTTACAGCGGTATTGTAAATGCGAATCCTGTTGATAGATCTATCGGGCCTGACAACCCCAACCGGACTGGACGACCAGTATTCAACGGTTGCACAGTACTTCGTTTCGTGACTACACTTGGTACAGTGTAGTAAGATTTCATATTAAAGGGAATATGCGACGTGATTAATTGTTAAGTATGGTTACCAAGTGCTCAACCACTTAGAATATTTTTATTAAAATGTTTATATATGAAATCTTGTGGTCTATATTTATATCGCTGTCGACATTAAACCTATATCTCACCAACTTTATGTTGACATTTTAAAGCATGTTATTCTCAGGTATGAATTAAGTCTTCTGCTGTGCATTATCTCGTACTAAGGATACTACTTGAGGCCATTAAGGACTTATATCATAAGGCGTTGCATTCGAGTCATTGAAGTTCATAGAGACTATTATTAAGTAAATGGCGGTTTTGGTCATTTGAATATTATGAAATGTCAGGCGAATATGTCAATTATGGATGTAACTATAGATTGTCTTTTAAGAATAAATGCAACGTTTGTAAGATGTATCATATAGAGGGCAAGTACCTCGCAATGTTATCAACTATTGTAATTCGTTTGTAATCAATATGGACAACGTCCGGATGATTAGTTTCGGATCCTTTCAGTGAGTTATAGGTTTAACCTATATATTATCAAATCATAATAATAGACCACAAGATTTCATATTTCAATATACATCCCATACATAGAGATAAAAATCATTCATATGGTGAACACCTGGTAACCGACATTAACAAGATGCATATAAGAATATCCCCTATCATTCCGGGAAATCCTTCGGACATGATAAAAACGAATTCGAAGTACTAAAGCATCCGGTACTTTGGATGGGGTTCGTTAGGCCCAATAGATCTATCTTTAGGATTCGCGTCAATTAGTAGATCGGTTTACTAATTCTTAGGCTACCAAGTAAAAGTGGCATATTCGGCTTCGATCATTCACCCATATAATGTAGTTTCATTTACTTGTGTCTATTTCGTAAAACATTTATAAAACTGCACGTATTCTCATCCCAAAATATTAGATTTTAAATGTGGGACTATAACTCACTTTCACAGATTTTTACTTCGTCAGGAAGTAAGACTTGGCCACTGGTCGATTCACGAACCTATAACAAATATGTACATATATATCAAAGTATGTTCAAAATATATTTACAACATTTTTAATACGTTTTACTGTTTTAAATTTATTAAGTCAGCTGTCCTCGTTAGTAACCTACAACTAGTTGTTCAAAGTTAGATGTATAGAAAAAAATTGATATATATTATCTTGAATCAATCCACGACCCAGTGTATACACGTCTTAGGCTAGATCACAACTCAAAGTATATATATTTTTGGAATCAACCTCAACCCTGTATAGCTAACTCCCACATTACTGCATATAGAGTGTCTATGGTTGTTCCAAATAATATATATACATGGGTCGTTTTGATATGTCAAAACATTTGCATACGTGTCTATGGTATCCCAAGATTACATAATATATTAGAATACATGTATAATACAATATATGTTAGCTAGAATATGATTTGTATAGATTTGTTAAACATTTCCCGTAGCTAAAATAATCAAAAAAATATCCAATCTTGTTTTACCCATAACTTCTTCATTTTAAATCCGTTTTGAGTGAATCAAATTGCTATGGTTTCATATTGAACTCTAATTTAAGAATCTAAACAGAAAAAGTATAGGTTTATAGTCGGAAATTTAAGTTACATGTCAATTACTAAAGAGGTAGTCATTTTCGTCGAAAAAACGACATCTTGATGACCATTTTGGAAAACATACTTTCACTTTGAGTCTAACCATAATTTTTGGATATAGTTTCATATTCATAAGAAAAATCATTTTCCCAGAAGAAAAACTTTTAAATCAAAGTTTATCATAGTTTTTAATTAACTAACCCAAAACAGCCCGCGGTGTTACTACGACGGCGTATGTCCGGTTTTACGGTGTTCTTCGTGTTTCCATGTTTTAAATCATTAAGTTAGCATATCATATAGATATAGAACATGTGTTTAGTTGATTTTAAAAGTCAAGTTAGAAGGATTAACTTTTGTTTGCGAACAAGTTTAGAATTAACTAAACTATGTTCTAGTGATTACAACTTTAAACCTTCGAATAAGATAGCTTTATATGTATGAATCGAATGATGTTATGAACATCATTACTACCTCAAGTTTTCCGAATAAAGCTACTGGAAATGAGAAAAATGGATCTAGCTTTAAAGGATCCTTGGATGGCTTGAAAGTTCTTGAAGCAGAATCATGACACGAAAACAGTTCAAGTAGGATTTTCACTCGAAATAAGATTGTTATAGTTGTAGAAATTGAATCAAAGTTTGAATATGAATATTACCTTGAATTAGAAAGATAACCTACTGTAAATAACAAAGGTTCCTTGATCTTAGATGATTACTTGGAATGGATTAGAAAGCTTGGAAGTAGACTTGCAAACTTGGAAGTATTCTTGATTTTTATGAAACTATACTTATGGAATTTATGAAGAACACTTAGAACTTGAAGATGGAAATTGAGAGAGATCAATTAGATGAAGAAAATTGAAGAATGAAAGTGTTTGTAGGTATTTTTGGTCGTTGGTATATGGATTAGATATAAAGAATATGTAATTTTGTTTTCATGTAAATAAGTCATGAATGATTACTCATATTTTTGTAATTTTATAAGATATTTCATGCGAGTTGCCAAATGATGGTTCCCACATGTGTTAGGTGACTCACATGGGCTGCTAAGAGCTGATCATTGGAGTGTATATACCAATAGTACATACATCTAAAAGATGTGTATTGTACAAGTACGAATACGGATGCATACGAGTAGAATTGTTGATGAAACTGAACGAGGATGTAATTGTAAGCATTTTTGTTAAGTAGAAGTATTTTGATAAGTGTCTTGAAGTCTTTCAAAAGTGTATGAATACATATTAAAACACTACATGTATATACATTTTAACTGAGTCGTTAAGTCATCGTTAGTCGTTACATGTAAGTGTTGTTTTGAAACCTTTAGGTTAACGATCTTGTTAAGTGTTGTTAACCCAATGTTTATTATATCAAATGAGATTTTAAATTATTATATTATCATGATATTATGATGTATAAATATCTCTTAATATGATATATATACATTAAATGTCGTTACAACGATAATCGTTACATATATGTCTCGTTTCAAAATCATTAAGTTAGTAGTCTTGTTTTTACATATGTAGTTCATTGTTGATATACTTAATGATATGTTTACTTATCATAATATCATGTTAACTATATATATATATATCCATATATATGTCATCATATAGTTTTTACAAGTTTCAACGTTCGTGAATCATCGGTCAACTTGGGTGGATAATTGTCTATATGAAACCTATTTCAATTAATCAAGTCTTAACAAGTTTGATTGCTTAACATGTTGGAAATACTTAATCATGTAAATATCAATTTTATTTAATATATATAAACATGGAAAAGTTCGGGTCACTACATGTAGTATTTGGAAACTAATGTAATATGGGGGTTATTCCTTAAATAATCGCCCATTTGTTTAAAACATGCATTATGTATAATAATGGTGTGCTTTTTATGAAATGAATGCAATATTTTCTAAAACGTATCATATAGAGGTCAAATACCTCGCTATGAGACCAATGAATCACATACCTCGTTTATAGTATTATGGACGGGTCGTTTCAATTGGTGCCATTAATGTAGGTAAAGTTTTCAACAATTTCTTCATTTCCTGAAACGCGGTTTTTGCCTCGCTTGTCCATACAAAGTTTTTTTGCTTTAAACTACCTTTCAAAGTTTTGAAAAAAGGCAACTGCCTTTCTGCGGCCTTGGACAAAAATCTTGTTAATGCAACTAATTTGCTCGTCAAACTTTGCACCTCTTTAACTCTCTTCGGCGTAATCATATTCTCAATAGAGCAATCTTCTTTGGGTTAGCTTGAATACCCTGTTCAGTGACGAGGTAGCCCAAACAATTTCCTTCTGTCTCGCCAAAACTACATTTCGACGGATTAAGCTTCATATTTATCCTGCACAACGTATCAAATGTTTCTCGCATATCGTCCATACTGCGCGCTTGTGTTGTACTTTTAATGACTAGATCATCCACATAAGCCTCAAGGTTGCGCCCAATTTGGTTTTCAAACGCAGTGTCAATTAACCTCTGCTATGTTGCACCCGCGTTGATTAATCCAGAGGGCATCATTATATAATAAAATATACCTTTGCCTGTGTGGAAAGCGGTTTTATCTTCATCTTCCTTAGCCATTGGAATCTGATGATATCCCCTCGCAGCATCTAAAAAACATTTGAATGGAAAGGCATGTAATGACTCCACTTTTAAATCAATTTCTGGAAGCGGGTAATTATCTTTAGGACATGTGATATATCTCGAATTACATATATTTTTAGTCGTAATATTTGTTCTTATGATCTTGGTTTCGGGTGCATTTGAAGAACTTTTGATGTTTATTTGGTTTAAATGATAATCTCGTATTTAGAGTATTGGTTTGGAGCATTACGGTTAATATTTTCAAGTTTTCTAGTTTAAAGTGCTGAAATGGTCCGAATTCACCAGCAATACAGAGATGTGATAACGCATATGGGGCAAACTCTAAAGATGGGCCGAGTTATTTTTGAGCCTGTAGCACGCCTTATTGTAATCCAAAATTCAGCCGACATAAGGGATTATATGGTTCAGTTTTTTTTGTCATTAGTTGGGAGGATATATTAATTATATATACTCCCTATTCGTTTGACAATAGGAGGCGAACTTTAGATTAGGTTTTTATTTTTATTCTTATTTTTTTTCGGTTCAAGGAGGGCCACGAAGTGGCTGGAGACAATTTAATTTATTTTGGATCTCGAATTCTTTTATGTCTTCACCGATTACGGCTCAAGTGGAGGTTGGGATTAATTAGTTTTGCTTGGTGTAAGCTAACTTTGTTCTTAAGACTTTGGATTTTCAACCTCCACGTAAGTTATTGTTTTGGCATGTGACTGTTCGGTAACATCTACTTAAATTATTCAATAATTAATTTGATGTTCTTGATTACTTTGTTTGTTAATTCAAGTTTAATTATGAGCTAGTTATTTTTATATTCACTTATATGATTGAACCTAGGTAATGGATTGCTAATCTTTTATGTCTATAAAATTAATTGCTCTTGATCCATGATTCTTAATTACTCCCATTGATTGATCCCATTAATTACTTGTCTGTTGATTGATGTAACGAGAGTTACTAGATTAATTAATTTATCTAGGTTATTGAGAAATAAGTAGATAGGTTGAATTGCATGTGGGACACCAGTGTAATTAGACTAGTAATTAATCCCATCAATTGAGTAGGTAATTGTGAAGCCTAAAGAGGGACACCGATTTACCCTTCAACTGAATCACCATCTTGAGTAGTTATAGATTGATTGATTGTGTTCTTTAGAAGCGTCTGGGAGACCAACGTGAAAAACCGACACTTTCATGATATAATTGGTAACTAAGTAAGGGACCCAGCTTATCTTACTAATTGATTAATGAACTTGGTTAACGAGAGTTATACTTAGGGATTTAATTACATAGTTCTTAATAACAGCAATCTAGAACCTAGGGAATTGAATCTAAGTGAATACCCCTTTATTATATTAAATTCGTGTTTGTTTTCTTTGCTTTAATTAGTTTAAAATCAAAATCCCCATTTTTACAACTAAATCTTCAGAATAATTATTAGTCTTTAAATCTTAAACACTGCTCTCTGTGGACGAATTCGTAATCATATTACAATAAGATTAGGTGTGTTTCAAGCATATCAACATGCTTTATTGAGATCTTTGAAATCAATACACATCCTCCATGAGCCATCAGGCTTCTTTACTAAAACCGAGTTCACGTTCCATGATTGGTATTTAACTTCACGCAAAATTCCTGCTGCTATAAGCTTTGTTACCTCCTCGCATAACCATTTAGTGCGATCTGGGGCCATACCCCTGCACTTCTGGACTACAGGCTTTAAGGTAGAATAGACATTAAGCTTGTGTTCCGCTATATAACGCGGAACACCAGTCATATCTTTCTCACACCAAGCAAAAACATCCATGTATTCCATGAGTAATTGCACAATCTGCGCTTTTGTATCCGCACTAATATTGAGGCCGATTTTAATTTTTTGATCGGGATACTCAAGATTAACCACTACCATGTTAATCTCAGCATCAGCGCATTCTTTAACTGCGCCTTTCATGGTAACAGTTGCACAAACAGGGATGACACTCGCCGAGCTTACCGTCGCCACACCTTTACGCGTTGTAAATTTAACCATGCCATGAATGGTAGATGAAACAATTCCGAATTTAACCAACGCAGATCTACCTAATAGCATATTGTAGCGGGAAGAAGTTCGCATAACATAGAAGTCTAATTGTCCTTGGCGTACCAAATTAGCATTATTTTCATCAACAAGCTCAATATTTAAAGACAACCGCCCTATAGGCAATGAAGATTCTCCCGCAAAGCCAGTTAGCGAGGTTGCAGTGGGTTTTAAATTCGCCTTAATACTCTCTGGTAATCGAACAAAACATTACTCATAAACAATATCGACACTACTGACATTATCAACATGAACCTTCATAATTGTGATTCCAGACTGTGCAATTTTTCACGATATTACTATCGGTATTTCAGAGAAATCTTCGGTTTGCATTTCGGGGAAACTTATTGGCGCGAACTGCCATTTCTGAAGCATTTTTGCAGATTTTCGCTTTCTTCCCCTCTTTTGAGCATTTGCTTGCATAGTAACAGCAGTATCACAAACGTTTCCAGTATTACTTGTCATTTCAACGAGTAATCAATTTGTCGCAAATTTCAAATGTGTTTACCTGTGAATCATCAAAACAACACACGATTAGAATTAAACAGACCATTTTATTGTTCGATAGCACAAAACAAAACATTTCGTGTTTAATTTTGAACGGGTCCCACGGATGGCGCCAATTGATCAATCCTATATTAATATTACTTAATTAAGGATTGATTGCAATGAGATTAAAGTGGTGGAATGGGATGTTGATGATTGTTTTGGGCCCTTATAATCGTCTTTCACTTTAACAATCAAGTGATCAACCACCCCGACCCGGTCTTGATTATTGATTAGTATAATTCACCTTAACACAATTTAAAAATTCCTTGGGCAAAGTCACAAGTGAAAATTACAAAGGCTAGAGCAAATGATAGAGAATCAACAACCTATAAATGAGAGGCCAAGCTTCCTATTTATAGTTTTTAGAATATTCGCGGTGTGCGGGTTAATTATTATCCGCATTGACTTAGCGGAAAGAATCTGCAATCTTTATTAATGTGCAATCTGATCCGCGAACTTCAACTTTCAGCAGATCTTCTAAATCCTTTAAGTATACTTCGCGTAATTTCTGTTTTCAGCCTTTAACACTTAAAATATACATATACAATGCCATGTATATGATCATATAGTGCTCTAAACAGAATCAACGAATGAATTGAATATACTTATACTATATATACTAAAGTACTCCGTAGCAATTACTTAAGCAATTATATGGAGTAAACTAGTGAAATGACTCGCGAAACCACAAATTTGTTTAAACTAAATAGTTTAACAATATGTTTTTGGTATTAAGTGAATGTAATTGTTAAAGCCGTTTAGTTTAATGGCCCGTGAAACTGCTGATTCCGAATAAGTAACTTTTTGTTGTTTTTTCAAATATATAGAGACATGTATTTTCGCATACACATGTAACGTAATTAATCCCATAAACAGAATCCATATTTGAATATTAATAATAATTATAATTATAATTATAATAATAAAAATAAATAATAATAATAATAATAATAATAATAATAATAATAATAATAATAATAATAATAATAAAGTTTGCTTAAAAAATTGAGTATATATATTTTTAATAATAATTATTAGTAATAACAAATGTCTTTTAAAGTTTAAAAGAAAAATATAAAATACAATTATTATATGAAAGTTGTAGAATATGTTTCAAAATTTGTACATGTGTTCATTGGGTGTTTTGTAGAAGATTATACAGTTTTAAAGTTTGTACATCATGTGAATGTTTTATCAAAATGTTGTACATCATGCTTCAAATATTGTACATATAGTCATGGAGGTATTTTACTAAAATGTTGTACATAATGCTTTAAATATTGTTAATATATGGGTATGAGAGTATTTTATCATAATGCTTCATATATTATACAATTAATATGTAAATATTTGTATTAAATACATTAATTATTTTAATGATATTACCATGTAGGGTTAGATTTTATTCTTTTTATTTTTGATTTTTTTTTAAAGTTTGAATAATCCTTATTTCTGACATCATCATTATAGAGATTCATTAGATAGTATAGATTATAATGAAAAAATTATATAATTACAATATTTCATTTATTATACGAATATTACCTTTTTCAATTTATTTTACAAATATTATCTTCTTTTCTTATTATATTAACGAGATGAGTCAACGCGCTCCGTTGTTTGCGAAATTTTTTTGTTGTTGTATATAATTGTAATAATTTTCAATTAATTTTAAAAATAATGAGCGTTACATAATAAAAAACGATAATCTTTTTCAATATTCCAATTACACATAATTTAATTTCAAAAATAAACTAATTAAATTCAAATTACTTGGATACTTTTAACTAACAGTAAAATGTGGGTAAAAGTAAAATAAAAATTGTACACAAATAATTAAAAAATTTATAAAAGAAAGATGGTAAGAAAAGTTGATGTAAGAACTAAAAAATTAAAAAGAGAGAAGGCTTAAATTAAAAAATAAAATGAAGCAAGAGAATATGATTGAAAATGAAAATAAAAAAGAAAGTGGAGAGAACATAGTAAAAATTAAAAAAGAAAATAAAAAAATGAATGCTAAAAATAAACAAATAAAAAGGTACAAGTGAGATTCGAACCTTTAGAACTCAGGAAACAAATTAGACCCACTAAACTATGCTAGCTCCGCATTTACATAATTTATTTACCGAAATTTAGTATCTAACCATTTAATAATTTCATTTCTTAAAAAATAAAGAAAAAAACAACAACATGAATTATAAATTGTAAAATGATAATTTTAGGAGAGATGAAGAGTAACGGAGAGCAACTAACATTTGATATATATAGATTAATAATAATAAATATATATAGAGTACTATATATTATTGTTAGTTAATGTATTTATCCATTTTATTATGTAAGCTCATGTATATAACGGTCCATTCCTATAAGTCCATTAGGTTTGCTCGTGTTTGGGTTATTTATACCTATTACTCATGTACGTCTAATTCAATCAATCAATAACTGATATCACGTTAACATAGTATCAGACAACTATCAAAAACTTTAAAAGCTGCTGATCGAATTCTTCCTTCATCAGCATCGATCGACTGCTCCTTTCCTTTCTCTTTAATGGCGCCTTCAGGAAAGTTTGAAAAACATTATACGGTCATGTCGGTAACTCACTTAATACCGATTAAACTTGACCTAGCAAAGCTTAACTATACCCACTAGAGCACCCTATTGGGTTCGATATCCCTCAATGTCTCAGAAAATATTCTTGATCAGCTCCTAAATTCCCAACGAAAAATCGTGTTTTGAAAAAAACTTTCACAACAACAAAAGATCCAAGGTTGTCGATTTAACTGCAGAATTACGAGCTCTCAATATAGGCGATCAAACTCCCAAGCAATACTTCCGCAAAATTGACATGCTTTCTCCCATGTTAAGTAACCTCGGGGCTAAAGTGGAACGTGATGACCTTGTCACATACGCGATCAATAGTTTAAATGATCGGTTCCCTCACGCCACTCATATGATTCTCCATAGTAATTGTTTCTGAGCTATGATACCATGCAGTCCTTGGTAACGCTTGAAGAAATTCAACTCATAATAAAGGACCGTGTCATCGAATCTCCAGGTTCACCATCGGCACCTACTGCTCTAATTGCGCAAGTTTCTCACCCGTTGAATCCTCCTACCATTTCCAATAATAGCCCTCAAGTGTGTCACAATTTTAATCGAGGGCATTGCAGATTCGGTGAGTATTGTCGTTATTTACGTCATAATACTCGTACAGGAAGCACCGAAAATACGTCCAATACCCCACGCCCAACGAAAAATCACAGGCCCACTTGTTAGAAATTATAGCAGCCCAACAACAACTTATAGCACAACAAGGGCAGTTTCGGGCCTATGCACCAACTACGGCCCAATTTCAGTTCAGGTCGCGTATCCCTTGGCCCAGTTAGGCAGTCCACCTGGTTTTCCTGCTCACGGGCCGCTAGCCAACTTGGTTAGTCTACACTTGGCTTTTGCTTGTCCTCAAGCAAATAAAGACAAAACATATGAGGAGTATACTGAAATGTCCCGTTCTTATTGATTAAAAACGTTCCATATTAATTGATTTCGTTGCGAGGTTTTGACCTCTATATGAGACGTTTTTCAAAGACTGCATTCATTTTAAAACAAACCATAACCTTTATTTCATCAATAAAGGTTTAAAAAGCTTTACGTAGATTATCAAATAATGATAATCTAAAATATCCTGTTTACACACGACTATTACATAATGGTTTACAATACAAATATGTTACAATGAAATAAGTTTCTTGAATGCAGTTTTTACACAATATCATACAAGCATGGACTCCAAATCTTGTCCTTATTTAAGTATGCGACAGCGGAAGCTCTTAATAATCACCTGAGAATAAACATGCTTAAAACGTCAACAAAAAAAATGTTGGTGAGTTATAGGTTTAACCTATATATATCAAATCGTAACAATAGACCACAAGATTTCATATTTCAATATACATCCCATAAATAGAGATAAAAATCATTCATATGGTAAACACCTGGTAACCGACATTAACAAGATGCATATTTAAGAATATCCCCATCATTTCGGGACACCCTTCGGATATGATATAAATTTCAAAGTACTAAAGCATCCGGTACTTTGGATGGGGTTTGTTAGGCCCAATAGATCTATCTTTAGGATTCGCGTCAATTAGGGTGTCTGTTCCCTAATTCTTAGATTACCAGACTTAATAAAAAGGGGCATATTCGATTTCGATAATTCAACCATAGAATGTAGTTTCACGTACTTGTGTCTATTTTGTAAATCATTTATAAAACCTGCATGTATTCTCATCCCAAAAATATTAGATTTTAAAAGTGGGACTATAACTCACTTTCACAGATTTTTACTTCGTCGGGAAGTAAGACTTAGCCACTGGTTGATTCACGAACCTATAACAATATATACATATATATCAAAGTATGTTCAAAATATATTTACAACACTTTTAATACATTTTGATGTTTTAAGTTTATTAAGTCAGCTGTCCTCGTTAGTAACCTACAACTAGTTATCCACAGTTAGATGTACAGAAATAAATCGATAAATACTATCTTGAATCAATCCACGACCCAGTGTATATGTATCTCAGTATTGATCACAACTCAAACTATATATATATTTTGGAATCAACCTCAACCCTGTATAGCTAACTCCAACTTTCACATATAGAGTGTCTATGGTTGTTCCGCAATATATATATATAGATGGGTCGATATGATAGGTCGAAACATTGTATACGTGTCTATGGTATCTCAAGATTACATAATATACAATATAAGTTGATTAGGTTATGGTTGGAATAGATTTATTACTAACTTTCACGTAGGTAAAATGAGTAGTTTTTATCAATCTTGTTTTACTCGCCATTTATTCGTTTCTAATCCGTTTTGAGTGATTCCAGTGGCCACGGTTTCGTATTGAACTTAACTTTTTGAATCTAAACAGAAAAAGTATAATTTTATAGTCAGAAATACAAGTTACAAGTCGTTTTTGAAAGAGGTAGTCATTTCCGTCGAAAGAACGACATCTTGATGACCATTTTGAAAAACATACTTTCACTTTGAGTTTCACCATGATTTTTGGATATAGTTTCATGTTCATAAGAAAAATCATTTTTCCAGAAGTATAGCTTTTAAATCAAATTTCTTCTTAGCTTTTAATTATCCCAACCAAAACAGCCCCCTGTTTTACTACGACGGCGTATATCCAGTTTTATGGTGTTTATCGTGTTTCCGGGTTTTAAATCATTAAGTTAGCATATCATATAGATATAGAACATGTGTTTAGTTGATTTTAAAAGTCTAGTTAGAAGGATTAACTTTATTTGCGAACAAGTTTAGAATTAACTAAACTATGTTCTAGTGATTACAAGTTTATAACGTTGAATAAGACAGCTTTTTATGTATGAATCGAATGATGTTATGAACATCATTACTACCTCAAGTTCCTTGGATAAACATACTGGAAATGAGAAAAATGGATCTAGCTTCAAAGGATCCTTGGATGGCTTGAAAGTTCTTGAAGCAGAATCTTGACACGTAAACAATTTCAAGTAAGATTTTCACTCGAAATAAGATTGTTATAGTTATAGAAATTGAATTAAAGTTTGAATATGATTATTACCTTGTGTTAGAAAGATAACCTACTGTAAGTAACAAAGGTTTCTTGATCTTGGATGATTACTTGGAATGGATTTAGAAAACTTGGAAGTAAACTTGCAATCTAGGAAGTATTATTGATTTTATGAAACTAGAACTTTTGGAATTTATGAAGAACACTTAGAACTTGAAGATAGAACTTGAGAGAGATCAATTAGATGAAGAAAATTGAAGATTGAAAGTGTTTGTAGGTGTTTTTAGTCGTTGGTGTATGGATTAGATATAAAGGATATGTAATTTTGTTTTCATGTAAATAAGTCATGAATGATTACTCATATTTTTGTAATTTTATGAGATATTTCATGCTAGTTGCCAAATGATGGTTCCCACATGTGTTAGGTGACTCACATGGGCTGCTAAGAGCTGATCATTGGAGTGTATATACCAATAGTAAATACATCTAAAAGCTGTGTATTGTACGAGTACGAATACGGGTGCATACGAATAGAATTGTTGATGAAACTGAACGAGGATGTAATTGTAAGCATTTTTGTTAAGTAGAAGTATTTTGATAAGTGTCTTGAAGTCTTTCAAAAGTTTATGAATACATATTAAAACACTACATGTATATACATTTTAACTGAGTCGTTAAGTCATCGTTAGTCGTTACATGTAAGTGTTGTTTTGAAACCTTTAGGTTAACGATCTTGTTAAGTGTTGTTAACCCAATGTTTATAATATCAAATGAGATTTTAAATTATTGTATTATCATGATATTATATGTATAAATATCTCTTAATATGATATATATACATTAAATGTCGTTACAACGATGATCGTTACATATATATGTCTCATTTCAAAATCATTAAGTTAGTAGTCTTGTTTTTACATATGTAGTTCATTGTTGATATACTTAATGATATGTTTACTTATCATAATATCATGTTAACTATATATATATATATATATATATATCCATATATATGTCATCATATAGTTTTTACAAGTTTTAACGTTCGTGAATCACCGGTCAACTTGGGTGGTCAATTGAATATATGAAACCTATTTCAATTAATCAAATCTTAACAAGTTTGATTGCTTAACATGTTAGAAACACTTAATCATGTAAAATAAAAATTTCATTTAATATATATATAAACATGGAAAAGTTCGGGTCACTATAGTACCTACCCGTTAAATAAATTTCGTCCCGAAATTTTAAGCAGTTGGAAGTGTTGACGTATCTTCTGGAAATAAATGCGAGTATTTCTTCTTCATCTGATCTTCTCATTCCCAGGTGAACTCTGGTCCTCTACGAGCATTCCATCGAACCTTAACAATTGGTATCTTGTTTTGCTTAAGTCTTTTAACCTCACGATCCATTATTTCAACGGGTTCTTCGATGAATTGAAGTTTTTCGTTGATTTGGATTTCATCTAACGGAATAGTGAGATCTTCTTTAGCAAAACATTTCTTCAAATTTGAGACGTGTAAAGTGTTATGTACAGTCGCGAGTTGTTGAGGTAACTCAAATCGGTAAGCTACTGGTCTGACACGATCAATAATCTTGAATGGTCCAATATACCTTGGATTTAATTTCCCTCGTTTACCAAATCGAACAACGCCTTTCCAAGGTGCAACTTTAAGCATGCCCATCTCTCCAATTTCAATTTCTATATCTTTTCTTTTAATGTCAGCGTAGCTCTTTTGTCGACTTTGGGCGGTTTTCAACCGTTGTTGAATTTGGATGATCTTCTCGGTAGTTTCTTGTATTATCTCAGGACCCGTAATCTGTCTATCCCCCACTTCACTTCAACAAATCGGATAAAGTGCTTCAAACGGCGCCATCTCAATGCTTGAATGGTAGCTGTTGTTGTAGGAAAATTCTGCTAACGGTAGATGTCGATCCCAACTGTTTCCAAAATCAATAACACATGCTCGTAGCATGTCTTCAAGCATTTGTATCGTCCTTTCGCTCTGCCCATCAGTTTGTGGATGATAGGCAGTACTCATGTCTAGACGAGTTCCTAATGCTTGCTGTAATGCCTGCCAGAATCTTAAAATAAATCTGCCATCCCTATCAGAGATAATAGAGATTGGTATTCCATGTCTGGAGACGACTTCCTTCAAATACAGTCGTGCTAACTTCTCCATCTTGTCATCTTCTCTTATTGGTAGGAAGTGTGCTGATTTGGTGAGACGATCAACTATTACCCAAATAGTATCAAAACCACTTGCAGTCCTTGGCAATTTAGTGATGAAATCCATGGTAATGTTTTCCCATTTCCATTCCAGGATTTCGGGTTGTTGAAGTAGACCTGATGGTTTCTGATGCTCAGCTTTGACCTTAGAACACGTCAAACATTCTCCTACGTATTTAGCAACATCGGCTTTCATACCCGGCCACCAAAAATGTTTCTTGAGATCCTTGTACATCTTCTCCGTTCCAGGATGTATTGAGTATCTGGTTTTATGAGCTTCTCTAAGTACCAATTCTCTCATATCTCCAAATTTTGGTACCCAAATCCTTTCAGCCCTATACCGGGTTCCGTCTTCCCGAATATTAAGATGCTTCTCCGATCCTTTGGGTATTTCATCCTTTAAATTTCCCTCTTTTAAAACTCCTTGTTGCGCCTCCTTTATTTGAGTAGTAAGGTTATTGTGAATCATTATATTCATAGATTTTACTCGAATGGGTTCTCTGTCCTTCCTGCTCAAGGCGTCGGCTACCACATTTGCCTTCCCCGGGTGGTAACGAATCTCAAAGTCGTAATCATTCAACAATTCAATCCACCTACGCTGCCTCATATTCAGTTGTTTCTGATTAAATATGTGTTGAAGACTTTTGTGGTCGGTATATGTAATACTTTTGACCCCATATAAGTAGTGCCTCCAAGTCTTTAATGCAAAAACAACCGCGCCTAATTCCAAATCATGCGTCGTATAATTTTGTTCATGAATTTTCAATTGTCTAGACGCATAAGCAATCACCTTCGTTCGTTGCATTAATACACAACCGAGACCTTGCTTTGATGCGTCACAATAAATCACAAAATCATCATTCCCTTCAGGCAATGACAATATAGGTGCCGTAGTTAGCTTTTTCTTCAATAACTGAAACGCTTTCTCTTGTTCATCCTTCCATTCAAATTTCTTCCCTTTATGCGTTAATGCAGTCAAGGTTTTTGCTATTCTGGAAAAGTCTTGGATGAACCTTCTGTAGTAACCAGCTAGTCCTAAAAACTGGCGTATGTGTTTCGGAGTTTTCGGGGTTTCCCACTTTTCAACAGTTTCTATCTTTGCCGGATCCACCTTAATACCTTCTTTGTTCACTATGTGACCAAGGAATTGAACTTCTTCCAACCAAAATGCACACTTTGAAAACTTAGCATACAATTCTTCCTTCCTCAATACTTCTAACACCTTTCTCAAATGTTCACCGTGTTCTTGATCATTCTTTGAGTAAATAAGTATGTCATCAATGAAAACAATGACAAACTTGTCAAGGTATGGTCCACACACTCGGTTCATAAGGTCCATGAATACAGCTGGTGCATTAGTTAAACCAAATGGCATGACCATAAACTCGTAATGACCGTAACGTGTTCTGAAAGCAGTCTTTGGAATATCATCTTCTTTCACCCGCATTTGATGATACCCGGAACGTAAGTCAATCTTTGAATAAACAGACGAGCCTTGTAGTTGATCAAATAAGTCGTCAATTCTTGGCAGTGGGTAGCGGTTCTTGATGGTAAGTTTGTTCAACTCTCGGTAGTCGATACACAACCTGAATGTACCATCTTTCTTCTTGACAAACAAAACAGGAGCTCCCCACGGTGATGTGCTTGGTCGAATGAAACCACGCTCTAAAAGTTCTTGTAATTGGCTTTGCAGTTCTTTCATCTCGCTGGGTGCGAGTCTGTAAGGAGCACGAGCTATTGGTGCAGCTCCTGGTACAAGATCTATTTGAAATTCAACGGATCGATGTGGGGGTAATCCCGGTAATTCTTTAGGAAATACATCGGGAAATTCTTTTGTGACGGGAACATCATTGATGCTCTTTTCTTCAGTTTGTACTTTCTCGACGTGTGCTAGAACAGCATAGCAACCTTTTCTTATTAGTTTTTGTGCCTTAAAATTACTAATAAGATGTAGCTTCGTGTTGCCCTTTTCTCCGTACACCATTAAGGGTTTTCCTTTTTCTCGTATAATGCGAATTGCATTTTTGTAACAAACGATATCTGCTTTCACTTCTTTCAACCAGTCCATACCGATTATCACATCAAAACTCCCTAGCTCTACTGGTATCAAGTCAATCTTAAATGTTTCGCTAACCAGTTTAATTTCTCGATTCCGACATGTATTATCTGCTGAAATTAATTTACCATTTGCTAATTAGAGTAAAAATTTACTATCCAAAGGCGTCAATGGACAACTTAATTTAGCACAAAAATCTCTACTCATATAGCTTCTATCCGCACCCGAATCAAATAAAACGTAAGCAGATTTATTGTCAATAAGAAACGTACCCGTAACAAGCTCCGGGTCTTCCTGTGCCTCTGCCGCATTAATATTGAAAACTCTTCCGCGGCCTTGTCCATTCGTGTTCTCCTGGTTCGGGCAATTTCTAATAATGTGGCCCGGTTTTCCACATTTATAACAAACTACATTGGCATAACTTGCTCCGACACTACTTGCTCTGCCATTACTCGTTCCGACACCATTTGTTCCTTTCGTTCTATTAACCCCTGGTCCGTAGACCTCACACTTCGCCGCGCTATGACCATTTCTTTTACACTTGTTGCAAAATTTGGTGCAGAACCCCGAGTGATACTTTTCACACCTTTGTCATAGCTGCTTCTGATTGTTGTTGTTGTTGCGGTTATTATTGTTGTTGGGATGATTGTTGTTGTTGTTGTTGTTGTTGTTGTTGTTGTTGTTGTTGTTGTTGTTGTTGTTGTTGTTGTTGTTGTTGCTGCTGCTGCTGCTGTTGTTGTTGTTGCTGCTGCTGCTGCTGCTGCTGCTGCTGTTGTTGTTGTTGTTGTTGTTGTTGTTGTTGTTGTTGTTGTTGTTGTTGTTGATGTTGTTGTTGTTGGGATAGTTGTTGCGATTATTGTTGTAATTGCTGTTGTTGTTGTATTGGTGATTCTTATCACCGTTTTCTTCCCACTTTCTTTTGACTTGCTTCACATTGGCCTCTTCAGCAGTCTGTTCTTTAATTCTTTCTTCAATCTGGTTCACTAGTTTGTGAGCTATTCTACATGCCTGTTGTATGGAGGCGGGCTCGTGTGAACTTATATCTTCTTGGATTCTTTCCGGTAATCCTTTCACAAACGCGTCGATCTTCTCTTCCTCATCTTCGAACGCTCCGGGACACAATAGGCACAATTCTGTGAATCGTCTTTCGTATGTGGTAATATCAAATCCTTGGGTTCGTAACCCTCTAAGTTCTGTCTTGAGCTTATTGACCTCGGTTCTGGGACGGTACTTCTCGTTCATCAAGTGCTTGAATGCTGACCACGGTAGTGCGTAAGCATCATCTTGTCCCACTTGCTCTAGATAGGTATTCCACCATGTTAACGCAGAACCTGTGAAGGTATGCGTAGCGTACTTCACTTTGTCCTCTTCAGTACATTTACTTATGGCAAACACCGATTCGACCTTCTCGGTCCACCGTTTCAATCCGATTGGTCCTTCGGTTCCATCAAATTTCAAAGGTTTGCAGGCAGTGAATTCTTTATAGGTGCATCCTACACGATTTCCTGTACTGCTAGATCCAAGGTTATTGTTGGTATGTAGCGCAGCCTCTACTGCGGCTATGTTTGAAGCTAGAAAAGTATGGAATTCCTCTTCATTCATATTCACGGTGTGTCGAGTAGTCGGTGCCATTTCCTTCAAAATAGTCAAATGGAACAAGTTAATCATACAGAATATTAAGAGTAGTTAATAGTATTTCGTAGCATAATATGAACTCATTTATAAAAGCTTTTTCTTCATATTAGCGTTTTATAAGTTTAAATTCAGGTAGTACCTACCCATTAAGTTCATACTTAGTAGCTAATATACATTTCAACTACTACAATTCTATATGAAAAACTGATTATAATAATATTTCGCGTTCAAACTTTTATACAATATTTTACAAACTTACAATACCGCTTATTTTACATAAAGCATGAAATATAGCACAAAATAACTTTGATCAAGATAGTTGTGAAGATAATTCTAGCTAGTACACAAGTCGTTCAGCAAAGGCAATAAAGACACGTAATTCATACGTCCAGAGACAAGTCATGCATTCTGGTTTTACTAGGACTACTTCCCATCCTTGGTCTTGTGGAACATAATCATTATGGCCGTTGATAAGACAGCGTGTTGTAACGTCGTCAAAGGGACGAGGGTTACGTAATGTCCAACAGTCCCGTAACAATCTAAAAACCTTGTTTCTCACCCCAACTACTGAGTCCGTTACTTGTGGAAATGTTTTGTTTAATAGTTGTAGCCCGATGTTCTTGTTCTCACTTTGGTGAGAAGCGAACATTACTAACCCGTAAGCATAACATGCTTCTTTATGTTGCATGTTAGCCGCTTTTTCTAAATCACGAAGTCCTATATTCGGATATATTGAGTCAAAATAATTTCTTAACCCGTTGCGTAAAATTGCATTTGGGTTCCCCGCAATATATGTGTCAAAGTAAACACATCGTAACTTATGGATTTCCCAATGTGATATCCCCCATCTTTCGAACGAAAGCCTTTTATAAACCAAGGCATTCTTGGAACGTTCTTCGAATGTCTTACAAACTGATCTCGCCTTAAATAGTTGTGCTGAAGAATTCTGACAGACTCTAGACAAGATTTCATCAATCATGTCTCCGGGTAGGTCTCTTAAAATATTGGGTTGTCTATCCATTTTGTGTTTTTATACTGTAAAATAGACAAGAGTTAGATTCATAAAAAAAATACTTATTAATACAAGCAATCTTTACATATATCATAAAGCATAAGCACACTATATTACATATATTACACCACATGAATACAACTATCTTATTCTGACTCGCTCGTTTCTTCTTCTTCGGTTTTGGTTCGTTTTGCCAAGTTTCTAGGGATATATGATGTTCCCCTAATACTAGCTGTCGTTTTCCACAACGGTTTAGCAAAACCTAGTGGTTTAGAGGTTCCCGGGTCATTGTTACAACTTAAGGACTTCGGGGGTTGACGATACATATAAAGTTCATCGGGGTTGGAATTAGATTTCTCTATTTTTATGCCCTTTCCCTTATTATTTTCTTTTGCCTTTTTAAATTCAGTTGGGGTAATTTCTATAACATCATCGGAATTCTCGTCGGAATCCGATTCATCGGAGAATTGGTAATCCTCCCAATATTTTGCTTCCTTGGCAGAAACACCATTGACCATAATTAACCTTGGTCGGTTGGTTGAGGATTTTCTTTTACTTAACCGTTTTATTATTTCCCCCACTCGTTCTATTTCTTCTTCCGGTTCCGATTCTTCTTCCGGTTCCGACTCTTCTTCCGGTTCCGACTCTTCTTCCGGTTCCGACTCTTCTTCCGGTTCCTCTTCGGGAACTTGTGAATCAGTCCACGAATCATTCTAATTTACATTTGACTCTTCATTATTATTAGTTGAGTCAATGGGACTTGTTCTAGAGGTAGACATCTATCACATAATATCAAACACGTTAAGAGATTAATATATCACATAATATTCACATGTTAAAAATATATAGTTTCCAACAAAATTTGTTAAGCAATCATTTTTCAAGTAAACACGGTCGAAGTCCAGACTCACTAATGCATCCTAACAAACTCGATAAGACACACTAATGCAAAATTCTGGTTCTCTAAGACTAACGCTCGGATACCAACTGAAATGTCCCATTCTTATTGATTAAAAACGTTCCATATTAATTGATTTCGTTGCGAGGTTTTGACATCTATATGAGACGTTTTTCAAAGACTGCATTCATTTTAAAACAAACCATAACCTTTATTTCATCAATAAAGGTTTAAAAAGCTTTACGTAGATTATCAAATAATGATAATCTAAAATATCCTGTTTACACACGACTATTACATAATGGTTTACAATACAAATATGTTACAATGAAATAAGTTTCTTGAATGCAGTTTTTACACAATATCATACAACCATGGACTCCAAATCTTGTCCTTATTTAAGTATGCGACAGCGGAAGCTCTTAATAATCACCTGAGAATAAACATGCTTAAAATGTCAACAAAAAAAATGTTGGTGAGTTATAGGTTTAACCTATATATATCAAATCGTAACAATAGACCACAAGATTTCATATTTCAATATACATCCCATACATAGAGATAAAAATCATTCATATGGTGAACACCTGGTAACCGACATTAACAAGATGCATATTTAAGAATATCCCCATCATTCCGGGACACCCTTCGGATATGATATAAATTTCAAAGTACTAAAGCATCCGGTACTTTGGATGGGGTTTGTTAGGCCCAATAGATCTATCTTTAGGATTCGCGTCAATTAGGGTATCTGTTCCCTAATTCTTAGATTACCAGACTTAATAAAAATGGGCATATTCGATTTCGATAATTCAACCATAGAATGTAGTTTCACGTACTTGTGTCTATTTTGTAAATCATTTATAAAACCTGCATGTATTCTCATCCCAAAAATATTAGATTTTAAAAGTGGGACTATAACTCACTTTCACAGATTTTTACTTCGTCGGGAAGTAAGACTTGGCCATTAGTTGATTCACGAACCTATAACAATATATACATATATATCAAAGTATGTTCAAAATATATTTACAACACATTTAATACATTTTGATGTTTTAAGTTTATTAAGTCAGCTGTCCTCGTTAGTAACCTACAACTAGTTGTCCACAGTTAGATGTACAGAAATAAATCGATAAATATTATCTTGAATCAATCCACGACCCAGTGTATATGTATCTCAGTATTGATCACAACTCAAACTATATATATATTTTGAAATCAACCTCAACCCTGTATAGCTAACTCCAACATTCACATATAGAGTGTCTATGGTTGTTCCGCAATATATATATAGATGAGTCGACATGATAGGTCGAAACATTGTATACGTGTCTATGGTATCTCAAGATTACATAATATACAATATAAGTTGATTAGGTTATGGTTGGAATAGATTTATTACTAACTTTCACGTAGGTAAAATGAGTAGTTTTTATCAATCTTGTTTTACTCGCCATTTCTTCGTTTCTAATCCGTTTTGAGTGATTCCAGTGGCCACGGTTTCGTATTGAACTTAACTTTTTGAATCTAAACAGAAAAAGAATAAGTTTATAGTCGGAAATACAAGTTACAAGTCGTTTTTGAAAGAGGTAGTCATTTCTGTCGAAAGAACGACATCTTGATGACCATTTTGAAAAACATACTTTCACTTTGAGTTTAACCATGATTTTTGGATATAGTTTCATGTTCATAAGAAAAATCATTTTTACAGAAGTATAGCTTTTAAATCAATGTTCTTCTTAGCTTTTAATTATCCCAACCAAAACAGCCTCCGGTTTTACTACGACGGCGTATATCCAGTTTTATGGTGTTTATCGTGTTTCCGGGTTTTAAATCATTAAGTTAGCATATCATATAGATATAGAACATGTGTTTAGTTGATTTTAAAAGTCTAGTTAGAAGGATTAACTTTATTTGCGAACAAGTTTAGAATTAACTAAACTATGTTCTAGTGATTACAAGTTTATAACGTTGAATAAGACAGCTTTTTATGTATGAATCGAATGATGTTATGAACATAATTACTACCAAAAGTTCCTTGGATAAACCTACTGGAAATGAGAAAAATGGATCTAGCTTCAAAGGATCCTTGGATGGCTTGAAAGTTCTTGAAGCAGAATCATGACACGAAAACAATTTCAAGTAAGATTTCCACTCGAAATAAGATTGTTATAGTTATAGAAATTGAATTAAAGTTTGAATATGATTATTACCTTGTATTAGAAAGATAACCTACTGTAAGTAACAAAGATTTCTTGATCTTGGATGATTACTTGGAATGGATTTAGAAAACTTGGAAGTAAACTTGTAATCTTGGAAGTATTCTTGATTTTATGAAACTAGAACTTTTGGAATTTATGAAGAACACTTAGAACTTGAAGATAGAACTTGAGAGAGATCAATTAGATGAAGAAAATTGAAGATTGAAAGTGTTTTTAGGTGTTTTTGGTCGTTGGTGTATGGATTAGATATAAAGGATATGTAATTTTATTTTCATGTAAATAAGTCATGAAAGATTACTCATATTTTTGTAATTTTATGAGATATTTCATGCTAGTTGCCAAATGATGGTTCCCACATGTGTTAGGTGACTCACATGGGCTGCTAAGAGCTGATCATTGGAGTGTATATACCAATAGTACATACATCTAAAAGCTGTGTATTATACGAGTACGAATACGAGTGCATACGAGTAGAATTGTTGATGAAACTGAACGAGGATGTAATTGTAAGCATTTTTGTTAAGTAGAAGTATTTTGATAAGTGTCTTGAAGTCTTTCAAAAGTGTATGAATACATATTAAAACACTACATGTATATACATTTTAACTGAGTCGTTAAGTCATCGTTAGTCGTTACATGTAAGTGTTGTTTTGAAACCTTTAGGTTAACGATCTTGTTAAGTGTTGTTAACCCAATGTTTATAATATCAAATGAGATTTTAAATTATTATATTATCATGATATTATGATGTATAAATATCTCTTAATATGATATATATACATTAAATGTCGTTACAACGATAATCGTTACATATATGTCTCGTTTCAAAATCATTAAGTTAGTAGTCTTGTTTTTACATATGTAGTTCATTGTTGATATACTTAATGATATGTTTACTTATCATAATATCATATTAACTATATATATATATCCATATATATGTCATCATATAGTTTTTACAAGTTTTAACGTTCGTGAATCACCGGTCAACTTGGGTGGTCAATTGTCTATATGAAACCTATTTCAATTAATCAAGTCTTAACAAGTTTGATTGCTTAACATATTGGAAACACTTAATCATGTAAAATAACAATTTCATTTAATATATATATAAATATAGAAAAGTTCGGGTCACTACATATACTCCCTAGGTAATTTTATCAAAATATTTCAAAACTTACAACGATAAGACTATACGGAGAACTCATCAAATCGGCACATTTATCAATTAAAGAGATGTTAAGACAATAATAGGCTAATTTTCAATGCTTAAGCAAATAATTAACTCTTAAAGCTCACACTATCACATTTCACCTCAAAGGAATAATTCTTAACCATTAATCAAAACACTACTCACTACAACATTCAAAGTCATTAAATGAATTCACACTTAAACTAAGTCAAAAATTATATCCTTCAAAAGATTAAATATCAACACTTAACCGTCAAAATCACCTAGATAAATTATCAAAAGAAACATTAAATCGGGTAAATTCAAATGCAAGTGGGTTAATTGAGTAGTCAAGACACAAGATATAAAATGGTTTAACACGGTTACGAATATCGAATCTAATCAAACTTTATATGGTTTAGTACTTGTAACGTGACCCTTATTCAAATCATGATAACATCCTAACAATATTTAAGGCACTATTGCAAATGTCAATACTAAGAGTTTAACCAGAGATCCAGTTATAAATAGATATGTACCTATGCTCATGTATTGGTCCAATTTAACCTTTTGGCCCTTTCACTTCTATCTTGCTCATATAAACACTAAATATATAATTTATCTGTATACTAATCATATATTCCCTATCCAACTTACCTCGCTAAGACAGTCTTTCTAGTGTCCGAGACTTAATAAGTACTACCCACACCACAAGCCAATGGTAGTGTCGATCACAACATCGTCGGAATGCAAAATAAATAAAACAAAGTTGCAACTCCAAAGTCAGCTTCCAAGCTCCTCGCCTCTTCCATGATTACCTGTTCTCATAAATGACAAACAAAAACAAAATAAAACACACAAGAACACAAAAAGAAAATATTTTTGGATTTTTTTCATAAGTTTTTCGATTTTTATTCTTCAGATCGTATAGTTTCTGACTCAGATGCAAGCGCCGCTTCCTTATAGGAAAGTACAGCTTTGAAAGCCAATTAAAAATTTCACCCAGATAGAAGGTGACATTTTATACCCTCAAGCAGTGCTTTAATTTCAATGAAAAAATTTCTGTTTGCATTTTATGCGGCCCTTTGGGGTTTAATCAGCGCCTATTTCACAAAATAAGACCCAAGCGGCGCTTCCTCGCAGGAAAGCGGCGCTTGCTAGGTGCTGTACGAAAATTTTAGAAACTAAATTGCACACAAGCAAACAAAAAAATAATCAAAATGTAGAAAACTTAAAAAGTAAACTTTTAAACTCTACATGAAAATTATGCATGGTTTTTGATCCTCAAGTCGCGCACGCGAATCTCATTCTCGAACTCAGCTAATACCAGGGTGGAAGGTTCCTCTCTTCTTTACCCCATGAGGACCTTCACTATCTCCATCCTTCTATAGCTTGGATTTTAACTACACATCTCCTTCCATGGAAACCCGTATTAACTCAAACAATTTCGTCTTTTCTTTGGGCGACAAATTTTGCATTTGTCGATCACTTAGTTTCTCATCTTCTAGGGAATTTTAGCATCATGGAACCGTTTGTATAACTTCTCCATCCTACGGTCCACAATAGGATCATCTTCACAACTCTCACCATCACCCTCGGCTTTCAAAGAGGTAACTGGTTGATCCTTTTTCAGCAAACTATCACTTGAATTCTTACTCTTATCATCACCATCCTTATTACTATCAGATTTCACTTCCAATTCATGCTTACCATCCTTACTTGACTCAACCACTTTCTTAGGATTCAAGGAACTAGGATTGGACTTAAGGTGTTTCACAACTTACTCTTATTTTGGATTTAGATTATTTGGCACTACCTTATTCACAAATGTTACTGCACTCACCCCATCCTTTAGAGTCACAAGCCCTTTTGGTATATCAATATTGGCTCCCGAGGTAGCTAGAAATGCTCTTCCATAAATTAATGGGACAACCTTATCTTCTTTCATATCAATCACCACAAAATCCACTAGGAAAGTCATACAACTAACCCTCATTTCTATATTCATAGCCAGACCCAGGGGTCGTCTAACACTTTGGTCCATTTGCCTAATGAGCACGTTCGTTGGCTCTAGCTTATTGATGTCTGCAGCGTGGTATACGAAATATCTTATATTTTTACAGAAAATACTATTAAATATGATACAATTTTACACAAGATATTTATTTATTTATAGAATGGATATACCTAAACCTTGCTACAACACTTATAGGCAGTGTACCTAATCGTACAGTAGTGTAGTTTTTAGTAAGTCCGGTTCGTTCCACAGGGAATCTTTTTAAACAAAGCTTAACGCTATATTAGTTTACTTTTATAAAAATACAAATATATATATATAAGTAATATTATTATTATAAAGGGGGGTTTTTACCGTTTAATGACCGGTTTGTCGATTTTAAAACTTTAGTTGCAGTTAAAACCAAATGTAAAATATTAAAAATAAATACAAGACTTAAATTAAAGCATAAAGTAAATAACGATAATGAAATTGCGAATAATAAAAGTGCGATAAAATAAACTTGCGATAATTAAAAAGTACGATAATTAAAAGTGCAATACAATAACAATAAAAATGCGATAATTAGAAGTGCAATTAAATATAAAATAAAGGAAATTAAATATGAAATAAAAGAATTATGCTTATTTAAACTTCCGTAATCATGATGTTTGACGTGTTGATTTTAGTTTTATGCCCATGGGTTAATTGTCCTTTGTCCTGGATTATTTAATATGTCCGTCTGGTTTTTGTCCATAACAGTCCATCAGTCATAAATATAAAGTGCGAGTGTCCTCGTCAAATTATCCTTATACCCGAAGTTAAATATTCCAACTAATTGAGGACTTAAACTGTAACAAGATTTTAATACTTTGTTTAATAATTACACCAGGATGTCGACTGAGTGTAACCCAAGGTTTTAATATTTTGTTATCAATTATACCAAGTGTCCTTTTACATAATTTCACCCCTGTTTTAATTATTCTAGTGGCTATTAATCCATTCCCGTGTCCGGTTAAATGAACGATTATTCGTACATATAAATACCCCGCCCATCGTGTCCGATCGAGTGTATATGGTAATTTATAGGGACGCCCAATTGTAAATCTTTATATTAACATTAACAAACTATCATTTAGTTAAACAAATATAAAGCCCATTAATAGCCCATAGTCTAATTTCCACAAGTGTCGTTCTTTTGTCCAAACCCCAATTATGGTACAAAGCCCAATTACCCAATTTTAGTAATTAGCCCAACATCATGATTACTTCGGATTAAATAAGCATAATAATAACTTAGCTACGAGACATTAATGTAAAAAGGTTGAACATAACTTACAATGATTAAAAATAGCGTAGCGTTACACGGACAGAATTTTGACTTACACCCTTACAACATTCGCTAACATACCCTTATTATTAGAATTATAATTAAAATTAAAATTAAAATATAAATTATAAATATAAATATATCGTATGAATGAGAAAAGAGAAAGATAGATGTGTTTTTGGTGCACCAAAGCTCGATTTTTATAGGCATGTGGGCTGGAACTGGGGCTCATGCGATCGCATGGATTTATGCCTTCCAGGCCATGCGATCGCATGGCCAGCTGGGGAGGCTCATTTTTGGTTGTTTTCTTCTGCCGACCGGTTTTTATAAATAATATAATATATTAAATAATTATAAGAATTATTTAAATATTATATTATATTTATGTGCATAGTTGACTTGTAATTTTTAGTCCGTTGCGTAGAGCATTGAGAGTTGACTCCGGTCCCGGTTCCGGATTTTCGAACGTCCTTGCGTACAATTTTATATTTTGTACTTTGCGTTTTGAATCTTGTACTCTTGTAATTTTGAGACGTTTCTTATCAATAATTGGAACCTCTTTGATTGTATTTTGTACTTTTGAGCTTTTTGGTCGTTTGCGTCTTCAATTCGTCGAATCTGTCTTTTGTCTTCACCTTTTATTATTTAAACGAATATCACTTGTAAATAGAACAATTGCAACTAAAAGCTTGTCTTTCTTGAGGAATAATGCTATGAAATATATGTTCGTTTTTAGCATTATCAAATATTCCCACACTTGAGCATTGCTTGTCCTCAAGCAATATCGTCTTGAAATACAAGAATCACTTCTTTATTCTTCACACTTTGTACATCAGTGATTTCTATACGGCGGTATAAACAATGATAGTAATGATAGAACCATGGTTAAAGGTGGGTGTGTCATCCACAGTTGCCTCGGGTTTAGGTCAACGACACTTGCAATCAAATAGCCGATTTACTTTCGGTTTCCAAAGCAAAGTGCACATTTGAAAGGCGGTTTACAGTCCCACATGACTATGAAAATGTAGATCCTTAAGGAAATTGGATCTTTATGAAAATATTTGATCTTTTGAAAATTCAATCTAGCTTTTACCCTAGATAATTTTTCCGGAATAACCCTTCACCGGTGTTTGCAAAATATTTTTGTGGTTTTGGTGGGTTTCAGATTTGAAAATTTTAGCTCAAAACTTGCAGTTTTGTGTCACCCACTTGCTAACCTTGTATTTGGAAAGCAACACGTCCAGTTTACTTGTCCCGTATATTACCTTTCGATAAACTACCGTCCGGTTGTAAAGGAAAGCGTTGAACAAGCAACTGTTAAGGCAATGTCCCCTGACATGCTTTTAATTATGGTCTATAACGTGTCGGATGCAATTACTATCCTTGGTAGGAGCAATAGTAAAGCTCACCCTTATGATTTTTCGGTCTGGCACAAGGTCCTGTCTTTGACCACTATGCAACCACCGTTCTTACGGTTGACACCCGATTTGGTTCAGGTGACCTAATGAATTCCAGGTGAATTCCTAGAATTTTACGTTCAATGGTAATGAACGCATCGAAAATAGGTTTTCAGAAAACAAATCGGTTTTAATTTGATCAAAATATTTTCTCGTTCAAGCTCGAGTTTAGATATCATCGAATTCCATGAGTTTGTAATTCTCAATCTTTAAGGTCAATCTCTAGGATTGAGTAATATCAGTCTTAAAAGCTGATTTTTAATCTTTAAGGAGATTATCCTTTCTGGGGATCTGATTCATTAGTCTTATCCAGCTAATTTGCATGGTGCCCCCCATTGTACGAGATAAATCCTTCTCATGGTTAGGATAAATCTGACCACTTGGCGACCCTGTTTAATGCTGAGGTCCGTGGATTTCCTGCTGATTTTAGTGATGACTTTTCTAGATTTTTCGTCAACCTACAGCTGGTCTGGACGACAACTTCTTGACCTAAATCAAGAAGCGCGTGTCTTTTTCGGAAGACTTTACTTCCTTTTAATGATGGAATTGATTCATCGTGTAGATCCATCTCTTCTTTTCTTTCATCGGTTAAAATGGTTTAGTTTAGTCCAAAGCAAAAGTATTTTCAGTTATTTGTTACAGATATATGTGACATATGTTTAAGATAACTTGGTAAATTTTCCCACACTTGGCTTTTATTTTCCTCTTTATCGTCCTCTATTCCATTTTAAATGAATTTCAACATTTTGGTTTGTTTCTCAATTTATGTCCTTTCCGAGGTAACAATAATTTCGGTGTTAAAACCTAGTTTTATCGTTCATAAATATGTATAAACATGATTTTAAGTTCATTTAATTGAAAATTTTGAAAAATTTTACTAGAATTGGGTAGTCAGTATATAAGACTAGGGCTGTTCTTTATTATCAGAGAGCACTAGATTCTAATACAACTACTACGTTACTAGTATTTTTAATGGTAACCAAGTGTATAAAGATAAAAATTTTAAAAATTCGAAAGAATTTACCCCTTCCCACACTCAAGATCTTGCAATGCCCTCATTTGCAAGAAATCAGTACAATTTAAATTATTGAGGGTGATTAGCGTAGAAATGATTAAATTTTACCAAAGTTTCCAAATATATTGGCGTTTGTTTGCTGAATGATAAATGGTGCATAGCATTTGTTCATTTCTTCTGTTGTTACATCACATTTATTTGTCATCTTGTCGTCAAAATTAGTAGCTTTTGCTGAACTTAATGCCAGTCTTTGAAAATGCGCTGTTTTACCCTGTTTTGAACAATCGACAATATACATACATACAAGTATAATCATGCATGGCAATTTGAAATGGGACTTAATATCCCACTTTCAAATTCTAAATATGAAATATTAGTACACAATAATAATAAAATAATAAAAATTACACAAATTTATCCAATAACATAAGTTTAAACATGAAAAAGTCAAAAGAGAAAAACATAATAATCATAAAAATAACCAAATGAAACTAAATCAGTCTGGATAGGGGTTCCAGTTCATCTCATCGGGCGGGTTCCATTGTTGGTTATAGGTGTTCTGATAGGCTTGGTTATAGTCATACCGGTTAAAGGGTGGTCGGATATCGGGGCTATGTGGCGGAAAATGAGCAGGTCGAGTAGGTACATAGTTATTTGGTACCTGATATGATAGCTGGCTCATGATTTGGTGCTGATGAACTAACCAGCTATCGTGTTGGCGTCGCCTATAATCCTCGTATACTCGCTCGGAGTTCCACTGCTCATACATACTATGTCTTGCCGCGTTCGTCATTGCTTCCTCATCTATACGAACGTGGACGTCAAGAATAGCATCTCGAAAGACATCCCTAATGTCTTCCGCCTCCTCCATTTCCTCGTCTGAGCCTCTCTCTACCTGAGGATGAGATCCCTCATAGGGTACTGCCTGGTTACGTCTACTTTTCAATACCTTAGCACCCACATAAACTTTCAATCCTAAGGGCTCAATCTGTTCTCTACAAATCTGTAATGGACCCCCTTGGTTCCTATCAACACCTAAATACTCTCCAATGAGAGTAACAAAAATACCTCCTCCTATTATACTCCCGTCCTGCAATCCCTCTAACATTTTAGATAAATAAAAAGCAACACAGTAAGGGATATTGACAAAGCTTCTAGGATCCCGAATACACTTTAGGTAGAATAAATCATATAAGGTAATTTTTTCTTTATTATGACCTCTTTGTGTAATCGAGTTAGCCAAAAATCTATGAATAATACGAAGCTCGGCTCTGTCAATATGTGTATAGGAGTGTCCTCCTGCTCGTGTAAAAACATCAAAATGTGACATACGCCTCCAAATGGCGTCAGCGTCAAAGTTACTATCTACCCGTTCACCATAATGAATCAAGTTTGTACAATCGGGTAATAGCAACTCACCAGGAGTATATATCTGTAAGGCCCTGGCCATGTCCAGCATGGACATTCTGTACATCCTACCGCCAAGGATAAACCTAAGAAATCTTCTATCATCTATCCTAACTATATTTGTATCAAGTGATACAGTACTCATCAACTCAACACACCATTCCTTATATACAGGTCTACGAATGGTGAAAAGACGTTCCCAATCTGTAAAAGAAGAACTGCCATACCTTTGAACTAAAAGCTGTCTAACACGGTCAGCTAGATGGACCGTTTCCAAAGGGGCCCAATCAATTACCCTTGGCACCTCTACATTTTTTGTTACCAATTTGAATTTGTTCCTTTGATATGTCTCGTAATCTCTCCATCTTCTATCAAATCTCAGATTAGGATGTAGAGTGTGCTCAGGAATTGTTGGGAATTCTACTGGCGGCCTCATTGGGAATACTATGAATTCATCAACAAACTGTACTGGATCATAATAAGGTATGTGCTGATCAGGCTGTTGTTGTTCCTGTTGTGGTTCTTGTTCGTGTTGCATTTCTGGCTGTGGTTCTTGTGCTGGTGCTGGTCGTCTAGATGATGATGCTCCTGAACCTCCAGTATCGGCTCTCTGTAAAACACATTAAACACAAAAATTGTGCATCAAATATGCATTAGTGTTAGCAAAATAACAACTTAAAACAATCACTATAACATGTTAAATCAAAATTAAACTTATACACATTTTCAAAATTTTTCACAATTCTACACTTTTCAAATAAGCACATATGAAAATGTATACAAAATTCATAAGCATTTAACTCAAATAACATGTTAAAATATTCATTATTAATAATTAAACAAGTCTCAAATGGCAAATATATCAAATTAATCAAGTTCATGAATTTTGGACTTAAAAAGTCCACTTTAATCTCCAAAAATCATGTTTAGGATCATTGTTTGGATCATTTAACTATCTAAACATGTTACACTACTTAATTTAGCAATAATTCATGACAAAAATCGGCCATAACCTGTTTATATCAAAAAGCCCCAAATTGCTCAAGAACACAAACCCTAGATTTCTAAAAATTTTGAAGTTTTTGGCTTCAAATCATGTTAAATAGCATCAATCTAGGTTATACATGCATAAAATACTAACAATTTAACACTAATTACACTAGAAATTAACAAAATTGCATTAGGTAAAAAATTGGTAATTATCACAAAAACTAGGAATTTATAGAGTTTAGGGGTGTAATTTTTACCAATTTGCTGAGGAATGAGAATCTAGGCATGATTAGAGCAAGAAATTTGATGAATTACGATGGAAAAATGGCGAAAATTGGTGAATTTTTGGAGTTGGTTCGTGAATGTGTGTGTGTTTTGTGGATGAAGAGCAGACCCGCTGCTGTTTTTGTTTCTGACCTGCATTTGGTCCCCATGCGATCGCATGGGTTCCAAGTGCAAACCCCATGCGATCGCATGGGGTGCCGGCTACAGTGTTTTCAGGTTTTTTTTTTTTTTTTTTTTTTTTTTTAAACCTTATGCTTTATAAAACTTATAATTAATTAAATTTTAAAAATTTTGTTTTCCTTTAGGATCGAGGGCGTTTCGGATCGTTGTCCTAGTCTGTCTCTCGACAAAATTTTAAAATTTGTCAAATCAAAGCGCAGTTTTTAAAAGTAAAGTTTTTTGGGTTTTTTTAATGTTTTTGGCATACTTTAATTAAAAATAATGATAATAAAAGTTCTCGTCCCTCCCTCAGGTAAAGCAATTTCGGTTCAAAGACCTAGTCTTCAACTTACGACGAATTTTAAAAATCATATTTTTAACTTAATGAGATAAAGTAAATTTTTGTTTTTAAATTCACACAACATAAATATAAAATTCAAAATTAATATTAAAAATTCACACCAAACTTAAAATTTGAAATGCATAAAATTAAAAATTCATATTTTAAAAATTAAAAATTCACACCAAACTTAATTTTAAAAATTCACATTATAAATTCACACCAAACTTAATTTTAAAAATTCACATTATAAATTCACACCAAACTTATATTAATTTTTCAAATATTTACATTTTTTTTTTAAAATATTGTTTTTACAAAGTTTACAATATTAATTTAAGATTTAAATATTAATTTTAAAAAAACATGGTAAAAATAAAATTAAAAATCTTTTTGGCTTTTTATCCCACTTTAATCAATCAAATATTATCAAAAATATGCGCCCCTCTTTTCGGTAAAGTAATTTCGGTTCCAAGACCTAATTTAACTCATGACGAATTTTTGAAATATTTTGGGTTGATTGATTAAAGATATTTATACCTTAAGAATAAACGTTAAATTTCGCAGTGATGTAATAAATTTTTGAATGATATCAATAATTTCGGTCGCCAAACCTAATTTTATTCAATACCAATTTAATACTTTTTAGCGAACAAATTAGCGTTTATTATCAAAAGGTTAAAAATAAAAATAAAAATAAAAACTGTACAGACATACCTGTGAAATAGATTTCTTAGTTATATGATCTATCCCATTCATAAGATAGTCGGTTTAATTGATTTTCCATAGCTACATAGGCGTAACCTCGAGCATTCAGTGTCTTTTCTTCTAAACATATGAACGGTCCGTCTCTGCATAAAGTAACAAATTCGGTGTTTGAATAGGTTTGATTATTTGAACATTTACCTCCATGTGACCATTTTCCGCATTTGTGACATCTTTCTAGGTGTCGTGCTCTTCTTTTTGCTGCGGATTTTGATTTTCCTTTACCAAATTGTAACTTATTATCTTCGCATCTGGATTCTTTTCTAACTCCGTCCATTCTTTCTCTGATTACTGATACTAATTCACTCGGAAGTATGTCATTATTACGTTTAGTGATCAAAGCGTGTAGCATTAGACCATGGTATAGTTCACAGGCAGTCTTCATTTCGTAAAAACCTAAAAAAAATAAAAATTCAGAATGGGGGGAGAAGACTAGTTCTTTAGGGTCTGCTAGGGAAAGACCATTCGGGTTCCATTTTTGAGAACTACACGAAAACAGACAATCTAACTCTAACAGAAATACATATTATCCTTTAAAGACTTGATTCACCCCACACTTAGTTAGTTGTGGTGTCGAAATTGTGATTAACTTCGTTGTCGACTTCTATCGGACCATGTATGTAATGTTTAACTCTGTGACCATTAACTTTAAATTCAATCCCATTTGAATTTATTAATTCTATCGTTCCGTATGGGAAAACTATTTTGACTATGAATGGTCCAGACCATCTTGATTTCAATTTTCCAGGAAATAGCTTGAATCGTGAATTGAAAAGAAGAACTCTGTCTCCTTTAAATTCTTTTGAACTTCTGATTCTTTTATCATGCCATTTCTTCGTTCTTTCTTTATAGATTAACGAATTATCGTATGCTTCATGTCTTAATTCTTCTAATTCGTTTAGTTGACTTAATCGTAAACGTCCAGCTTCATGTAAATCAAGATTACATGTTTTCAAAGCCCAAAATGCTTTGTGTTCAATTTCTACTGGAAGATGACATGCTTTTCCATAAACAAGTCTAAAAGGTGTGGTTCCAATTGGAGTTTTGTAGGCTGTTCTAAAAGCCCAGAGTGCATCCTCCAATTTAATGGACCATTCCTTCGGATTTGATCCTACGGTTTTCTCTAGAATACGTTTTAAGGCTCGGTTGGTATTTTCAACTTGTCCACTTGTTTGTGGATGATATGCGGTGGAGATTTTATGAGTTACTCCATATCTTTTAAGAACTTTCTCAAGTTGATTATTACAGAAATGAGTACCCCGATCACTTATTAAAGCTTTCGGTGTTCCAAACCTTGCAAAAAGACGTTTTAAAAAGTTGACTACAACTCGTGCATCGTTAGTTTGGAGAGTTTGTGCTTCCGTCCATTTAGATACATAATCAATGGCTACGAGTATATATAGATTATTATGAGATTTTGGAAATGGACCCATAAAGTCAATACCCCAAATGTCAAATACTTCACATATACTTGGATGACATTTTGTGGCATTTCATCACGTTGACTTATTTTTCCGGCCCTTTGACAAGCATCACAGGATTTGCAAAGAAGGTGTGCGTCTTTGTAAATTGTAGGCCAATAGAATCCAGCATCATAAACTTTTCTTGCTGTTAGTTGAGGCCCATAATGCCCTCCTGTTGGTCCTGTGTGACAATGGTTTAATATTTTACTAGCTTCATCTCCAAATACACATCGGCGTATTATTCCATCGGGACAACTTTTAAACAGATGTGGATCTTCCCAGAAATAGTGTTTTATATCACTGAAGAATTTCTTTCGTCTTTGGTACGATAATCCTTTTTCAAGGAATCCACATACTAAATAATTTTCATAGTCTGCAAACCATGGAATTTCTTTATAATCTATCTTCAATAGATATTCATCAGGAAAGTTGTCTTGTATGGCCGATTCATTTAGAACATCTAATTCGGGATTTTCAAGACGAGAAAGATGATCAGCGGCGAGATTTTCTGCTCCTCTTTTATCTCGGATTTCAATATCAAACTCTTGTAAGAGTAAGATCCAACGGATTAATCTTGGTTTAGCATCTTGTTTCGAAAATAGGTATCTAAGAGCAGAATGGTCGGTATAGACCACCGTTTTTGCTAGAACGAGATATGATCGAAATTTGTCAAAAGCAAAGACAATAGCAAGGAGTTCTTTTTCAGTAGTTGTATAGTTCATTTGTGCTCCTTGTAACGTCTTACTAGCATAATATATAGGTTGAAATTGTTTTTCAATCCTTTGTCCTAAAACGGCTCCCATTGCAAAATCACTTGCATCGCACATTAGTTCAAATGGTAGATTCCAATTTGGTGTTATCATAATCGGCGCATTAGTTAGTTTTTCTTTAAGAATATTAAAAGATTTGATACACTCATCTGAAAAGATGAATGGAGCATCCTTTTCTAGGAGTTTATTCATAGGAGTGGCAATTTTAGAAAAATCTTTTATGAAACGTCGGTAAAAACCGGCATGCCCTAGAAAACTCCTAATTCCTCTAACATTGGTGGGATGTGGAAGTTTAGCAATTACATCTACTTTAGCTCTATCCACTTCAATTCCTTCTTTTGAAATTTTATGACCAAGAACGATGCCTTCTTTAACCATGAAATGGCATTTCTCCCAATTAAGTACTAGATTTGATTGTTCGCATCTAAGAAGCATTCGTTCCAGATTAACTAGACATGATTCAAATGTATCACCGAAGACTGAAAAGTCATCCATGAAAACTTCCATGCATTCTTCTATCATGTCGTGAAAAATCGCCATCATACACCTTTGAAAGGTTGCAGGGGCGTTGCAAAGTCCAAATGGCATGCGTTTGTAAGCAAAAGTACCATAAGGGCACGTGAATGTGGTTTTCTCTTGGTCCTCGGGTGCTATTGGAATTTGAAAATATCCGGAAAATCCATCTAGAAAACAATAGTAACTATTTCCGGCTAATCTTTCCAACATTTGATCTATGAAAGGTAAGGGAAAGTGATCTTTTCTGGTGGCGTCATTTAATTTTCTATAATCAATACATACACGCCATCCTGTTACAGTCCTAGTAGGAATAAGCTCATTTTTCTCATTTGTAATGACAGTCATGCCACCTTTCTTAGGTACGCATTGAACTGGGCTTACCCATGGACTATCAGAAATTGGATAAATTAAACCTGCATCTAGCAGTTTAATAATCTCTTTCTTAACTACATCTTGCATATTAGGATTTAGTCTTCGTTGGCGTTGCACATACGTTTTATGACCTTCTTCCATAAGGATTTTATGTGTGCAATACGAAGGACTTATTCCTTTAATATCATGAATCTTCCATGCAATGGCTTGTTTATGAGCTTTCAACACAGAAATGAGTTGTGATTTCTCATTTTTAGTAAGAGAAGACGATATTATTACAGGTAATTCAGATTCACCATGTAAATAAGCGTATTCCAAATGGTTTGGAAGTGGCTTTAACTCTAATTTCGGAGGTTCTTCTATCTATGATTTATATCAATATTTTTCTTCTTCTTTTAGCATTTGAATTTCTTCTGTTGTTGGTTCATATCCATTAGCTATAAGTGTAGCTAACATTTCAGCTTCATCAATTGGTTCATTACCTTCTCCTAAAGAACATTCTCCTGTTCCTTGTAATTCTGGAAATTCTTCTAATAATTCTGCATGTGCATCTATAGTTTGAATATAATAACATGTATCATCTGCAGATTGCGGTTGTTGCATTGCTCTATCAACTGAAAAGGTAACACTTGTAGTGACCCGAACTTTTCCATGTTTATATATATTAATTGAGATTGATATTTACATGATTAAATGTTTCCAACATGTTAAGCAATCAAACTTGTTAAGACTTGATTAATTGAAATATGTTTCATATAGACAATTGACCACCCAAGTTGATCGGTGATTCACGAACGTTAAAACTTGTAAAAACTATATGATGACATATATATGGATATATATATATATATATATAGTTAACATGATACTATGATAAGAAAACATATCATAAAGTATATTAACAATGAACTACATATGTAAAAACAAGACTACTAACTTAATGATTTTTAAACGAGACATATATGTAACGATTATCGTTGTAAAGACATTTAATGTATATATATCATATTAAGAGATATTCATACATGATAATATCATGATAATATAATAATTTAAAATCTCATTTGATATTATAAACATTGGGTTAACAACATTTAACAAGATCGTTAACCTAAAGGTTTCAAAACAACACTTACATGTAACGACTAACGATGACTTAACGACTCAGTTAAAATGTATATACATGTAGTGTTTTAATATGTATTTATACACTTTTGAAAGACTTCAATACACTTATCAAAATACTTCTACTTAACAAAAATGCTTACAATTACATCCTCGTTCAGTTTCATCAACAATTCTACTCGTATGCACACGTATTCGTACTCGTACAATACACAGCTTTTAGATGTATGTACTATTGGTATATACACTCCAATTATCAGCTCTTAGCAGCCCATGTGAGTCACCTAACACATGTGGGAACCATCATTTGGCAACTAGCATGAAATATCTCATAAAATTACAAAAATATGAGTAATCATTCATGACTTATTTACATGAAAACAAAATTACATATCCTTTATATCTAATCCATACACCAACGACCAAAAACACCTACAAACACTTTCATTCTTCAATTTTCTTCATCTAATTAATCTCTCTCAAGTTCTATCTTCAAGTTCTAAGTGTTCTTCATAAATTCCAAAAGTTCTAGTTTCATAAAATCAAGAATACTTTCAAGTTTGCTAGCTCACTTCCAATCTTGTAAGGTGATCATCCAACCTCAAGAAATCTTTGTTTCTTACAGTAGGTTATCATTCTAATACAAGGTAATAATCATATTCAAACTTTGGTTCAATTTCTATAACTATAACAATCTTATTTCAAGTGATGATCTTACTTGAACTTGTTTTCGTGTCATGATTCTGCTTCAAGAACTTCGAGCCATCCAAGGATCCATTGAAGCTAGATCCATTTTTCTATTTTCCAGTAGGTTTATCCAAGGAAATTAAGGTAGTAATGATGTTCATAACATCATTCGATTCATACATATAAAGCTATCTTATTCGAAGGTTTAAACTTGTAATCACTAGAACATAGTTTAGTTAATTCTAAACTTGTTCGCAAACAAAAGTTAATCCTTCTAACTTGACTTTTAAAATCAACTAAACACATGTTCTATATCTATATGATATGCTAACTTAATGATTTAAAACCTGGAAACACGAAAAACACCGTAAAACCGGATTTACGCCGTCGTAGTAACACCGCGGGCTGTTTTGGGTTAGTTAATTAAAAACTATGATAAACTTTGATTTAAAAGTTGTTATTCTGAGAAAATGATTTTTATTATGAACATGAAACTATATCCAAAAATTATGGTTAAACTCAAAGTGGAAGTATGTTTTCTAAAATGGTCATCTAGACGTCGTTCTTTCGACTGAAATGACTACCTTTACAAAAACGACTTGTAACTTATTTTTCTGACTATAAACCTATACTTTTTCTATTTAGATTCATAAAATAGAGTTCAATATGAAACCATAGCAATTTGATTCACTCAAAACGGATTTAAAATGAAGAAGTTATGGGTAAAACAAGATTGGATAATTTTTCTCATTTTAGCTACGTGAAAATTGGTAACAAATCTATTCCAACCATAACTTAATCAACTTGTATTGTATATTATGTAATCTTGAGATACCATAGACACGTATACAATGTTTCGACCTATCATGTCGACACATCTATATATATTTCGGAACAACCATAGACCCTCTATATGTGAATGTTGGAGTTAGCTATACAGGGTTGAGGTTGATTCCAAAATATATATAGTTTGAGTTGTGATCAATACTGAGATACGTATACACTGGGTCGTGGATTGATTCAAGATAATATTTATCGATTTATTTCTGTACATCTAACTGTGGACAACTAGTTATAGGCTACTAACGAGGACAGCTGACTTAATAAACTTAAAACATCAAAATATATTAAAAGTGTTGTAAATATATTTTGAACATACTTTAATATATATGTATATATTGTTATAGGTTCGTGAATCAACAGTGGCCAAGTCTTACTTCTCGACGAAGTAAAAAATCTGTGAAAGTGAGTTATAGTCCCACTTTTAAAATCTAATATTTTTGGGATGAGAATACATGCAGGTTTTATAAATGATTTACAAAATAGACACAAGTACATGAAACTACATTCTATGGTTGAATTATCGAAATCGAATATGCCCCTTTTTATTAAGTCTGGTAATCTAAGAATTAGGGAACAGACACCCTAATTGACGCGAATCCTAAAGATAGATCTATTGGGCCTAACAAACCCCATCCAAAGTACCGGATGCTTTAGTACTTCGAAATTTATATCATATCCGAAGGGTGTCCCGGAATGATGGGGATATTCTTATATATGCATCTTGTTATTGTCGGTTACCAGGTGTTCATCATATGAATGATTTTTATCTCTATGTATGGGATGTGTATTGAAATATGAAATCTTGTGGTCTATTGTTACGATTTGATATATATAGGTTAAACCTATAACTCACCAACATTTTTGTTGACGTTTAAAGCATGTTTATTCTCAGGTGAATATTAAGAGCTTCCGCTGTTGCATACTAAAATAAGGACAAGATTTGGAGTCCATGTTTGTATGATATTGTGTAAAAACTGCATTCAAGAAACTGATTTCGATGTAACATATTTGTATTGTAAACCATTATGTAATGGTCGTGTGTAAACAGGATATTTTAGATTATCATTATTTGATAATCTACGTAAAGCTTTTAAACCTTTATTTATGAAATAAAGGTTATGGTTTGTTTTAAAAATGAATGCAGTCTTTGAAAAACGTCTCATATAGAGGTCAAAACCTCGCAACGAAATCAATTAATATGGAACGTTTTTAATCAATAAGAACGGGACATTTCAGTTGGTATCCGAGCGTTGGTCTTAGAGAACCAGAAAATTTGCATTAGTGTGTCTTATCGAGTTTGTTAGGATGCATTAGTGAGTCTGGACTTCGACCGTGTTTTCTTTAAAAATGATTGCTTAACATTTTTGTTGGAAACTATATATTTTTAACATATGAATATTATGTGATATATTAATCTCTTAACGTGTTTAATATTATGTGATAGATGTCTACCTCTAGAACAAGTCCCATTGACTCACCTAATAATAATGAAGAGTCAAATGTAAATTGGAATGATTTGTGGACTGATTCACAAGTTCCCGAAGAGGAACCGGAAGAAGAGTCGGAACCGGAAGAAGAATCGGAACCGGAAGAAGAATCGGAACCGGATGAAGAAATAGAACCGGTGGGGGAAATAATAAAACGGTTAAGTAAAAGAAAATCCTCAACCAACCGACCAAAGTTAATTATGGTCAATGGTGTTTCCGCCAAGGAAGCAAAATATTGGGAGGATTACCAATTCTCCGATGAATCGGATTCCGACGAGAATTCCGATGATGTTATAGAAATTACCCCAACTGAATTTAAAAAGGCAAAAGAAAATAATAAGGGAAAGGGCATAAAAATAGAGAAATCTAATTCCAACCCCGATGAACTTTATATGTATCGTCAACCCCCGAAGTCCTTAAGTTGTAACAATGACCCGGGAACCTCTAAACCACCAGGTTTTTCTAAACCAATGTGGACAACGACGGCTCGTATTAGGGGAACATCATATATCCCTAGAAACTTGGCAAAACGAACCAAAACCGAAGAAGAAGAAACGAGCGAGTCGGAATAAGATAGTTGTATTCGTGTGGTGTAATATATGTAATATAGTGTTCTTATGCTTTATGATATATGTAAAAATTGCTTGTATTAATAAGTATTTTTTTATGAATCTAACTCTTGTCTATTTTACAGTTTAAAAACACAAAATGGATAGACAACCCAATATTTTAAGAGACCTACCCGGAGACATGATTGATGAAATCTTGTCTAGAGTCGGCCAGAATTCTTCGGCACAACTATTTAAGGCGAGATCAGTTTGTAAGACATTCGAAGAACGTTCCAAGAATGTCTTGGTTTATAAGAGACTTTCGTTTGAAAGATGGGGGATATCACATTGGGAAACCCATAAGTTACGATGTGTTTACTTTGACGCATATATTGCGGGGAACCCAAATGCTATTTTACGCAACGGGTTAAGAAATTATTTTGACTCAATATATCCGAATATTGGACTTCGTGATTTAGAAAAAGCGGCTAACATGCAACATAAAGAAGCATGTTATGCTTACGGATTAGTAATGTTCGCTTCTCACCAAAGTGAGAACAAGAACATCGGGCTACAACTATTAAACAAAACGTTTCCACAAGTGACGGAGTCGGTAATTGGGGTAAGAAATGAGGTTTTTAGATTATTACGGGACTGTTGGACATTACGTAACCCTCGTCCCTTTGATGACGTTACAACACGTTGTCTTATCAACGGTCATAACGGTTATGTTGCACAAGACCAAGGATGGGAAGTAGTCCTAGTAAAACCAGAATGCATGACTTGTTTCTGGACGTATGAATTACGTGTCTTTATTGCCTTTGCTGAACGACTTGTGTACTAGCTAGAATTGTCTTCACAACTATCTTGTATTAAAGTTATTGTGTGCTATATTTCATGCTTTATGTAAAATAAGCGGTATTGTAAGTTTGTAAAATATTGTATAAAAGTTTGAACGCGAAATATTATTATAATCAGTTTTTCATATAGAATTGTAGTAGTTGAATTGTATATTAGCTACTAAGTATGAACTTAACGGGTAGGTACTACCCGAATTTAAACTTATAAAACGCTAATATGAAGAAAAAGCTTTTATAAATGAGTTCATATTATGCTACGAAATACTATTAACTACTCTTAATATTCTGTATGATTAACTTGTTCCATTTAACTATTTTGAAGGAAATGGCACCGACTACTCGACACACCGTGAATATGAATGAAGAGGAATTCCGTACTTTTCTAGCTTCAAACATAGCCGCAGTACAGGCTGCGCTACATACCAACAATAACCTTGGATCTAGCAGTACAGGAAATCGTGTAGGATGCACCTACAAAGAATTCACTGCCTGCAAACCTTTGGAATTTGATGGAATCGAAGGACCGATCGGATTGAAACGGTGGACCGAGAAGGTTGAATCGGTGTTTGCCATAAGTAAGTGTACTGAAGAGGACAAAGTGAAGTACGCTACGCATACCTTCACAGGTTCTGCGTTAACATGGTGGAATACCTATCTAGAGCAAGTGGGACAAGATGATGCGTACGCACTACCGTGGTCAGCATTCAAGCACTTGATGAACGAGAAGTACCGTCCCAGAACCGAGGTCAATAAGCTCAAGACAGAACTTAGAGGGTTACGAACCCAAGGATTTGATATTACCACGTACGAAAGACGATTCACAGAATTGTGCCTATTGTGTCCGGGAGCATTCGAAGATGAGGAAGAGAAGATCGACGCGTTTGTGAAAGGATTACCGGAAAGAATCCAAGAAGATATAAGTTCACACGAGCCCGCCTCCATACAACAGGCATGTAGAATGGCTCACAAACTAGTGAACCAGATTGAAGAAAGAATTAAAGAACAGACTGCTGAAGAGGCCAATGTGAAGCAAGTCAAAAGAAAGTGGGAGGAAAACGGTGATAAGAATCACCAATACAACAACAACAGCAATTACAACAATAATCGCAACAATTATCCCAACAATCGCAACATCAATCACAACTACAACAAACGGCCCAACAACAACAACAACAACAACAACAACAGCAACTACAACAATCATCCCAACAACAATAATAACCGCAACAACAACAACAATCAGAAGCAGCTATGCCAAAGGTGTGAAAAGAATCACTCGGGGTTCTGCACCAAATTTTGCAACAAGTGTAAAAGAAATGGTCATAGCGCGGCGAAGTGTGAGGTCTACGGACCAGGGGTTAATAGAACGAAAGGAACAAATGGTGTCGGAACGAGTAATGGCGGAGCAAGTAGTGTCGGAGCAAGTTATGCCAATGTAGTTTGTTATAAATGTGGAAAACCAGGCCACATTATTAGAAATTGCCCGAACCAGGAGAACACGAATGGACAAGGCCGTGGAAGAGTTTTCAATATTAATGCGGTAGAGGCACAGGAAGACCCGGAGCTTGTTACGGGTACGTTTCTTATTGACAATAAATCTGCTTACGTTTTATTTGATTCGGGTGCGGATAGAAGCTATATGAGTAGAGATTTTTGTGCTAAATTAAGTTGTCCATTGACGCCTTTGGATAGTAAATTTTTACTCGAATTAGCAAATGGTAAATTAATTTCAGCAGATAATATATGTCGGAATCGAGAAATTAAACTGGTTAGCGAAACATTTAAGATTGATTTGATACCAGTAGAGTTAGGGAGTTTTGATGTGATAATCGGTATGGACTGGTTGAAAGAAGTGAAAGCGGAGATCGTTTGTTACAAAAATGCAATTCGCATTATACGAGAAAAAGGAAAACCCTTAATGGTGTACGGAGAAAAGGGAAACACGAAGCTACATCTTATTAGTAATTTGAAGGCACAAAAACTAATAAGAAAAGGTTGCTATGCTGTTCTAGCACACGTCGAGAAAGTACAAACTGAAGAAAAGAGCATCAATGATGTTCCCATTGCAAAAGAATTTCCCGATGTATTTCCGAAAGAATTACCGGGATTACCCCCACATCGATCCGTTGAATTTCAAATAGATCTTGTACCAGGAGCTGCACCAATAGCTCGTGCTCCTTACAGACTCGCACCCAGCGAGATGAAAGAACTGCAAAGCCAATTACAAGAACTTTTAGAGCGTGGTTTCATTCGACCAAGCACATCACCGTGGGGAGCTCCTGTTTTGTTTGTCAAGAAGAAAGATGGTACATTCAGGTTGTGTATCGACTACCGAGAGTTGAACAAACTTACCATCAAGAACCGCTACCCACTACCGAGAATCGACGACTTATTTGATCAACTACAAGGCTCGTCTGTTTATTCAAAGATTGACTTACGTTCCGGGTATCATCAAATGCGGGTGAAAGAAGATGATATTCCAAAGACTGCTTTCAGAACACGTTACGGTCATTACGAGTTTATGGTCATGCCGTTTGGTTTAACTAATGCACCAGCTGTGTTCATGGACCTTATGAACCGAGTGTGTGGACCATACCTTGACAAGTTTGTCATTGTTTTCATTGATGACATACTTATTTACTCAAAGAATGACCAAGAACACGGTGAACATTTGAGAAAGGTGTTAGAAGTATTGAGGAAGGAAGAATTGTACGCTAAGTTTTCAAAGTGTGCATTTTGGTTGGAAGAAGTTCAATTCCTCGGTCACATAGTGAACAAAGAAGGTATTAAGGTGGATCCGGCAAAGATAGAAACTGTTGAAAAGTGGGAAACCCCGAAAACTCCGAAACACATACGCCAGTTTTTAGGACTAGCTGGTTACTACAGAAGGTTCATCCAAGACTTTTCCAGAATAGCAAAACCCTTGACTGCATTAACGCATAAAGGGAAGAAATTTGAATGGAATGATGAACAAGAGAAAGCATTTCAGTTATTGAAGAAAAAGCTAACTACGGCACCTATATTGTCATTGCCTGAAGGGAATGATGATTTTGTGATTTATTGTGATGCATCAAAGCAAGGTCTCGGTTGTGTATTAATGCAACGAACGAAGGTGATTGCTTATGCGTCTAGACAATTGAAGATTCACGAACAAAATTATACGACGCATGATTTGGAATTAGGCGCGGTTGTTTTTGCATTAAAGACTTGGAGGCACTACTTATATGGGGTCAAAAGTATTATATATACCGACCACAAAAGTCTTCAACACATATTTAATCAGAAACAACTGAATATGAGGCAGCGTAGGTGGATTGAATTATTGAATGATTACGACTTTGAGATTCGTTACCACCCGGGGAAGGCAAATGTGGTAGCCGATGCCTTGAGCAGGAAGGACAGAGAACCCATTCGAGTAAAATCTATGAATATAATGATTCATAATAACATTACTACTCAAATAAAGGAGGCGCAACAAGGAGTTTTAAAAGAGGGAAATTTAAAGGATGAAATACCCAAAGGATCGGGGAAGCATCTTAATATTCGGGAAGACGGAACCCGGTATAGGGCTGAAAGGATTTGGGTACCAAAATTTGGAGATATGAGAGAAATGGTACTTAGAGAAGCTCATAAAACCAGATACTCAATACATCCTGGAACGGGGAAGATGTACAAGGATCTCAAGAAACATTTTTGGTGGCCGGGTATGAAAGTCGATGTTGCTAAATACGTAGGAGAATGTTTGACGTGTTCTAAGGTCAAAGCTGAGCATCAGAAACCATCAGGTCTACTTCAACAACCCGAAATCCCGGAATGGAAATGGGAAAACATTACCATGGATTTCATCACTAAATTGCCAAGGACTGCAAGCGGTTTTGATACTATTTGGGTAATAGTTGATCGTCTCACCAAATCAGCACACTTCCTACCAATAAGAGAAGATGACAAGATGGAGAAGTTAGCACGACTGTATTTAAAGGAAGTCGTCTCCAGACATGGAATACCAATCTCTATTATCTCTGATAGGGATGGCAGATTTATTTCAAGATTCTGGCAGACATTACAGCAAGCATTAGGAACTCGTCTAGACATGAGTACTGCCTATCATCCACAAACTGATGGGCAGAGCGAAAGGACGATACAAACGCTTGAAGACATGCTACGAGCATGTGTTATTGATTTCGGAAACAGTTGGGATCGACATCTACCGTTAGCAGAATTTTCCTACAACAACAGCTACCATTCAAGCATTGAGATGGCGCCGTTTGAAGCACTTTATGGTAGAAAGTGCAGGTCTCCGATTTGTTGGAGTGAAGTGGGGGATAGACAGATTACGGGTCCGGAGATTATACAAGAAACTACCGAGAAGATCATCCAAATTCAACAACGGTTGAAAACCGCCCAAAGTCGACAAAAGAGCTACGCTGACATTAAAAGAAAAGATATAGAATTTGAAATTGGAGAGATGGTCATGCTTAAAGTTGCACCTTGGAAAGGCGTTGTTCGATTTGGTAAACGAGGGAAATTAAATCCAAGGTATATTGGACCATTCAAGATTATTGATCGTGTCGGACCAGTAGCTTACCGACTAGAGTTACCTCAACAACTCGCGGCTGTACATAACACTTTCCACGTCTCGAATTTAAAGAAATGTTTTGCTAAAGAAGATCTCACTATTCCGTTAGATGAAATCCAAATCAACGAAAAACTTCAATTCATCGAAGAACCCGTCGAAATAATGGATCGTGAGGTTAAAAGACTTAAGCAAAACAAGATACCAATTATTAAGGTTCGATGGAATGCTCGTAGAGGACCCGAGTTCACCTGGGAGCGTGAAGATCAGATGAAGAAGAAATACCCGCATCTATTTCCAGAAGATTCGTCAACACCTTCAACAGCTTAAAATTTCGGGACGAAATTTATTTAACGGGTAGGTACTGTAGTGACCCGAACTTTTCCATGTTTATATATATTAATTGAGATTGATATTTACATGATTAAATGTTTCCAACATGTTAAGCAATCAAACTTGTTAAGACTTGATTAATTGAAATATGTTTCATATAGACAATTGACCACCCAAGTTGATCGGTGATTCACGAACGTTAAAACTTGTAAAAACTATATGATGACATATATATGGATATATATATATATAGTTAACATGATACTATAATAAGAAAACATATCATAAAGTATATTAACAATGAACTACATATGTAAAAACAAGACTACTAACTTAATGATTTTTAAACGAGACATATATGTAACGATTATCGTTGTAAAGACATTTAATGTATATATATCATATTAAGAGATATTCATACATGATAATATCATGATAATATAATAATTTAAAATCTCATTTGATATTATAAACATTGGGTTAACAACATTTAACAAGATCGTTAACCTAAAGGTTTCAAAACAACACTTACATGTAACGACTAACGATGACTTAACGACTCAGTTAAAATGTATATACATGTAGTGTTTTAATATGTATTTATACACTTTTGAAAGACTTCAATACACTTATCAAAATACTTCTACTTAACAAAAATGCTTACAATTACATCCTCGTTCAGTTTCATCAACAATTCTACTCGTATACACACGTATTCGTACTCGTACAATACACAGCTTTTAGATGTATGTACTATTGGTATATACACTCCAATTATCAGCTCTTAGCAGCCCATGTGAGTCACCTAACACATGTGGGAACCATCATTTGGCAACTAGCATGAAATATCTCATAAAATTACAAAAATATGAGTAATCATTCATGACTTATTTACATGAAAACAAAATTACATATCCTTTATATCTAATCCATACACCAACGACCAAAAACACCTACAAACACTTTCATTCTTCAATTTTCTTCATCTAATTAATCTCTCTCAAGTTCTATCTTCAAGTTCTAAGTGTTCTTCATAAATTCCAAAAGTTCTAGTTTCATAAAATCAAGAATACTTTCAAGTTTGCTAGCTCACTTCCAATCTTGTAAGGTGATCATCCAACCTCAAGAAATCTTTGTTTCTTACAGTAGGTTATCATTCTAATACAAGGTAATAATCATATTCAAACTTTGGTTCAATTTCTATAACTATAACAATCTTATTTCAAGTGATGATCTTACTTGAACTTGTTTTCGTGTCATGATTCTGCTTCAAGAACTTCGAGCCATCCAAGGATCCATTGAAGCTAGATCCATTTTTCTCTTTTCCAGTAGGTTTATCCAAGGAAATTAAGGTAGTAATGATGTTCATAACATCATTCGATTCATACATATAAAGCTATCTTATTCGAAGGTTTAAACTTGTAATCACTAGGACATAGTTTAGTTAATTCTAAACTTGTTCGCAAACAAAAGTTAATCCTTCTAACTTGACTTTTAAAATCAACTAAACACATGTTCTATATCTATATGATATGCTAACTTAATGATTTAAAACCTGGAAACACGAAAAACACCGTAAAACCGGATTTACGCCGTCGTAGTAACACTGCGGGCTGTTTTGGGTTAGTTAATTAAAAACTATGATAAACTTTGATTTAAAAGTTGTTATTCTGAGAAAATGATTTTTATTATGAACATGAAACTATATCCAAAAATTATGGTTAAACTCAAAGTGGAAGTATGTTTTCTAAAATGGTCATCTAGACGTCGTTCTTTCGACTGAAATGACTACCTTTACAAAAACGACTTGTAACTTATTTTTCCGACTATAAACCTATACTTTTTCTGTTTAGATTCATAAAATAGAGTTCAATATGAAACCATAGCAATTTGATTCACTCAAAACGGATTTAAAATGAAGAAGTTATGGGTAAAACAAGATTGGATAATTTTTCTCATTTTAGCTACGTGAAAATTGGTAACAAATCTATTCCAACCATAACTTAATCAACTTGTATTGTATATTATGTAATCTTGAGATACCATAGACACGTATACAATGTTTCGACCTATCATGTCGACACATCTATATATATTTCGGAACAACCATAGACACTCTATATGTGAATGTTGGAGTTAGCTATACAGGGTTGAGGTTGATTCCAAAATATATATAGTTTGAGTTGTGATCAATACTGAGATACGTATACACTGGGTCGTGGATTGATTCAAGATAATATTTATCGATTTATTTCTGTACATCTAACTGTGGACAACTAGTTATAGGCTACTAACGAGGACAGCTGACTTAATAAACTTAAAACATCAAAATATATTAAAAGTGTTGTAAATATATTTTGAACATACTTTAATATATATGTATATATTGTTATAGGTTCGTGAATCAACAGTGGCCAAGTCTTACTTCTCGACGAAGTAAAAAATCTGTGAAAGTGAGTTATAGTCCCACTTTTAAAATCTAATATTTTTGGGATGAGAATACATGCAGGTTTTATAAATGATTTACAAAATAGACACAAGTACATGAAACTACATTCTATGGTTGAATTATCGAAATCGAATATGCCCCTTTTTATTAAGTCTGGTAATCTAAGAATTAGGGAACAGACACCCTAATTGACGCGAATCCTAAAGATAGATCTATTGGGCCTAACAAACCCCATCCAAAGTACCGGATGCTTTAGTACTTCGAAATTTATATCATATCCAAAGGGTGTCCCGGAATGATGGGGATATTCTTATATATGCATCTTGTTATTGTCGGTTACCAGGTGTTCATCATATGAATGATTTTTATCTCTATGTATGGGATGTGTATTGAAATATGAAATCTTGTGGTCTATTGTTACGATTTGATATATATAGGTTAAACCTATAACTCACCAACATTTTTGTTGACGTTTAAAGCATGTTTATTCTCAGGTGAATATTAAGAGCTTCCGCTGTTGCATACTAAAATAAGGACAAGATTTGGAGTCCATGTTTGTATGATATTGTGTAAAAACTGCATTCAAGAAACTGATTTCGATGTAACATATTTGTATTTTAAACCATTATGTAATGGTCGTGTGTAAACAGGATATTTTAGATTATCATTATTTGATAATCTACGTAAAGCTTTTAAACCTTTATTTATGAAATAAAGGTTATGGTTTGTTTTAAAAATGAATGCAGTCTTTGAAAAACGTCTCATATAGAGGTCAAAACCTCGCAACGAAATCAATTAATATGGAACGTTTTTAATCAATAAGAACGGGACATTTCAACACTCTCATCCTCTATACTTAGGGTCAGTTTCTTACCGAACACGTCTATCATTGCTTTAGCCGTGTTTAAGAATGGTCTTCCTAATATGAGAGGAACTTGAGAATCTTCTTCCATGTCCAGAACAACAAAATCTACTGGAAATACTAAAGTACCAACTTTAACTAGCATGTTCTCCATTATCCCTCTAGGATATTTTATTGATCTATCGGCTAGTTGTATGCTTATTCTGGTTGGTTTCAATTCTCCAAGGTCTAGTTTAGTGTATAGTGAATACGGCATTAGATTTATACTAGCACCTAAGTCTGCCAATGCTTCTATTGAACTAAGACTACCCAGAAAATATGGAATTGTGAAACTTCCTGGATCAGATAATTTTTCTGGTATCTTATTCAACAGCACTGCTGAACAATTAGCATTCATAGTAACAGCCGAGAGTTCTTCCATTTTCTTTCTATTTGAGATTAGATCTTTCAAGAATTTAGCATATCTAGGCATTCCTGAAATCACATCAATGAAAGGAAGATTTACATTTATCTGTTTAAACATATCCAAAAATTTGGATTGCTCGGCTTCAAGTTTCTCTTTCTTCATTTTACTCGGGTAAGGAAGTGGTGGTTGGTATGGTTTAACATAAGGTTTATCCTTAACTGTGTTATCTTCATTAACCTTTTCAACTACCGGTTCTTTTTCCTTATCTTGATCAGGTTGTGGTTCTTGTGGAGTAGGAATAGTTTCATCAGAAGTTACAGGTATTTCAGGTGGTTTAAGTGTTGTACCACTTCTTGTGGTAATGGCTTTAGCTGTTTCATTCCGGGGGTTAGCATTTGTATCACTAGGTAGACTTCCTGGTTTTCTTTCACCTATTAACCTTGCTAGGTTACTTACTTCTTGTTCCAGATTTTGAATAGAAGCTTGTTGATTTCTAAATGCTTGAGCATTTTGTTCATTAGTTGGTTTCTGAGATGTGAAAAACTGCGTTTGAGTTTCAACTAGCTTAGTCATCATATCTTCTAAATTCGGCTTTTTATCATCGGTTTGTTGTGGTGGTTTGTTTTGAAAATTAGGTCTTTGCTGATTGTAAGTATTATTGGATACTTGTTGATTGCTAGGACCTTGTTGGTTGTTGTATGGAATATTTCTGTTATAATTCTGGTTTTGATTGTAAATCGGTCTTGGCGGTTGATAATTATTCTGATAATTATTTCCGGGCCTTTGGTTTATGTATGAAATATTCTCTCTTTGTTCCATTGTTAATTCAATACTGAGACAATCTTTTGTCAAATGTGGTCCTCCACACTGCTCACAACTAATTCGTATTGAGTGAATATCTTTAGTCATCTTTTCCATTCGTCTCTCCACAGCATCTATCTTTGCGGAAATGGAATCTAAGTCATGGCTAGAATCGGCTCTAGCTGCTTTAGATGATCTAATGATATCTTTTTCTTGGTGCCACTCATGTGAGTGGGAAGCAGTGTTATCAATAATTTTGTAAGCATCAGTTTCGGTTTTCTTCATAATAGAACCACCAGCTGCTATATCTATGTCTTTCCTTGTAGTGATGTCGCATCCTTGGTAGAATATTTGTACTATTTGACAGGTGTCTAAACCATGTTGTGGACATCCTCTTAACAACTTTCCATATCTTGTCCATGCCTCATATAGAGTTTCATTTGGCTTCTGTGTAAACGTAACAATTTCTGCTTGAAGTCTTACGGCTTTAGATGCAGGAAAGAATTGTTTAAGAAATTTGTCAACTAAAACATCCCATGTATCAATCGCCCCTTCAGGTAACGATTCCAACCAATCTTTGGCTTCTCCCTTTAAATTCCAGGGAAATAACATGAGATATATCTGTTCATCCTCCACTTCTCGGATTTTAAATAGTGTGCAGATCCTATTAAAGGTACGTAGATGTTCATTTGGATCTTCCTTCGGCGCACCACTAAATTGGCATTGATTAGTCACCATGTGTAGAATTTGTCCTTTGATTTCATAATCTGGCGCATTAATGTCTGGATGAGTAATTGCGTGACCTTGGCCAGTGCGTTTAGCTCTCATTCGGTCTTCCATACTTAAAGGTTCCAGATTCTCCATAATTGAATTTGTTGAATCGGAATCACTAGAGGATTCTGATTTAATGGTTCGTTCCTCAACAATCTCTGTTTGAATGATTGGTGGTTCCGGGGGAAAGTTTAGTGGTTCAGGATCTATGAACCGTTCCTGAATATTCTCCGGATTCTCAATTGTGAGGTCGGGTTCAAAAAATGGATTATCGGAAATTTGAACTGAAGTACTTGGTCGACTGGATGACGATTCTAAAGAAAAATCAACGGCGGTTATATTTGCTAAATGTCTTGATCTAGTTACAGGTGGTGAACGTACAAAAGGTGGTGAACGTCTTGCTCGGTGCATTCACTGAATATCCTATTAGTTTTAAAAAGGAAAGAAAAATTATAATAAGTTATCCAATTAATAGACTTTTCTGATTTTGCCCACGTTTCGAATAGCCAAAAGATGCAGCAGAGGGGCAGGATTCGTTTGGTCTCAATATAATTGAGGACTGTTTGGCTCCAATAACCCGGTCCACGTACAAATCCAACTATTACTACGAACCAGAAAATTTTGATGTCTATCAATTTAACCACTCAAAATAAATTATCGTAATTTTAAGAAATTTAGATAAGAAGTAGAATAAAAATCTATGTCCTAAAACTAGAATAGCGAGAAATAAGAAAGAAAAAGAGTTCGTCGAAAAAGGTCGAAAAAGAAAAATGGTTGAAAAATAAAAGGTGACGGAAAAATAAAAGAAACTTATAAAACTTAAAAATACTTGACTAACCTAACCTTATTACTACAACTAACTTAAAATTATAATCGCAAATTAAAATTACTAATTGGAATGATAATTGATACATAGGTAAAAGTCGTCTAAAAATATTAAAGCTTACAGGAAAAACTAAATCCCAAATGGAAATATCTTAAAAAGAAACTAAAACTTAAAAAGGCGTCGCAAAATTCTAGAGTACCTAAATCTTAGTCTAAAGGAAAAGTACTTAAGGGATTTTACGGCAAAGCCTAAAAATCTAGAAGTAAAAATAACTATGGCAAAAACTATGAATTAAAACTAAATATGAGCTAAAAATACAAAAGTTACGCTAAAACGATTAAAAAGGAAAAAAATATAAAAATATATAAAAAGTTGTAAAAAGTACAATTTTTATAAAAATATTATTTTTATATTATTTATTTTATAAAATTATTAATTTTACAATTTAAATAAACTAATTAAACTAAAAATACAAATTAAACTTAAACTAATAACTAATTAAATAATAAAACTTAATTAGGGTTAATAATAAAATTAATAATTAATTAAAACCCTAATCGCATTAATTGCTGTACGATGATGGCCTGTCAGATACGCTCATGCGATCGCATGAGTTCTAAGTTACCCAGCCATGCGATCGCATGGGCTAGGGTTTCGGGCCAGAGTTGGGCTGCTACAGTACAGGCCGATTAAAATTTTATTTTAATTTTTTTTTTCTGTTTTTGCTGTAAAATATAAAATATATTTATTAATTAAATAAAACTTATATTTTTACAAAATAAAAAAAAATAGAAATAAAGAAACTTTATAAAACTTAAATATTTACCAAACTCTAAGAAAAAATATTTATATTTTTCTTTTTCTTTTTTTTTTGAATATTTAAAACGTATTTTTACAAAAGCGTACTAAAAGTAAAAATCTTTTTTTTTTATAGCATTGAGCTTCCTGCTTTTAAGACGATCCCCGGGAGCGGCGCCAAAAATACTTGATGTCTGCAGCATGGTATACGAAATAGCTTATATTTTTACAGAAAATACTATTAAATATGATACAATTTTACACAAGATATTTATTTATTTATAGAATGGATATACCTAAACCTTGCTACAACACTTATAGGCAGTGTACCTAATCGTACAGTAGTGTAGTGTTTAGTAAGTCCGGTTCGTTCCACAGGGAATCTTTTTAAACAAAGCTTAACGCTATATTAGTTTACTTTTATAAAAATACAAAAATATATATATATAAGTAATATTATTATTATAAAGGGGGGTTTTTACCGTTTAATGACCGGTTTGTCGATTTTAAAACTTTAGTTGCAGTTAAAACCAAATGTAAAATATTAAAAATAAATACAAGACTTAAATTAAAGCATAAAGTAAATAACGATAATGAAATTGCGAATAATAAAAGTGCGATAAAATAAACTTGCGATAATTAAAAAGTACGATAATTAAAAGTGCAATACAATAACAATAAAAATGCGATAATTAGAAGTGCAATTAAATATAAAATAAATGAAATTAAATATGAAATAAAAGAATTATGCTTATTTAAACTTCCGTAATCATGATGTTTGACGTGTTGATTTTAGTTTTATGCCCATGGGTTAATTGTCCTTTGTCCTGGATTATTTAATATGTCCGTCTGGTTTTTGTCCATAACAGTCCATCAGTCATAAATATAAAGTGCGAGTGTCCTCGTCAAATTATCCTTATACCCGAAGTTAAATATTTCAACTAATTGAGGACTTAAACTGTAACAAGATTTTAATACTTTGTTTAATAATTACACCAGGATGTCGACTGAGTGTAACCCAAGGTTTTAATATTTTGTTATCAATTATACCAAGTGTCCTTTTACATAATTTCACCCCTGTTTTAATTATTCTAGTGGCTATTAATCCATTCCCGTGTCCGGTTAAATGAACGATTATTCGTACATATAAATACCCCGCCCATCGTGTCCGATCGAGTGTATATGGTAATTTATAGGGACGCCCAATTGTAAATCTTTATATTAACATTAACAAACTATCATTTAGTTAAACAAATATAAAGCCCATTAATAGCCCATAGTCTAATTTCCACAAGTGTCGTTCTTTTGTCCAAACCCCAATTATGGTACAAAGCCCAATTACCCAATTTTAGTAATTAGCCCAACATCATGATTACTTCGGATTAAATAAGCATAATAATAACTTAGCTACGAGACATTAATGTAAAAAGGTTGAACATAACTTACAATGATTAAAAATAGCGTAGCGTTACACGGACAGAATTTCGACTTACACCCTTACAACATTCGCTAACATACCCTTATTATTAGAATTATAATTAAAATTAAAATTAAAATATAAATTATAAATATAAATATATCGTATGAATGAGAAAAGAGAAAGATAGATGTGTTTTTGGTGCACCAAAGCTCGATTTTTATAGGCATGTGGGCTGGAACTGGGGCTCATGCGATCGCATGGATTTATGCCTTCCAGGCCATGCGATCGCATGGCCAGCTGGGGAGGCTCATTTTTGGTTGTTTTCTTCTGCCGACGGTTTTTATAAATAATATAATATATTAAATAATTATAAGAATTATTTAAATATTATATTATATTTATGTGCATAGTTGACTTGTAATTTTTAGTCCGTTGCGTCGAGCGTTGAGAGTTGACTCCGGTCCCGGTTCCGGATTTTCGAACGTCCTTGCGTACAATTTTATATTTTGTACTTTGCGTTTTGAATCTTGTACTCTTGTAATTTCGAGACGTTTCTTATCAATAATTGGAACCTCTTTGATTGTATTTTGTACTTTTGAGCTTTTTGGTCGTTTGCGTCTTCAATTCGTCGAATCTGTCTTTTGTCTTCACCTTTTATTATTTAAACGAATATCACTTGTAAATAGAACAATTGCAACTAAAAGCTTGTCTTTCTTGAGGAATAATGCTATGAAATATATGTTCGTTTTTAGCATTATCACTTATCTAAACCTAACCTTTTAATAAAGGAAGTATGGCATCACATTAACTCCAGCCCCTAATTTCGCAAGACCTTTATACTTAACACCATCATTCATAGCATAAACAACCAAAAATTCACAAGGATCTTTCAGCTTAGGCGGGGCTGAATAAACCACATGGGAATCTAACGAACTTTCCCTTTATATCATCCCTAAAATTACATCCTTGGTTACATCATCCTTAGCATCCTTAATCTCTTTATAAAATGGCGCATCATACTTGTATACACCTGCTAAAATGTGACGACCCGGAAATTTCTAACCAAATTTAAACTTAATCTTAAGATGAAATCGACACGATAAGCAAAGTCTGTAATGTTGAGTCTAGAAAATTTTGAAACGATGTTCATACATTCAATTGACCTTCGACGGCTCTCGACGATTCACGAACAATTAATTGTAAATAGATATGTGTGTATGTATATATAAATAATAATTCGAAATATAATTTAAAGTATTATATGTTATTGTTATTAAAAATTAATAAAATAAAAATAGGATATTATGATAATTATTATTTAAAATATACCTCTATATATATAAATAAAGTATAATAAAAATAAATATTAAATAATTGCAATACTCGTTTGATGTTTCGATTGATATTAAGTAAGTTAAATTCAAACTTATGTAATTTTAAAATAAACGGTGATTTGAAAATGAGTTCTACAAATTTTAGGCTTACTAAAAATGTATTTAGGACCTAGTTATTAAAATTTAACACTTTTTATATTTCTCCCATAAATGAGAGGGACGGTTGATGTAATATTTATTTATTAAATTAATGATTGAATTTTATACCATAATGACCAAAATAAATAAATATAGTTAATTTAAAATTTTGAGAATTTTCCGAAGACTTCTATCCGCCATTAATTTCAAATAGTGCACGATACACAGTCCGAAACTGTCGGTAGAGCCCGACAATTTAAATTCACATGCTTGATTACTGTGTTATTTCACTGTTCTGTCTTTGACTCCATTCACTAACCCACTTATATATTATACATATATGTACCCACTACACTACATAGAGAGATAGAAAATGATCCAACATTTTTTTTCCCTGCCAACATAACCAAGCTCCAACCTCTTTCACCATCCTCACCGGCCACCACAACCCTCGACTACAATCACCGTCGAGCCACCTTCGAACACCACTCTCAAACCGCCACTACATCACCACCTCCTAACCCACTATTTTCGTTTATGTTGAACCAAGAACAAACAATCACTCATTACCTTAAAAACCACCACCATTTACATCAACACCGCCACTCCCTCTCATCCTCTCTCTCTCATATTGCTAACCGAGAAACCATCCTTTAACTCAAAATCATTCAACACCCTACAACAGTTTTCTTCAACCTACAATACCACCACCCATCGCCTTACTTGCAACGATGTTGCAGCTGCGTTTTTATATTTATTCTTCGTTAAAGCTTCACCTCAAACACCACCACAATCATCATCTTTAACATTACTTTGTTCGTTTTTGTTTTCCTGTCCATGCTAAACCACAACCATCGAGAACCACAAACCATCTCCATACACCACCTTTGGTTTCTCTTTCTTCTTCCTTTTCCGCCACCACCTTCATCATATCAACCACCGGAGACCACCATGATCACCATAATAATTTCAATTACGAACTACTTCTGTTGTTGCATCGTTCCTGTTTCTGTTTCTGTACGAAAAACACTCATCACCACCATCTCTTGTCCTTCTTCGTTGTTCTTGCAGCCACACTGCTGCTGCTACATCTATCTGTTTCTACTGCAGCTCGACTGCTACTATTACTGATGCAAAACGAAGTGAAAAATTGATAATGAGTTAATGATGATGACGAGAAACGATGATATATGATATTGATGATGATACAGTAGTAATGATGAAGATGAAATGATGATGATCGTGACATGAAATAACAACGATGTTGATGGTGATCGATGATGAATTAATGAAGAATAAGGAAGATTAATGATAAGTATGAAGCAATTAGATGATGAGAAGCGAATGACGATAAGTATGTGGTTAATAAAGAAATGATGAACGCTTAAGGTTTTTATGGTGATCGTGAATTTTTTTTTTTTTTTTGATAAATGAAATAGCAAACATAATAAATAGTCCTGGGTGTTGTTTTAAGATGGATAAGAAGAATAGGAAGAACAGAAATATGGTTTTAAATAAAATTAGGATAGGAATTAAAATAGAACATAAATAGCAGTTCAATGGTTAAGGTGCGTTTGGGGTGAGCGAGAGGTCTTGAGTTCGAACCAAGGCTGCTGCAAATAATTTATTTCTTTTTGTTGTTGGGCCGTGTACATGATGAAGTGATTGGGCCGAAATCCAATATGTTGTTGGGCAGTGAATTTAAATTTGGGCCGAGAGCCTTTAGATGTTTGTTGGACCATGATTAAATTGGAACGAGATAAATAATAGGTAAATAAATACGGGTTACAAATTATAACAGAAAAATGAGAATGGTGGAATGGTTTAAGGTGTTGTTGGGTTTCGAGAGGTCGCGGGTTCGATCCCTGCTGGTGACATCTTATTTTTAAAGCTTGTTTTGAGGTAGTTGCTCATTACCAAAAATTATAAGGTTTGTTCGATTACCATTACATGTGTTAATATACATAATTGAATATAGGTTCGTGAATCCGAGGCCAACCTTGCATTGTTCAATTCTGTCGTATGAATATTTTTACTACAAAATATTGGATAGTGAGTTTCATTTGCTCCATTTTTAAATGCTTTTGCAATATATTTTTGGGACTGAGAATACATGCGCTGCTTTATAAATGTTTGACGAAATAGACACAAGTACTTAAAACTACATTCTATGGCTGGATTATTAAACCGAATATGCCCCTTTTTAGTCTGGTAATCTAAGAATTAGGGAACAGATACCCTAATTGACGCGAATCCTAAAGATAGATCTATTGGGTCCAACAAGCCCCATCTAAAGTACCGGATGCTTTAGTACTTCGAATTTATCATGTCCGAAGGGAGTCCCGGAATGATGGGGATATTCTATATGCATCTTGTTAAGGTCGGTTACTAGGTGTTCACCATATGAATGATTTTTATCTCTATGCAGTTTGCAAAATGCTTGATATGAGATTAAGTTTATAAGAAAATTGGAATATGAAATCTTGTGGTCTATTAAATTAATGAAAATGATTGTTATAATAAACTAATGAACTCACCAACCTTTTGGTTGACACTTTAAAGCATGTTTATTCTCAGGTATGAAAGAAATCTTCCGTTGTGCATTTGCTCATTTTAAAGATATTACTTGGAGTCATTCATGGCAAATTTCAAAGACGTTGCATTCGAGTCGTTGAGTTCATCAAGATTTTTATTAAGTCAATTATAGTTGGATATATTATGAAATGGTATGCATGCCGACAACTTTCGATGTAAAGAAAGTTTGTCTTTTAAAAAACGAATGCAATGTTTGTAAAATGTATCATATAGAGGTCAAGTACCTCGTGATGAAATCAACTATTGTGAATCATTTATAATGTATATGAACGGGGCATTTCAGTTGGTATCAGAACGGTGGTCTTAGTGAACCAGGTCTTGCATTAGTGTGTCTAACTAGTAGTTGTTTAGATGCATTAGTGGGTCTGGACTTCGACTGTGTCTGCATGTCAAAAGTTTTGCTTATCATTTCTAGTCGGAAATCATCTGCTTATCATCCTTAGAAAATCACTTGCTTATCATTCTTAGTGTAGACACATCTTACTGCATTGATTGCATGAATAGTGTATATACAAAATTCATATCTTAGCATATCTGCTAATTCATATCTTAGCGTATCTGTTACTGTAAACTTTGCCTAGTATATTCTGCAAATTCCTCCGTAAACTACGAAATCTTTTGTTCTATAGATATTCTATGTAATTAGAATACCATCCGATAGCCGGAAATCATTTCATATCGAAAAATCCTTTATTCAATCGTACGAAATGGAATTCGCCACTAGTTCAAGTCCCTCGGATTCCGATATGGAATTTCACTCGAGCTCCAAAAGCAGTGTCACTAGAATGAATCAACCAATTAGTCATCCCCAATTCATCAGATGAGTTCGTAGTCGACTAAATCAATGAAGTCGAGAAGAAGGCGATCCTTTCCACCAACCGAATTTACCTCTTGGCGATGAACCTGAAGCACTTACGGGCGAACCTGTTCGTAATACCAATTACTCTCTCATTTCCCGAATATCTTGCCACGATTATATTCTATCTAAAATTCTAAACCTTATTCATCCGCTTGTTCCGACCGACAATCATCCCGGAATAATAATCATCCCGGAATAATAGAAGAAGTCAACGAACTTCGCGCTCGAGTAATCAATTTGGAAAATATGGTGCAAAATTTACTAGATTCAGCAAGATCACCGGCACCAACAGTACCATCAGTAACAGCACCCGTACTATCAATAACATACGCCTCTACATCTCATTCTGTACCTCTATTATAATCATCATACTACGTATCGTTCTACATCAATTATCTTCGTTCGACATGGCAATTATGTAATCTCTAATGTTTTAGAGATTATATATCCTTGTTCTAACAATAAATCAAATGAGTCTAATATCATATTAACTCATTAAATCCATGATTACATCTGAAGAAAATATATATGTATATATTTTTTCATAAAGATTGTAATTAAAAATTCTTTTGTACAAACTGTTAATGGTGAAAATATTTTAACGGGTAGGTAATACCCTAGAAATATTTGGATTTCACATTAATAAGTTACATTGTACATTCTTCCAATTTGATTCAACAGCCATTTACTATCCTACTTACATCCACAGATATACGAATCCGGTCACCACAGAATAACCATTTTCATTCAATTTCATATTTGGATTTTGATCTATCAGAATCCAACAAGTGGCATAATGAAGAAAAACATTGGACAAAATAAAAATTTGTTAAAAACAAACAAATTAACTATAAGAAATTCTGTTAAGAATCCACGCTAACAAAATTCTAGCTAACTGTTCCTAGCTAACTGTTAATCCCTTATTACATTTATTTATCGCAATTTATTTATCGCAATTTAATTATCGCAATTTTAATTCTCGCAATTTTATTTATCGTCATTTAATTTCTGTTATTTATTTTACGTACTTTAAATATCGGGACACGTATAAAAGGTTTTGACATATCATATTGTGACACCGCTAATTTTTTTTTATACGTGGCGGAAGCATAATATTAATTAAATACGATATCAACATTTGTACAAACTGATGTCACGTGCCATTAAAACAAATTACATATTAACAGGAAAAGACGTAAATACATTATGTTTTCAAAAGTACACGGTTCATATTCTAAAAGACCACATCAGAGTTAACCCTATCAAACATAACATCGCCATACCCGTCTTCTCCCCAAAATGCGACATTTACAAAAGCTAATAACCTGCAGGGAGGAGATGGAGGGGAATTAGCATGAATCTAAGTGAGTACGACTAACTACAGGCCATAGCATACACAAGTGTTATACTAATCATGTCATACAGTCTAACATACAAACGTCACCCAAGTGCCGTCTACATAGACTCTGGCGGCTCGGCCAAACCATTAACCACCGGCTGATCGGACTGGGACTTACCAGAAGTTTCTCCCCCACCGTATGTATATACATAGTCCACACGCGACGGACGCGTCATTCACATATATATAAACCACGGCTGTCTAGGCTACCACGGAGGAACCCAACCCGCAGGTTGATCTCTCCTACCGAGGCTACCACACAATAGGGACGCACTAGGCTCCAGCAGACAAGCATCAACTAACATTCAGTCATCACAAATACTAACTAACCACAACCATATGTATATCTAACAAGCATGTCAATCATAATATAACATGCTTCTATATACTATATTCTCCAGTTAGTCCCACTCACCGATTACCAGCAAACGAGAAGGTGTTCAGCTATCTAATCACTGAACCTTCTCTTTCTCCTTTTCTCCTGAGAAATACATATACACAAGTTAGTTTCTGTCCGTTAACACAAAACAACACAATACATAAATTTTTGTCAGAAAAAGTGTCCGCTAAAGATTTTTGCTTAACACTTATGCACTTTCAAAATTTACATCAATATCATCAAAATACGAACGGGCAGCATAACGGCTAAAACTCAACACTTAGTAAAAATTTCTACTGCATAGACCATCGGTCGATCGTCAGAGACGACCGGCCGATCGTCACTACACCATCGGCCGATCGACCACACTATCGGTTGATCGTTAAAATTACAACCGTTGGTCGAAGGACTTCCACCATCGGTCGATAGTCTAGTCCATCGACCGATCGTCACACACCATCGGTCGGTGGTCAGAGACCATCAGCCGATGGTAGTTCATCTGCAGCAGCAGCTACCAAAGTGACGGGTTTCTCACCAAACTCACCAATTCTCGATCTAGAGCTCGTTTTTAACCTCAAAACTTACCAAATCGAAGACACTAAATATGTAGGAACATAAACCCACAAGATTTGGACTCAAACAACATCAAATCTAACTCTTTTGACCCAAAATACACATTTTGTAAAAACTAACACAAAACTCCATTTTCTCAAAGATTAAAGCATGAAAACTTGTGATTCTTACCTTGATAGAATCAGTAAAACACAAGGAACAAGATAATGTAAATGATTTGAGCTCTAAAACAAGAATTAAAGATTAGGGTTAATTAGGTGAAAGAGATGAAGGTACAAGAGTGTGTGGAAGAGTCTGGAAAATGAGAAGAACACAGCTCACTAGTCATCTAAAGTGGGTTAAAATCCCACACTGTGCAATACACGGGTATTTATCAGTTATCAGATATCTTTCGTACATCATTTGGCAACCCAAACGAAGTCCAAATTAAATAAACAAACTTGTTCTGTGACCCTTGTCACAAACTGGTCCTAACCACATCATTATTTAATAATAAATATTGAATAAAAATAAAAGCATATAGTAACACAATACTAACTTAAGGGCAAATTAGTAATCTTACATCTAGGTCCAGTAGAGGATGTTACAAATCTACCCCTTAAGAAGATTCCGTCCTCGGAATCTGGTCAAGGTCAAACAACTAGGGATAGCGCGCCCTCATTAACTCCTCAGTTTCCCACGTCATGTTAGAACCTAAGCTGTGCCGCCATTCCACTAAAACCATTGGAATCTGTTTCTTTCTTAACTTGGTGACTTTCTTGTCCACTATTCTAACCGGCTCTTCTACTAACTTCTTACTTAAGTCCACTTTCAAATCCTTCAGTGGAAGAATCAAACTTTCGTCGTCTACCTTACACTTCCTTAAATAACATACATTGAACGTGTTGTGAATTCCTGCTAACTCTGAAGGAAGATCTAAAACTACCGTTTGATCATTCAAAATTTTTTTGATAGGAAATGGTCCAATAAACCTCGGTGCTAGTTTACCACGCTTACCAAATCTGATCACCCCTTTCCACGGCGAAACTTTCAAATATACACGATCACCTACATTAAATATCACCGGACATCTGCACCTACATTAAATATCACCGGACATCTGCATGGATCAGCATACATCTTTTGTCTCTCTCTAGCTGCTTTTAACTTCTCTCGTGTAATTTCAACTTTTTCTGCAGTTATCTGAACAATTTCGGGACCTGCAAATTGCTTCTCACCTGCTTCTAACCAACACGTAGGAGTTCTGCACTTGCGACCATACAACATTTCATACGGCGGCATGCCGATACTTGAATGATAAGAATTGTTGTAAGCAAACTCTATCAATGGAAGATGCGAATCCGAAGAACCACCATATTCTAAGACACACGATCTTAACATGTCTTCTAACGTCTGAATCATTCGTTCACTTTGACCATCTGTCTGTGGGTGATAAGTTGTACTTAGATTCACACGCGTACCCAGATTCTGTTGTAAACTGTTCCAGAAGTTCGACACAAATCTAGTATCTCTATCGAAAACTATAGACAACGGTACACCATGTCGACTAACTATGTCTTTTAAGTACAACTCTACCAAATCACTTAGCGAAGCGGTTTCACGTGTAGCTAAAAAGTGAGCACTCTTTGTCAGACGATCCACTATCACCCAGATCATGTCGTGACCATTCTGGGTTCGGGGTAAGTTGGTTACAAAATCCATCGTTATATGATCCCACTTCCACTGAGGAATTTCTAACTGTCGTAGAGATCCATATGGTTTCTGATGTTCTGCCTTAACTTGCGCAAATATGACACTTTTCGACGAAACCTGCAACATCTGTCTTCATTGTCGGCCACCAATACAATGTTTTCAAATCTCTGTACATCTTTGTACTGCCTGGATGCACTGTCAATCTAGATTTATGTGCTTCAGTAAGGATTAAATCCCTCAAATCTCCAAGCAAAGGCACCCAAATACGGTCATTATAGGTCTTTAATCCTATAGAATCATTGCATAGGTCAAATTTTCTTTTAGTCATTAGCTCAGTCTTTAGGTTTTCATCATTCAATGCTGCTAACTGAACGGTTTTCAAACGATCGATCAAGTCTGAAACTATCTCAATTCTCATAAATCTAACGTTTTTGACTGTTTTCTTGCGACTCAGAGCATCTGCGACCACATTTGCTTTACCCGGATGGTACTTAATCTCACAATCGTAGTCTTTAATCAATTCTAAGCATCGACGTTGACGCATATTTAATTCTTTCTGCGAAAAGATATATTGAAGACTCTGATGATCTGTATAGATTTTACAATGTGTACCATAAAAATAGTGTCTCCAAAGCTTCAAAGCAAACACAACTGCAGTTAACTCTAAATCATGAGTAGGGTAGTTTCGTTCATGATTTTTCAACTGTCGTGAAGCATACGCTATGACTTTATTTCTTTGCATCAAAACACAACTCAGACCTGCACGTGACGCATCACAGTAGACCATAAAATCTTCTGTTCCCTCTGGTAAAGCTAAAACCGGTGCTTGACATAACAACTGTTTAAGGGTCTGAAAAGCCTTTTCTTGTTCATCAGTCCATCGAAAGGCTACATCTTTTCTGGTTAACTTATTTAACAGACCTACTATTTTAGAAAAGTCTTTAATAAATCTGCGGTAATAATCTGCTAAACCCAGAAAACTCTTAATTTCTGTCGGCGTTTTTGGCGAGTTCCAATTCATTACAACTTCTATCTTAGACTGATCTACTTTAATACCCTGTTCACAAATCACATGACCCAGAAACTGTACTTCCCGCAGCCAAAATTCACATTTGGAGAATTTAGCGTACAACTGTTCCTGCTTCAGAAGTTCTAACACTAACCTCAGATGTGTAGCATGATCCTTCTCGGTTTTCGAATATATCAAGATATCATCTATGAAGACAATCACAAACTTGTCAAGATACTGACGACACACCCTGTTCATTAAATCCATAAACACTGCTGGCGTGTTTGTTAACTCGAATGGCATAACTAAAAATTCATAATGACCATATCTAGTTCTAAACACTGTTTTCGGTATATCGTTCTCTGCAACACGTACCTGATGATACCCTGAACGTAAATCAATCTTTGAAAAGTAGGAAGCACCATGTAACTGATCGAATAAATCATTTATTCTCAGTATCGGATACTTATTCTTTATTGTTCTCTTGTTTAAATCACGATAATCTATACACATACGAAGCGACCCATCTTTCTTTTTCACAAACAACACAGGAGCACCCCACGGTGAAGAACTTGGTCGGATAAACCCCTTATCTAACAGTTCCTGAATTTGAGACATCATTTCTTGGATTTCTGACGGAGCTAATCTGTAAGGAGCTTTTGTAACTGGCGTAGCACCTGGAACCAAATCAATTTTATACTCTACTTCACGTACTGGAGGTAACCCTGGTAGATCATCTGGAAACACTTCGGGAAATTCTGATACAACGGGGATATCGGTCACCTGCCTCTTTTCTTTCTTTACATCAATCACATAAGCTAAGAATGAATCACACCCTTTCGATATCACCTTCTGAGCTTTCATTAGGGAAACCATTGGAAAGTTAAATCTACTGCACTCTCCCCTAGCTATCACTCGGGATCCGTTGGCCAAACGGAAAGAAATCATCTTCTTATCACACTTAATATTAGCCCTATTAGCTCTTAAGCAATTCATGCCTATGACTACATCAAAGCTAGGTATAGGCATCAACAAACAGGTTAAAGGGAAGGAATGGCCGTCAATTTCGATGGTAATTCCAGACACAGATGATGTGCATGGAACCATTTTACCATCAGCTACTTCTACTCCCAAAGGCTCATCTAACATCCTAACAGGCAACTTCGACTTATCACAGAAGTCTAAGGACATAAAAGATCGATTCGCTCCAGAATCAAATAACACACGAGCTGGCAAGGAATTAACCAAGAACTTACCGGTAATGACGTCATCGGTAGCGATTGCAGTGTCTACCATCATCTGAAACGCCCTTGCCTCTGCTGTTGGAGGATTCTTTCTCTTCTGCCTGGGAGTAGAAGCAGAAGATCCCCCAGAAGTAACCGACCTCGCCCCTGACCCTTTCCCAGAACCGGATCTTGACGCAGATGGACAATTAGCAGATCTATGCCCCTCTTGATGGAAACTCCAACAAACATTAGACTTAAATGAACAAGCTGTTGATTCATGACCTAACACTCTACATTTCAAACACCTTTTGGTCATTGGAGAACACGGACCAACATGGGTTGACTTAAAAACATTACACCACCCAGCCTCCCACTCATACCAGACTTACTTTTCTGTTTAAACCCACCTGACTTCTTACCACGAAAACCCGATTGGTTACTTGACTGTTGAGTAGACTGACCACCAGTTTGACTTTTTGATTTTCTCCCAAAAGATCCACCTTTTGAACTTTCTCTTTTTGCTGCCATTATATCACCTTCAGTAACTTTAGCCATCTCATGAGCACGTGCCAAGGTTGTTGCAAATCTCGCAACGGTTCTGTATTCCAGCTTAATCACCAGCATGAAATGCTGAATTTTATCCTTCTCAGTCGGTACCCATTGTTGGACGAACCTTAGCTTAGATGTAAAATCTCTGAAAATCTCATCAATTGTCATACTTTCTGCCATCCGCATACTCAAAAACTCAGATTTCAATCTTTCCATCTCATACTCAGAACAATACTGCTCACGAACCTTAGCAGCAAATTGTTCCCAGGTAATCTGGCTGATCTGTTCCTTGGGTAAATATGCAGTAATAGATTCCTATCATTCCATTGTTTCACCCTTGAGAAGTCTACTTGCAAACAGTACCATAGATTTAGGATCACAAAAACATGCTTCCAACGCTCGCTCTACTTCTCTTAACCAATTGAGTGTCACTGTAGGCTTTGAGTGACCGTTATATTCAAGAGGTTTACAATATAGAAACTATTTATAGGTACACTTCTTTCTCGTCTCGGGAACTTGAAATGGGTAGATCATTTGATTTGGAAATGCCTGGTTAAACGGGAATGGCATTTGGAGGTTTTGATAGGTGTTTTGAGGAAAATGTGATTGGGAACTGCCACCGGTTTGATTATAAAAGTTAGGAGGAAAGGTTGTGTTTAACGCAGTGGTATTTGGGTTCCATTGCGCCCGTTCTTGTTCTAGTTCTAGTTCCTTAATTTTCTCCTGAGCTTCTAATAGTCAGCTTTGAAGGTTTATAACTTCCAGTGAGGTTTCCTCTTCCGATGATACATGTACATCTTCATCGGGAGCTCGAAAGGTTTCAGTTCCATGGGCGGCAGGGCCAGTAGCATTAGCTTCGTTATCTGCCATTACTGCACTACCACAACACTCACACCAAGGCTTAGTATAAACTCTGTTAGTACTAACAACTAACACATAACCTGTCCTAATACTCACTTAACCCATCCCCAGCATGTTATGTTTGCATGATTCTACTGAGTTTGGGAACATGACTTTTAGATCACAATGCACATGCTGCCAAACTATGCTCTGATACCAACTTGTGACACCGCTAAATTTTATTTTTTTTAATACTTGGCGAAAGCATAATATTAATTAAATACGATATCAACATTTGTACAAATCGATGTCATGTGCCATTAAAACAAATTACATATTAACAGGAAAAGACGTAAATACATTATGTTTTCAAAAGTACACGGTTCATATTCTAAAAGACCACATCAGAGTTAACCCTGTCAAACATAACATCGCCATACCCGTCTTCTCCCTAAAATGCGACATTTACAAAAGCTAATACCCTGCAGGGAGGAGATGGAGGGGAATTATCACGAAGCTAAGTGAGTACGACTAATTACAGGCCATAGCATACACAAGTGTTATACTAATCACATCATATAATCTAACACACAAACGTCACCCAAGTGCCGTCTACAGAGACTCTGGCGGCTCGTCCAAACCATTAACCACCAGCTGATCGGACTGGGGCTTACCAGAAGTTCCTCCACCACCATATGTATATACATAGTCCACACGCGACGGACACGTCATTCGCATATATATACACCACGGTGGTCTAGGCTACCATAGAGGAACCCAACCCGCAGGTTGATCTCTCCTACCGAGGCTAGCACACAATAGGGACGCACTGGGCTCCAGCAGACAAACATCAACTAACATGCAGTCATCACAAGTACTAACTAACCACAACAATATGTATATCTAACAAGCATGGCAATAATAATATAACATGCTTCTATATACTATACTCTCTAGTTAATCCCACTCACCGATTACCAGTAAACGAGAAGGTGTTCAGCTATCTAATCACTGAACCTTCTCTTTCTCCTTTTCTCCTGAGAAATACATATACACAAGTTAGTTTATGTCTGTTAACACAAAACAACACAATACATAAATTTTTGTCAGAAAAAGTGTCCGCTAAAGATTTTTGCTTAACACTTATGCACTTTCAAAATTTACATCAATATCATCAAAATACGAACGGGAAGCATAACGGCTAAAACTCAACACTTAGTAAAAATTTCTACTGCATAGACCATCGGTCGATTGTCAGAGACGACCGGCCGATCGTCACTACACCATCGGCTGATCGACCACACTATCGGCCGATCGTTAAAATTACAACCGTTGGTCGAAGGACTTCCACCGTCGGTCGATAGTCTAGTCCATCAACCGATCGTCACACACCATCGGCCGGTGGTCAGAGACCATCGGCCGATGGTAGTTCATCTGCAGCAACAGCTACCAAAGTGACAGATTTCTCACCAAACTCACCAATTCTCGATCTAGAGCTCGTTTTTAACCTGAAAACTTACCAAATCGAAGACACTAAACATGTAGGAACATAAACTCACAAGATTTGGACTCAAACAACATCAAATCTAACTCTTTTGACCCAAAATACACACTTTGTAAAAACTAACATAAAAACTCCATTTTCTCAAAGATTAAAGCATGAAAACTTGTGATTCTTACCTTGATAGAATCAGTAAAACACAAGGAACAAGATAATGTAAATGATTTGAGCTCTAAAACAAGAATTAAAGATTAGGGTTAATTAGGTGAAAGAGATGAAGGTACGAGAGTGTGTGGAAGAGTCTGGAAAATGAGAAGAACACAGCTCACTAGTCATCTAAAGTGGGTTAAAATCCCACACTGTGCAACACACGGGTATTTATCAGTTATCTAATATCTTTAGTACATCATTTGGCAACCCAAACGAAGCCCAAATTAAATAAACAAACTTGTTCTGTTACCCTTGTCACAAACTGGTCCTAACCACATCATTATTTAATAATAAATATTAAATAAAAAATAAAAGTATATAGTAACACAATACTAACTTAAGGTCAAATTAGTAATCTTACATCTAGGCCCAGTAGAGGATGTTACACATATTAACGCATCTATATATATTATTTGGAATAACCATAGACACTCTATATGCAGTAATGTTCGAGTTAGCTATACAGGGTTGAGGTTGATTCTACAATAATATATATACTTTGAGTTGTGATCGAGTCTGAGACATGTATATAACGGGTCACGACATGTATTAATTAATTCGAATATTATATATTAAACAATATATGAATTGTTGAACTACTAATTGTGGACTCCTAACTATGGACTAATGACATTGGACAATTAAAATGAATTAAAATATTGATTATAACATATGAAACTAAACCTTTCTTCAAGTTTGCCACTTGATTTCATCTTAAACCTCATTTGTATCTTGACGATTACAATCTACGTTCAAACCTTTCATGATTCTTGAAAACACCTCAATCGAGAGGATGAACCAACCGCACTTCATCTACGGAAGAAAAGATTGATGCATATAGTTATGCACCTGAAAACACTCAGAACCTAAGTAAAAGTTTAACACGTATCTGTGCTAGCTCCTTTGGCGTTGTTATTACCGAAAATAATTTTTGCAATCCCTTTCTAAAGTAGCAAATTGTGTCACAGCTCCAGCAAATCAACTTCGACTTTCATCCGGATTAGCCTTATTATAACATTGACATATAAGTTTGCCGTTCATCATCGTTACTGGAGAACCTTTTATATTCCACCACATTAGCAGTAAACTTACCAGCAACTTCATTACTCATTGGCTTAAGTCTCTCCGAAGAACCATTATATTTTTTCATTAAAACCCTATCATATACACATCCGCATCTTGTAACAAGAATTGCCATACCAATTACCAGGAATTAGCAATTAGTATTTTGAATTTCGCAATGTTTCTACATCAACAGTTATATGTATATATAACATTTAGAATTATGATCTTCCATTCTGAAATTCTGAAAAGCACACAGTCTATGAATCAATACTTCGAATTTTGAAATTTTCTGATGAAGCAGCAAAAACTGTAAACGACGTTAACAGTCAAAAGTATGATGATAAAGAATAGTGTGTTGGCAAAGCTCAGAAACGTTGGAACCGAAAAATGGATTAAGCAAATCATGAAGGAGGTTGTGGACAAATTACAAGGATCAAACTCTGTATTTAAAGAATCCTGATGATTCTTTTTCCGATGAAATCTCTAGCGAATACCTTACTCCTTAATTGCTCTAAATCATTGTGAATGAATTTCTTCATCACACTATGATTCTAAATTCTAAGATATTATCGTATCTTTCATTATAAATATCCTTAATATTTCTAAAAATATCTTCATAAATATTCTTATCTGATATTAATTATCTCTCCGCGCTATCTGTATTACATCAGAAAGGAAACTGTTTTAGTTTCTAAATTCTGAGAAATTCGAACTTAAAATAGGAATGATATTGAAGTAGTGTTGGGAACTGAAGCATAAGTTAGTATAATATAATGACACTTGATCAACGTGATTATATTACAGTAAGTCATGCTGAGTTTCTAATGAAACATGATGATTCACATACTATAACGTCATCATATGTCATGTTACACGACTCTTACATTCTATCTAATACATAAACATATCAAGAAAATAATTTCTTGATAGTTCTATCTTTTCTATGGTAATTTAATCAATCAAGATCGTGCTATTACAATTTCTCTCTTAGAACATTAGCCACGTTCATTCGAAACTCCATACCCACGAATTCTGGACCATTACTTGATGTGCTTAATGGATAGAAGAGAAAACAGAGCATAAGGCTTTGAAGTGTAAATGGGGATGTAAATCGCAATAAATAGGAGAGAGCATTAACTGTGGATGACAATGATTATAGGAGACAGAAGCAGTGACATCAAAATATAAGGGAAGATATAAAACCCAACAACAACGCAGAGGTTACAAACCGTGAATATTAATACGAATAGCAATATAAAGACACGGTATAATTAAGAATAGTATCACCCCAAGGTAATAATAGAAGTAAACAGATTTTTCTGGTGGAAGATTGAAAAGAAGGATGACAGAAATGATGATTAAGAAAATATCAAGGATTAGAACGGGATTAAGCATTTTCACAATCTTTTGGATGTATGAACTAAGAAGGAAAGTATAGGAATGGTGAAAATAATGGAACGGAAAAAGTTTAATTTATAATGGAAATATCAGACAGAGTAATCGAGGCAGATCACCGTATTTAATTATAGAGATCTTAATTTCCTTATTCGCCGAAGAATCAAATCATTAAGATTTCGAAGATTTTCTTTAAATCCCTTGAATTCCGGAAATTCAACCAAGACAACGTCAAAAGTCAAGACGCACTTTTTTTTTTCAAAAATCAACCGTGACTACATCACCGGTTAAGACGAACATGCAATTATTCATTTCACACTTTTGTGATAGCTTCATTTGTACTCTTGGAATAATAGAATTATAGCTTCATTTGTACTCTTGGAATAATAGAATTATCTATACATATTACTCAACATTAATAAAACTCTATTTATCAGCTCATATTCGTCAGGAAAACATTCTTATTGTTAGCCATGATGATTCCACTCAAATTTCGAGACGAAATTTCTTTAACGGGTAGGTACTGTGACGACCCGGAAATTTCTGACCAAATTTAAACTTAATCTTAAGATGAAATCGATACGATAAGCAAAGTCTGTAATGTTGAGTCTAGAAAATTTTGAAACGATGTTCATATATTCAATTGACCTTCTACGGCTCTCGACGATTCACAAACAATTAATTGTAAATAGATATGTGTGTATGTATATATAAATAATAATTCGAAATATAATTTGAAGTATCATATGTTGTTGTTATTAAAAATTAATAAAATAAAAATAGGATATTATGATAATTATTATTTAAAATATATCTCTATATATAAATAAAGTATAATAAAAATAAATATTAAATGATTGTAATACTCGTTTGATGTTTCGATTGATATTAAGGAAGTTAAATTCAAACTTATGTAATTTTAAAATAAACGGTGATTTGAAAATGAGTTCTACAAATTTTAGGCTTATTAAAAATGTATTTAAGACCAAGTTATTAAAATTTAACACTTTTTATATTTCACCCATAAATGAGAGGGACAGTTTTTGTAATATTTATTTATTAAATTAATGACTGAATTTTATACCATAATGACCAAAATAAATAAATATAGTTAATTTAAAATTTTGAGAATTTTTCGAAGATTTCTATCCGCCACTAATATCAAATAGTGCACGATACACAGTCTGAAACTGTCGGTAGAGCCCGACAATTTAAATTCACATGCTTGATTACTGTGTTATTTCACTGTTCTCTCTTTGACTCCATTCACTAACCCACTTAAATATTATACATATATGTACCCACTACACTACATAGAGAGATAGAAAATGATCCAACATTTTTCCCCTACTAACATAACCAAGCTCCAACCTCTTTCACCATCCTCACCGGCCACCACAACCCTCGACTACAATCACCGTCGAGCCACCTTCGAACACCACTCTCAAACCTTCACTACATCACCACCTCCTAACCCACTGTTTTAGTTTATGTTGGACCAAGAACAATCAATCACTCATCACCTTAAAAACCGCCACAATTTACAGCAAAACCGCCACTCCCTCTCATCCTCTCTCTCTCTCATATTGCTAACCGAGAAACTATCCTTGAACTCACAATCATTCGACACCCTACAACAGTTTTCTTCAAGCTACAATACCACCACCCATGGCCTTACTTGCAACGATGTTGCAGCTGCATTTTTATATTTATTCTTCGTTAAAGCTTCACCTCAAACACCACCACAATCATCATCTTTAACATTACTTTGTTCGTTTTTGTTTTCCTGTCCATGCTAAACCACAACCATCGAGAACCACACACCATCTCCATACACCACCTTTGGTTTCTCTTTCTTCTTCCTTTTCCGCCACCACTTTCATCGTATCAACCACCGGAGACCACCATGATCACCATAATAATTGCAATTACGAACTGCTTCTGCTGTTGCATCGTTCCTGTTTCTGTTTCTGTACAAAAAACACTCATCACCACCATCTCTTGTCCTTCTTCGCTGTTCTTGCAGCCACACTGCTGCTGCTATGTCTATCTGTTTCTACTGCAGCTCAACTGATGCTATTACTGATGCAAAACAAAGTGAAAATTTGATAATGAGTTGATGATGATGACGAGAAACGATGATATATGATATTGATGATGATACGGTAGTAATGATGAAGATGAAATGATGATGATCGTGACATGAAATAACGATGATGTTGATGGTGATCGATGATGAATTAATGAAGAATAAGGAAGATTAATGATAAGGATGAAGCAATTAGATGATGAGAAGCGAATGACGATAAGTATGTGGTTAATAAAGTGATGATGAACGCATAAGGTTTTTATGATGATCGTGAATTTTTTTTTTTTTTTTTTTTTTTTTTTTTGATAAATGAAATAGCAAAGATAATAAATAGTCCTGGGTGTTGTTTTAAGATGGAAAAGAAGAATAAGGAGAACAGAAATATGGTTTTAAATAAAATTAGGATAGGAATTAAAATAGAACATAAATAGCAGTTCAATGGTTAAGGTGCGTTTGGGGTGAGCGAGAGGTCTTGAGTTCGAACCAAGGCTGTTGCAAATTATTTATTTCTTTTTGTTGTTGGGCCGTGTACATGATGAAGTGATTGGGCCAAAATCCAATCTGTTGTTGGGCAGTGAATTTAAATTTGGGCCGAGAGCCTTTAGATGTTTGTTGGGCCATGATTAAATTGGAACGAGATAGATAATAGGTAAATAAATACGGGTTACAAATTATAATAGAAAAATGAGAATGGTGGAATGGTTTAAGGTATTGTTGGGTTTCGAGAGGTCGCGAGTTCGATCCCTGCTAGTGACATCTTATTTTTAAAGCTTGTTTTGAGGTAGTTGCCCATTACCAAAAATTATTATTATTATTATTATTATTATTATTATTATTATTATTATTATTATTATTATTATTATTATTATTATTATTATTATTATTATTATTATTATTATTATTATTATTATTATTATTATTATTATTATTATTATTATTTGTTGTTATTACAAGTATTAAGTGTCATTTATTATTATTATTATGATTAGGGTTACAATTATGATTATTATTATTATTATTAAGTATTATTATCTTTATTATCATTATTGTTATTATTATAAAGTATTATTATTATTATTATTATTAATAACATTATTATTATCATTATTAGTATCGTTATTATTAAAAATTATTATTTTTATAACTATATTATTATTATTATTATCATATTTACTACTAGTACCATTATTATGATGATTACAACTATATTACTATTAAAAGAATCATTTTTAGAAAAATTATCATTTTTATTATAGTTATTATTAAGATTTTTATTTTAAAAATTTACATTCTTATTATTACTATTATTACTATCATTATCATTATTATCCTTAATTTAGTATTATTACAATTATTAATTTGACACATGATTTTTATATAAGAATATATTTAATATCCATAATTTAATCGTATTAATATCTTTACTTATTTAAAATATATAAAATGAATATATTTAATTAAATAATAAAACCTATAAGTTATTAATATAAAAGTGTTATCACTAATATATATATATATATATATATATATATATATATATATATATATATATATATATATATATATATATATATATATATATATATATATATATATATATATATATATATATATATATATATATATTTTTGTTCGATTACCATTACATGTGTTAATATACATAATTGAATATAGGTTCGTGAATCCGAGGCCAACCTTGCATTGTTCAATTCCGTCGTATGAATATTTTTACTACAAAATATTGGATAGTGACTTTCATTTGCTCCCTTTTTAAATGCTTTTGCAATATATTTATGGGACTGAGAATACATGCGCTGGTTTATAAATGTTTTACGAAATAGACACAAGCACTTAAAACTACATTCTATGGCTGGATTATTAAACCGAATATGCCCCTTTTTAGTCTGGTAATCTAAGAATTAGGGAACAGACACCCTAATTGACGTGAATCCTAAAGATAGATCTATTGGGCCCAACAAGCCCCATCCAAAGTACCGGATGCTTTAGTACTTCGAATTTATCATGTCCGAAGGGAGTCCCGGAATGATGGGGATATTCTATATGCATCTTGTTAAGGTAGGTTACCAGGTGTTCACCTTATGAATGATTTTTATCTCTATGTAGTTTGCGAAATGCCTGATATGAGATTAAGTTTATAAGAAAATTGGAATATGAAATCTTGTGGTCTATTAAATTAATGAAAATGATTGTTATGATAAACTAATGAACTCACCAACCTTTTGGTTGACTTTTAAAGCATGTTTATTCTCAGGTATGAAAGAAATCTTCCGCTGTGCATTTGCTCATTTTAAAGATATTACTTGGAGTCATTCATGGCATATTTCAAAGATGTTGCATTTGAGTCGTTGAGTTCATCAAGATTTTTATTAAGTCAATTATAGTTGGATATATTATGAAATGGTATGCATGCCGTCAACTTTCGATGTAAAGAAAGTTTGTCTTTTTAAAAACGAATGCAATGTTTGTAAAATATATCATATAGAGGTCAAGTACCTAGCGATGAAATCAACTATTGTGAATCGTTTATAATGTATATGAACGGGGCATTTCACAAAACGTTAGAAAAACGGACATGTTTAATTTTATTAACTTTTGATACTGTCGATTAACACTCCTTAAAGCAGAAGGTCGGTGTGGCGTGATAGGATTTGAATCACCTATGTTCTCATCATTTCTATCTTTATGCATCGACACTATGTTCACATACTCATTACTCGACTTTCGTCAATTGAAACTCTTCGAGGATTCTAACATTTTATCAGTAACCATCCCAATTAGTTTCATCTCTCGCTCCATGCTTTGGACGGAGTCTTGCTGGTTTCACAGGGTTTGATCAATTTCTCTATTAATCTCCATTTTAGCATCCATAAACTTAGTCAATGTGTCCTCTAACTTCCATATAGATGCATGTTGCTTATTTAAATTTTCATCGAAGGACTTATTATTTTCCTTTTACAAAAACATAAACTTTTGACAACGTTTTCTAAGTCATCGTGATTCTGAACACATGCACGGAGAGTTTGGCTAGTTTGTGTCTACATTTCCAAAAACCCTTGTATCACCTTCTTCACTATAGACCCCTCTTCCTTAACCTTTCAATGTAATGGTCCTTGTTGACATAACTCTCGACCAAGTCGTATGTAAGGAAGATTGAAATCTCCAGTACTACTCAAACCTTCAAACATTTTCACGTGTTGATGAACATTCCATTCCGGTTGAGATAAACCTTTCCTGGCCTCAATGATATCCTCCACGATTCGCGTAATAAGTCATCTCACTGCACTAGTTACCAGTAATATGTAAAACACAACTAATGAACCGATTACAAGCACCGATTCAACACAAATAAAAGAAATAAAAGAGAGATTAACTAAAAATTAAACTAATCACACAATAACCAAAAGTTGCACGCAATGAATCACAAGAATTAATCACAACTATCTCCAACAACGGCACCAAAAACTTGATGTGTCAAATTAGGTAATATAATTTATAAAAACGGAAAATTACTCAAATACTGACTAAATCAAAAAATACAGGAAAATGCACCAGATCATGTAATAGTATAGTATAAGTAAAGACCATGTAGTGACCCGAACTTTTCCATGTTTATATATATTAAATGAAATTGATATTTACATGATTAAGTGTTTCCAACATGTTAAGCAATCTAACTTGTTAAGACGTGATTAATTGAAATAGGTTTCATATAGACAATTGACCACCCAAATTGACCGGCGATTCATGAACGTTACAAATTCGTAAAAACTACATAATGATATATATATATATATATATATATATAGTTAACATGATATTATGATAAGTATGTACCTCATTAAGTATTTTAACAATGAGTTATATACATTAAAATGAGACTATTAAATTAAGAAACTCGAAACGATATATATAACGATTATCGTTATAACAACGTCTTACTAAATACATATGAATCATATTATGATATTGTTACACTATGTTTAAATATGATAATTGATAAGTAAACATATCATTAAGTATATTAACAATGAACTACATATGTAAAAACAAGACTACTAACTTAAGGGTTTCGAAACGAGACATATATGTAACGATTATCGTTGTAACGACATTTAAATGTATATATATCATATTAAGATATATTAATACATCATATTATCATGATAATATAATAATTTAACATCTCATTTGATATAATAAACAATGGGTTAACAACATTTAACAAGATCGTTAACTTAAAGGTTTCAAAACAACACTTACATGTAACGACTAACGATGACTTAACGACTCAGTTAAAATGTATATACATGTAGTGTTTTAATATGTACTCATACACTTTTGAAAGACTTCAAGACACTTATCAAAGTACTTCTACTTAACAAAAATGCTTACAATTACATCCTCATTCATTTTCATCAATAATTCTACTCATATGCACTCGTATTTGTACTCGTACAATACACAGCTTCTAAATGTGTTTACTATTGGTTTATACACTCCAATGATCAGCTCCTAGCAGCCCATGTGAGTCGCCTAACCATGTGGGAACCATCATTTAACATCTAGCAAGAAATATCTAACAAAACAACAAACTAATGGAGACTATATGATAACATACATTCACGTTTTCTAACATACTCACAAACACATTCACTTTTTAATTTTTATGCATCAAACTAAACTCTATCAAGTGTTCTTCCTTTGTTCTAAGTGTTCTTTATCATCTTCAACAAAGTCTAGCTCAATCTAGTTCATAAATCCATACATAAACCAAGTTATAAAACAACTACTCAAGAACACACCAACAACACTTCCAAGTTTGCAAGCTTACTTCCAATCTTTCAAATCCACTTTGAGTGATCATCCAACATCAAGAAATCTTTCTTATTTACAGTAAGATATCTTTCTAATACAAGGTAATACTCATATTCAAACTTTGATTCAATTTCTATAACTATAACAATCTTATTTCGAGTGAAAATCTTACCTGAACTTGTTTTTGTGTCATGATTCTACTTCAAGAACTTTCAAGCCATCCAAAGATCCTTTGAAGCTAGATCCATTTTTCTCATTTCCAGTAGGTTTATCCACAAAACTTGAGTTAGTAATGATGTTCATAACATCATTCGATTCATATATATAAAACTACCTTATTCAAAGGTTTAAACTTGTAATCAGTAGAACATAGTTTAGTTAATTCTAAACTTGTTCGCAAACAAAAGTTAATCCTTCTAACTTGACTTTTAAAATTGCCTAGAAACATGATATATATCTATATGATATGCTAACTTAATGATTTAAAACCTAAAAACACGAAAAACATCGTAAAACCGGATATACGCCGTCGTAGTAACACCGCGGGCTGTTTTGGGTTAGTTAATTATAAACTATGATAAACTTTGATTTAAAAGTTATTCTTGTAGGAAAATGATTTTTATTATGAACATGAAACTATATCCAAAAATCATGGTTAAACTCAAAGTGGAAGTATGTTTTCCAAAATTGTCATCTAGACGTCGTACTTTCGACTGAAATGACAACCTTAACAAAAACGACTTGTAACCTGTATTTCCGACTATAAACTTATACTTTTTCTGTTTAGATTCATAAACTTAAGTTCAATATGAAACCATAGTAACTTTAATCACTCAAAACGGATTTGAAACGAAGAAGTTATGGGTAAAACAAGATTAGATAATTTTTCTTGTTGTAGCTACGTGAAAATTGGTAACAAATCTATGTTAATCATATCCTAGCTAACTCATATTGTATTATACATGTATTCTAATATATTATGTAATCTTGGGATACCATAGACACGTATGCAAATGTTTTGACATATCATATCGACCCATGTATATATATTATTTGGAACAACCATAGACACTCTATATGCAGTAATGTTGGAGTTAGCTATACAGGGTTGAGGTTGATTCCAAAAATATATATACTTTGAGTTGTGATCTAGCTTGAGACATGTATACACTGGGTCGTGGATTAATTCAAGATAATATATATCAATTTATTTCTGTCAAAGTGAGTTATAGTCCCACTTTTAAAATCTAATATTTTTGAGATGAGAATACATGCAGCTTTATAAATGTTTTACAAAATAGACACAAGTACATGAAACTACTTTCTATGGTTGAATGATCGAAGCCGAATATGCCCCTTTTTACTTGGTAACCTAAGAATTAGTAAAACAGTCTACTAATTGACGCGAATCCTAAAGATAGATCAATTAGGCCCAACAAACCCCATCCGTTGTAGCGGATGCTTTAGTACTTCGAGTTTTTATATCTTGTCCGATGGATGTCCCCGAATGATGGGGATATTCTTATATGCATCTTATTAATGTCGGTTACCAGGTGTTCACCATATGAATGATTTTTATCTCTATGTATGGGATGTTTATTGAAATATGAAATCTTGTGGTCTATTATTACGATTTGATAAATATATAGGTTAAACCTATAACTCACCAACATTTTTTTGTTGACGTTTAAAGCATGTTTATTCTCAGGTGATTATTAAGAGCTTCCGCTGTTGCATGCTAAAATAAGGACAAGATTTGGTGTCAGCATGCTCGTATAATATTGTTTAAAACTGCATTCGAGATTTACTTTGTTGTAACATATTAATATTGTAAACCAATATGTATTGGTAGTGTGTAAGTGTGATATTTTTTAGATTATCATTTCTGGATAATCTAGGTGATGTCCTTTTAACCTTGTCGATAAAATAAAGGTTATGGTTTGTTTTAAAAACGAATGCAGTCTTTGAAAAACGTCTCATATAGAGGTCAAAACCTCGCAATGAAATCAATTAATATGGAACGTTTATAATCAATATGAACGGGACATTTCAGTTGATATTCGAGCATTGGTCTTAGAGAACCAGAAATTTGCATTAGTGTGTCTTATCGAGTTTGTTAGGATACATTAGTGAGTCTGGACTTCGACCGTGTTTTCTATAAAAACGATTGCTTAACACTTTTGTTGGAAACTATATATTATTAACATGTAAATATTATGTGATATATTAACCTCTTAATGTGTTTGATATTGTGTGATAGATGTCTACCACTAGTACAAATCCCATCGACTCACCAAATAATAATGAAGAGTCGAATATATTTTGGGAAGATTCACAAATTTCCGAAGAGGAGGAACCGGAAGAGGAGGAACCGGAAGAAGAGGAACCAGAAGAGGAGGAACCGGAAGAGGAAGAACCGGAAGAAGAAGAGGTTCCGGAGGAAGAAATATTGATTCCTACAGTAAATAGGTTAAATAAAAGAAAATCCTCAACCAACGGACCAAAGTCAATAATGGTCAATGGTGTTTCCGCTGAGGAAGCAAAATATTGGAAAGATTACCAATTTTCTGATGAATCGGATCCCAATGAGGATTCTGATGATGTTATAGAAATTACCTCGACCCAATTTAATATAGCAAAAGAAAATAATAAGGGAAAAGGTATAAAAATAGAGAAACCTGATTCCAACCCCGATGAACTTTATATGTATCGGCAACATCCGTATTTCCTAAATTGTAACAATAACCAGGGAACCTCTAAACCACAAGGTTTTTCTAAACCATTGTGGAAAACGACGCCTCGTATTAGAGGAACACCATATATCCCTAGAAAATTAGGAAAACGAACCAAGTCCGAAGAAGAAGAAACCAGTGATTCAGATTAGAGGGTTGTAATCATGTTGTGTATTATATGTATTGTAGTGTGCTTGTACTTTTATGTTTTATGTAAAATTGCTTGTATTGTTTGTTAATTATATTTCTTTTTCTAATCCTTGTCTATTTTACAGTATAAAAATAAAATGGACGTTAAGGGTAGACAACCGAATATTTTAGAAGACCTACCAGAGGATATGATTGAGGAAATCTTGTTTAGAGTCGGTCAAAATTCATCAGCACATTTAGTTATGGCGAAATTAACTTGTCAAATATTTGTAAGACTTTCCAGAAATGCCTTAGTTTATAAAAGGCTTTCCTTTGATAGGTGGGGTATATCACATTGGGGAGACCGTAAGTTACGTTGTGTTTTCCTTAAAGCGTTAAATGCGGGGAATCCAAATGCAATTTTACGCTACGGGTTAAGAACCTATTTTGACTCAACATATCCCAACATAGGATTTCATGAGTTAGAAAGAGCTTCTAACATGCAACATAAATAAGCATGTTATACTTACGGGTTAGTGATGTTTGCTTCTTACTAAAGTGAGAAATAGAACATCGGATTACAACTTTTAAATAAAACCTTCCCACAAGTGACGGATTCGGTAGTTGGGGTGAGAAACAAGGTTTTTAGATTATTACGGGGCTGTTGGACATTACGAAATCCTCGTCCTTTTGACGAGATTACAACATGCTGCATAGCCAATGGTCATAACGGTTACTTTCCACAAGACCAAGGATGGGAAGTCATCTTAGTAAAACCAGAATGCATGACTTGTTTCTGGACTTATGAATTACGTGTCTTTATTTCTTTTGCTGAACAACTTACGTATTAACTAGAATTGCCTTTATAGCTGTCGAGTAGCAATGTTAGTATGTGCTATATTTCATCCTATATGTATAATAGCGGTATTGTAAGTTTGTAAAATGTTGTATAAAGTTTGAACGCGAAATATTATTATAATAAGTTTTTCATATAGAATAGTAGTAGTTGAATTGTATAATAGCTGCTAAGTATGAACTTAACGGGTAGGTACTACCCGAATTAAAACTATAAAATGCTAATATAAAGAAAAATCTTTTATAAATAAGTTCATATTATGCTACGAAATACTATTGACTACTTTTAAATTCTATATGATTAACTCAATTCTTTTGGCTATTTTTGAAGGAAATGGCAGCGACGACTCGTCAGAACTTGAACATGAGTGAGGAAGACTTTCGTGTTTTCCTTGCTGCGAACATAGCCGCAGTGCAGGCCGCAATGCAAAATAACAACAATACCTCTGGTTCTAGCAGTGGAACAAATTCCACAAGAAATCGTGTAGGATGTTCCTACAAAGAATTCACTGTCTGCAAACCTTTGGAATTTTATGGAACTGAGGATCCAATCGGATTGAAACGGTGGATCGAGAAGGTTGAATCGTTGTTTCCCATAAGTAAATGTACTGAAGAAGACAAAGTAAAGTACGCTACGCATACCTTCATAGGTACGGCGTTAACATGGTGGAATACCTATCTCGAACAGGTAGGACAAGATGCTGCTTACGCACTACCGTGGTCAGCATTCAAGCACTTAATGAACGAGCAGTATCGTCCCAGAAACGAGGTCAATAAGCTCAAGGTAGAGCTTAGAGGATTACGAACGCAAGGTTTTGATATCACCACGTACGAACGACGATTCACAGAATTGTGCCTATTGTATCCCAGAATGTTCGAAGACGAAGAAGAGAAGATCGACGCATTTGTAAAAGGGTTACCGGAAAGGATTCAAGAAGATGTGAGCTCACACGAGCCCGCCTCCATACAAAAGGCAAGTCGAATGGGTCACAATTTAGTGAACCAGATCGAAGGAAGGATTAAAGAGCAGGCGACCGAAGAGGCTAACATGAAACAAGTCAAGAGAAAGTGGGAAGAAACCAATAACAAGAGTCACCAATACAACAACAACAATCACAACCACAATCGCAATAACTATCCCAATAACCGCAACATCAATTGCAACAACAACTTCAACAAACGTCCCAACAACAACTACAATAACTGTCCCAACAACAATAACAACAACAACAACAACAACAACCACAACAGCAGCAACAATAACAATCCCAACAACAATCTCAATAACAACAATGGCAACAAAAACCAAAAACAGCCATGCCAAAGATGTGAAGATCATCACCCGGGGGTTCTGCACGGCATTTTGCAACAGGTGTAAAAGAAATGGTCATAGCGCGATGAAGTACGAAATCTACGAACCAATGCATAACAGAACTAAAAGAACAAATAATGTCGAAACAAATAACACCGCCATAGTTTGTTTTGGATGTGGAAAACTGGGCCACTTTAGTAGAAATTGCCCGAATCAGGGGAATACTAATGCGCAGGGCCGCGGAAGAGTTTTCAATATTAATACAGCAGAAGCGCAGGAAGACCCGGAGCTTGTTACGGGTACGTTTCTCATTGACAATAAATCTGCTTATGTTTTATTTGATTCGGGTACGGATAGAAGCTATATGAGTAGAGATTTTTGTGCTAAACTAAGTTGCTCACCGAAGCCCTTGGATAATAAATTTTTACTCGAATTAGCAAACGGTAAATTAATTACAGCAGATAATATATGTCGTAATCGAGAAATTAAACTGGTTAGTGAAACATTTAAGATTGACTTGATACCAGTAGAGTTAGGGAGTTTTGATGTGATAATCGGTATGGACTGGTTGAAAGAAGTGAAAGCAGAGATCGTTTGTTACAAAAATGCGATTCGCATTATACGAGAAAAAGGAAAACCCTTAATGGTGTACGGAGAAAAGAGCAACGCGAAGTTAAATCTTATTAGTAACCTGAAGGTACAAAAACTAATAAGAAAATGTTGCTATGCTGTGCTAGGACACGTCGAGAAAGTCAATTCCGAAGAAAAGAACATCAATGATGTTCCCATAGCAAAAGAATTTCCCAATGTATTTCCGAAAGAATTACCGGGACTACCTCCACACCGATCTGTTGAATTTCAAAAAGACCTTGTACCGGGAGCTGCACCAATAGCTCGTGCTCCATACAGACTCGCACCCAGCGAAATGAAGGAACTTCATAGCCAATTACAAGAACTTTTAGAGCGTGGTTTTATTCCACCAAGCACATCATCGTGGGGAGCTCCTGTTTTGTTTGTCAAGAAGAAGGATGGTACATTTAGGTTATGTATCGACTACCGAGAGTTGAACAAACTTACCATCAAGAACCGCTACCCACTACCAAGAATCGATGACTTTTTTGATCAACAACAAGGCTCGTCGGTTTATTCGAAGATTGATTTACGATCTGAGTATCATCAAATGCGGATGAAGGAGGATGATATTCCAAAGACTACTTTTAAGACGCGTTATGATCATTACGATTTTATGGTTTTGCTGTTTGGATTGACTAACACACCAGCTGTGTTCATGGACCTCATGAACCGAGTGTGTGGGCTATATCTTGACAAGTTTGTCATTGTTTTCATCGATGACATACTTATTTACTCGAAGAATGATCAAGAGCACGAATAACATTTGAGAAAAGTGCTAGAGTTGCTGAGAAAAGAAAAACTGTACGCTAAGTTTTCAAAGTGTGAATTTTGGTTAGAAGAAGTTCAATTCCTCGGTCACATAGTGAACAAAGAAGGTATTTAGGTGGATCCAGCAAAGATTGAAACCGTTGAAAAATGGAAAACCCCGAAAACTCCGAAGCATATACGCCAATTTTTAGGACTAGCTAATTACTACAGAAGGTTCATCCAAGATTTTTTCAGAATAGCAAAACCCTTGACTGCATTAACGTATAAAGGGAGGAAATTTGAATGGAGGGATGAACAAGAGAAAGCGTTTCAATCGTTAAAGAAAAAGTTAACTACGGCACCTATATTGTCATCACCTAAAGGGAATGATGATTTTGTGATATATTGTGACGCTTTAAAGCAAGGTCTCGGTTGTGTATTAATGCAACGAACGAAGGTAATTGCTTATGCGTCTAGACAATTGAAGATTCACGAGCAGAATTATACGACGCATGATTTGGAATTAGGCGAGGTTGTTTTTGTATTAAAGACTTAGAGGCACTACTTATATGGGGTCAAAATTATTATATATACCGACCATAAAAGTCTTCAACACATATTTAATCAGAAACAACGGAACATGAGGCAGCACAGGTGGATTGAATTGTTGAATGATTACGACTTTGAGATTCGTTACCACCCGGGAAAGGCAAATGTGGTAGCCAACGCCTTGAGCAGAAAGGACAGAGAACCCATTCGAGTAAAAGCTATGAATATAATGATTCACAATAACCTTACTACTCAAATAAAGGAGGCGCAACAAGGAGTTTTAATAGAGGGAAATTTAAAGGATGAAATACCCAAAGGATCGGAGAAGCATCTTAATATTCGGGAAGACGGAACCCGGTATAGGGCTGAAAGAATTTGGGTACCAAAATTTGGAGATATGAGAGAAATAGTACTTAGAGAAGCTCATAAAACCAGATACTCAATACATCCTAGAACGGGGAAGATGTACAAGGATCTCAAGAAACATTTTTGGTGGCCGGGTATGAAAGCCGATGTTGCTAAATACGTAGGAGAATGTTTGACGTGTTCTAAGGTCAAAGCGGAGTATCAGAAACCATCAGGTCTACTACAACAACCTGAAATCCCGAAATGGAAATGGAAAAAATTACCATGGATTTCATCACTAAATTGCCAAGGACTGTAAGTGGTTTTGATACTATTTGGGTAATAGTTGATCGTCTCACCAAATCAGCACACTTCCTGCCAATAAGAGAAGATGACAAGATGGAGAAGTTAGCACGATTGTATTTGAAGGAAGTCGTCTCCAGACATGGAATACCAATCTCTATTATCTCTGATAGGGATGGCAGATTTATTTCAAGATTCTAGCAGACATTATAGCAAGCATTAGGAACTCGTCTAGACATGAGTACTACTTATTATCCACAAACTGATGGGCAGAACGAAAGGACGATACAAATGCTTGAAGACATGCTACGAACATGTGTTATTGATTTAGGAAACATTTGGTATCGACACCTTCCGTTAGCAGAATTTTCCTACAACAATAGCTACCATTCAAGCATTGAGATGGTGCCGTTTGAAGCACTCTATGGTAGAAAGTGCAGGTCTCCGATTTGTTGGAGTGAAGTGGGGGATAGACAGATTACGGGTTCGGAGATAATACAAGAAACTACCGAGAAGATCATCCAAATTCAACAACAATTGAAAACCGCCCAAAGTCGACAAAAGAGCTACGCTGACATTAAAAGAAAAGATATAGAATTCGAAATTGGAGAGATGGTCATGCTTAAAGTTGCACCTTGGAAAGGTGTTGTTCGATTTGGTAAATGAGAGAAATTAAATCCAAGGTATATTGGACCATTCAAGATTATTGATCGTGTCGGACCAGTAGCTTACCGACTTGAGTTACCTCAACAACTCGCGGCTGTACATAACACTTTCCACGTCTCGAATTTGAATAAATGTTTTGCTAAATAAGATCTCACTATTTCGTTAGACAAAATCCAAATCAGCAAAAAACTTCAATTCATCAAAGAACCCGTCGAAATAATGGATCGTGAGGTTAAAAGACTTAAGCAACACAAGATACCAATTTTTAAGGTTCGATGGAATGCTCGTAGAGGACCTGAGTTCAATTGGGAACTAGAAGATTAGATGAAGAAGAAATACCCGCACCTATTTTCAGAAGATACGTCAACGCCTCCAACTGCTTAAAATTTCGGGACGAAATTTATTTAACGGGTAGGTACTGTAGTGACCCGAATTTTTTCATGTTTATATATATTAAATGAAATTGATATTTACATGATTAAGTGTTTCCAACATGTTAAGAAATTAAACTTGTTAAGACGTGATTAATTGAAATAGGTTTCATATAGACAATTGACCACCCAAATTGACCGACGATTCACGAACGTTACAAATTCGTAAAAACTACATAATGAAATATATATGGATATGGATATATATATATATATATATATATATATATATATATATATATATATATATATATATATATATATATATATATATATATATATATATATATAGTTCACATGATATTATGATAAGTATGTACCTCATTAAGTATTTTAACAATGAGTTATATACATAAAAATGAGACTATTAAATTAAGAAACTCGAAACGATATATATAACGATTATCTTTATAACAACGTCTTACTAAATACATATGAATCATATTATGATATTGTTACACTATGTTTAAATATGATAATTGATAAGTAAACATATCATTAATTATATTAACAATGAACTACATATGTAAAAACAAGACTACTAACTTAAGGGTTTCGAAACGAGACATATATGTAACGATTATCGTTGTAACGACATTTAAATGTATATATATCATATTAAGATATATTAATACATCATATTATCATGATAATATAATAATTTAACATCTCATTTGATATAACAAACAATGGGTTAACAACATTTAACAAGATCGTTAACTTAAAGGTTTCAAAACAACACTTACATTTAACGACTAACGATGACTTAACGACTCAGTTAAAATGTATATACATGTAGTGTTTTAATATGTACTCATACACTTTTGAAAGACTTCAAGACACTTATAAAAGTACTTCTACTTAACAAAAATGCTTACAATTACATCCTCATTCATTTTCATCAACAATTCTACTCATATGCACTCGTATTTGTACTCATACAATACACAGCTTCTAAATGTATTTACTATTGGTATATGATAATGCTAAAAACGAACATATATTTCATAGCATTATCCCTCAAGAAAGACAAGCTTTTAGTTGCAACTGTTCTATTTACAAGTGATATTCGTTTAAATAATAAAAGGTGAAGACAAAAGACAGATTCGACGAATTGAAGACGCAAATGACCAAAAAGCTCAAAAGTACAAAGTACAATCAAAGTGGTTCCAATTATTGATGAGAAATGTCTCAAAATTACAAAAGTACAAGACTCAAAACGCAAAATACAAGATATTAAATTGTACGCAAGGACGTTCAAAAATCCAGAACTGGGACCAAAGTCAACTCTCAACGCTCAACGCGACGGACTAAAAATTACAAGTCAACTATGTACACGAATATAATATAATATTTAAATAATTCTATACATTATTTATATATTATATTATTATTATAAACCGTCGGCAAAACAAGAAAACAAACTTGTGTGAGCTGTTACCTACCTCCATGCGATCGCATGGCCTGGAGGCACAAAAGCCATGCGATCGCATGGCACACTTTTTTAGCTCAGGTCCTAAATATTTCGCAGTTTGGTTGATCTTTTACACATCTTTTTCTCTTCTCATTCATATACGTAAATATATATATATATATATATATATATATATATATATATATATATATATATATATATATATATATATATATTATATTTTAATTTTAATTTTAATTTTAAATTCTAATAATAAGGGTATGTTAGCGAATGTTGTAAGGGTGTAAGTCGAAATTCTGTCCGTGTAACGCTACGCTATTTTTAATCACTGTAAGTTATGGTTAATGTTATTTTTAATTTAATGTCTCGTAGCTAATTTATTATTATGCTTATTTAAGACGAAGTAATCATGATGTTGGGCTAAAATATTTAAAATTGGGTAATTGGGCTTTGGACCATAATTGGGGTTTGAACAAAAGAACGACATTTGTTGAAATTAGACTATGGGCTATTAATGGGCTTTATATTTGTTTAATTAAATGACAGTTTGTTAATTTAATATAAAGACTTACAATTGGACGTACCTATAAATAACCATACACACTCGATCGGACACGATGGGCGGGATATTTATATGTACGAATAATCGTTCATTTAACCGGACATGGGAATGGATTAATAGTTAATAGACTTATTAAAACAGGGGTGGATTATGTACAAGGACACTTGGCGTAATTGTTAACAAAGTATTAAAACCTTGGGTTATACGCAGTTGATATCCTGGTGTAATTATTAAACAAAGTATTAAGACCTTGTTACAATTTAAGTCCCCAATTAGTTGGAATATTTGACTTCGGATATAAGGATAATTTGACGAGGACACTCGCAATTTATATTTATGACTGATGGACTGTTATGGACAAAAACCAGACGGACATATTGAATAATCCAGGACAAAGGACAATTAACCCATGGTAATAAAACTAAAATCAACACGTTAAACATCATGATTACGGAAGTTTAAATAAGCATAATTTATATATTTCATATTTAATTGCACTTTTAATTATCGCACTTTTATTTATTGTCATTTTATTTAATTGTATTTTTAATTATCGTACTCTTTAATTATCGCAATTTTATTTTATCGCACTTTTATTTATCGCAATTTCATTATCGTTATTTACTTTAAGCTTTAAATTTAGTTATATTTATTTTTAATATTTTACATTAGGTTTTAACTGCGACTAAAGTTTTAAAATCGACAAACCGGTTATTAAAGGGTAAAAACCCTCCTTTTATAATAATAATATTACATATTTATATTTTTGTATTTTTGCAATTACAAGATAAAACTAATATAGCGTTGAACTAGTTTAAGTCTCCCTGTGGAACGAACCGGACTTACTAAAAACTACACTACTGTACGATTAGGTACACTGCCTATAAGTGTTGTAGCAAGGTTTAGGTATATCCATTCTATAAATAAATAAATCACTTGTGTAAAATTGTATCGTATTTAATAGTATTTCCATGTAAAAATTAATAATATTTCATATACCCCTCGCATAACATCAAGTATTTTTGGCGCCGTTGCCGGGGATTTTCTTGCTTAAACGCCGGAAGCGAAACGCTATATATATAAAAAAAATTTATTAATTTTTAGTTTACTTTTATAAAAATACGCTTTTGTAAAAATACGTTTTAAATATAAAATATATATATATATATATATATATAAAGAAAAACAAAATTTATATATTTTTAAGAGTTTGTTAAATATTTAAGTTTTATAAAGTTTCTTTATTTTTTAGTTTGTAAAAATATAAATTTTATTTAAATATTTTGTATTAATATAAAACAGAAAACTGAAAATTAAAAAAAAATTAAAAAAATATATAAACCACTCGGCCCGATCACTGTTGCAGCCCAAAGTCTGGCCCGAATTCGCAATCCATGCGATCGCATGGAAAACCAACTAACACCTCATGCGATCGCATGAGGTGATTTGACTGGTCTGGTAACCTAGTCCGCCCAGTTTAGGGTTTAAATTAAATATAATTATTATTAATTAACACTAATTAGGGTATTGTTATTTTATTATTTAGTTTGTTTTGTATTTTTTTAGTATTATTTAGTTTAATTAGTTTTATAAATATATAAAATTAATAGTTTTATAAAATAAATAATATAAAAATAATATTTTTATAAAAATTGTACTTTTTACAACTTTAAATTTTATTTTTATATTTTGTATCTTTTTATTTGTTTTAGCGTAATTTTTGTATTTTTCGCTCGTAATTAGTTTTAAGATATAGTTTTTGCCATAGTTATTTTTATTTCTAGATTTTTAGGCTTTGCCGTAAAATCCCTTAAGTGCTTTTTCTTTAGACTAAGATTTAGGTGCTTTAGAATTTTGCGACGCCGTTTTTATATTTTAGTACCTTTCTAAGTTATTGCCATTTGGGATATAATTTTTCTTTTAAGCTTTAATATTTTTAGACGCAACTTTTAATTCTTAGTTTTTATTTCCTTTTTAAGTTTCGACGCGCTACTTTCTTATTTTTATTTTTCGACCTTTTATTTTTCGACGTTTTTCGACGCATTCTTTTTCTTTCATATTTCTCGACACTCTATTTTTTAGGACATAGAATTTTCTATTTCTTCTCTAAATTTCTTTAAATTTCAACGAAAAATTATTTTAAGTGGTTAAATTGATAGACATCCATTTTCTGGTTCGTAGTAATAGTTGGATTTGTACGTGGACCGGGTTATTGGAGCCAAACAGTACTCAATTATATTGAGACCAAACGAATGCCGCCCCTCTGCTGCATCTTTTGGCTATTCGAAACGTGAGCAAAATCAGAAAAGTCTATTAATTTGATAACTTATATAATTTTTCTTATTTTTATAACTAATAGGATATTCAGTGAATGCACCGAGCAAAACGTTCACCACCTTTTGTACGTTCACCACCTGTAACTCGATCAAGACATCTAGCAAATATTGTCGCCGTTGATTTTTCTTTAGAATCGTCATCTAGTCGACCAAGTACTCCAATTCAAATTTCTGATAATTCATTTTTGAACCCGACCTCACAATTGAGAATCCGGAGAATATTCAAGGACAATTCATAGATCCTGAACCATTAATCTTTCCTCCAGAACCACCAATCATTCAAACGGAGATTGTAGAGGAACCAACCATTAAATCAGAATCCTTTAGTGATTCAGATTCAAAAAATTCAATCATGAAAAATCTGGAACCTCTAAGTATGGAAGACCGAATGCGAGCTAAACGCACTGGCCAAGGTCACGCAATTACTCAACCAGACATTAATGCGCCAGATTATGAAATCAAAGGACAAATCCTACACATGGTAACAAATCAATGCCAATTTAGTGGTGCGCCGAAGGAAGATCCAAATGAACATCTTCATACCTTTAATAGGATCTGCACTCTATTTAAAATAAGAGAAGTGGAGGATGAACAGATATATCTCATGTTATTTCCCTGGACTTTAAAAGGAGAAGCCAAAGATTGGTTGGAATCGTTACCTGAAGGGGCGATTGATACATGGGACGTTTTAGTTGAAAAATTTATTAAACAATTCTTTCTGGCATATAAAGCCGTGAGACTTCAAGGAGAAATTGTTACGTTCACGCAAAAGCCAAATGAAACTCTATATGAGGCGTGGACAAGATTTGGAAAGTTATTAAGAGGATGTCCGCAACATGGTTTAAACACCTGTCAAATAGTATACATATTCTACCAAGGATGCGACATCACTACAAGAAAAGACATAGATATAGCAGCTGGTGGTTCTATTATGAAGAAAACAGCAACTGATGCTTACAAAATTATTGATAACACTGTTTCCCACTCACATGAGTGGCACCAAGAAAAAGATATTGTTAAATCATCTAAAGCAGCTAGAGCCGATTCTAGCCATGACTTAGATTCTATTTCCGCAAAGATAGATGCTGTCGAGAGACGAATGTAAAAGATGACTAAAGATATTCACTCAATACGAATTAGTTGTGAGCAGTGTGGAGGACCACATTTGACAAAAGATTGTCTTAGTATTGAACTAACAATGGAACAAAGAGAGAATGTTTCATACATAAACCAAAGGCCAGGAAATAATTATCAGAATAATTATCAACCGCCAAGACCAATCTACAATCAAAACCAGAATTATAACCAAAATGTTCCATACAACAATCAACAAGGTCCTAGTAATCAACAAGTATCCAATAATACTTACAACCAGCAAAGACCTATTTTTCAAAACAAACCACTACAAACTGATGATAAAAAGCCAAATTTAGAAGATATGATGTCGAAGCTAGTTGAATCTCAAACTCAGTTTTTCACATCTCAGAAACAAACCAATGAACAAAATGCTCAAGCATTTAGAAATCAACAAGCTTCTATTCAAAATTTGGAACAAGAAGTGAGCAACCTAGCAAGGTTGATAGGTGAAAGAAAATTGGAAAGTTTACCTAGTGATACAAATGCTAACCCCCGGAATGAAACAGCTAAAGCCATTACCACAAGAAGTGGTATTACACTTAAACCACCTGAAATACCTGTAATTTCTGATGAAGCTATTCCTACTCCACAAGAACCACAATCTGAACAAGATAAGGAAACAGAACCGGTAGTTGAAAAGGTTAATGAAGATAACACAGTTAAGGCTAAACCTTATGTTAAACCATACCAACCACCACTTCCTTACCCGAGTAAAATGAGAAAAGAGAAACTTGAAGCCGAGCAATCCAAATTCTTGGATATGTTTAAACAGATAAATGCCAATCTTCCTTTCATTGATGTGATTTCAGGAATGCCTAGATATGCTAAATTTCCGAAAGATCTAATCATAAATAGAAATAAAATGGAAGAACTCTCGGCTGTTACTATGAATGCTAATTGTTCTGCAGTGCTGTTGAATAAGATACCAGAAAAATTATCAGATCCAGGAAGTTTCACAATTTCATGTTTTCTGGGTAGTCTTGATTCAATAGAAGCATTGGCAGACTTAGGTGCTAGTATAAATTTAATGCCTTATTCACTATACGCTAAACTAGACCTTGGAGAATTGAAACCAACACGAATAAGCATACAACTAGCCGATCGATCAGTAAAATATCCTAGAGGGATAATGGAGAACATGCTAGTTAAAGTTGGTACTTTAGTATTTCCAGTAGATTTTGTTATTCTGGACATGGACGAAGATTCTCGAGTTCCTCTCATATTAGAAAGTCCATTCTTAAACACGGCCAAAGCAATAATAGACGTGTTCGGTAAGAAACTAACACTAAGTATAGAGGACGAGAGTGTTACTTTTTCTGTTGATAGAGCCATGCAACAATCACAATCTGCAGATGATACATGTTATTATATTCAAACTATAGATTCACATGCAGAATTGTTAGAAGAATTTCCAGAATTACAAGGAACAGGAGAATGTTCTTTAGGAGAAGGAACTGAACCAATTGATGAAACTGAAATGTTAGCTACACTTATGGCTAATGGATATGAACCAACAACAGAAGAAATTCAAATGCTAAAAGAAGAAGACAGATATCGATATAAATCATCGATAGAAGAACCACCGACATTAGTGTTAAAGCCACTTCTAAACCATTTGGAATATGCTTATTTACATGGTGAATCTGAATTACCTGTAATAATATCGTCTTCTCTTACTGAAAATGAAAAATCTCAACTCATCACTGTGCTAAAAGCTCATAAACCAGCTATTGCATGGAAGATTCATGATATTAAAGGAATAAGTCCTTCGTATTGCACACATAAAATCCTTATGGAAGAAGGTCATAAAACGTATGTGCAACGCCAACGAAGACTAAATCCTAATATGCAAGATGTTGTTAAGAAAGAAATTATTAAACTGCTAGATGCAGGTTTAATTTATCCAATTTCTGATAGTCCATGGGTAAGCCCAGTTCAATGCGTACCTAAGAAGGGTGGCATGACTGTCATCACAAATGAAAAAAATGAGCTTATTCCTACTAGGACTGTAACAGGATGGCGTGTTTGTATAGATTATAGAAAATTAAATGACGCCACCAGAAAAGATCACTTTCCCTTACCTTTCATTGATCAAATGTTGGAAAGATTAGCCGGAAATAGTTACTATTGTTTCCTTGATGGTTTTTCCGGATATTTTCAAATCCCAATAGCACCTGAGGACCAAGAGAAAACCACATTCACGTGCCCGTATGGTACTTTTGCTTATAAACGCATGCCATTTGGACTTTGAAACGCCCCTGCAACCTTTCAAAGGTGCATGATGGTGATTTTTCACGACATGATAGAAGAATGCATGAAAGTTTTCATGGATGACTTTTCAGTCTTCGGTGATACATTTGAATCATGTCTAGTTAATCTTGAACGAATGCTTATTAGATGCGAACAATCAAACCTAGTACTTAATAAGGAGAAATGCCATTTCATGGTTAAAGAAGGCATCGTTCTTGTCATAAAATTTCAAAGGAAGGAATTGAAGTGGATAGAGCTAAAGTAGATGTAATTGCTAAACTTCCACATCCCACCAATGTTAGAGGAGTTAGGAGTTTTCTAGGGCATGCCGGTTTTTACCGACGTTTCATAAAAGATTTTTCTAAAATTGCCATTTCTATGAATAAACTCCTTGAAAAAGATGCTCCATTCATCTTTTCAGATGAATATATCAAATCTTTTAATATTCTTAAAGAAAAACTCACTAATGCACCGATCATGATAACTCCAAATTGGAATCTACCGTTTGAACTAATGTGCGATGCAAGTGATTTTGCAATGGAAGCCGTTTTAGGACAAAGGATTGAAAAACGATTTCAACCTATTTATTATGCTAGTAAGACATTACAAGGAGCACAAACGAACTATACAACTACTGAAAAAGAACTCCTTGATATTGTCTTTGCTTTTGACAAATTTCGATCATATCTCGTTCTAGCTAAAACGGTGGTCTATACCGACCATTCTGCTCTTAGATACCTATTTTTGAAACAAGATGCCAAACCACGATTAATCCGTTGGATCTTACTCTTATAAGAGTTCGATATTGAAATCCGAGATAAAAAGGGAGCAGAAAATCTCGCCGCTGATCATCTTTCTCGTCTTGAAAATCCCGAGTTAGAAGTTCTAAATGAATCGGCCATACAAGACAACTTTCCTGATGAATATCTATTGAAGATAGATTATAATGAAATTCCATGGTTTGCAGACTATGCAAACTACTTAGTATGTGGATTCCTTGAAAAAGGATTATCGTACCAAAAACGAAAGAAATTCTTTAGTGATATAAAACACTATTTCTGGGAAGATCCACATTTGTTTAAAAGTTGTCCCGATGGAATAATACGCCGATGTGTATTCGGAGATGAAGCTAGTAAAATCTTAAACCATTGTCACACAGGACCAACAGGAGGGCATTATGGGCCTCAACTAACAGCAAGAAAAGTTTACGATGCTGGATTCTATTGGCCTACAATTTTCAAAGATGCACACCTTCTTTGCAAATCCTGTGATGCTTGTCAAAGGGCCAGAAAAATAAGTCAACGTGATGAAATGCCACAAAATGTCATTCAAGTATGTGAAGTATTTGACATTTGGGGTATTGACTTTATGGGTCCATTTCCAAAATCTCATAATAATCTCTACATTCTCATTGCCATTGATTATGTATCTAAATGGGCGGAAGCACAACCTCTCCCAACTAACGATGCACGAGTTATAGTCAACTTTTTAAAACGTCTTTTAGCAAGGTTTGGAACATCGAAAGCTTTAATAAGTGATCGAGGTACTCATTTTTGTAATAATCAAATTGAGAAAGTTCTCAAAAGATATGGAGTAACTCATAAAATCTCCATTGCTTATCATCCACAGACAAGTGGACAAGTTGAAAATACCAACCGAGCTTTAAAACGTATTCTAGAAAAAACCGTAGGATCAAATCCGAAGGAATGGTCCATGAAATTGGAGGATGCACTCTGGGCTTTTAGAACAGCCTACAAAACTCCAATTGGAACCACACCTTTTAAACTCGTTTACGGAAAAGCATGTCATCTTCCAGTAGAAATTGAACACAAAGCATTTTGGGCTTTGAAGACATGTAATCTTGATTTACATGAAGCCGGACGTCTACAGTTAAGTCAATTAAACGAATTAGAAGAATTAAGGCATGAAGCATACGAAAATTCATTAATCTATAAGGAAAGAACGAAGAAATGGCATGATAAAAGAATCAGAAGTTCAAAAGAATTTAAAGAAGGAGACAGAGTTCTTCTTTTCAATTCACGATTCAAACTATTTCCTGGAAAATTGAAATCAAGATGGTCTGGACCATTCATAGTTAAAAGAGTTTTCCCGTACGAAACAGTAGAATTAATAAATTCAAATGGGATTGAATTTAAAGTTAATGGTCACAGAGTTAAACATTACGTACATGATCCGATGAAAGTTGACAACGAAGTTAACCACAATTTCGATACCACAGCTAACTAAGTGTGGGGTGGTTCGAATCGTTTTAGGGTAATATATATTTCTGTTAGAGTTAGATTTTCTGTTTTCGTGTAGTTCTCGAGAATGGAATCCAAATGGTCTTTCCCTAGCTGACCCTAAAGAAATAGTCTTCTCCCCCCATTCTGAATTTTTATTTTTTTAGGTTTTACGAGATGAAGACTTCCTGTGAATTAAACCATGGTCTAATGCTACACGCTATAATCACTAAACGGAATAATGACACCCTTCCAAGTGAATTGGTATCATTAATTAGAGGCAAATTGGACGGAGTAAGAAAAGAATCCAGGAACGAAAATAATAAGTTACATTTTAGTAAAGGAAAATCAAAATCCGCAGCGAAAAGAAGAGCACGACACCTTGAAAGATGTCACAAATGCGGAAAATGGTCACACGAAGGTAAATGTTCAAATAATCAAACATATTCAAATACCGAATTTGTTACTTTATGCAGAGATGGACCGTTCATATGTTTCGAAGAAAAAACGTTGAATGCTCGAGGTTACGCCTATGTAGCTATGGAAAACCAATTAGTCCGACTATCTTATGAGTGGGCTAAAGCAGGTCACTAAGAATTCTATTTCATAGGTAAGTATGTACAGTTTTTATGTTAATTTTTATTTCTTTTAACCTTTTAATAATAAACGCTAAATCATTCGCTATAAAGTATTAAATTGGTATTTAATAAAATTAGGTTTTGCGACCGAAATTATTAATATCATGCAAAAATTTATTACATCACTGCGAAATTTACCGTTTATTCTTAAGGTATAAATATCTTTAATCAATCAACCCAAAATATTTCAAAAATTCGTCAGGAGTAAAACTAGGTAATATAGCCGAAATTACTTTACCGAAAAGAGGGGCGTATATTTTTGATAATATTTGATTGATTAAAGTGGGATAAAAGACCAAAAAGATTTTTAATTTTTAATTTTTACTTTATTTTTAAAATTAATGTATTAATATTAAATTAATATTGTAAAAATTTTAAAATCAATATATTTAAGTTTGTAAATATTTGGGAAATTTTTTTTTTTTTTATGATTTTAATATAAGTATGTATGTATAAAAACAAAAATATAATATGAATTTTTAATTTTAATATAAATTTTTAATTTTATGCATTTTAAATTAAAGTTTGGTGTGAATTTAAAAACAAAAATTTACTTTATTTCGCTAAGTTAAAAATATGATTTTTAAAATTCGTCGTGAGTTGAAAACTAGGTCGTTGAACCGAAATTGCTCTACCCAAGGGAGGGACGAGAACTTTTATTATCATTATTTTTAATCTTATTGAATTAAAGTATGCCAAAAACATTAAAAAAAACCCAAAAAACTTTACTTTTAAAACCGCGCTTTGAATTGACAAATTTTAAAATTTTGTCGAGGGACGGACTAGGACATCGTTCCGAAACACCCTCACTCCTAAAAAGAATTTTAATTTTTAATTAATTATATGTTTCATTAGTATAAGGTTATTATAAAATAAAAAAATTTTCAAATGTTACTGTACCCGGCCCCCATGCGATCGCATGGGATTTAAACTACACCTCCATTCGATCGCATGGAGGCAAAAATCTGGTCAGATACAAGAGCAGCTCGCTGTTCTGTCTTCACCATAAACACACACACATATACGAACCTACTCCCAAATCACCTCTAAAATTCGCAATTTTTCACCATAATTCGTCAAATTTCTCGCTCTAATCATGAAATTGTTCAGAAGTTTATCAAGAAAGGTAACAATTACATCCCTAAACCTCTTTAAATTTGATTTTTAGTGTTCTTGAGCTATATTTTTCCTAATTTGATTTTGTTAGTTTCTAGTGTAATTAGAGTTAAATTGTTAGTATTTTATGCATGTATAACCTAGATTGATGCTATTTAACATGATTTGAAACCAAAAACTTCAAAATTTTTAGGAATCTAGGGTTTGTGTTCTTGAGCAATTTGGGGCTTTTTGATATAAACAGGTTATGGTCGATTTTTTTCATGAATTATTGCTAAATTAAGTAGTGTAACATGTTTAGGTAGCTAAATGATCCAAACTTTGATCCTAAACATGATTTTTGAGAATTAAAGTGGACTTTTTAAGTCCAAAATTCATGAACTTGATTAATTTGATATAATTGCCATTTGAAACTTTTTTAATTGTTAGTAATGAATGTTTTAACATGTTATTTGAGTTAAATGCTTATGAACTTTGTATACATTTTCATATATGCTTATTTGAAAAAGTGTAGAATTGTTAAAATTATGAAAATGTGTATAAGTTTAATTTTGATTTAACATGTTATTGTAATTGTGTTAATTTGTTATTTTGCTAACACTAATGCATATTTGGATGCACAAATTTTGTATTTAATGTGTTTTGCAGAGATTTACAGATACTGATAGTGCTTCATCATCATCCAGGCGACCTGCTCCAGAACCTGAACCAGAAATGCAATATGAACCTGAACCGGAGCAACAACAGGAACCACAACAACAGCCTGATCAACACGTACCTTATTATGATCCGTTACAATTTGTTGATGCCTTCACAGTATTTCTGATGCATCCACCAGTAGAATACCCAATAATTCCTGAACACACGTTGCATCCTAATCTGAGATTCGATCGAAGCTGGAGAGATTACCCATCATATCAAAGTAACAAATTCAAACTGCTACCGAAAAATGTAGAGGTGCCAAGAGTAATCGATTGGGATCCTTTGTAAAGGGTCCAACTAGCTAACTCAGTTAGGGAGCATCTGATCCAAAGGTATGACAGTTCTTCTTTTACCGATTGGGAACGTCTATTCACCATTCGTAGGCCTGTATATATAAAGAATGGTGTGTTAAGCTCATGAGTACTATAGCGTTAAATGCAGATGTAGATAGGTTAGATGATAGAAGTTTTCTTAGATTTATACTTGGCCGTAGGATGTACAGGATGTCCATGCTGGACATGGCCAGGGCTTTGCAGATATATACGCCCGCTGAATTACTACTACCCGATTGTATTAATTTGATTTATCGTGGTGAAAGGGTAGATAGGAATTTTGATAAGAACGCCGTCTGGAGGTGTATATCAGATTATAATGTTTTTGGGCAGGCAGGAACACATACCTACTTACATATTAACAGAGCCGAGCTTCGTATAATTCGTAGATTTTTGGCTAACTCGATTACACAGAGAGGTCACAACAAGGAAAAATTAACCTTACATGATTTATTTTAACTAAAGTGTATTCGAGACCCAAGAGGCTTTGTTAATATCCCTTACTGTGTTGGTTTTTATTTATCTAAAATGGTGGAAGGAATACAGGAAGGGGGGATAATTGGAGGAGGTATTTTTGTTACTCTCATTGAAGAGTATTTAGGTGTAGATAGGGATCAAGGGGTCCACTTTTGGTATGTAGAGAACAGGTTGAGCCTTTAGGATTGAGGGTTTATGCGGGTGCTAAGGTATTAAAGAGTAGACGCAACCAGGCAGTACTCTATGAAGGTAGTCATCCTCAGGTAGAGAGAGGTTCAGACGAGGAAATGGAGGAAGCGAATGACATTAGGGATGTCATTCGGGAGGCTATGACTGATGTCTACCAGCGTGTAGATGAGGTAGATATGACAAACGCGGAGAGATTTTGTCGGATGGAGCAGTGGCAAGCCCGGAATGATTACGAGCATTCCAGGCAACGACAGCATGATAGATGGGACTATCATCAGCGTCAGATTATGAGCCGGCTGTCACCTCAGGATCACTACGTTCTGACCTGACCCGCTTACTATCCTCCACACCAGCCCGAGATGAGACCGCCATTTACTCTCTACGACCCTAACCAGGCATACCAGTACACCTATCACCAACCATGGAACCCGGATGATGACATGAAATGGAACCCCTATCCAGATTGATTTAGTTCCTGTTGGTAATTTTTATTACTTTTATTTTTATTATTTCTGTTTGTTTATGTTTAAACACATTATATTGTGATACATTAATGTATTGTTTAATATTTTTTTTTAATTTGGTACTAATATTTCATATTTGATTTGAAAGTGGGATTTTAAGTCCCATTTCAAATTACCATGCATGTTTATATTTGTATGTATGTATATTGTCAATTGTAGACAACAGGGTAAAACAGCGCATTTTCAAAGACTGGCATTAAGTTCAGCAAAAGCTAATACTTTTGACGACAAAACGAAAAACAAATGTGATGTAACAACAAGATGGAATGAACAAATGATGTGCACCATTTATCATTCAACAAACAAACGCCAATATGTTTGGAAACTTTGGTAAAATTTAATCATTTTTCTACGCTAATCACCCTCAATAATTTAAATTGTTACTGACTTCTTGCAAATGAGGGCATTGCAAGATCTTAAGTGTGGAAAGGGGTTAAATTCTTTCGGATTTTTAAAATTTTAAATTTAAACACTTGGTTACCATTAGAAATTCTAGTAACGCAGTAGTTGTATTAGAATCTAGTGCTCTCTGATAATAAAGAACAGCCCTAGTCTTATATACTGACTACCCAACTCTAGTAAAAATTTTCAAAATTTTCAATTAAATGAATTCAAAATCATGTTTATACATATTTATGAACGATAAAACTAGGTGTTAATACTGAAATTATTGTTACCTCGGAAAGGACATAAATTGAGAAACAAACCAAAATGTTAGAATTCATTTAAAATGGAATAGAGGACAATAAAAAGACAAAGAAAGGAAAATAAAAGCCAAGTGTGGGAAAAATTTACCAAGTTATATAAAACATATATCACATATTTTTGTAACAAATAATTGAAGATACTTTTGCTTTAGACTAAACTAATCAGTATTACTCGATTTACTGTAATATATTTGAAAGAAAGATGGATCTACACGATGAATCAATTCCATCATTAAAAAGAAGTAAAGTCTTCCGAAAAAGAAACGCGCTTCTTGATTTAGGTCATGAAGTTGTCGTCCAGACCAGCTGTAGGTTGACGAAAAATCTAGAATAGTCATCTCTAAAATCAGCAGGAAATCCACGGACCTCAACATCAAACAGGGTCGCCAAGTGGTCAGACTTATCCTAACCATGAGAGGATCTGTTTCATAAAATGGGGAGGGTGCAAATTAGCTTGATAAGACTAATGAATCAGACCCCCAGAAAGGATAATCTTCTTAAAAGATCAAAAATCAGCTTTTATGCCTGATATTACTCAATCCTAGAGATTGACTTTAAAGATTGAGAATTACAAACTCATGGAATTCGATGATATCTAAACTCGAGCTTGAACGAGAAAATATTTTGATCAAAATTACAAACCGATTTGTTTTCTGAAAACCCTATTTTCAATGCGTTCATTACCATTGAACGTAAAATCCTAGGAATTCACCTGGAATTCATTAGGTCACCTGAACCAAATTGGGTGTCAATCGTAAGAATGGTGGTTGCATAGCATGGTTGAAGACAGGACCCTATGCCACACCGAAAAATTATAATGGTGAGCTTTACTATTGCTCCTTCCAAGGATAGTAATTGCATCCGACACATTATAGACCATAATTAAAAGCATGTCAGGGGACATTGCCTTAACAGTTGCTTGTTCAACGCTTTCCTTTACAACCGGACGGTAGTTTATCGAAAGGTAATATACGGAGCAAGTATACTGGACGTGTTGCTTTCCTAATACAAGGTTAGCAAGTGGGTGACACAAAACCACAAGTTTTGAGCTAAAATTTTCAAATCTGAAACCCACCAAACCCACAAAAATAATTTGCAAACACCGGTGAAGGGTTATTCCGGAAAACTTATCTAGGGTAAAAGCTAGATTTAATTTTCAAAAGATCAAATGTTTTCATAAAGATCCAATTTCCTTAAAGGATCTAAATTTTTATAGTCATCTGGGACTGTAAACCACATCGTTACTACCATTGTTCATACCGCCGTATAGAAATCACTGATGTACAAAGTGTGAAGAATAAAGAAGTGATTCTAGTATTTTTATTTCAAGACTATATTGCTTGAGGACAAGCAACGCTCAAGTGTGGGAATATTTGATAATGCTAAAAACAAACATATATTTCATAGCATTATCCCTCAAGAAAGACAAGCTTTTAGTTGCAACTGTTCTATTTACAAGTGATATTCGTTTAAATAATAAAAGGTGAAGATAAAAGACAGATTCAACGAATTGAAGACGCAAACGACAAAAAAGCTCAAAAGTACAAAGTACAATCAAAGTGGTTTCAATTATTGATGAGAAACGTCTCAAAATTACAAAAGTACAAGACGCAAAACGCAAAATACAAGATATTAAATTGTACGCAAGGACGTTCGAAAATCCGGAACCGGGACCAAAGTCAACTCTCAACGCTCGACGCGACGGACTAAAAATTACAAGTCAACTATGCATACGAATATAATATAATATTTAAATAATTCTATAAATTATTTATATATTATATTATTATTATAAACCGTCGGCAAAAAAAGAAAACAAACTTGTGTGAGCTATTACCTACCTCCATGCAATAGCATGGCCTGGAGGCATAAAAGCCATGCGATCGCATGGCACACTTTTTCAGCTCAGGTCCTATATATTTCACAGTTTGGTTGATCTTTTACACATCTTTTTCTCTTCTCATTCATATACGTAATATATATATATATATATATATATATATATATATATATATATATATATATATATATATATATATATATATATTATATTTTAATTTTAATTTTAATTTTAATTTTAAATTCTAATAATAAGGGTATGTTAGTGAATGTTGTAAGGGTGTAAGTCGAAATTCTATCCGTGTAACACTACGCTATTTTTAATTACTGTAAGTTATGGTTAATGTTATTTTTAATTTAATGTCTCGTAGCTAATTTATTATTATGCTTATTTAAGACGAAGTAATCATGATGTTGGGCTAAAATATTTAAAATTGGGTAATTGGGCTTTAGACCATAATTGGGGTTTGAACAAAAGAACGACATTTGTGGAAATTAGACTATGGGCTATTAATGGGCTTTATATTTGTTTAATTAAATGGTAGTTTGTTAATTTAATATAAACACTTACAATTGGACGTACCTATAAATAACCATATACACTCGATCGGACACGATGGGCGGGATATTTATATGTACGAATAATCGTTCATTTAACCGAACAAGGGAATGGATTAATAGTTAATAGACTTATTAAAACAGGGGTGGATTATGTTCAAGGACACTTGGCGTAATTGTTAACAAAGTATTAAAACCTTGGGTTACACGCAGTCGATATCCTGGTGTAATTATTAAACAAAGTATTAAGACCTTGTTACAATTTAAGTCCCCAATTAGTTGGAATATTTGACTTCGGATATAAGGATAATTTGACGAGGACACTTGCACTTTATATTTATGACCGATGGACTTATATGGACAAAAACCAGATGGACATATTGAATAATCCAGGACAAAGAACAATTAACCCATGGTAATAAAACTAAAATCAACACGTCAAACATCATGATTACGGAAGTTTAAATAAGCATAATTTATATATTTCATATTTAATTGCACTTTTAATTATCGCACTTTTATTTATTGTCATTTTATTTAATTGTATTTTTAATTATCGTACTCTTTAATTATCGTAATTTTATTTTATCGCACTTTTATTTATCGCAATTTCATTATCGTTATTTACTTTACGCTTTAAATTAAGTTATATTTATTTTTAATATTTTACATTAGGTTTTAACTGCGACTAAAGTTTTAAAATCGACAAACCGGTCATTAAACGGTAAAAACCCCCCTTTTATAATAATAATATTACATATTTATATTTTTGTATTTTTGCAATTATAAGTTAAAACTAATATAGCTTTGAACTAGTTTAAGTCTCCCTGTGGAACGAACCGGACTTACTAAAAACTACACTACTGTACGATTAGGTACACTGCCTATAAGTGTTGTAGCAAGGTTTAGGTATATCCATTCTATAAATAAATAAATCACTTGTGTAAAATTGTATCGTATTTAATAGTATTTCCTTGCAAAAATTAATACTATTTCATATACCCCTCGCATAACATCAGTATATACACTCCAATGATCAGCTCTTAGCAGCCCATGTGAGTCACCTAACCATGTGGGAACCATCATTTAATATCTAGCAAGAAATATCTAACAAAACAACAAACTAATGGAGACTATATGACAACATACATTCATGTTTTCTAACACACTCACAAACACATTCACTTTTCATTTTTTATGCATCAAACTAAACTCTCTCAAGTGTTCTTCCTTTGTTCTAAGTGTTCTTCATCATCTTCAACAAAATCTATATCAATCTAGTTCATAAATCCATACATAAACCAAGTTATAAAACAACTACTCAAGAACACACCAACAACACTTTCAAGTTTGCTAGCTTACTTCCAATCTTACAAATCCACTTTAAGTGATCATCCAACCTCAAGAAATCTTTCTTTTATACAGTAAGATATCTTTCTAATACAAGGTAATACTCATATTCAAACTTTGATTCAATTTCTATATCTATAACAATCTTATTTCGAGTGAAAATCTTACTTGAACTTGTTTTTGTGTCATGATTCTACTTCAAGAACTTTCAAGCCATCCAAGGATCCTTTGAAGCTAGATCTATTTTTCTCATTTCCAGTAGGTTTATTCACAAAACTTGAGGTAGTAATGATGTTCATAACATCATTCGATTCATATATATAAAACTACCTTATTCGAAGGTTTAAACTTGTAATCGACTATAAACTTATACTTTTTCTGTTTAGATTCATAAACTAAAGTTCAATATGAAACCATAGCAACTTGAATCACTCAAAACGGATTTGAAACGAAGAAGTTATGGGTAAAACAAGATTGGATAATTTTTTTGTTGTAGCTACGTGAAAATTGGTAACAAATCTATGTTAATCATATCCTAGCTAACTCATATTGTATTATACATGTATTCTAATATATTATGTAATCTTGGGATACCATAGACACGTATGCAAATGTTTTGACATATCATATCGACCCATGTATATATATTATTTGGAACAACCATAGACACTATATGCAGTAATGTTGGAGTTAGCTATACAGGGTTGAGGTTGATTCCAAAAATATATATACTTTGAGTTGTGATCTAACCTGAGACGTGTATACACTGGGTCATGGATTGATTCAAGATAATATATATCAATTTATTTCTGTACATCTAACTGTGGACAACTAGTTGTAGGTTACTAACGAGGACAGCTGACTTAATAGACTTAATAAACTTAAAACATTAAAACGTATTAAAAATGTTGTAATTATATTTTGAACATACTTTGATATATATGTACATATTTGTTATAGGTTCGTGAATCGACCAGTGGCCAAGTCTTACTTCCCGACGAAGTAAAAATCTGTGAAAGTGAGTTATAGTCCCACTTTTAAAATCTAATATTTTTGAGATGAGAATACATGCAGCTTTATAAATGTTTTACAAAATAGACACAAGTACATGAAACTACTTTCTATGGTTGAATGATCGAAGCCGAATATGCCCCTTTTTACTTGGTAACCTAAGAATTAGTAAACCAGTCTACTAATTGACGCGAATCCTAAAGATAGATCTATTGGGCCCAACAAATCCCATCCGTTATAGCGGATGCTTTAGTACTTCGAGTTTTTATATCATGTCCGATAGATGTCCCGGACTGATGGGGATATTCTTATATGCATCTTGTTAATGTCGGTTACCAGGTGTTCACCATATGAATGATTTTTATCTCTATGTATGGGATGTTTATTGAAATATGAAATCTTGTGGTCTATTATTACGATTTGATAAATATATAGGTTAAACCTATAACTCATCAACATTTTTTTGTTGACGTTTAAAGCATGTTTATTCTCAGGTGATTATTAAGAGCTTCCGCTATTGCATGCTAAAATAAGGACAAGATTTGGTGTCAGCATGCTTGTATAATATTATTTAAAACTGCATTTGAGATTTACTTTATTGTAACATATTAATATTGTAAACCAATATATATTGGTAGTGTGTAAGTGTGATATTTTTTAGATTATCATTTCTGGATAATCTAGGTGATATCCTTTTAACCTTGTCGATAAAATAAAGATTATGGTTTGTTTTAAAAACGAATGCAGTCTTTGAAAAACGTCTCATATAGAGGTCAAAACCTCGCAACGAAAACAATTAATATGGAACGTTTATAATCAATATGAACGGTACATTTCAGACCAGGGTTTTCATTCCACAGATAATTTGGCGTATGCAACTCAAGATTTAGCTAAAATGTAATATATTAAACTAAGAACAAATAAAGCATATAAACACTGGGGGGGGGGGGGGGGTTTCGTTTAAACGACCGAAATGTCAAAGACAATGTTTCAAAAATAAAAATAACTAAAAACAATAAAGCAAACATATTAAACAAGCAAATAATCAGAGAGAGACAAATATGTTTACCTAGGCGTTATTCACTTCAGATGTTGGGAATTCGGATAAAGATAAATGCTTTACTTCTTATGTGCGAGTCTAAAGTCTTCCTATGTATTCCAAACACAAGTACAGATAAATTAATAGTTTAAAGTGTCACCCAATTAACACTAATTCTCGTATCAGGCCGTCTATATGCAATCTTACAATAATCTCAACTAATTTAATGACTCAAATGCCCAATGTTGTACAATCTCAGTCACTGGTGATTGCATTAGTTGGTCGTCGCAACAATCCATCCTATTAGTTTTTCTAATCAATCAATCTCCATTATTTGCCAGATAACATGTACAACCCTTTATCACCTAGTCGCAAATTACTACACCTATTATATGAATTGTCAATTCAATCAAATAAGCATAGCAAACAGATCTCATCATTAAATAATACTAGCAAGAATCGTTCATTTGTCTAAGCATTAAATTATCACACAAGTCAGAAAAATATTAATTAGTATTTCCCAACATCATCCATATCTAGCATGGATAAATATAATTAAATTTAGCCAATAACCAATGAAACAATCGAAAACAATTAAAAGCCAATTGAATCATTACGTGTACCATAAATAATAAAACTACAAGTATCTGTTTGAATAGTTGAGTAGCAATAAAATATAAATTAAATTACACCTCAAAGTGATGATTGAACTATGGCTTGGTATTCCTCTGCTCGTGACCAAAACAATAGAAGGAATCAATCAAAAATCAAAACTTCCTTTGTCTTCTCTCGTTCTGCGTGATCACACAAACACCTTCTTTTCTTTCTTTTGTTTGTCGCCTCCTTGTTAGTTTCTTTTTCGTGAGCTAGGAAAATCCCCATGTTTGGGGTCGGCTATTCCAGCCGTACGGCACACCCCATGAATCGATCTTCATCAAAACAATGAAGATAAAGTTACAAAGACGGACTAAAAACTCGGCCAAAACAAGAAATCATACATATTAAAATTGAAAGAACTAATAACATAATAAAGAAGGATTATGATCCCAAACATAGAATTGAGATCCATTGCAAAGCTTAAGATTCGTAGCCCAAAGAAAAGACTTGAGCTTTATGTTGAACACAAATATCGAGCGACACGTAAACTTTCGATTGAAGATAGAATCGTTTCTTGCTAACCAAATTGCCCAAAGCGTTGCGGGGCCAATCAACTTCCAAAACTTGGATGCTTTAATCTCCATACCATGAAACCAATTAAAAGAAAACTCCTCAATTAAAACTGGCATAACCCAACAAGATTCCACCAATTAAACAAGTCCGACCAAATCTTAGACCACCACTTGCAATGTAACAAGAGATAATTGACCGTCTTGACTTCCTCCAAACACCAAATACATAAGTTGGATTGCGAAGAGGGTACAATATGTCTCGTAATAAGAACATCATACACGAGAATACTATTACAAATTGCAAGCCAATGGAATAACATGACTTTGGACGGAACATTGTTACCCCAAACGTGTGACGACCCGGAAATTTTCGACCAAAATTAAACTTAATCTTTATATGATTCCGACATGATAAGCAAAGTCTGTAATGTCGAGTCTCGAAAATTTTGGAACTATGTTCATATATTCAATTACCCTTTTGATTATGCTCGATGATTCACGAACGAATGTATAAATGGATATGAATATATATAAACTTGAAAACGTTAACAAAGTATTAAATGTATAATATTTTACATTAAACGTATTTGTCTCAATATATGCTTAATATATTCATCTACGGAATTAGAAGATAATACCAATGATTGGATTAGTAGATATTTCAACAATTATAAATTCCGTAAGTATTGTGATAAGTCTTTGTTGAGAGGTCCACCTTGATTTAAGAAATCTTTCCTTTTTAGCAGTATTTGAATTAAATATATAAATAACTTGCAACGTGTATATAAAAAGTGTTTATATATATTGTATATATATATATATATATATATATATATATATATATATATATATATATATATATATATTAAGGTTCGAAATTATTTTTGTAAACGATAGTAACACCCGTTTATTATTCCGTTTGATAAATAAATATTATATACAAATTTATATTTTTCTAAACGAAAATATATATTTTACAATGTGATAATGTATAGAATTGAATTAGATATAAAACGTTTTGATATTATTAAATATATTTTAATAAACAACGAGGAGTTGATTTATAGAAGCAAATGACCAAATTACTCAAATGTATAAGTTATACTTCGAGTAATATAGTCTATCGATGATTAAGTCTAATTATTAATAAAGGTACACGTCGAGAAACGTAAAGTGCTAGTTTTCTAAGCGTACGAAATGTCGTTCGAAAAACCAGAAACGGGACATAAGTCAAGCTTCAATGTATAATTCATTGGAACTAAAATTTCAAGTTAACTAGGCACGAGAATATAATATAATATATAATTAATTAATATAAATTATATATTATATATTTATTTAATTATGTCGACAAGCAAAACAACAAAAGATTGTGAGCTGTCAGGGCATCCCATGCGATCGCATGGGAATTGCACTGAGAAGCCATGCGATCGCATGGCAGTCAGGATTCAGAAACATTCTATAAATTGGCCAGTTTGCTCGACGTACACACACACATATTCTATATCTTACTCCTTTTGTTATATAATTATTTACATTATTATTATTATTATTATTAAGATTAATGTTATTATTAATCTTATTATTAGTAGTAGTATATGTATGTTATTAGTATTATTATACATAAAATATTACGATGGAGTGCTGTCTGAGTTATTTCAAAAATGGTTTTCAAACGGGATAAAAGCTAAGAAAATTATGGGTTATAGTTATGGAGGTTATGGGTAATGTTCGGGGATATGATCGTGAGGACAACCTAGTGTTTATCATCTCCGTTGCGTCTACGTACTTTTCTACAATATTTAATCCCAATATTGATACGTAAGCATTTATATCTTATCTTTTATTAATAGTGTATCCATGTCTAGTGCTCGAGTATATATGTTTATGCATGCTTGTATGCTTTAATTTTGTCGTTAGATAGTTTATGATGAATCATGAATTTGATACATATGTTATTGATAAAAGGTATATGATATGCATGTCGTTGGAAAGCTGTCGAAAAATTAATAACTTTTCATTTAGAAATCGTGTGTTTTCGAGGAACGGATTAAAAGTTATGGTCAACTGAATTATAATTAACATTAATTGAAATTGCTTTTGAATCTGCAATTGATATTTAAACAACTTGTTTATAAGATTGATAAATTGGATTTTCAAATATTACTAATCGAGTAAATGAATTTCTATATAAGGCACGTATCGTCTTGTTGAATAATTGTCAAAGTTGACTGTCTTATCATATTTTAAAGCTTTATAAACACTATAATATGATTTTTCAAGCATTGGAAAACTATATGAAAATCATGTTCGATTGCCATGATAATTCAAATATAATATAGCTCCTAAAATAAATAATATTTTGACTTTGATAAACTATAAATTCGTTCAATTATCAAGACTTATACTATGTTAATAAACATGTATAGATTTAAAGATCATATTGGGTCAGGTTGACTTTTGAGATGACTTTTGTTAACCTTTGCATATCGGTCTCGAGCATTAGGATTGTGATACACTATGACCCGACCTAGCTTATTAGACATGTATTGACCAACATATGTTCTCTAGGTTGAGATCTACGGTTATTTTGCATTTCGAGTTTCGGTCACATTTCGGTGAATGACCTTATGTGCTGCTAAGGTGAGTTTTCATTTGCTCCCTTTTTTATTGCTTTTTCAATCTATATTTTGGGCTGAGAATACATACACTTTATTTTAAACGTAATGGATACAAGTACATACTTAATTCTACACTGAGTTTGAACCGAAAATCCCTTAGCTTTCGTAACTAGTAACTGCCGGCTATAAGAACTGCTGGACACGAGTAGTTATATATGGATCCATAGGGCTTGACATCCCCGTCTGTTCCAGGTATAGAAACCCTAGCCTGAACTATAAAACAGACGTATGCTATTTGAGTTTAGTACACGTTGGATTGCGGGTATTGTTCATGTTGGTTGCATGTATGTTAAAATGGGGGTACTTATTATAACGTTAAAGTTTAGTTACCAGGGTGCTCAATTTTGTAGAATATTTTGATAAACGTTTCTGGATGAAACAACTGAAATCTTGTGATCTACCTTTATATACGAATTATGTGCAACATTAAAACTATGAACTCACCAACCTTTGTGTTGACACTTGAAAGCATGTTTATTCTCAGGTTCCTAGAAGTCTTCCGCTGTTTGCTTATATGTGATACAAGCTATGTGCTTGGAGTCATACATGCTTTATTCGAGAAAACGTTGCCTTCAAAAAATCATCACCATGTATCTTATTTTGACTGCATTATCAACGGATGTAGTATTGTAAACTATTAATTACGGTGATTGTCTATATATAGAAATCATTAAACGTCAAAAACCTTGGAATTTGATATTCAATTATGGTATGCCTTTTTCAAAAGAATGCAATATTTACAAAACGTATCATGTAGTGGTCAGTACCTCACTGTGAAATTGATGAATGATGTATTCGTCCAAAGGGATTTGGACGGATCGTCACAAAACGACTTTAGACCACGAGGGAGTATTAACCGCATTAGATTGAACGAGAATTCGGATCACATCGGACACCGAATAAATATTTTTCGGAGAAGCTGACCAAACCAAGGAATCTTCCACACCAGGAGCTAAACGTACCTGAGCAAGTAGAAGGCCCAATTCTTGAAGCTTAATTGAACTAAAACACCGACCAACCGAAACAAAATGGATGTTGCTTGAATCGAACAGAGACGGGTACACATCCTTAAAACAAAGATCATTTAACCAAGCATCATGCCAAAATAGATATTAGCACCATTCCCTGCCTTCCACTTCCAAAAATTTGGACTAACGTTGCCTTGAGACAAAGAATCATGTTGTAGTTGAACCAAATCCCTCCAAATAGGAGAAAGTTGTGAAGTAAGTAAGGAGGATCCATTTAGCATAAGATTACTCCCATATGAAGAACCAAAAGAGGAGGTCACAATAGACTTCCAAAGACACGACTTATATATTTATCTAATAATTAACCTAACTTAGTGCCCACTCAATTATTTAATCCAAGAACTAATATGAGCAACAATTAAAGTTGCTCTCTCTCCCTTTGTAGACTAGTAATTAAGCCAAAATTCATTTTCTTTTAATAATGAGCCTATATTATAAAAAACGAAGCCCGTTATTTCCGTTTTTCTATCTAGTCATCAAAGCGGCGCTTTGAGAAGTAGGCGGCGCTTCCACCATGTAAAACGGCTCTTTGATCAGACTTAATTATTTTCTTTAACAACTGATGTCGAACGAGGTGTATATAAAATAGTTATTATTTTACTAGGAAAATACTATTAAATACGATACAATTTTACACAAGATATTTATTTATTTATAGAATGGATATACTTAAACCTTGCTACAACACTTATAGGCAGTGTACCTAATCGTACAGTAGTGTAGTTTTTAGTAAGTCCGGTTCGTTCCACAGGGAAATCTTTGAACAAAGCTCAACGCTATATTAGTTTACTTTTATAAAAATACAAATATATATATAAGTAATATTATTATTATAAAGGGGGGTTTTTACCGTTTAATGACCGGTTTGTCGATTTTAAAACTTTAGTCGCAGTTAAAACCTAATGTAAAATATAAAATAAATACAAGACTTTAAATTAAAGCGTAAAGTAAATAACGATAATGAAATTGCGAATAATAAAAATGCGATAAAATTAAATTGCGATAATTAAAAGTACGATAACTAAAAGTGCGATTAAATAACAATAAAAGTGCGATAATTAGAAGTGCAATTAAATATAAAATAAAGGAAATAAAATATGAAATAAAAGAATTATGCTTATTTAAACTTCCGTAATCATGATGTTTGACGTGTTGATTTTAGTTTTATGCCCATGGGTTAATTGTCCTTTGTCCTGAATTATTCAATATGTCCGTCTGGTTTTTGTCCATAACAGTCCATCAGTCATAAATATAAATTGCAAGTGTCCTTGACAAATTATTATTATACCCGAAGATAAATATTCCAACTAATTGGGGATTCGAATTGTAACAAGGTTTTAATACTTTGTTTAATGAATACACCAGGTTATCGACTGCGTGTAAACCAAGGTTTTACTACTTTGTTAACAATTACACCAATTACCCTTGAATGTAATTTCACCCCTGTTTTGATTATTCTAGTGGCTATTAATCCATTCCCGTGTCCGGTAAAATGAACGATTATTCGTACATATAAATACCCCGCCCATCGTGTCCGATCGAGTGTATATGGTAATTTATAGGGACGCCCAATTGTAAATCTTTATATTAACATTAACAAACTTTCATTTAGTTAAACAAATATAAAGCCCATTAATAGCCCATAGTCTAGTTTCCACAAGTGTCGTTCTTTTATCCAAACCCCAATTATGGTACAAAGCCCAATTACCCAATTTTAGTAATTAGCCCAACATCATGATTACTTCGTTTTAAATAAGCATAATAATAACTTAGCTACGAGACATTAATATGAAAAGGTTGAACATAACTTACAATGATTAAAAATAGCGTAGCGTTACACGGACAGAATTTCGACTTACACCCTTACAACATTCGCTAACATACCCTTATTATTAGAATTATAATTAAAATTAAAATATAAATTATAAATATAATTATATTTACGTATGAAGAGGAAGAGAAAATATATGTCTAAAACTCGTCAGAAAACTGGCTTTTTATAGGACCTGACCAGCAATCTCACACCATGCGACTCGCATGGATTTGTGCTTCTGGCCATGCGAGTCGCATGGCCACCCTGGATCCAGCCAACTACTTTGTTTTCTTCTTGCCGACGTAATATAATAATAATAATATATATAATATATAATTATATATAATTATATATATATTATATTATATTCTTGTGCATAGTAGACTAGATATTTTTGGTCCGTTGCGTCGGGCGTTTCTTCTTGGCTCAGGTCCCGGTTCCGGATTTTCGGACGTCCTCGCGTATTATTTTAAATCGCGTACTTTGCGTCTTGTAACTTGTACTCTTGTCATTTTGAGACGTTCCTCATCAATATTTTGAACCTTTTTAATTGTATCTTGTACTTTTTAGCTCTTTGGACCTTTTTGTCTTCAATTTGTCGAATCTGCCTTTTGTCTTCACCTTTTATTATTTAAACGAATATCTCTTGTAAATAGAACAATTGCAACTAAAAGCTTGTCTTTCTTGAGGAATAATGCTATGAAATATATGTTCGTTTTTAGCATTATCAAATATTCCCACACTTGAGCGTTGCTTGTCCTCAAGCAATATCGTATTGAAATACTAGAATCACTTCTTTATTCTTCACACTTTGTACATCAGTGATTTCTATACGGCGGTATAAACAATAGAAGTAACGATATGGTTTACAGTCCCACATGACTATAAAAATTTAGATCCATTAAGGAAATTGGATCTTTATGAAAACATTTGATCTTTCGAAATCTAGTTTTTACCCTAGATAAGTTTTCCGGAATAACCCTTTACCGGTGTTTGCAAAATATTTTTGTGGGTTTGGTGGGTTTCAGATTTGAAAATTTTAGCTCAAAACTTGCGGTTTTGTGTCACCCACTTGCTAACCTTGTATTTGGAAAGCAACACGTCCAGTTTACTTGTTCCGTATATTACCTTTCGGTAAACTACCGTCCGGTTGTAAAGGAAAGCGTTGAACAAGCAACTGTTAAGGCAATGTCCCGTGACATGCTTTTGATTATGGTCTATAACTTGTCGGACGCAATTACTATCCTTGGTAGGAGCAATAGTAAAGCTCACCCTTATAATTTTTCGGTCTGGCACAAGGTCCTGTCTTTGACCATGCTATGCAACCACCGTTCTTACGGTTGACACCCGATTTAGTTCAGGTGACCTAGTGAATTCATGGTGAATTCCTAGGATTTTACGTTCAATGGAAATGAACGCATTGAAAATTGGGTTTTCAGAAAACAAATCGGTTTGTATTTTTGATCAAAATATTTTCTCGTTCAAGCTCGAGTTTAGATATCATCGAATTCCATGAGTTTGTAATTCTCAATCTTTAAGGTCAATCTCTAGGATTGAGTAATATCAGTCTTAAAAGCTGATTTTTAATCTTTAAGGAGATTATCCTTTCTGGGGATCTGATTCATTAGTCTTATCCAGCTAATTTGCATGGTGCCCCCCATTATACGAGATAAATCCTTCTCATGGTTAGGATAAATCTGACCACTTGGCGACCCTGTTTAATGCTGAGGTCCGTGGATTTCCTGCTGATTTTAGTGATGACTTTTCTAGATTTTTCGTCAACCTACAGCTGGTCTGAACGACAACTTCATGACCTAAATCAAGAAGCGCGTGTCTTTTTCGGAAGACTTTACTTCCTTTTAATGATGGAATTGATTCATCGTGTAGATCCATCTCTTCTTTTATTTCATCGGGTAAAATAGTTTAGTTTAGTCCAAAGCAAAAGTATTTTCAGTTATTTGTTACAGATATATGTGACATATGTTTAAAATAACTTGGTAAATTTTCCCACACTTGGTTTTTATTTTTCTTTTTATCGTCCTCTATTCCATTTTAAATGAATTTTAACATTTTAGTTTGTTTCTCAATTTATGTTCTTTCTGAGATAACAATAATTTCGGTGTTAAAACCTAGTTTTATCGTTCATAAATATGTATAAACATGATTTGAATTCATTTAATTGAAAATTTTGAAAAATTTTACTAGAATTGGGTAGTCAGTATATAAGACTAGGGCTGTTCTTTTTTTATCAGAGAGCACTAGATTCTAATACAACTACTGCTTTACTAGTATTTTTAATGGTAACCAAGTGTATAAAGTAAAAATTTTAAAATCCGAAAGAATTTAACCCCTTCCCACACTTAAGATCTTGCAATGCCCTCATTTGCAAGAAATCAGTAACAATTTAAATTATTGAGGGTGATTTGTGTGAAAATGATTAAATTTTTACCAAAGTTTCCAAATATATTGGCGTTTGTTTGCTGAATGATAAATGGTGCACGTCATTTGTTCATTCCGTCTTGTTGTTATTTCACATACATTTTGCATCATTGTCGTCAAAATTACTTGCTTTTGCTGAACTTAATGCCAGTCTTTGAAAACGCGTTGTTTTACCCTGTTTTGTGCATAAAAGAGAATACATACAATACAAATATAATCATACATGCAATTTGAAATGGAACTTTGGCATCCCACTTTCAAACTATAAGAAAAATATTAGTACACAATAATAATAAGAATATCAAACATTACATAAACGTAATAAAATGTTAAGTGTTTAAAATAAAAATAAAATTACCAACTTATCTCTACTGATCAGGAGGTGGGTTAGGAGGAAAATTAGGATATGGATCCCAATTCATGTTCGCGTCCGGGTTCCATGGCTGATTATAGGTGAACTGGTATGCTGCGTCATAATCATATGAATCATAGGGTGGTCTCATTTCTGGCTGATGTGCGGGATAGTATGCGGGTCGGGTCGGATAATACATCTCGCCAGGCTGCAACTGGCTTATAATTTGGCGCTGATGATAATCCCATCGGCCATGCTCTCGTTGCCGGGAATGCTCGTAGTCATTCCGGCGTTGCCATGCCTCGTACTGCATATGCCTATCATAGTTCGTCATGTATTCATCCTCCATACGAATGCCTAAATCAAGAGCAGTCTCCCGAACAACTCCTATAATGTTGTTCGCCTCCTCCATCTCGTCATCCGAACCTCTCTCTACCTGTCGCTGAGGTCCCTCATATCGATATACCCGACCACGTCTCATCAATAATACCCTTGCACCGTGATAAAGGTTTGAACTTATAGTTTCACCTCCGTCCTCTATTTCGTTCATTGGACCCCCTTGGTGCTTATCTACACCTAAATACTCTCCAATGAGAGTAATGAAAATACCACCACCTATAATACTCCCCGATTTCATCCCCGAAACTACATTAGCGAGATAATAACCAACACAATAGGGAATGTTAACGAAACTCCTCGGGTCTCTAATACACTTGAGGTAGAACAAATCGTTTACGGTCAATTTCTCCTTATTTCTTCCCCTTTGTGTAATTGTGTTTGCTAAGAATCTATGAATCACCCGGAGTTCAGCTCTGTCTATATCTAAGTATGTATGATTTCCACTGGCGTGAAATTCATTAAAGTGGGACATACGCCTCCAGATGGCGTTAATATCAAATTCCCTATCTACCCTTTCTCCTTGGGCAATCAGGCTATTACAATCGGGGCTCAAAAGTTCAGCAGGGGTGTAAATCTGTAAGGCCCTAGCTAAATCTATCATGGACATTCTGTACATTCGTCCACCTAACAGAAATCTAATAAAGCTTCTATCATCTATCCTCCTAACATCACTGTTTAACTTAATAGTACTAAGTAATTCTATACACCATTCCCTATATATGGTTCTACGAATGGAAAATAGACGCATCCAATCGTTAAACTGAGAATTACCATACCTTTGCACCAATAATTCCCGAATCGGTTCGGCAAGGTTAACTGTTTCCAAAGGTACCCAGTCAATTGCCCTTGGCATTTCAACAACCTTAAAGTAGAGAATGTGCATGTTCTTTTGATAATCTGGATACTCTATCCAACATCGATCAAATCTCAGATTTGGGTGTAACTGATCTTCATTAATGTCTAAGCTCAGAATCCTTTGATGTGGAGCGAATTGACGAAACTGATTCATGAATAACTGATCTTGATCGTGATATGGAATATGTTGCTCCTCCTGTTCTTCTTCTTCTTGTTGCATATGCTGTTCTTGTTCATGAAACATTTCCGGTTCGGGCTCTGGTTGCCTGGATGATGATGCTCCTGAACCTCCAGTATCGGCTTTCTGCAAAACACATTAAACACAAAATTTGTGCATCCAAATATGCATTAGTGTTAGCAAAATAATAACTTGAAACAATTATGATGACATGTTCCATTCATAACACATTTTATACACATTTTCTTAACAATAACAATTCTACATTTTTACATACGAAAATGTATACAATGTTTTATCACATTTAAACTCTTAAACATGTCAACAATAATCATTATAGCAATTAAACACTTGTTACATGGCATTCAAATCAAACTAGTGCTCATTTTCATATTTTTGTCAAGTCTACACTTTGTCAAATAAGCATATACGAAAAATGTACATCAAGTTCATAAGCATTTATCTTAAATAACATGCCAAAATAATCACTACTAGCAATGAAACAAGTTTCAAATGGCCTTTATATCAAATTATCCAAGTTCATGAATTTTTAGACTTAAAAAGTCCACTTTAATTCTCAAAAACATGTTTAGGCTCAAAGTTTGGATCAATTAACTACCTAAACATGTTACACTACTTAATTTAGCAACAATTCATGACAAAAATCGGCCATAACCTGTTTATATCAAAAAGCCCCAAATTGCTCAAGAACACAAACCCTAGATTCTTAAAAATTTGAAGTTTTTAGCTTCAATTCATGTTAAATAGCTTCTATCTAGGATATATATGCATAATATAACATCAATTTAGCTCTAATTACACCTAAATTTAACAAAATCAAAATATAAATTTTCTAGCTCAAGAACACAAAAATTCGAATTTAAAGAGATTAGGGGTGAAATCTTTACCTTTCTCCTGAAGGGGTTGAGACTACTGAATCTAGGCATGATTATTGTGAAATTTTTACAAGAAATTTGGTGAAAATTGGTGAAAAATTGAGAGAGTTTGGAGAGTTTTCGTGTATGTGTGTGTGTGTTATTGTGAGAGACAGAGCAGCTCGGCTGGAATTTTGTTCCTGTCCAGTTTTTAATGGCCATGCGAGTCGCATGGCTTCCTGCCCATCCCCATGCGACTCGCATGGGGTGTAATTCTGGATTTTTTTATTTTTTTTTTTTTTATTTTTTTTTTTTTTATAAAAACCTTATACTTTTAAAACATAAAATTTAATAAAATTTAAAAATTTTGTTTCTTTTTAAGACGAGGTCGTTTCGGGACGATGCCCTAGTCCGTCCCTCGACAAAATTTTAAAATTTGTCTTTTTGTAGCGATTGTTTTAAAAGCTTAGATTTTTTGGATTTTTTAATGTTTTTGGCATACTTTAAATCAATAAGATTAAAAATAATGATAATAAAAGTTCTCGTCCCTTCCTCGGGTAAAGCAATTTCGGTTCAAAGACCTAGTCTTCAACTTACGACGAATTTTAAAAATCATATTCTTAACTTAATGAGATAAAGTAAATTTTTGTTTTTAAATTCACACAATTATAAAATTCAAAATTAATATATAAAAAAAATCACACCAAACTTAAAATTTGAAATGCATAAAATTAAAAATTCATATTTTAAAAATTCACACCAGACTTAATTTATAAATTCATATTATAAATTCACACCAAACTTATTTTAAAAATTTATATTATAAATTCACACCAAACTTATATTAATTTTTCAAATATTTACAATTTTAAAAATATTGTTTTTATAAAGTTTACAATATTAACTTAAGATTTAAATATTAATTTTAAAAACATGGTAAAAATAAAATTAAAAATCTTTTTGTCTTTTTATCCCACTTTAATCAATCAAATATTATCAAAAATATGCGCCCCTCTTTTCGGTAAAGTAATTTCGGTTCCAAGACCTAATTTAACTCATGACGAATTTTTGAAATATTTTGGGTTGATTGATTAAAGATATTTATACCTTAAGAATAAACGTTAAATTTCGCAGTGATGTAATAAATTTTTGAACGATATCAATAATTTCGGTCGCCAAACCTAATTTTATTTAATACCAATTTAATACTTTTTAGCGAACAAATTAGCGTTTATTATCAAAAGGTTAAAAATAAAAATAAAAATAAAAACTGTACAGACATACCTGTGAAATAGATTTCTTAGTTATATGATCTATTATATTCATAAGATAGTCGGTTTAATTGGTTTTCCATGGCTGCATAGGCGTAACCTCGAGCATTCATTGTCTTTTCTTCTAAACATATGAACGGTCCGTCTCTGCATAAAGTAACAAATTCGGTATTTGAATAGGTTTGATTATTTGAACATTTACCTCCATGTGACCATTTTCCGCATTTGTGACATCGTTCTAGGTGTCGTGCTCTTCTTTTCGCTGCGGATTTTGATTTTCCTTTACCAAATTGTAACTTATTATCTTCGCATCTGGATCCTTTTCTAACTCCGTCCATTCTTTCTCTGATTACTGATACTATTTCACTCGGGAGTATGTCATTATTACGTTTAGTGATCAAAGCGTGTAGCATTAGACCATGGTTTAGTTCACAGGCAGTCTTCATTTTGTAAAAACCTAAAAAAAATAAAAATTCAGAATGGGGGGAGAAGACTAGTTCTTTAGGGTCTGCTAGGGAAAGACCATACGTGTTCCATTTTCGAGAACTACACGAAAACAGACAATCTAACTCTAACAGAAATACATATTATCCCTTAAACACTTGATTCTCCCCACACTTAGTTAGCTGTGGTGTCGAAATTGTGATTAACTTCGTTGTCGACTTCCATCGGACCATGTATGTAATGTTTAACTCTGTGACCATTAACTTTAAATTCAATCCCATTTGAATTTATTAATTCTATCGTTCCGTATGGGAAAACTCTTTTGACTATGAATGGTCCAGACCATCTTGATTTCAATTTTCCAGGAAATAGCTTGAATCGTGAATTGAAAAGAAGAACTCTGTCTCCTTCTTTAAATTCTTTTGAACTTCTGATTCTTTTATCATGCCATTTCTTCGTTCTTTCTTTATAGATTAACGAATTTTCGTATGCTTCATGTCTTAATTCTTCTAATTCGTTTAGTTGACTTAATCGTAGACGTCCGGCTTCATGTAAATCAAGATTACATGTCTTCAAAGCCCAAAATGCTTTGTGTTCAATTTCTACTGGAAGATGACATGCTTTTCCATAAACAAGTCTAAAAGGTGTGGTTCCAATTGGAGTTTTGTAGGCTGTTCTAAAAGCCCAGAGTGCATCCTCCAATTTAATGGACCATTCCTTTGGATTTGATCCTACGGTTTTCTCTAGAATACGTTTTAAAGCTCGGTTGGTATTTTCAACTTGTCCACTTGTTTGTGGATGATATGCGGTGGAGATTTTATGAGTTACTCCATATCTTTTAAGAACTTTCTCAAGTTGATTATTACAAAAATGAGTACCCCGATCACTTATTAAAGCTTTCGGTGTTCCAAACCTTGCAAAAAGACGTTTTAAAAAGTTGACTACAACTCGTGCATCGTTAGTTGGGAGAGCTTGTGCTTCCGCCCATTTAGATACATAATCAATGGCTACGAGTATATATAGATTATTATGAGATTTTGGAAATGGACCCATAAAGTCAATACCCCAAATGTCAAATACTTCACATACTTGGATGACATTTTGTGGCATTTCATCACGTTGACTTATTTTTCCGGCCCTTTGACATGCATCACAGGATTTGCAAAGAAGGTGTGTGTCTTTGTAAATTGTAGGCCAATAGAATCCAGCTTCATAAACTTTTCTTGCTGTTAGTTGAGGCCCATAATGCCCTCCTGTTGGTCCTGTGTGACAATGGTTTAATATTTTACTAGCTTCATCTCCAAATACACATCGGCGTATTATTCCATCGGGACAACTTTTAAACAGATGTGGATCTTCCCAGAAATAGTGTTTTATATCACTGAAGAATTTCTTTCGTCTTTGGTACGATAATCCTTTTTCAAGGAATCCACAAACTAAGTAGTTTGCATAGTCTGCAAACCATGGGATTTCTTTATAATCTATCTTCAATAGATATTCATCAGGAAAGTTGTCTTGTATGGCCGATTCATTTAGAACTTCTAATTCGGGATTTTCAAGACGAGAAAGATGATCAGCGGCGAGATTTTCTGCTCCTTTTTTATCTCGGATTTCAATATCAAACTCTTGTAAGATTAAAATCCAACGGATTAATCTTGGTTTAGCATCTTGTTTTGAAAATAGGTATCTAAGAGCAGAATGGTCGGTATAGACCATCGTTTTTGCTAGAACGAGATATGATCGAAATTTGTCAAAAGCAAAGACAATAGCAAGGAGTTCTTTTTCAGTAGTTGTATAGTTTGTTTGTGCTCCTTGTAATGTCTTACTAGCATAATATATAGGTTGAAATCGTTTTTCAATCCTTTGTCCTAAAACGGCTCCCATTGCAAAATCACTTGCATCGCACATTAGTTCAAATGATAGATTCCAATTTGGTGTTATCATGATCGGTGCATTAGTGAGTTTCTCTTTAAGAATATTAAAAGATTTGATACATTCATCTGAAAAGATGAATGGCGCATCCTTTTCTAGGAGTTTATTCATAGGAGTGGCAATTTTAGAAAAATCTTTTATGAAACGTCGGTAAAAACCGGCATGCCCTAGAAAACTCCTAACTCCTCTAACATTGGTGGGATGTGGAAGTTTAGCAATTACATCTACTTTAGCTCTATCCACTTCAATTCCTTCTTTTGAAATTTTATGTCCAAGAACGATGCCTTCTTTAACCATGAAATGGCATTTCTCCCAATTAAGTACTAGATTTGATTTTTCGCATCTAATTAGCATTCGTTCCAGATTAACTAGACATGATTTAAATGTATCACCGAAGACTGAAAAGTCATCCATGAATACTTCCATGCATTCTTCTATCATGTCGTGAAAAATCGCCATCATGCACCTTTGAAAGGTTGCAGGGGCGTTACAAAGTCCAAATGGCATGCGTTTGTAAGCAAAAGTACCATAAGGGCACGTGAATGTGGTTTTCTCTTGATCTTCGGGTGCTATTGGAATTTGAAAATATCCGGAAAATCCATCTAGAAAACAATAGTAACTATTTCCGGCTAATCTTTCCAACATTTGATCTATGAAAGGTAAGGGAAAGTGATCTTTTCTGGTGGCGTCATTTAATTTTCTATAATCAATACATACACGCCATCCTGTTACAGTCCTAGTAGGAATAAGCTCATTTTTCTCATTTGTAATGACAGTCATGCCACCTTTCTTAGGCACGCCTTGAACTGGGCTTACCCATGGACTATCAGAGATTGGATATATCAAACCTGCATCTAGCAGTTTAATAATCTCTTTCTTAACTACATCTTGCATATTAGGATTTAGTCTTCGTTGGCGTTGCACATACGTTTTATGACCTTCTTCCATAAGGATTTTATGTGTGCAATACGAAGGACTTATTCCTTTAATATCATGAATCTTCCATGCAATGGCTGGTTTATGAGCTTTCAACACAGAAATGAGTTGTGATTTCTCATTTTCAGTAAGAGAAGACGATATTATTACAGGTAATTCAGATTCACCATGTAAATAAGCGTATTCCAAATGGTTTGGAAGTGGCTTTAATTCTAATTTCGGAGGTTCTTCTATCGATGATTTATATCGATATCTGTCTTCTTCTTTTAGCATTTGAATTTCTTCTGTTGTTGGTTCATATCCATTAGCTATAAGTGTAGCTAACATTTCAGCTTCATCAATTGGTTCATTACCTTCTCCTAAAGAACATTCTCCTGTTCCTTGTAATTCTGGAAATTCTTCTAATAATTCTGCATGTGCATCTATAGTTTGAATATAATAACATGTATCATCTGCAGATTGTGGTTGTTGCATTGCTCTATCAACTGAAAAGGTAACACTCTCATCCTCTATACTTAGGGTCAGTTTCTTACCGAACACGTCTATCATTGCTTTAGCCGTGTTTAAGAATGGTCTTCCTAATATGAGAGGAACTTGAGAATCTTCTTCCATGTCCAAAACAACAAAATCTACTGGAAATACTAAAGTACCAACTTTAACTAGCATGTTTTCCATTATCCCTCTAGGATATTTTATTGATCTATCGGCTAGTTGTATGCTTATTCTGGTTGGTTTCAATTCTCCAAGGTCTAGTTTAGCGTATAGTGAATACGGCATTAGATTTATACTAGCACCTAAGTCTGCTAATGCTTCTATTGAACTAAGACTACCCAGAAAACATGGAATTGTGAAACTTCCTGGATCAGATAGTTTTTCTGGTATCTTATTCAACAGCACTGCTGAACAATTAGCATTCATAGTAACAGCCGAGAGTTCTTCCATTTTCTTTCTATTCGTGATTAGATCTTTCAAGAATTTAGCATATCTTGGCATTCCTGAAATCACATCAATGAAAGGAAGATTTACATTTATCTGTTTAAACATATCCAAGAATTTGGATTGCTCGGCTTCAAGTTTTTCTTTCTTCATTTTACTCGGGTAAGCAAGTGGTGGTTGATATGGTTTAACATAAGGTTTATCCTTAACTGTGTTATCTTTATTAACCTTTTCAACTACCGGTTCTTTTTCCTTATCTTGATCAGGTTGTGGTTCTTGTGGAGTAGGAATAGTTTCATCAGAAGTTACAGGTATTTCAGGTGGTTTAAGTGTTGTACCACTTCTTGTGGTAATAGCTTTAGCTGTTTCATTCCGGGGGTTAGCATTTGTATCACTAGGTAAACTTCCCGGTTTTCTTTCACCTATTAACCTTGCTAGGTTACTTACTTCTTGTTCCAGATTTTGAATAGAAGCTTGTTGATTTCTAAATGCTTGAGCATTTTGTTCATTTGTTTGTTTTTGAGATGTGAAAAACTGCGTTTGAGTTTCAACTAGCTTCGTCATCATATCTTCTAAATTCGGCTTTTTATCATCGGTTTGTTGTGGTGGTTTGTTTTGAAAATTCGGTCTTTGCTGATTGTAAGTATTATTGGATACTTGTTGATTGCTAGGACCTTGTTGGTTATTGTATGGAATATTTCGGTTATAATTCTGGTTTTGATTGTAAATCGGTCTTGGCGGTTGATAATTATTCTGATAATTATTTCCAGGCCTTTGGTTTATGTATGAAATATTCTCTCTTTGTTCCATTGTTAATTCAATACTGAGACAATCTTTTGTCAAATGTGGTCCTCCACACTGCTCACAACTAATTCGTATAGCATGAATATCCTTAGTCATCTTTTCCATTCGTCTCTCGAAAGCATCTATCTTTGCGGAAATGGAATCTAAGTCATGGCTAGAATCGGCTCTAGCTGCTTTAGATGATCTAATGATATCTTTTTCTTGGTGCCACTCATGTGAGTGGGAAGCAGTATTATCAATAATTTTGTAAGCATCAGTTTCGGTTTTCTTCATAATCGAACCACCAGCTGCTATATCTATGTCTTTTCTTGTAGTGATGTCGCATCCTCGGTAGAATATTTGTACTATTTGACAGGTGTCTAAACCATGTTGCGGACATCCTCTTAGTAACTTTCCATATCTTGTCCACGCCTCATATAGAGTTTCATTTGTCTTCTGTGTGAACGTAACAATTTCTGCTTGAAGTCTTACGGCTTTAGATGCGGGAAAAAATTGTTTAAGAAATTTGTCAACTAAAACATCCCATGTATCAATTGCCCCTTCAGGTAACGATTCCAACCAATCTTTGGCTTCTCCCTTTAAAGTCCAGGGAAATAACATGAGATATATCTGTTCATCCTCCACTTCTCGGATTTTAAATAGTGTGCAGATTCTATTAAAGGTACGTAGATGTTCATTTGGATCTTCCTTCGGCGCACCACTAAATTGGCATTGATTAGTCACCATGTGTAGAATTTGTCCTTTGATTTCATAATCTGGCGCATTAATGTCTGGATGAGTAATTGCGTGACCTTGGCCAGTGCGTTTAGCTCTCATTCGGTCTTCCATACTTAAAGGTTCCAGATTCTCCATAATTGAATTTGTTGACTCGGTATCACTAGATGATTCTGATTTAATAGTTCGTTCCTCAACAATCTCTGTTTGAATGATTGGTGGTTCCGGAGGAAAGTTTAATGGTTCAGGATCTATGAACCGTTCCTGAATATTTTCTGGATTCTCAATTGTGAGGTTGGGTTCAAAAAATGGATTATCGGTAATTTGAACTGAAGTACTTGGTCGACTGGATGACGATTCTAAAGAAAAATCAACGGCGGTTATATTTGTTAAACGATGTCTTGATCGAGTTACAGGTGGTGAATGTACAAAAGGTGATGAACGTCTTGCTCGGTGCATTCACTGAATATCCTATTAGTTTTAAAAAGGAAAGAAAAATTATAATAAGTTATCCAATCAATAGACTTTTCTGATTTTGCCCACGTTTCGAATAGCCAAAAGATGCAGCAGAGGGGCAGGATTCGTTTGGTCTCAATATAATTGAGGACTGTTTGGCTCCAATAACCCGGTCCACGTACAAATCCAACTATTACTACGAACCAGAAAATTTTGATGTCTATCAATTTAACCACTTAAAATAAATTTTCGTAATTTTTAGAAATTTAGATAAGAAGTAAAAAAATTCTAAGTCCTAAAACTAGAATAGCGAGAAATAAGAGAGAAAAAGAGTTTGTCGATAAAGGTTGAAAAAGAAAAAATGGTTTAAAAATAAAAGACGACGGAAAAATAAAAGAAACTTATAAAAACTTAAAAATACTTAACTAACCTAACCTTATTACTACAACTAACTTAAAATTATAATCGCAAATTGAAATTACTAATTGGAATGATAATTGATACATAGTAAAAGGTCTAAAAATATTAAAGCTTACAGGAAAAACTAAATCCCAAATGGAAATAACTTAAAAAGAAACTAAAACTTAAAAAGGCGTCGCAAAATTCTAAAGCACCTAAATCTTAGTCTAAAGAAAAAGCACTTAAGGAGTTTTACGGCAAAGCCTAAAAATCTAGGAGTAAAAATAACTATAGCAAAAACTAAGTTTAAAATTAAATTTGAGCTAAAAATATAAATATTACGCTACAACGATTAAAAAGGGACAAAATATTAAAAGAAATAAAAAGTGATAAAAAAAAATACAATTTTTATTAAAATATTATTTTTATATTAATTATATTAAAGTATTAAGTTTTAAATATAATAAAACTAATTAAAAGTAATTAATTAAACTAAAAACTTAATTATAATAATAATAATAAAATTTAGGGTTTAATTAATAATAATAATATATTAACCGTAATAAATGCGAAATTAGGGTTTGGATGTGGCCCTGTCAGACCCCTCATGCGAGTCGCATGATTTAAGAGGGTGGGTCATGCGAGTCGCATGACTGAACTGAACCGGTTCAACTGGACAGGTTCAATTTGACAGGTCACGTATATTTAATATTTATTTTCTTTTTTCTGTTTTATATTTAAAATATAAATATATATATATAATTAAAATAAAACTTAAATTTTTAAAACTAAAAAATAAACTTAAAATACTTTATAATTTTGTAAAAATAAAAGAAAAACTAAAAAAAAATATATTTAAAATACTTTTTTTTTTTATATATTTTTTAATTTTTTTTTAAAAAATATAAATTTTACCAAAACTAATTATAACTTAAAAATTAAAAATATGGCGTTTCGCTTCGGCGAGCATCCCCGGCAGCGGCGCCAAAAATAACTTGATGTCGAACGAGGTGTATATAAAATAGTTATTATTTTACTAGGAAAATACTATTAAATACGATACAATTTTACACAAGATATTTATTTATTTATAGAATGGATATACTTAAACCTTGCTACAACACTTATAGGCAGTGTACCTAATCGTACAGTAGTGTAGTTTTTAGTAAGTCCGGTTCGTTCCACAGGGAAATCTTTGAACAAAGCTCAACGCTATATTAGTTTACTTTTATAAAAATACAAATATATATATAAGTAATATTATTATTATAAAGGGGGGTTTTTACCGTTTAATGACCGGTTTGTCGATTTTAAAACTTTAGTCGCAGTTAAAACCTAATGTAAAATATAAAATAAATACAAGACTTTAAATTAAAGCGTAAAGTAAATAACGATAATGAAATTGCGAATAATAAAAATGCGATAAAATTAAATTGCGATAATTAAAAGTACGATAATTAAAAGTGCGATTAAATAACAATAAAAGTGCGATAATTAGAAGTGCAATTAAATATAAAATAAAGGAAATAAAATATGAAATAAAAGAATTATGCTTATTTAAACTTCCGTAATCATGATGTTTGACGTGTTGATTTTAGTTTTATGCCCATGGGTTAATTGTCCTTTGTCCTGAATTATTCAATATGTCCGTCTGGTTTTTGTCCATAACAGTCCATCAGTCATAAATATAAATTGCAAGTGTCCTTGACAAATTATTATTATACCCGAAGATAAATATTCCAACTAATTGGGGATTCGAATTGTAACAAGGTTTTAATACTTTGTTTAATGAATACACCAGGTTATCGACTGCGTGTAAACCAAGGTTTTACTACTTTGTTAACAATTACACCAATTACCCTTGAATGTAATTTCACCCCTGTTTTGATTATTCTAGTGGCTATTAATCCATTCCCGTGTCCGGTAAAATGAACGATTATTCGTACATATAAATACCCCGCCCATCGTGTCCGATCGAGTGTATATGGTAATTTATAGGGACGCCCAATTGTAAATCTTTATATTAACATTAACAAACTTTCATTTAGTTAAACAAATATAAAGCCCATTAATAGCCCATAGTCTAGTTTCCACAAGTGTCGTTCTTTTATCCAAACCCCAATTATGGTACAAAGCCCAATTACCCAATTTTAGTAATTAGCCCAACATCATGATTACTTCGTTTTAAATAAGCATAATAATAACTTAGCTACGAGACATTAATATAAAAAGGTTGAACATAACTTACAATGATTAAAAATAGCGTAGCGTTACACGGACAGAATTTCGACTTACACCCTTACAACATTCGCTAACATACCCTTATTATTAGAATTATAATTAAAATTAAAATATAAATTATAAATATAATTATATTTACGTATGAAGAGGAAGAGAAAATATATGTCTAAAACTCGTCAGAAAACTGGCTTTTTATAGGACCTGACCAGCAATCTCACACCATGCGACTCGCATGGATTTGTGCTTCTGGCCATGCGAGTCGCATGGCCACCCTGGATCCAGCCAACTACTTTGTTTTCTTCTTGCCGACGTAATATAATAATAATAATATATATAATATATAATTATATATAATTATATATATATTATATTATATTCTTGTGCATAGTAGACTAGATATTTTTGGTCCGTTGCGTCGGGCGTTTCTTCTTGGCTCAGGTCCCGGTTCCGGATTTTCGGACGTCCTCGCGTATTATTTTAAATCGCGTACTTTGCGTCTTGTAACTTGTACTCTTGTCATTTTGAGACGTTCCTCATCAATATTTTGAACCTTTTTAATTGTATCTTGTACTTTTTAGCTCTTTGGACCTTTTTGTCTTCAATTTGTCGAATCTGCCTTTTGTCTTCACCTTTTATTATTTAAACGAATATCTCTTGTAAATAGAACAATTGCAACTAAAAGCTTGTCTTTCTTGAGGAATAATGCTATGAAATATATGTTCGTTTTTAGCATTATCAACAACTTTCAAGCGGTGCTTTCAAAATGGAAGGCAACAATTTCTTCTGTTTCCAGCTTCTAATCATCTATCTTCTTTTGGATTTAACACTTGATTCAGGGGCGGATTTATTAAGGGGAAACCGGGGTCATCCGCACCCGATGACCAAAAGTTTTTAAAAATAATTTTATATGTGTTTTTGATAAAAATGGTACTGGATCATTATCTGATGTAACTTTTCACTAACAGGATCATTACGTCGTTTGGCTAATCATCCGAATATAGAAGATGAACTATACGATGAACTATATGTTACTTAGAAGATGAAAGGTTTATAAATTTATTGATTATTAATTATTTCAAATTTATTTATGAAATCTTTATTTAATATGGTTTTTATTTTTTTATTTTACTTTTTTACCATAATAATTTTAACTTTTTTTACCAGTCTATTAATTTGCATGGATTATTTTTATTAAATTAAACGTATTTAATACACCATATGTTGGATCGATTCGACCGAAGCTTTTCTTTTTAATTTTAATATTATGATATTATGATTATTATATTGTATATTCGTATAACTTATATGATTAATAATTAAGATTATGATTATAATTCATAATTATAATTATAATTATGAATATGATTACGATTATTATTTTTATTATTATTACAATTTAGTTATAATTCATATAACTATGATGATTATAGGTGTAACGTTTCTTATACATACATACACACACACACACACACATACGCACACACAAACATAATTATATTCATACACCTATAATAATCATAGTTATATAAATTATAACTAAAATGTAATAATAATAAAAAATAATAATTATTATTATTAAATCGTAATCATATTCATATTCATAATATAATTATGAATAATTATTTATATAAATTAATTAAATAAACATTATATATATATATATATATATATATATATATATATATATATATATATATATAATAATGTTTATTTAATTAAATTATATAAATAATTATTCATAATTATAATATGAATATGAATATGATTACGATTTAATAATAATTATTATTATTTTTTATTATTATTACATTTTAGTTATAATTTATATAACTATGATTATTATAGGTGTAATATTTTTTATCCATGTAAATATATAAATCATGTTTATTTAATAAATTTCCATATATATATATATATATATATATATATATATATATACATATATATATATATATATATATATATATATATATATATATATATATATATATATATATATATATATATATATATATATATATATATATATATATATATATATATATATATATATATATATGCAACGATATCTATCAATGTAAATATGAAACATTAAAAGGTTGAAACTATTGTTATTATTTATGCCATAACTTAGTTTTAAATTTATGACAAAATTATGATAAGGAAAATGAAAATATTGAAATTAATCATATAATTTATGTCATATAAATTTTACTTTCTATGAATGAATGATTAAAACTAAATTTAAATTAAGAAAAATAAAAAGATAACAATTATTGAAAAGTTTGTAATGTTTATTACTCTTGATGGTATTACATATCTTTATTATAATAGTTAATAAATAATAGTTAATTTCATATGATCATATCTTGTTAATCATGTGACGACTCAGAAATTTCTGATCAAATTTAAACTTTAATCTTAATATTATTTCGACATGATAAGCAAAGTCTATTAAATTGAATCTCAAAATTTTTGAACTATTTTCGTACATTCATTTGACTTTCGACCAGTTTCGACGATTCACGAACAATTAATTGTAAATAGATATGTGTGTGTGTGTATATATATATATATATATATATATATATATATATATATATATATATATATATAAATGGTAATTGAAAATATAATTTGAAATATTATATGTTATTGCTATTAAAATTTAATTATGTAAAATAAATAAAAATAAGATATTATAATAATTATTATTTAAAATATATCTATATATATAAATAAAGTATATTAAAAATAAATATTAAATGATTGTAATACTCATTTGATGTCCCGATTGATATTAAGTAAGTTAAATTCAAACTTATATGATTTTAAAATAAACGGTGATTCGAAAATGAGTTCTATAAATTTTAGGCTTACTAAAAATGTATTTAGGATCTAGTTATTAAATTTTAACACTTTTTATATTTTACTCAGAATCGAGAGGGACAGTTGATGTAATTTTTATCTAATAATTTAATGATCGAATTTTATACCATAATGACCGAACTAAATAAAGATAATTACTGTGAAAGTTTGGGATTTTTTCGAAGACTTTTTATCCACTACTGATTAACAACGGGGTATGAAATAATAGTCCATGAAAACTGTCGGTATAAGAATTTAAAAGTGTGACTGCTGAACTATTCTAATTATTATCTCAAATACTGTGTGTGTGCACGTTTTTATTACACTAATATAATTAATATTGAATGATTGAATGATTGCTTCCTCTTATTAAAGTTCTATATATGCAACTGCATACATAGATGAAAAACACAGTATTTTGAACACTAGTTTCCTCGTTCTCTCTTTTGTATCGACAGCCTTCTAAACACCAACCATTAAACCATCTCCGGTCATTAACACAACCGTCACTAACTCGATCACCTTTCTTTTGCGGTTCATAACCACCACAACCTCCTAACCGCCATCCTCAACCACCCACTGTTTCATCTCCATCAAACCGCCACCATCCTCCATCTCTACTTCTCTCTTATTTTTCTAATTACCAGTCGAACGCCACCATATCCATCATGATCAAAATCACCACCAAACCGTCATTTTTATTGCATTTTTTCTGTATCTATATTCATAAAACCTTCACCTTCTTATTTCTTTTACTCGGTTAACCACCTCCATCACTAATCTTCATTCAATCACCACCTTCATCCATTTTGACCACCACCTTCCATCACACTCATGGCTATCTTCACCATGACCATCGAAGCCTACCTTTTACCACCATCATTGCAAAATTGCTATGGCTTATACTTCTATTTTCTATTTCCAAAACACCACCAACTTCTTTCACTGCAATTGCTTCTTTTTCTTAGCAAAATATCAAACCATCACCACTTTCATCCCCCATATCACCACCACCGAAGTCACCCCTCATATCACCTTCCATAATCACCGTTAAACCATCATACCACCTTCGGTTTATATTTTTTTTGTTTCTTGTCGTACCCACTGCTGTTGCAGTCGAAATCTTTTTATATTTATACTACTGTTAACGTGGAGGGTGATAACAATGATGAATAAACATATGGGGTATCCTAGATACACGTGGGGTTGCAAGACCACTGTGAAAACTTTTTCTCTTAGCCGCCCTATTTATGTAAAAAAGGTCCAATTTCAGTTTCATTTTTTTCTTCATTTTATATAAACTGGGAAATCATACTTAGGCCGTGAATCCCTACACTTTAACTTGGGCCAGCGAGTTTGTTTATTGAGCCACGGTCGTATTGGGCTGTGTTTCAAATTTTAGGTCTACTTAAACCATGAACATCACACACACTTATTCAAAATTAAAATAATGATATTAGATCAAAATGAATGATACTTGATGATTAGATGATGGTTAGTTGATGATGAGGATGTTTAGGATAAACGAAAATAGTGAAGACGATGACAATTATAATTTTATGATTATGATTTCATTCGATGATAATATTGTGGTGTCACGATGGCATTATAATGATAACGATGGTGTTTATGGAAATGATGATTGTGCAATATGAGAATGATTTGGGTTTTAAGTTTAAGAAAAAGCAAATCGGCTCATACATGTTACAAGATTAAAACTGCATGTTATTTCGAGAAAGTAACAGACAGGTCCATGGTTGGTTGCGTGCTTGTTGAACGAGAGGTCTCGGGTTCGAGCCTCGGCTGTGACATTTTTTTTAGAAAAAGAAGATTGAATAGAATAGACAGGAAGCCATATAGAAACGGAATTAAATCAGGAAAACTGATTAGCTTGGATGGTTTGTGGTGTTATTGGGTTAGCGGGAGGTCGCGGGTTCAAACCCGGACTTGGGCATTTTTTTATGGCTACTTCTTTGAGGTAGTTTACTTATTACTCAATATTATTATTATTATTATTATTACTATTATTACTATTATTATTATTACTATTATTATTATTATTATTATTATTATTATTATTATTATTATTATAATTGTTATTATTAATTATTATTATTATTAGTATTATTATTATTATTATTATTATTATTATTATTATTATTATTATTATTAGTATTATTATTATTATTATTATTGTTGTTATTATTAATTATTATTGTTATTAGATTATTACAAATATTAAAAATATAATTATTACCCATCTTCTATTAGGGGGATTAATCTTTGGCTTCTGATTGGTCCACGTGTCACTTCTCCTCACATATTTTTACTGTTCACGTTTCCAAGATATACATTTTTTTATTTTTTTTATTTCGTATTTGTATATTGTATGTGTGTGTATCGGTTTTTTAAATTTTCATTGTTAACGGCTGACTTTCAGTCTTTGAGTGGAGAAAGGAGAAACATACCGTGCGACCGGCTACTGCTCACCCTCTCCTCTTTCTCTGTCACCTTACCATGCTCCTTCGTCCCTTACCCTGTTGCTTTATAGCTTATTGATTTCCCATGGATTCTTCACAGTTGCTCCAAACCAATTTCTCTCCTTGGTTACAGAAAATCGATTGGTTACAGAAAGACAATTTCTTTCGGGTTCGTTACTCTGTTCTTAATCTTTTTAATTGATGTTGTTCGTTTTCTATTCTTGGATGTGGTTTTCTCATTGTTCTTGCATTGTTCAGCCTGTTGTTGATTCTCAGTCGTTTTGATTTTTTGCCCTTTCATTGTTTGGTAATTCCCGTTATGAGGGGTTCTCGAAAAAGGGGAAAAAAACTCAGACGAATCGAATGTAGTTGGCGCTTCTATTTCAGAAAGTGTTGTACCTTCAGGCCAGCACGTCGTTTCCTATAAAGAATCTAAGAAAAGGCCTTCTCTTCGTAGGGCACATGCCAGTGCTTCGGATTTTGCTGATGGTATGCCACTGTTTCTTATTTGATTTTTTTGTTGTTGATGCTCTTTTAAAAAGTTTTAACAAGTATCTGTTCTTGCAGTTTGTCTGACTATATGTATGCTGGTTTACTGTCAAGTGCACTATCTTTGCCTTAATTTGTTTTTTGTTTCTATGCTGTTTTACTGTGACTTGCAATATCTTGGATCATGTTGTCTTTTGTTTGTTTGTGCTTTTCATATATGTGTGTTGTATTTTATATGTGTATACTGTTTTTTATGCTCATTAGATTTGTTTTATTTTACCCGATAGCAAATAACAGTTTCATCCTGGAATGTATATTTGTATTTTTGTTGCCATTGTGGAGTGCAAGAGCCACTGAAATTGATAGCTTTGCACATTTGCTAGCCTGGAAATTACCTATACCTCCTGTTCTTTGTTATTTGTTTTTTGTTATTTGTTTGTTGTTTTTGTGTTTCATTTAAATTTAATTTTGCCTGAACGATTTTCTTTGTTTTGTAAATGGCACATTTTAAACCTCAGTTTGTCAGTAGTTTCCCCTCTAAACATGTAAGGAAAAAGGCAAAATTAACAAAAGCAACCCATTTCGTGTAACCAAGGGTTATATTGTGTCTTATTTGTTATATCTTTGGTATTCGTTATTTGTTATTTGTTGCATGTGTCAATATTCTGGTGAGCTTTAGTATGTCTTCTGTTTGTCTACAAATTCTGCTACCTTTATTTTGTAAAAAGTGAACTGGAGTTCTGCATTCCTTTTGTTATTGTAGGTGTTTGGGTTTTCCCCATTTGTTAAAGCAGCTGATTTGTAAAGTGAACTGCAGTTTTGCTAGCTTTATAAAGTAGTTCTGATACTTTCATAAAACAGCTCATTTTACTGGCAGTTACCGTTGTTGAGTGTGCAAGTGATTTTCCTCTTTTCGTGCCTTTTCATTCCTCTTTTCGTTCCTGTTTATACTTTCTGACAATTGCCTTGTGTTTGCGCAGACATATCTCCTTTATACCGTGATTCAGGGGACTGTACGGCCGTTTGTATGCAGTGCGAGTGTTTGTTCTGGTGCGCTGGCATAACAAAAACTATTGTATACAGCCACATATAAATTATGTACATACTTAATATATATTTATATTTAGTACCGATTATTTACTTCCTTTTGATAGTATGGCACAAATAACGGCACTGGCACAGCTGATACCGGGTGATAGAGATAGAACAATTTCAGCGAGAATTTATCGCAAGTGGGTTACTTACAGTTATCACAACAAGGCTCCGACCGGTTACTGTTGCATGCTCATCGATGAAATGGTATTCGTATTTTACATCTCTGCTAACCTGTTTTCATCTTTTATTTATATCGTCTGTTTGATGCTCTTTGCATGTTGCAGCACTACCCTATGCTTGTGAATATGCGATACAGTGATAAAGCTTACTTTGACGAGCTTATGCACTTGAACAAGATGTATGTGATAACAAACTTCTCGGTTCATGCTACAACTCGCTGGGAGAAGATATTACCAGGGCCAACGACATTGTCGTTTGATCGCAACACAGTTTTTGAAGACCTTCCATTTGCAGAGTACCCTGACCATTACTTCCAGTTTGTTGCTTACAATCAATTACGCACGCGTGTACCAAACACCACTGTCCTCGCTGGTATGTTTTGCATAATATCTTATGATTTCGATTTAAATGCTTAGACATACATTGATATGGGATATATGTAAACAGACTACATTGGTTGCATTGATCGCCTTGAAGACCCGGTGGTGATTGGAGACGTTAACCGCAAACATCTTATAAGAAAAACAATCGACATTATCAATCTTGAGTAAGCCATTATTTAGGAAAAATAAATAAATATATGCATCGTTTGGGCATTTTCTTTATTTAATTTACAAACTTTTGAATACAACAACATTTACTAAAAAGAATGTGTTGCTAGGAAAAAAACTGAATTGCTTTTCGCAACAAGGTTGTACCGGCGTCGATTATTTTTGACAAACAGCAGCACACATTTTTTCCCTTTTAGTTTTTTTAGTCTCTATTTCTAACTGACAGTTTCACACACAGTTGTGTACAGCGGTGATACAATTTTGTCTACTCTCTGGAACGAGCTTGTAACTTCTTTTGTCTCGGACGCATACGATGCTATGGAAAAACCAGTTGTGTTGGCGGCCAGCTCATGCCGCCCTAAGCTTTACGATGGTATGTAACAATTTTAAACACAAACCTTGTAATTACTACATGAAATTGTTATCTGCCCATTAATAAAATTTGTTTGTGACCATTTGTTGCCTATTTTTTCGCTTTGTTTTGTAAAAGGGGAACTCCAGCTTGGTTGCACCCAGGCAACACATTGTTATTTCAATCCAGCAATACCAAAATTTAACGACGCGATAGACGAGTAAGCATTGTCTTTTAAAGTAGCTACCCGTACAACAACAACAACAACAACAACAATACCCAATCCCATATGAGTGGGGTATGGGGGAGGTGGGATGTAGACAATCCTTCCTCTATCCTAGAATAAAGAGAAATCATTTCTCCACCCCGAGTTAAACACTCACAAGAGCGGAGAAAGTCCTCCCTCTCTCTATTCGACGGGTAAAGAGATTGCTTTCAAGGGGACCTCCGGCCATAAAGAATAAAAAAACATGAAATAAATAGATAAATATATATATATATATATATATATATATATATATATATATATATATATATATATATATATATATAAGGGAAAAAGAAGACGTACCTTAGACAGTAGGGCGAAGCTCCGGACAAAACGAGAGATGCTACAACTAAAAAAACAAAAAACATATATGACCGCAAACAAGCAACCCTAAACACAAACAAACAATCCTAGAAACACAGACCAACAAACATACATACATACATGCATACATACATACATACATACATACATACATACATACATACATACATGCAAACATACATACATACATACATGCATTGCATGCATGCATGCATGCATGCATACAAACATACATACATACATACATACATACATACATACATACATACATACATACATACATACATACATACATACATACATACATACAAGAAACCGTACGTAACCAAACAAAAAACATGAAAACCCGAAACGTACCCGCGAACATACATACAAACAAACATAAACACAGACCCACATACGCATACCAACAAACATACAGAAACATACGTAACAAGCCCGCATAAACAGCAAACACAACAAACAAAAAGCAAACAAAAAAAACAAACAAACAAACATACCCGCAACCACAACCTAATCCCTAAACAAGTAAACAAACAACACACAAAAACATACCCAGTAAAAAGAAGAGGGCCCGTAATAAATAAAGCGCAGAAAAACACGCTACATGACGAAACAAACAAACAAAGACAAACACGTGAAAAACACAATAAAAGAAGACACAAAAACCCAAAACACACAGACCCACTAACACACCAACATACCAAACCTACTCGTTTATTCTAATTCTAGTCCTCCACGCATTCCTATCAGAGGTCATGTCCTCGATCAATAAAAGCTCCTTCAAGTCGAGCTTTATTTTATCCTCCCACCTACGAGTAGGTCTACCCCTTCTCCTTACACCGTCAACCGTGAGTGCCTCGACTCTCCTAACAGGAGCGGTAAGAGGTCGCCTCCTCACATGCCCAAACCATCAGAGCCGTTCTTCTCTTAGCTTGTCGATGATGCTTCCAACTTTCAGGTTCTCCCTGAAAACACTATTTGGAATCATATCCAACATGGTTTTACCGCATGTCCACCTAAGCATCCTCATCTCTGCCACCTCCATCCTTCTCTCTTGCGCCTTCGTCATTGGCCAACACTCTGATCCGTATAACATGGCAGGTCTAATTGCCACCTTGAAGATTTTCCCTTTCAGCTTAAGGGGGATCTTCTTGTCGCATAAGACTCCAGTCACTGCTCTCCACTTCACCCACCCTACTTTTATACAGTGCGACACGTCTTCATCTATCCTACCTGATTTGTGGAGCATCGAGCCTAGGTATCTAAACGAGATTTGTGGGTGCAAGATTTGGTCTCCAATGCAGATGTTCACTCCATCATCTTGTTCATCATCGTTCCCATTAAAATCACATCTAAGATATTCCGTCTTTTGTCTACTAATTTGTTGACCGTTACTTTCTAAGGCCACCCTCCATTGCTCCAGTCTTCTGTTAAGCTCCTCCTTAGATTCAGACACAAGGACAATATCATCGGCAAAAATCAAGCACCAAGGGATACACTCTTGTATCCCTCGAGAAAGCTCGTCAAGGATCAAAGCGAAAAGAAAAGGGCTAAGGGCCGATCCCTGATGCAGACCTACTTCAATAGGAAAAACTTCAGTATTCCCCACCGGCGTTCTAACACGGGACTTCGCCCCTTCGTACATATCCTTGATAGCACTAATATATCTACTCGAGATACTTCTATCATATAGGGTCTTCCAGATTAAGTTTCGTGGGACGCAATCGTAAGCCTTTTCCATGTCTAAGAAAACCATCTCTAAGTTCTTTTGCTTTTCTCTATACCTCTCCATAAGGTTCCTAATAATATGAATTGCCTCTATCGAAGAGCGCCCTGGAATGAAACCAAATTGGTTCTCTGACACGTTCGTTTCGCGTCTAAGTCTAGTCTCAATCACTCTCTCCCAAAGCTTCATAGTATGGCAAAGTAATTTTATGCCTCTATAGTTACTGCAAACTTGAGCATCCCCCTTGTTCTTATAGATGGGAATAGTCTCGCTCAGTCTCCATTCCATAGGCATTTTAGAGCTTCGAAACGTCTTGTTGAAAATGCAAGTCAACCACCTAACACCATCGTCACCAAGGCACCACCACGCCTCAATGGGGATCTGGTCCGGTCCCACAGATTTATTTCTCCCCATCTTACGTAGTGCCGATCTTACTTCCTCTTGGTTGATCCTCTCATAATCCATGTTGTTCTGAGATTGTTCTATATCACGGTCTTGCAGATCTCCGTGATGCTCGGGTCTGCCCCCGACGAAAAGAGATGCGAAATACCCTTCCCATATTTTCCTAATTTCATCGTCCTTTACTAGAGTTTGACCAACTTCATTTTTGATAAACTTAATATTATCTAGATCCCTGCGCCTTCGCTCCCGTGCTTTGGCTATCCTGTAGATATCATTTGCTCCCTCTTTAGAATCCAGCTTGCTATACAGATCTTCATATGCCTTTTCTTTTGCACGGGCAACAGCCTTCTTAGCTTCTTTTTTGGCTTCTTTATATCTTTCTTCAAACCTAGTTCTATCCGTCGGAGTCCCCTCCTGGCAAGTGATGAGCTCCCTGAACCTTAGTTGCTTACGCGCGACTTTACTTTGAACCTCATCACTATACCACCATGATTCTCTATCAGCCTTACGTCCCCTCGAAGTTCCTACTGCTACACCTAAGGTTTCCTTGGCTACTTCTCTAATGGTGGACGCTAGACAATTCCACATCTGGTCTGCTTCGTCGTGAGATACCATTTCCACTTCTGCATTAATTCTTTCTACAACCAAAGTGTTAAAAGTCTCTGCCTTCTCTCCGTTCAACTTCTTCCATAGGATTTTAGGTTGGGCGGGCCTAACCCTCCTGGTGGCACGTCTCCAAAGAGCCAAATCCATGACCAACAATCTGTGCTGGGAGGAGCATGCCAAGTCAGTCAGGACCTTACAGTCCCCACATGTCCTAAGATCTCCTTTGCGAAGTAACAAATAGTCAATCTGGGTACTATGACCCCCGCTATGGAATGTTGCTAACTGAGCCCCCGTCTTCTTGAAAAACGAATTCGCCACAGCCAAATCGTGAGCAATAGCAAAATAGAGAATAGAGAGCCCTTCCTCATTTCTTACTCCGTACCCAAAACCCCCATGGGCACCCAAATAACCCTCGACATTCGTCCCTATATGACCATTTAGATCTCCCCCAATGATTAATCGATGGTCCGGAGGGCACGTCCTCACAACCTCGTCTAAGGATTCCCAGAAGAGTCTCTTTTCAGCAGATCCAAGACCCGCATGAGGTGTGTAAGCGCTAATGACCGTGTAGGTTACCTCCTGGATTACTAACCTAACCGACATAATCCTATCGCTCCGTCTACTCACATCCACGACATTCTCGTTATAGGGTGGGCCAATCATGATTCCAACACCGTTTCTAGCTACTCTCGATCCCGAGAACCACAACTTGTAATCCTTGATCTTAGCCGCCCCTCGACCCTTCCATCTAGTCTCCTGGACACACAAAATGTCCACTTTACGTTTACGTAAAGTCTCCACTAGTTCATACCGTTTTCCGGTCAAAGTTCCCACATTCCAACTACCTGCTCTAATCTTAACCGGCTTTGCTAACCTACTGCCACTACTAGGCCAAAAAAACCTACCCGCCCTAGAGCTCGAAGGACATGACCTCAAGTAACCATGAGAACGTCTAGAGTCTATCTTATCCTATGAAACGAGAACGATAAAAAAAAGGAATACGAAAAAAAGACAAAATAATAAAAAAAATAATATTAATAATATTAATAAGAAAAAAAAAACAACACTAGTAGGGATAATACAAAGTAACTAAGCAGAAGCAATAAAATCCTAATACTAACAAAAGCAGAAATCGGTAAAATACTCCTAGAACGATACCTACCAAATCAAAAAACAATCCTAATTTAATAAGCAGAACACGCAAAATAAGAGGCAGAAGCATAAGCCAAAAAAACCAATTCAATAAACAATCCTAGAAGTGATAGTAAAATTACGAATAAAACTAAACGTATAATAGAGCAATATAAGTAGAAAAGGAAAATAAGAAGGGACTGAAACGCAAACACAGTCGGGTTCGGTCACGATGCGGTGGTCGGAGTTGCCCGACAGTTGCTGAATCAAAAGCAAAACTTCAAAAGGAAGCGTGGCAATGTTAACGCACCCCTAGGTCGGAAATTGGTCGGAAAATCCCGGAAAATTGTGCCGGAAGACACAAAACCGCCGAGATGGGTTTTAGTGCGTGGCGGCGCGTTAATAGACCAGCGGCGGTAAAACTAGTACGGGTGTGTTCGGAAAATGAATAGGAATAAATTGGTAGCTGTAGCTTGGTCTAGATCTAAGTTAATGAAATTACGTAGGAACATATTATTGAAAACGAAGATCGATTCAATGAGCAAGTTACCTCCGATGACGGTGTCGGTAACGGTGACGGTGACGGTGACGGAGAGATCGGTGATCGGAGGGAAAGTCGGTGTAGATAATAAAATGAGATTAGTGTGTGAGGGAAAGTAGCTACCCGTACCTTTTTACTATATCACTGGTTACTAACTTGCATTGAATATTCATGCAGTCACCGTGCACGCTTCTTGACAAACCCACCATTGATCATCAACTGACAGCGATCACCGGACATGGCAATAGAACGGTTTCGCAACTGATTTGTCGTGCAGGAACTTTTGACCCACAACTTGAACAACTACAGGGTAGGCTTGCTACTGTATACTGCCCAATCTATTTTACCAACTATTTACGTTACCATTAAATCTCTCTCAAACTGACCTAATAATATACGTATAAATTTGCAATTTCTAGAATGTATATTTCACTTGTGAAGGCACGATTGAACAAGTTGGTGGAAACAGAGACTGGTATTACAAAAGTTGCAGCGAATGTTTATTGAAAGTCACGGAGGACATTGACGCTCCCAACAGTTACACATGCCGGGTCCACGGTACCAAAGCTACCTACACACCCACGTAAGAACACCTTGCAACCATAAATTTTCTCCTACGTAACTGCAAACAAACTGACTGCTTTGATGACATGTTTCAGCTACTACTTCAAAACTATCGTCAACGACACATCGAATACTGCATTCTTTACCTTTTTCTCGGAAGCGGGTGATGTAATTGTTGGAACCACTTGCAGTGACCTCGTAACAAACAGAGATTATGATCAGCCTCATGAACTACCACCCATCATAAGAGCCATAGAAGGGCAGACTCACACATTCTAGTTCCACTACAACCCTCAATCAAGGAAAACGCACCCAGAATTCATCGTCACAAGGCTTCTTGACGAAATACCAAACGTAGCGACAAACAATGACACGCCTAACACCTCCACAGAAGTCGAGGACTTAGCAACAGGTTCGCCACCTGCTGAAATGTCCCGTTCTTATTGATTAAAAACGTTCCATATTAATTGATTTCGTTGCGAGGTTTTGACCTCTATATGAGACGTTTTTCAAAGACTGCATTCATTTTTAAAACAAACCATAACCTTTATTTCATAAATAAAGGTTTAAAAAGCTTTACGTAGATTATCAAATAATGATAATCTAAAATATCCTGTTTACACACGACCATTACATAATGGTTTACAATACAAATATGTTACATCGAAATCAGTTTCTTGAATGCAGTTTTTACACAATATCATACAAACATGGACTCCAAATCTTGTCCTTATTTTAGTATGCAACAGCGGAAGCTCTTAATATTCACCTGAGAATAAACATGCTTTAAACGTCAACAAAAATGTTGGTGAGTTATAGGTTTAACCTATATATATCAAATCGTAACAATAGACCACAAGATTTCATATTTCAATACACATCCCATACACAGAGATAAAAATCATTCATATGGTGGACACCTGGTAACCGACATTAACAAGATGCATATATAAGAATATATCCATCATTCCGGGACACCCTTCGGATATGATATAAATTTCGAAGTACTAAATCATCCGGTACTTTGGATGGGGTTTGTTAGGCCCAATAGATCTATCTTTAGGATTCGCGTCAATTAGGGTGTCTGTTCCCTAATTCTTAGATTACCAGACTTAATAAAAAGGGGCATATTCGATTTCGATAATTCAACCATAGAATGTAGTTTCACGTACTTGTGTCTATTTTGTAAATCATTTATAAAACCTGCATGTATTCTCATCCCAAAAATATTAGATTTTAAAAGTGGGACTATAACTCACTTTCACAGATTTTTACTTCGTCGAGAAGTAAGACTTGGCCACTGTTGATTCACGAACCTATAACAATATATACATATATATTAAAGTATGTTCAAAATATATTTACAACACTTTTAATATATTTTGATGTTTTAAGTTTATTAAGTCAGCTGTCCTCGTTAGTAACCTACAACTAGTTGTCCACAGTTAGATGTACAGAAATAAATCGATAAATATTATCTTGAATCAATCCATGACCCAGTGTATACGTATCTCAGTATTGATTACAACTCAAACTATATATATTTTGAAATCAACCTCAACCCTGTATAGCTAACTCCAACATTCACATATAGAGTGTCTATGGTTGTTCCGAAATATATATAGATGTGTCGACATGATAGGTCGAAACATTGTATACGTGTCTATGGTATCTCAAGATTACATAATATACAATACAAGTTTATTAAGTTATGGTTGGAATAGATTTGTTACCAATTTTCACTTAGCTAAAATGAGAAAAATTATCAAATCTTGTTTTACCCATAACTTCTTCATTTTAAATCCGTTTTGAGTGAATCAAATTGCTATGGTTTCATATTTAACTCTATTTTATGAATCTAAACAGAAAAAGTATAGGTTTATAGTCGGAAAAATAAGTTACAAGTCGTTTTTGTAAAGGTAGTCATTTCAGTCGAAAGAACGACGTCTAGATGACCATTTTAGAAAACATACTTCCACTTTGAGTTTAACCATAATTTTTGGATATAGTTTCATGTTCATAATAAAAATCATTTTCTCAGAATAACAACTTTTAAATCAAAGTTTATCATAGTTTTTAATTAACTAACCCAAAACAGCCCGCGGTGTTACTACGACGGCGTAAATCCGGTTTTACGGTGTTTTTCGTGTTTCCAGGTTTTAAATCATTAAGTTAGCATATCATATATATATAGAACATGTGTTTAGTTAATTTTAAAAGTCAAATTAGAAGGATTAACTTTTGTTTGCGAACAAGTTTAGAATTAACTAAACTATGTTTTAGTGATTACGAGTTTAAACCTTCGAATAAGATAGTTTTATATATATGAATCGAATGATGTTATGAATATCATTACTACCTCAAGTTTAATAGTTAAACCTACTGGAAGTGACAAGAAATGATCTAGCTTCAAAGGATCTTGGATGGCTTGAAAGTTCTTGAAGTAGGATCATGACACAAAAACAAGTTCAAGTAAGATTTTTACTCGAATTAAGATAGTTTATAGTTATTGAAATTGAATCAAAGTTTGAATATGAATATTACCTTGAATAAGAAAGATAACCTACTATATATAACAAAGGTTTCTTGATCTTAGATGATTACTTGGAATGCATTAGAAAGCTTGGAAGTAAATTAGTAAACTTGAAGGGATTTTTGAAGTGTTTTTGAAGTGTTCTTCCTATGATGATTATAGCTTGATTCTTGAAGTGATTTTTGATGAAGATGATGATTAACTACTGGAAAAATACATTCATAATAGTGTGTGTGTGTGTTGAGAGAGAATTAGAAAGAGAATTGGAAGTGAAATGGAGTGAATGATGAGTGGTAATTGGTGAGTGGTGAGTGGGGTTAAAAGGAGTTCTAGTTAGTTGACTAGCTCATAGTAGAAGTTAAAATTGATTAGTCATACATGACATAATCAAGAGTGGAATCCCATGCTAGTTCCTATTGGTATATACCCATAGTAAGTACGTTTTGAAGCTGTGTATAATACGGGTAAGAATACGACTAGAATTCTTGATGAAAGAAAAGAATGGGAAAGTAACTGTAACCATTTTCGTTAAGTATGAGTGTTTTGATATATGTCTTGAAGTCTTCCAAAAGTATTTTAATACATCTAAATACACTACATGTGTATACATTTTAACTGAGTCGTTAAGTCATCGTTAGTCGTTACATGTAAGTGTTGTTTTGAAACCTTTAAGTTAACGATCTCAATTAATGTTGTTAACCCATTGTTTATTATATCTAATGAGATGTTAAATTATTATATTATCATGATATTATGATATATTAATATATCTTAATATGATATATATACATTTAAATGTCGTTACAACGATAATCGTTACATATATGTCTCGTTTCGAAATCCTTAAGTTAGTAGTCTTGTTTATATGTATATAACTCATTGTTAATATACTTATGGAGATATTTACTTATCATAATCTAATGTTAACCATATGTATATCCATATATATATCGTCATGTCGTTTTTACAAGTTTTAACGTTCGTGAATAGCCGGTCAACTTGGGTGGTCAATTGTCTATATGAAACATATTTCAATTAATCAAGCCTTAATAAGTTTGATTGCTTAACATGTTGGAAACATTTAATCATGTAAATATCAATCTTAATTAATATATATAAACATGGAAAAGTTCGGGTCACTACAGTACCTACCCGTTAAATAAATTTCGTTCCGAAATTTTAAGCTGTTGAAGGTGTTGACGAATCTTCTGTAAATAGATGCGGGTATTTCTTCTTCATCTGATCTTCATGCTTCCAGGTGAACTCGGGTCCTCTACGAGCATTCCATCGAACCTTAACAATTGGTATCTTGTTTTGCTTAAGTCTTTTAACCTCACGATCCATTATTTCGACGGGTTCTTCGATGAATTGGAGTTTTTCGTTGATTTGGATTTCATCTAACGGAATAGTGAGATCTTCTTTAGCAAAACATTTCTTCAAATTCGAGACGTGGAAAGTGTTATGTACAGCCGCGAGTTGTTGAGGTAACTCAAGTCGGTAAGCTACTAGTCCGACACGATCAATAATCTTGAATGGTCCAATATACCTTGGATTTAATTTCCCTCGTTTACCAAATCGAACAACGCCTTTCCAAGGTGCAACTTTAAGCATGACCATCTCTCCAATTTCAAATTCTATATCTTTTCTTTTAATGTCAGCGTAGCTCTTTTGTCGACTTTGGGCGGTTTTCAACCGTTGTTGAATTTGGATGATCTTCTCGGTAGTTTCTTGTATAATCTCCGGACCCGTAATCTGTCTATCCCCCACTTCACTCCAACAAATCGGAGACCTGCACTTTCTACCATAAAGTGCTTCAAACGGCGCCATCTCAATGCTTGAATGGTAGCTGTTGTTGTAGGAAAATTCTGCTAACGGTAGATGTCGATCCCAACTGTTTCCGAAATCAATAACACATGCTCGTAGCATGTCTTCAAGCGTTTGTATCGTACTTTCGCTCTGCCCATCAGTTTGTGGATGATAGGCAGTACTCATGTCTAGACGAGTTCCTAATGCTTGCTGTAATGTCTGCCAGAATCTTGAAATAAATCTGCCATCCCTATCAGAGATAATAGAGATTGGTATTCCATGTCTGGAGACGACTTCCTTCAAATACAGTCGTGCTAACTTCTCCATCTTGTCATCTTCTCTTATTGGCAGGAAGTGTGCTGATTTGGTGAGACGATCAACTATTACCCAAATAGTATCAAAACCACTTGCAGTCCTTGGCAATTTAGTGATGAAATCCATGGTAATGTTTTCCCATTTCCATTCTGGGATTTCGGGTTGTTGAAGTAGACCTGATGGTTTCTGATGCTCAGCTTTGACCTTAGAACACGTCAAACATTCTCCTACGTATTTAGCAACATCGGCTTTCATACCCGGCCACCAAAAATGTTTCTTGAGATCCTTGTACATCTTCCCCGTTCCAGGATGTATTGAGTATCTGGTTTTATGAGCTTCTCTAAGTACCATTTCTCTCATATCTTTAAATTTTGGTACCCAAATCCTTTCAGCCCTATACCGGGTTCCGTCTTCCCGAATATTAAGATGCTGCTCCGATCCTTTGGGTATTTCATCCTTTAAATTTTCTTCTTTTAAAACTCCTTGTTGCGCCTCCTTTATTTGAGTAGTAAGGTTATTATGAATCATTATATTCATAGATTTTACTCGAATGGGTTCTCTGTCCTTCCTGCTCAAGGCACCGGCTACCACATTTGCCTTCCCCGGGTGGTAACGAATCTCAAAGTCGTAATCATTCAACAATTCAATCCACCTACGCTGCCTCATATTCAGTTGTTTCTGATTAAATATGTGTTGAAGACTTTTGTGGTCGGTATATATAATACTTTTGACCCCATATAAGTAGTGCCTCCAAGTCTTTAATGCAAAAACAACCGCGCCTAATTCCAAATCATGCGTCGTATAATTTTGCTCGTGAATCTTCAATTGTCTAGACACATAAGCAATCACCTTCGTTCGTTGCATTAATACACAACCGAGACCTTGCTTTGATGCGTCACAATAAATCACAAAATCATCATTCCCTTCAGGCAATGACAATATAGGTGCCGTAGTTAGCTTTTTCTTCAATAACTGAAACGCTTTCTCTTGTTCATCCTTCCATTCAAATTTCTTCCCTTTATGCGTTAATGCAGTCAAGGGTTTTGCTATTCTGGAAAAGTCTTGGATGAACCTTCTGTAGTAACCAGCTAGTCCTAAAAACTGGCGTATGTGTTTCAGAGTTTTCGGGGTTTCCCACTTTTCAACAGTTTCTATCTTTGCCGGATCCACCATAATACCTTTTTTGTTCACTATGTGACCGAGGAATTGAACTTCTTCCAACCAAAATGCACACTTTGAAAATTTAGCGTACAATTCTTCCTTCCTCAATACTTCTAACACCTTTCTCAAATGTTCACCGTGTTCTTGGTCATTCTTTGAGTAAATAAGTATGTCATCAATGAAAACAATGACAAACTTGTCAAGGTATGGTCCACACACTCTGTTCATAAGGTCCATGAACACAGCTGGTGCATTAGTTAAACCAAATGGCATAACCATAAACTCGTAATGACCGTAACATGTTCTGAAAGCAGTCTTTGGAATATCATCTTCTTTCACTCGCATTTGATGATACCCGGAACGTAAGTCAATCTTTGAATAAACAGACGAGCCTTGTAGTTGATCAAATAAGTCGTCGATTCTCGGTAGTGGGTAGCGGTTCTTGATGGTAAGTTTGTTCAACTCTCGGTAGTCGATACACAACCTGAATGTACCATCTTTCTTCTTGACAAACAAAATAGGAGCTCCCCACGGTGATGTGCTTGGTCGAATGAAACCATGCTCTAAAAGTTCTTGTAATTGGCTTTGCAGTTCTTTCATCTCGCTGGGTGCGAGTCTGTAAGGAGCACGAGCTATTGGTGCAGCTCCTGGTACAAGATCTATTTGAAATTCAATGGATCGATGTGGGGGTAATCCCGATAATTCTTTCGAAAATACATCGGGAAATTCTTTTGCAACGGGAACATCATTGATGCTCTTTTCTTCAGTTTGTACTTTCTCGACGTGTGCTAGAACAGCATAGCAACCTTTTCTTATTAGTTTTTGTGCCTTCAAATTACTAATAAGATGTAGCTTCGTGTTGCCCTTTTCTCCGTACACCATTAAGGGTTTTCCTTTTTCTCGTATAATGCGAATTGCATTTTTGTAACAAACGATCTCTGCTTTCACTTCTTTCAACCAGTTCATACCGATTATCACATCAAAACTCCCTAACTCTACTGGTATCAAGTCAATCTTAAATGTTTCGCTAACCAGTTTAATTTCTCGATTCCGACATATATTATCTGCTGAAATTAATTTACCATTTGCTAATTCTAGTAAAAATTTACTATCCAAAGGTGTCAATGGACAACTTAATTTAGCACAAAAATCTCTACTCATATAGCTTCTATCCGCACCATAATCAAATAAAACGTAAGCAGATTTATTATCAATAAGAAACGTACCCGTAACAAGCTCCGGGTCTTCCTGTGCCTCTGCCGCATTAATATTGAAAACTGTTCCGCGGCCTTGTCCATTCGTGTTCTCCTGGTTCGGGCAATTTCTAATAATGTGGCCCGGTTTTCCACATTTATAACAAACTACATTGGCATAACTTGCTCCGACACTACTTGCTCCGCCATTACTCGTTCTGACACCATTTGTTTCTTTCGTTCTATTAACCCCTGGTCCGTAGACCTCACACTTCACCGCGCTATGACCATTTCTTTTACACTTGTTGCAAAATTTGGTGCAGAACCCCGAGTGATACTTTTCACACCTTTGGCATAGCTGCTTCTGATTGTTGTTGTTGTTGCGGTTATTATTGTTGTTGGGATGATTGTTGTAGTTGTTGTTGTTGTTGTTGTTGTTGTTGTTGTTGGGCCGTTTGTTGTAGTTGTGATTGATGTTGCGATTGTTGGGATAATTGTTGCGATTATTGTTGTAATTGCTGTTGTTGTTGTATTGGTGATTCTTATCACCGTTTTCCTCCCACTTTCTTTTGACTTGCTTCACATTGGCCTCTTCAGCAGTCTGTTCTTTAATTCTTTCTTCAATCTGGTTCACTAGTTTGTGAGCCATTCTACATGCCTGTTGTATGGATATGGGCTCGTGTGAACTTATATCTTCTTGGATTCTTTCCGGTAATCCTTTCACAAACTCGTCGATCTTCTCTTCCTCATCTTCGAATGCTCCCGGACACAATAGGCACAATTCTGTGAATCATCTTTCGTACGTGGTAATATCAAATCCTTGGGTTCGTAACCCTCTAAGTTCTTTCTTGAGCTTATTAACCTCGGTTCTGGGACGGTACTTCTCGTTCATCAAGTGCTTGAATGCTGACCACGGTAGTGCGTACGCATCGTCTTGTCCCACTTGCTCTAGATAGGTATTCCACCATGTTAACGCAGAACCTGTGAAGGTATGCGTAGCGTACTTTACTTTGTCCTCTTCAGTACACTTACTTATGGCAAACACTGATTCGACCTTCTCGGTCCACCGTTTCAATCCGATCCGTCCTTCGGTTCCATCAAATTCCAAAGGTTTGCAGGTAGTGAATTCTTTGTAGGTGCATCCTACATGATTTCCTGTACTGCTAGATCCAAGATTATTGTTGGTATGTAGCGCAGCCTGTACTGCGGCTATGTTTGAAGCTAGAAAAGTACGGAATTCCTCTTCATTCATATTCACGGTGTGTCGAGTAGTCGGTGCCATTTCCTTCAAAATAGTCAAATGGAACAAGTTAATCATACAGAATATTAAGAGTAGTTAATAGTATTTCGTAGCATAATATGAACTCATTTATAAAAGCTTTTTCTTCATATTAGCGTTTTATAAGTTTAAATTCGGGTAGTACCTACCCGTTAAGTTCATACTTAGTAGCTAATATACAATTCAACTACTACAATTCTATATGAAAAACTGATTATAATAATATTTCGCGTTCAAACTTTTATACAATATTTTACAAACTTACAATACCGCTTATTTTACATAAAGCATGAAATATAGCACACAATAACTTTGATACAAGATAGTTGTAAAGATAATTCTAGCTAGTACACAAGTCGTTCAGCAAAGACAATAAAGACACGTAATTCATACGTCCAGAAACAAGTCATGCATTCTGGTTTTACTAGGACTACTTCCCATCCTTGGTCTTGTGGAACATAACCGTTATGGCCATTGATAAGACAACGTGTTGTAACGTCGTCAAAGGGACGAGGGTTACGTAATGTCCAACAGTCCCGTAACAATCTAAAAACCTCATTTCTTACCCCAATTACCGACTCCGTCACTTGTGGGAATGTTTTGTTTAATAGTTGTAGGCCGATGTTCTTGTTCTCACTTTGGTGAGAAGCGAACATTACTAATCCGTAAGCATAACATGCTTCTTTATGTTGCATGTTAGCCGCTTTTTCTAAATCATGAAGTCCAATATTCGGATATATTGAGTCAAAATAATTTCTTAACCCATTGCGTAAAATAGCATTTGGGTTCCCCGCAATATATGCGTCAAAGTAAACACATCGTAACTTATGGATTTCCCAATGTGATATCCCCCATCTTTCGAACGAAAGCCTTTTATAAACCAAGGCATTCTTGGAACGTTCTTCGAATGTCTTACAAACTGATCTCGCCTTAAATAGTTGTGCCGAAGAATTCTGACCGACTCTAGACAAGATTTCATCAATCATGTCTCCGGGTAGGTCTCTTAAAATATTGGGTTTTCTATCCATTTTGTGTTTTTATACTGTAAAATAAACAAGAGTTAGATTTATAAAAAAATACTTATTAATACAAGAAATTTTTACATATATCATAAAGCATTAGCACACTATATTACATATATTACACCACACGAATACAACTATCTTATTCCGACTAGCTTGTTTCTTCTTCTTCGGTTTTGGTTCATTTTGCCAAGTTTCTAGAGATATATGATGTTCCCCTAATACGAGCCGTCGTTTTCCACATTGGTTTAGAAAAACCTGGTGGTTTAGAGGTTCCCGGGTCATTGTTACAACTTAAGGACTTCGGGGGTTGACGATACATATAAAGTTCATCGGGGTTGGAATTAGATTTCTCTATTTTTATGCCCTTTCCCTTATTATTTTCTTTTGCCTTTTTAAATTCAGTTGGGGTAATTTCTATAACATCATCGGAATTCTCGTCAGAATCCGATTCATCGGAGAATTGGTAATCCTCCCAATATTTTGCTTCCTTAGCGGAAACACCATTGACCATAATTAACCTTGGTCGGTTAGTTGAGGATTTTCTTTTACTTAACCGTTTTATTATTTCCCCCACCGGTTCTATTTCTTCATCCGGTTCCGATTCTTCTTCCGGTTCCGATTCTTCTTCTGGTTCCGACTCTTCTTCCGGTTCTTCTTCGGGAACTTGTGAATCAGTCCACGAATCATTCCAATTTAAATTTGACTCTTCATTATTATTAGGTGAGTCAATGGGACTTGTTCTAGAGGTATACATCTATCACATAATATCAAACGCGTTAAGAGATTAATATATCACATAATATTCACATGTTAAAAATATATAGTTTCCAAAAAAATTTGCTAAGCAATCATTTTTCAAGTAAACACGGTCGAAGTCCAGACTCACTAATGCATCCTAATAAACTCGAAAAGACACACTAATGCAAAATTTTGGTTCTCTAAGACCAACGCTCTGATACCAACTGAAATGTCCCGTTCTTATTGATTAAAAACGTTCCAAATTAATTGATTTCGTTGCGAGGTTTTGACCTCTATATGAGACGTTTTTCAAAGACTGCATTCATTTTTAAAACAAACCATAACCTTTATTTCATAAATAAAGGTTTAAAAAGCTTTACGTAGATTATCAAATAATGATAATCTAAAATATCCTGTTTACACACGACCATTACATAATGGTTTACAATACAAATATGTTACATCGAAATCAGTTTCTTGAATGCAGTTTTTACACAATATCATACAAACATGGACTCCAAATCTTGTCCTTATTTTAGTATGCAACAGCGGAAGCTCTTAATATTCACCTGAGAATAAACATGCTTTAAACGTCAACAAAAATGTTGGTGAGTTATAGGTTTAACCTATATATATCAAATCGTAACAATAGACCACAAGATTTCATATTTCAATACACATCCCATACATAGAGATAAAAATCATTCATATGGTGGACACCTGGTAACCGACATTAACAAGATGCATATATAAGAATATCCCCATCATTCCGGGACACCCTTCGGATATGATATAAATTTCGAAGTACTAAAGCATCCGGTACTTTGGATGAGGTTTGTTAGGCCCAATAGATCTATCTTTAGGATTCGCGTCAATTAGGGTGTCTGTTCCCTAATTCTTAGATTACCAGACTTAATAAAAAGGGGCATATTCGATTTCGATAATTCTACCATAGAATGTAGTTTCACGTACTTGTGTCTATTTTGTAAATCATTTATAAAACCTGCATGTATTCTCATCCCAAAAATATTAGATTTTAAAAGTGGGACTATAACTCACTTTCACAGATTTTTACTTCGTCGAGAAGTAAGACTTGGCCACTGTTGATTCACGAACCTATAACAATATATACATATATATTAAAGTATGTTCAAAATATATTTACAACACTTTTAATATATTTTGATGTTTTAAGTTTATTAAGTCAGTTGTCCTCGTTAGTAACCTACAACTAGTTGTCCACAGTTAGATGTACAGAAATAAATCGATAAATATTATCTTGAATCAATCCACGACCCAGTGTATACGTATCTCAGTATTGATCACAACTCAAACTATATATATTTTGGAATTAACCTCAACCCTGTATAGCTAACTCCAACATTCACATATAGAGTGTCTATGGTTGTTCCGAAATATATATAGATGTGTCGACATGATAGGTCGAAACATTGTATACGTGTCTATGGTATCTCAAGATTACATAATATACAATACAAGTTGATTAAGTTATGGTTGGAATAGATTTGTTACCAATTTTCACGTAGCTAAAATGAGAAAAATTATCCAATCTTGTTTTACCCGTAACTTCTTCATTTTAAATCCGTTTTGAGTGAATCAAATTGCTATGGTTTCATATTGAACTCTATTTTATGAATCTAAACAGAAAAAGTATAGGTTTATAGTCAGAAAAATAAGTTACAAGTCGTTTTTGTAAAGGTAGTCATTTCAGTCGAAAGAACGACGTCTAGATGACCATTTTTGAAAACATACTTCCACTTTGAGTTTAACCATAATTTTTGGATATAGTTTCATGTTCATAATAAAAATCATTTTCTCAGAATAACAACTTTTAAATCAAAGTTTATCATAGTTTTTAATTAACTTACCCAAAACAGCCCGCGGTGTTACTACGACGGCGTAAATCCGGTTTTACGGTGTTTTTCGTGTTTCCAGGTTTTAAATCATTAAGTTAGTATATCATATAGATATAGAACATGTGTTTAGTTAATTTTAAAAGTCAAGTTAGAAGGATTAACTTTTGTTTGCGAACAAGTTTAGAATTAACTAAACTATGTTCTAGTGATTACGAGTTTAAACCTTCGAATAAGATAGTTTTATATATATGAATTGAATGATTTTATGAACATCATTACTACCTCAATTTTAGTAGGTAAACCTACTGGAAGTGACAAGAAATGATCTAGCTTCAAAGGATCTTGGATGGCTTGAAAGTTCTTGAAGTAGGATCATGACACAAAAACAAGTTCAAGTAAGATTTGTACTCGAATTAAGATAATTTATAGTTATAGAAATTGAATCAAAGTTTGAATATGAATATTACCTTGAATAAGAAAGATAACCTACTATATATAACAAAGGTTTATTGATCTTAGATGATTACTTGGAATGGATTAGAAAGCTTGGAAGTAAATTAGTAAACTTGAAGGGATTTTTGAAGTGTTCTTGAAGTGTTCTTCCTATGATGATTATAGCTTGATTCTTGAAGTGATTTTTGATGAAGATGATGATTAACTACTGGAAAAATACGTTCATAATAATGTGTGTGTGTGTGTGTGTTGAGAGAGAATTAGAAAGAGAATTGGAAGTGAAATGGAGTGAATGATGAGTGGTAATTGGTGAGTGGTGAGTGGGGTTAAAAGGAGTTCTAGTTAGTTGACTAGCTCATGGTAGAAGTTAAAATTGATTAGTCATACATGAAATAATCAAGAGTGGAATCCCATGCTAGTTCCTATTGGTATATACCCATAGTAAGTACGTTTTGAAGCTGTGTATAATACGGGTAAGAATACGACTAGAATTCTTGATGAAAGAAAAGAATGGGAAAGTAACTGTAACCATTTTCGTTAAGTATAAGTGTTTTGATATATGTCTTGAAGTCTTCCAAAAGTATTTTAATACATATAAATACACTACATGTATATACATTTTAACTGAGTCGTTAAGTCATCGTTAGTCGTTACATGTAAGTGTTGTTTTGAAACCTTTAAGTTAACGATCTCAATTAATGTTGTTAACCCATTGTTTATTATATCTAATGAGATGTTAAATTATTATATTATCATGATATTATGATATATTAATATATCTTAGTATGATATATATACATTTAAATGTCGTTACAACGATAATCGTTACATATATGTCTCGTTTCGAAATCCTTAAGTTAGTAGTCTTGTTTATATGTATATAACTCATTGTTAATATACTTATGGAGATACTTACTTATCATAATCTCATGTTAACCATATGTATATCCATATATATATCGTCATGTCATTTTTACAAGTTTTAACGTTCGTGAATCGCCGGTCAACTTGGGTGGTCAATTGTCTATATGAAACATATTTCAATTAATCAAGCCTTAATAAGTTTGATTGCTTAACATGTTGGAAACATTTAATCATGTAAATATCAATCTCAATTAATATATATAAACATGGAAAAGTTCGGGTCACTACACCTGCATAATTATGTCTTTGTTCATTGCACTCTATTCTTGAATTTATTAATGTCCCAACTTACGCAGCCTACATTCAGTTTTGTTTCATAACCTGCAACCTGCACTTATACATCTTATTCGTGCACAGCTGAAGTTACCACAGATAGCACAAACAGCACGCCTCCACCAACTGTCCAGTTACAGATGCCGGAGCAGCCAAAGAAAGGGAAACCAGAAAAAGGGAGTTCAAAGAAGACGGTCAAACGATCTTTATTCACCGAAAAGTCCAAGAAGGGTAACACACGAGGAAGGAAAAAGCGCGACGTAGTTCAGGCCTGATCACAGGCATGGAAGCGGGCACAATGGGCAGTTTCTTTTGGTTTGGCGGCTAGAAGCTTGTAAACCACATTACTTAGTGTTGCTTTGCAAAACTTTTTTAGCCGTGCGTTAATTATTTATGTGCTCACTGAAAACTTGGTTTGTGTACCTGTATTTGTAATCCTTGACTGGTTTAGGATGTAAATTATCGTTGTATGTTAGCTTCCTGATCGTTGATGAAACAATTTGGTCTGTACATTATGGTTTTTATGTATTGGTATGTTTCTGCAAATTTTTGTTACGAAATGTACACTTTTAAATGAATGTTCTAAGTCAGGTACTTTCAGTATGTTTATTTAATTACTTGCATTCTGTTTCTCTCAATTTAGTATTGGTAGTCAATTGTACAATGTATTATACGTATGGTTTGTATTTTTTCAACCAGTTGTTATACTTACATATTATTGTCTACACTGATAGGTACTGCATGACATGGTTGCATGCTTTCAGCTCTAATTAAACACAGTTGCTACTGCAGACCAAAGTTACCTACACTAAACACTTGATACATCATTTACACCAAGGCATTCAAAGCTATCAACCAAACCTACAATCAACATTTAATTTTTGGGAAGCTCAAGAAATCTCCTTTCACCTGACCAGATCTTCTATCTACTTACTTCACCTACAAAATCACCTTAACCATCTCCATCTACTTCATCGCCACTTCTCTCTCAGCAAATAGCAAAAAATCAGCACTGCTCAAAGGAAAAGGTTTGTTTCCCTTCTTGATCACTTTACAATTGCACATCTGTTGCTTTTCTATACATGTCTGCAACCTCTTTTTCCCTTCTGTTTATGCTTTTTTTTTATTTTATAAACTTGTGAATTATACTGATTTTCAAACCAACATCCAAATAGGCAATGCATACAGTTAGCTGCAAACAGAAATAGAAACACACCAAAATATGCACAATAGCAAAAAAAAAACTGCACACAAATCTGTATAGAAACCTGCAAATAGTTATTGAATGTTGACGTCATTGTGTGTTCTTATGCTAACATCATCAGGCTTTCTTTTAATATTTCTGAAATTCCTGCTACTTCTTTAGCTCCATTTTTAATACAGCAAACCACCTATGGCAGTCTTATTTAATATGTTTCTAACATGTTTAACAAAACTATATTTGGACAAGGTAGTTATATCCAGGTATTCTGCATCTGACATTTGTTTCCTTGTATACATAAATTAACAGCGACAAGATAAACGCTAGCGACGTTTATTTTTTTGTGACCATACCGAGGGGAAATGTATGGGTAAGTTGTTTATTTTCATGCTAAAGTCTGTTACATATAAATTATACATTCCTGAATGGCATTTATAAGAGGACTAAAGAATGTTTTTTCCTATACAGTGCCTACCAGAAGAAGCACTTGAGATACCAGAGTTAGTTGGCGGGTTCACTTATGAATGCGTTGATGCTTTCGACAGAACCTACACCTGGAAGCTGTTGGAATCCAGAAACACATCGAAACTAAAGTTGTATGTCTCTGCTGGCTGGAGGAGATTTCTCAATTTAAATGACTATGAACCAGGTGACGAAGTGTGGATTGTATTTGAGCGTACTGAAACCAGGTTCTGCATTGTATCGGATGACGTTCATGAATTTGATGAGCTTCTGTGATTGATCTGTTTAGCAATGCAAGCCTTAAGATTCTGCACATTTTTAGCACCATATGCATAATTATTAGAAGTTTTTTATATATCTATTGACCTAGTGTGTTTGTCTTTTGATGGTTAGACATTAAACTTGTAGTACTTAGGTTATTAATGATGTAAATTGTGGTAAACGATTTCCAATGGGTATGCCACTTCTAATGAATGACTATAACCTCTTAAGGTTAATTTTGAACTGTTTAATTTTTATCTAATTTTTATCAATAATATTTAGCCGCGTAGCACGTACCTTCAATCTTGTTAGTATCATTCATACAAATAATATTATTATCATTATTGTTAGTATTACTAATATCATTATTATCATTATTATTATTATTATTATTATTATTATTATTATTATTATTATTATTATTATTATTATTATTATTATTATTATTATTATTATTATTATTATTATTATTATTATATTATTATTATTATTATTACTCTTATTATTATTACTATTATCATTAAAAGTAAAGTCATTATTATCATAGTTATTATTATTATTATTATTGGTATTATTATTATCATTATTATTTTTATTATCATTATTATTATTATTATTTCTAACATTAATACTATTTTATCAAGTAACTATTAGTTATATAAAACTATACTTAATACATATAATATAACTATATTTTTATTTATTTAAAGTACATAAAATGAATACATTTATGAAACATACAAGTTATTAATATAAAATGATATCACTAATAAATATATATATAAAATTGTTTGATTACAATTATATGTGTTAATATATATATATAAATGATATAGGTTCGTGAATCCGAGGCCAACCTTGCATTGTTCAATATCGTCATATGTATTATATTTATATCATATATATATATATATATATATATATATATATATATATATATATATATATATATATATATATATATATATATATATATATATATATATATATATATATATATATATATATATATATATATATATATGATATAGGTTGGTGAATCCGAGGCCAACCTTACATTGTTCAATATCGTCATATGTATTTTTACTACAAAATACAGTATAGTGAGTTTCATTTGCTCCCTTTTTAAATGTTTTTGCAATATATATTTTTGGGACTGAGAATACATGCGCTGCTTTTATAAATGCTTTACGAAATAGACACAAGTAATCGAAATTACATTCTATGGTTGGATTATCGAAATCGAATATCGCCCTTCAAGTCTGGTAACCTAAGAATTAGGGAAATGGCCCCTAATTGACGCGAATCCTAAAGATAGATCTATTGGGCCTAACAACCCTCATTCATGTCTATGGATGGCTTTAGTACTTCGAGATTATTATTATGTAGACGTCGATGTCTGTGGGGATATTCTATGCATTATGGTTAATGTCGGTTACCAGGTGTTCAATCCATATGAATGATTTTTATGCGAATGGCTATATGCATGCATGATGTTTATTGTAGTGACTCAAACTTTTCCATATTTATATATATATTAAATGAAATTGTTATTTACATGATTAAGTGTTTCCAACATGTTAAGCAATCAAACTTGTTAAGACTTGATTAATTGAAATAGGTTTCATATAGACATTTGACCACCCAAGTTGACCGGTGATTCACGAACGTTAAAACTTGTAAAAACTATATGATGACATATATATGGTTATATATATAGTTACCATGATTTTATGATAAGTAAGTATCTCATTAGGTATTTTAACAATGAGTTATATACATAAAAATGAGACTATTAAATTAAGAAACTCGAAAACGATATATATATATATATATATAACGATTATCGTTATAATAACGTCTTACTAAGTATATATGAATCTGTAACAACCCAACCCGTTATCCAACCGACAACGCTTAATTTTTTTTTTATCAAATCTGGCCAGTTCAGCATTCGGCGCGGCACGCCCTACTGTGGAGCGGCGCTCCAAAGTGGTCTGTCCACTCTTTCCTTTTTTGACAAAAAGATCGTCCACTTCCGGGCACTTTTAGACGAAACGGTTTTCACAACACGATAAAGTAAGTAAAACTAACACGTTTTCATAATAAAACAAGTTTTACAACACCGGGCCCACATCGACCCAATTTACAACAAGTGACCATTTCGACCCATTTTAGTTTAATGCAAAACTTAGACCGAGCATGGCGATTGGGGATACGCTACCCAATCCTAATCAATCCAAAGCACGTCCTCTAAAGCAACCTACACAATCCAATAGTTCTCACGCTTACCCGAGCCATCACCTCCACGCGAATCTATAAAAATGTAAACAACGAGAGGGTAAGCTATGAAAGCTTAGTGAATGCAATAATTATACACATACATATATAATCTACTTACTTGGAAACACTTACACAATACCACATACGAGCTAGCAACTCAACAAACATGCAATCACAATGCATACTAAAATATCCGCAATTCACAATAAGCTAGCATCGCCAAAAGCATATAGTTCACAATTTAATATGCTAACACTACAACACATAACCATGGTTAACCAATCGAACGAGAGAACGGTGTTTAAAGACCATCGGAGTTCATAACAACCATTAGTACACTTAACACTTCGTATACTAACCCCACGGGTGGCATCTTAACACGTCGATACTTCACCCTGGGTGGCGTCTTAACACGTCGACACTTCACCCCGAGTGGTGTCTTAACACTTCGACACTTCACTCTTCATTTTACTTGAGGTGGCATCTTAACACGTCGATACTTCACCTCGAGTGGCGCCTTAACACATCGGCACTTCACCCGTTAATCTCTTGGAGTGGCATCTTAGAACATCGATACTTCACTCCGGGTGGTGTCTTAACACATCGACACTTCACCCCGGGTGGCGTCTTAACACATCGACACTTCACCCGTCATATTACTTTGAGTGGTGTCTTAGCACATCGACACTTCACTCGTCACGTGAACGTGGTGTCTTAGCACATCGACACTTCACATCTCACGCTGCACAAATAAATACATTATATATCTATGCATATAATTATTCCACTCACCTTGGAATGCCCGCACAAGTCATGTACAACATGATCTTCGTCCTCAAATCCGAGCAATTAACCACCTATATCACACATAGGTACAATATATACATAAATAGCCATTCTCTAAAAGAGAACTCGACACAAACGTCCCTTAGCCGAGGGATCACACCTTGCTCGCCAAAACCCGCCCATTTAATCTACTAATAGACTCAAACCAATTACCACTTCGGGTGGTAATTCAAACCAACACAACAAAGTACGATTTAACTCAAATCATACTTTACACCAATTAGACCAAACCTAGGTCTTAACGCTAAATTACTACTTAGGTAGTAATCATTTCAAACGCCAATTACACCAAAACCCCAACACGTGCAATATTGACCCATAACACGGTTGACCACGTTTGACTAAATCTTAAAATATAAATTTTAACCCAAAATTACTCCTCACGAGTAATTACATCCAAAAATATCATTTAACACTTAACAAAAGCGTTTAACATCCATTTAATCTAAATTAGTGTCATCCTCAATTTTGACCCAATTCAAATTATCCATTTTGACCAAAGTCATAAAACGCCCCAAAATCACTAACGACTAGTGATTATATTTCCAAGACAACCACTAACACTTAAATCAAGTATTTACCTACTTGATTTACCAAAACTTGACTTAAAACTTAATTTAACACCGAATCAAGCTTACTTGTCCCGAAATACCCATTTGACCCGTTTTGACCTAAATTAGGGTTTACACCCAAAAACCAAGTCAACGCAAGTGTTCTAACGTTTAACCAACACACGCAAGACCCAAACTCATAATTTCATCACTCGAAACCCTAAGTCACCCATTTAGGCTTACTTACTTGAATCTTACCCAAAACCCCCAAATTTCACAATAAAATGGGTTTATAACACTAACTAACACAAACCCTAACTCAAACAATAATCTTAACAATGAAATTCGGATTTAGAATTTACCATAACAATCAAAACGTAGTCGAGAACGAAAGGAACAACTTTAACACTCGAGCTTTCGATCGATTCAAGCTTCTTCTTCTTCAAAACCCCAAATCTCTTCCTAGAAATCTCTCTCTATCTCTAAGATAAGATGAAAGAGATGTGTGGATGCCAAAATGATCCAAAAGTGGATCTAAAACTGCTCTAAGTGCCATAAATCCGTCCACAAGTGAAAAGACCAAAGTACCCCTCATTTAACCCTTTAAAAATGCTGAAAATTGCATCAGACGCAATCGGAGTGCCGCTCCAAAGGGTGGAGCGCCGCTCCAACCTTCAGGTCAGTTTTCAGTAACTTGTTTTGGCCATAACTTTTTGACCATAGCTCTGTTTTCAATGAATCAAATATTGTTGAAAACGTAATAAGATTTACTTTCTAATGGTAAGGTTTTGAAATATCAACTCAAACTTTATTTGGGGTCAAAAAGGTACGTACACACCTTGTGACTCCAAACAACGTCCAGTTTTCTTCGACGTTCGAGCAAGCAACACGTACATGTCTCGTACACTTCATACATGCATCGTACATCATAAATACATTATGAATAATAAATATTTGGGTCTTACAGAATCATATTAAGATATTGTTACACTATGTTTAATCATGATAAATGATAAGTAAACATGTCATTATGTATATTAACAATGAACTACATATGTAAAAACAAGACTACTAACTTAAGGATTTCGAAACGAGACATATATGTAACGATTATAGTTGTAACGACATTTAAATGTATATATATCATTTTAAGATATATTAATATATCATAATATCATAATAATATAATAATTTAACATCTCATTAGATATAATAAACATTGGGTTAACAACATTTAACAAGATCGTTAACTTAAAGGTTTCAAAACAACATATACATGTAACGACTAACGATGACTTAACGACTCAGTTAAAATGTATTTACATGTAGTGTTTTAATATGTATTCATACACTTTTGAAAGACTTCAAGACACTTATCAAAATACTTCTACTTAACAAAAATGCTTACAATTATATCCTCATTTAGTTTCATCAACAATTCTACTCGTATGCACCCGTATTCGTACTCGTACAATACACATCTTTTAGATGTATGTACTATTGATATATACACTCCAATGATCAGCTCTTAGCATCTCATGTGAGTCACCTAACACATTTGGGAACCATCATTTGGCAACTAGCATGAAATATCTCATAAAATTACAAAAATATGAGTAATCATTCATGACTTATTTACATGTAAACAAAATTACACATCCTTTATATCTAATCCATATACCAACGACCAAAAACACCTACAAACACTTTCATTCTTCAATTTTCTTCATCTAATTGATCTCTCTCAAGTTCTATCTTCAAGTTCTAAGTGTTCTTCATAAATTCTATATGTTCTAGTTTCATAAAATCAAAAATACTTTCAAGTTTGCTAGCTTACTTCCAATCTTGTAAAGTGATCATCCAACCTCAAGAAATTTTTCTTATTTACAGTAAGATATCTTTCTAATATAAGTTAATACTCATATTCAAACTTTGATTCAATTTCTATAACTCTAACAATCTTATTTCGAGTGAAAATCTTACTTAAACTTGTTTTCGTGTCATGATTCTGCTTCAAGAACTTTCAAGCCATCCAAGGATCCTTTGAAGCTAGATCTATTTTTCTCATTTCTAGTAGGTTTATCCACAAAACCTAAGGTAGTAATGATGTTCATAACATCATTCGATTCATATATATAAAACTACCTTATTCGAAGGTTTAAACTTGAAATCACTAGAACATAGTTTAGTTAATTCTAAACATGTTCGCAAACAAAAGTTAATCCTTCTAACTTGACTTTTAAAATCAACTAAACACATGTTATATATCTATATGATATGCTAACTTAATGATTTAAAACCTGAAAACACGAAAAACACCGTAAAACCGGATATACGCCGTCGTAGTAACACCGCGGGCTGTTTTGGGTTAGTTAATTAAAATCTATGTTAAACTTTGATTTAAAAGTTGTTCTTCTGGGAAAATTATTTTTCTTATGAACATGAAACTATATCCAAAAAGCATGTTTAAACTCAAAGTGGAAGTATATTTTCTAAAATGGTCATCTTGACGTAATTTTTTCGACTGAAATGATAACCTTTACAAAAATGACTTATAACTTATATTTTCAACTATAAACCTATACTTTTTCTGTTTAGATTCATAAAATAGAGTTCAATATGAAACCATAGCATTTTTATTCACTCAAAATGGATTTAAAACGAAGAAGTTATGGGTAAAACAAGATTGGATATTTTTTGATTGTTGTAGCTACGGGAAATATTGTAACAATTCTATATAAATCATATCCTAGCTAACTTATATTGTATTATACATGTATTCTAATATATTATGTAATCTTGGGATACCATAGACACGTATGCAAATGTTTTGACATATCATATTGACCCATGTATATATATTATTTGGAACAACCATAGACACTCTATATGCAGTAATGTTAGAGTTAGCTATACAGGGTTGAGGTTGATTCCAAAAATATATATACTTTGAGTTGTGATCTAGCCTGAGACGTGTATACACTGGGTCGTGGATTGATTCAAAAAAATATATATCGATTTATTTCTGTACATCTAACTGTGGACAACTAGTTGTAGGTTACTACGAGGACAGCAGACTTAATAAACTTAAAACTGTAAAATTTATTAAAAATGTTGTAAATATATTTTGAATATAATTTGATATATATGTACATATTTGTTATAGGTTCATGAATCGACCAGTAGCCAAGTCTTACTTCCCGACGAAGTAAAAATCTGTGAAAGTGAGTTATAGTCCGACTTTTAAAATCTAATATTTTGGGATGAGAATACATGCAGTTTTATAAATGCTTTACGAAATAGACACAAGTAAATGAAAGTACATTATATGGGTGAATTATCGAAGCCGAATATGCCCCTTTTGCTTGGTAACCTAAGAATTAGTAAACCGATCTACTAATTGACGCGAATCCTAAAGATAGATTTATTGGGCCTAACGAACCCCATCCAAAGTACCGGATGCTTTAGTACTTCGAATTCGTTTTTATCATGTCCGAAGGATTTCCCGGAATAATAGGGGATATTCTTATATGCATCTTGTTGATGTCGGTTACCAGGTGTTCACCATATGAATGATTTTTATCTCTATGTATGGGATGTATATTGAAATATGAAATCTTGTGGTCTATTATTATGATTTGATAATATATAGGTTAAACCTATAACTCACCAACATTTTTGTTGACGTTTTAAGCATGTTTATTCTCAGGTGATTATTAAGAGCTTCCGCTGTTGCATACTAAAATAAGGACAAGATTTGGAGTCCATGCTTGTATGATATTATGTAAAAACTGCATTCAAGAAACTTATTTTTGATGTAATATATTCTTATTGTAAACCATTATGTAATGGTCGTGTGTAAACGGTATATTTTAGATTATCATTATTTGATAATCTACGTAATGCTTTTTAAACCCCTATAGATAAAATAAAGGTTATGGTTGTTTTAAAAATGAATGCAGTCTTTGAAAAACGTCTCATATAGAGGTCAAAACCTCGCGACGAAATTAATTAATATGGAACGTTTATAATCAATATGAACGGGACATTTCAGTTGGTATCAGAGCGTTGGTCTTAGAGAACCAGAAATTTGCATTAGTGTATCTTATCGAGTTTGTTAGGATACATTAGTGAGTCTGGACTTCGATCGTGTTTTCTTTAAAAATGATTGCTTAACACTTTTGTTGGAAACTATATATTATTAACATGTAAATATTATGTGATATATTAATCTCTTAACGTGTTTGATATTATGTGACAGATGTCTACCTCTAGTACAAATCCCATTGATTCACCTAATAATAATGAAGAGTCGAATATATTTTGGGAAGATTCACAAATTCCCGAAGAGGAACTGGAAGAGGAGGAACCGGAAGAGGAGGAACCAGAAGAGGAGGAAATCGGAAGAGGAGGAACCAGAAGAAGAAGAGGTTCCGGAGGAAGAAATATTGATACCTATAGTAAATCAATTAAATAAAAGAAAATCCTCAACCAACAGACCAAAGTTAATAATGGTCAATGTTGTTTCCACCGAGGAAGCAAAATATTGGGAAGATTACCAATTTTCCGATGAATCAAATCCCGATGAGGATTCCGATGATGTTATAGAAATTACCTCGACCCAATTTAATAAAGCGAAAGAAAATAGCAAGGGAAAAGGTATAAAAATAGAGAAACCCGATTCCAACCCCGATGAACTTTATATGTATCGACAACATCCGTATTTCCTAAAATGTAACAATGACCCGGGAACCTCTAAACCACCAGGTTTTTCTAAACCATTATGGAAAACGATGGCTCGTATTAGAGGAACACCATATATTCCTAGAAAATTAGGAAAACGAACCAAGTCCGAAGAAGAAGAAATCAGTGATTCAGATTAGAGGGTTGTAATCATGTTGTGTATTATATGTATTGTAGTGTGCTTGTACTTTTATGTTCTATGTAAAAATTGCTTGTATTGTTTGTTAATTATCTTTTACGAATCTAATCCTTGTCTATTTTATAGTATAAAAATAAAATGGACGTTAAGGGTAGACAGCCGAATATTTTAGAAGACCTACCAGAGGATATGATTGAGGAAATCTTGTCTAGAGTCGGTCAGAATTCATCAGCACATTTAGTTATGGCGAAATTAACTTGTCAGACATTTGAAAGACTTTCCAGAAATGCCTTAGTTTATAAAAGGCTTTCCTTTGATAGGTGGGGTATATCACATTGTGGAGACCGTAAGTTACGTCGTGTTTTCTTTAAAGCGTTAAATACGAGGAACCCAAATACAATTTTACGCTACGGGTTAAGAACCTATTTTGACTCAACATATCCCAACATAGGATTTTGTGAATTAGAAAGAGCTTCTAACATGCAACATAAAGAAGCATGTTATGCTTACGGGTTAGTGATGTTCGCTTCTTACCAAAGTGAGAAAAAGAACATCGGATTGCAACTTTTAAATAAAACCTTCCCACAAGTGACGGATTCAGTAGTTGGGGTGAGAAACAAGGTTTTTAGATTATTACAGGGCTGTTGTACATTACGAAACCCTCGTCCTTTTGACGACATTACAACATGCTGCCTAGCCAATGGTCATAATGGTTATTTTCCACAAGACCAAGGATGGGAAGTCGTCTTAGTAAAACCAGAATGCATGACTTGTTTCTGGACTTATGAATTACGTGTCTTTATTTCCTTTGCTGAACAACTTGCGTATTAACTAGATTTATCTTCAAAAGTGTCCTGTATCATAGTGTACTATATTTCATGTTATATGTAATATAGCGAAGTTGTAAGTTTGAAGAATATTTGTATGTGATATATTATTATAATCAGCTTTTCATATGGAATTGTAGTAGTTGAATTGTATATTAGCTACTAAGTATGAACTTAACGAGTAGGTAGTATCCGAATTTAAACTTATAAAAAGCTAATATGAAGAAAAAGCTTTTATAAATGAGTTCATATTATGCTACGAAATACTATTGACTACTCTTAATATTCTGTATGATTAACTCGATTCAGTTGGCTATTTTGAAGGAAATGGCACCGACTACTCGGCACACCATGAATATGAGCGAAGAGGAATTTCGTACCTTTCTTGTTGCAAACATAGCCGCGGTACAGGCTGCGCTACATACCAACAATAACTCTGAATCTAGCAATGCAGCTAACGGCGCAAGAAATCGTGTAGGATGCTCCAACAAAGAATTCACTGCCTGCAAACCTTTGGAATTTGATGGAACCGAAGGACCAATTGGATTGAAACGGTGGACCGAGAAAGTCAAATCGGTGTTTGCCATAAGTAAGTGTACTGAAGAGGACAAAGTTAAGTACGCTACGCATACCTTCACAGGTACTGCGTTAACATGGTGGAACACCTATCTTGAACAGGTAGGACAAAATGCTGCTTACGCACTACCGTGATCGGCATTCAAGTAATTGATGAACGAGCAGTACCGTCCTAGAAACGAAGTCAATAAACTCAAGGTAGAACTTAGAGAGTTACGAACACAAGGGTTCGACGTTACCACATATGAACGACGATTCACAGAGTTGTGCCTATTGTGTCCGGGAGCATTCGAAGATGAAGAAGAGAAGATCGACGCATTTGTAAAAGGGTTACCAGTAAGGATTCAAGAAGATGTGAGTTCATACGAGCCCGCTTCTATACAGAAGGCAATTCGAATGGCTCATAAACTCATAAATCAGATTGAGGGGAGAATTAAAGAGCAGGCGGCCGAAGAAGCCAACACGAAACAACTCAAGAGGAAGTGGGAAGAAAACGGTGACAAGAGTCACCAGTACAACAACAATAATTACAACCACAATCGCAACAACTATCCCAACAACCGCAACAACAATCGCAACAATAACCGCAGTCCTAACAATAACTACAACAAACATCCCAACAACATCAGCAACTATAACAACCGTTTCAACAACAATAACAATCCCAACAACAATCTCAATAACAACAACGGCAACAAAAACTAAAAACAGCCATGTCATAGGTGTGAAGAAAATCATCAGGGGTTTTGCACGACATTTTGCAACAGGTGTAAAAGAAATGGTCATAGAGCGACAAAGTGTGAGGTCTACGGACCAAAGTTTAACAGAAGTAAAGGAACAAATAATGTCGGAACAAGTAATGCCGAAACGAATAGTGTCGGAGCAAGTAATACCAACGCTGTTTGTTATAAATGTGGAAAACCGGGCCACATTATTAGAAATTGCCCGAATCAGGGGAATACTAATGGGCAAGGCCATGGAAGAGTTTTCAATATTAAGGCGGCAGAAGCACAGGAAGACCCGGAGCTTGTTACGGGTACGTTTCTTATTGACGATAAATCTGCTTATATTTTATTTGATTCGGGTGCGGATAGAAGCTATATGAGTAGAGAATTTTGTGCTAAATTAAGTTGCCCATTGACGCCTTTGGATAGTAAATTTTTACTCGAATTAGCAAATGGTAAATTAATTTCAGCAGATAATATATGTCGGAATCGAGAAATTAAACTGGTTAGCGAAACATTTAAGATTGACTTGATACCAGTAGAGTTATGGAGTTTTGATGTGATAATCGGTATGGACTGGTTGAAAGAAGTGAAAGCAGAGATCGTTTGTTACAAAAATGCAATTCGCATTATACGAGAAAAAGGAAAACCCTTAATGGTGTACGGAGAAAAGAGCAACGCGAAGTTAAATCTTATTAGTAACCTTAAGGCATAAAAACTAATAAGAAAAGGTTGCTATGCTGTGCTAGCACACGTCGAGAAAGTCAATTCCGAAGAAAAGAACATCAATGATATTCCCGTCGCAAATGAATTTTCCGATGTATTTCCGAAAGAATTACCGGGACTACCTCCACACCGATCCGTTGAGTTTCAAATAGACCTTGTACCGGGAGCTGCACCAATAGCTCGTGCTCCATACAGACTCCTGCCTAGCAAAATGAAGGAACTTCAGAGCCAATTACAAGAACTTTTAGAGCGTGGTTTCATTCGACCAAGCACATCACCATGGGGAGCTCCTGTTTTGTTTGTCAAGAAGAAGGATGGTACATTTTGGTTGTGTATCGACTACCGAGAGTTGAATAAACTTACCATCAAGAACGCTACCCACTACCGAGAATCGACGACTTATTTGATCAACTACAAGGCTCGTCAGTTTATTCGAATATCGATTTACGTTCTGGATATCATCAAATGCGGGTGAAGGAGGATGATATTCCAAAGACTGCTTTTAGGACGCGTTACGGTCATTACGAGCTTATGGTTATGCCGTTTGGGTTGACTAACGCACCAGCTGTTGTTCATGGACCTCATGAACCGAGTGTGTGGACCATACCTTGACAAGTTTGTCATTGTTTTCATCGATGACATACTTATTTACTCAAAGAATGACCAAGAGCATGAAGAACACTTAAGAAAAGTGCTAGAGTTGTTAAGGAAAGAAAAACAGTACACTAAGTTTTCAAAGTTTGCATTTTGGTTGGAGGAAGTTCAATTCCTCGGTTACATAGTGAACAAAGAAGGTATTCAGGTGGATCCAGCAAAGATTGAAACCGTTGAAAAGTGGGAAACCCCGAAAACTCCGAAACACATAGGCCAATTTTTAGGGCTAGCTGGTTATTACAGGAGATTCATCCAATATTTTTCCAAAATAGCAAAACCCTTGACTGCATTAACGCATAAAGGGAGGAAATTTGAATAGAAGGATGAACAAGAAAAAGATTTTCAATTGTTGAAGAAAAAGTTAACTACGGCACCTATATTGTCATTACCTGAAGGGAATGATGATTTTGTGATATATTGTGACGCCTCAAAGCAAGGTATCGGTTGTGTATTAATGCAACAAATGAAGGTAATTGCTTATGCGTCTAGACAATTGAAGATTCACGAGCAAAATTATACGACGCATGATTTGGAATTAGGCGCGGTTATTTTTGCATTAAATACTTGGAGGCACTACTTATATGAGGTCAAAAGTATTATATATACTGACCACAAAAGTCTTCAACACAGATTTAATCAGAAACAACTAAACATGAGGCAGCGTAGGTGGATTGAATTGTTGAATGATTATGACTTTGAGATTCGTTACCACCCGGGGAAGGCAAATGTGGTAGCCGACGCCTTGAGCAGAAAGGACAGAGAACCCATTCGAGCAAAATCTATGAATATAATGATTCACAATAACCTTACTACTCAAATAAAGGAGGCGCAACAAGGAGTTTTAAAAGAGAGAAATTTAAAGGATGAAATACCCAAAGGATCGGAGAAGCATCTTAATATTCGGGAAGACGGAACCCGGTATAGGGCTGAAAGGATTTGGGTACCAAAATTTAGAGATATGAGAAAAATGGTACTTAGAGAAGCTCATAAAACCAGATACTCAATACATCCTGAAACGGGAAAGATGTACAAGGATCTCAAGAAACATTTTTGGTGGCCGGGTATGAAAGCCGATGTTTCTAAATACGTAGGAGAATGTTTGACGTGTTCTAAGGTCAAAGCTGAGCATCAGAAACCATCAGGTCTACTTCAACAACCCGAAATCCCGGAATGGAAATGGGAAAACATTACCATGGATTTCATCACTAAATTGCCAAGGACTGCAAGTGGTTTTGATACTATTTGGGTAATAGTTGATCGTCTCACCAAATCAGCACACTTCCTGCCAATAAGAGAAGATGATAAGATGGAGAAGTTAGCACGACTGTATTTAAAGGAAGTCGTCTCCAGACATGGAATACCAATCTCTATTATCTTTGATAGGGATGGCAGATTTATTTCAAGATTCTGGCAGACATTACAGCAAGCATTAGGAACTCGTCTAGACATGAGTACTGCCTATCATCCACAAACTGATGGGCAGAGCGAAAGGACGATACAAACGCTTAAAGACATGCTACGAGCATGTGTTATTGATTTCAGAAACAGTTGGGATCGACATCTACCGTTAGCAGAATTTTTCTACAACAATAGCTACCATTTGAAATGTCCCGTTCATATTGATTATAAACGTTCCATATTAATTGATTTCGTTGCGAGGTTTTGACCTCTATATGAGACGTTTTTCAAAGACTGCATTCATTTTTATAATAACCATAACCTTTATTTTATCAATAAACGTTTTAAAAACATTACATAGATTATCAAATAATGATAATCTAAAATATACTGTTTACACACGACCATTACATAATGGTTTACAATAGAAATATATTACATCGACATATGTTTCTTGAATGCAGTTTTTACACAATATCATACAAACATGGACTCCAAATCTTGTCCTTATTTTAGTATGCAACAGCGGAAGCTCTTAGTATTCACCTGAGAATAAACATGCTTTAAACGTCAACAAAAATGTTGGTGAGTTATAGGTTTAACCTATATATATATCAAATCGTAACAATAGACCACAAGATTTCATATTTCAATACACATCCTATACATAGAGATCAAAATCATTCATATGGTGAACACCTGGTAACCGCATTAACAAGATGCATATATAAGAATATCCCCATCATTCTGGGACACCCTTCGGATATGATATATATTTCGAAGTAATAAATCATCCGGTACTTTGGATGGGGTTTGTTAGGCCCAATAGATCTATCTTTAGGATTCGCGTCAATTAGGGTGTCTGTTCCCTAATTCTTATATTACCAGACTTAATAAAAAGGGGCATATTCGATTTCTATAATTCAACCATAGAATGTAGTTTCACGTACTTGTGTCTATTTTGTAAATCATTTATAAAACCTGCATGTATTCTCATCCCAAAAATATTAGATTTTAAAAGTGGGACTATAACTCACTTTCACAGATATTTCCTTCCTCGAAAATAAGACTTGGCCACGGATCGATTCACGAACCTATACAAATATGTACATATATATCAAAGTATGATCAAAATATAATTACAACCATTTTTATTATGTTTTAAAGATTTGAGTGTATTAAGTCAGTGTCCTCATTAGTAACCTACAACTAGTTGTCCACAGTTAGATGTACAGAAATAAATCGATATATATTATCTTGAATCAATCCACGACCCAGTGTATACACGTCTCAGGCTAGATCACAACTCAAAGCATATATATTTTTGGAATCAACCTCAACCCTGTATAGCTAACTCCAACATTACTGCATATTGAGTGTCTATGGTTGTTCCAAATAATATATATACATGGGTCGATATGATATGTCAACATTTGCATACGTTTCTATGGTATCCCAAGATTACATAATATATTAGAATACATGTATAATACAATATAAGTTAGCTAGGATATGATTTGTATAGATTTATTAAACATTTCCCGTAGCTAAAAAGATCAAAAATATCCAATCTTGTTTTACCCATAACTTCTTCATTTTAAATCCGTTTTGAGTGAATCAAATTGCTATGGTTTCATATTGAATTCTAATTTAAGAATCCAAACAGAAAAAGTATAGGTTTATAGTCGGAAATTTAAGTTACATGTCAATTACTAAAGAGGTAGTCATTTTCGTCGAAAGAACGACATCTTGATGACCATTTTGAAAAACATACTTTCACTTTGAGTTTAACCAAGATTTTTGGATATAGTTTCATGTTCATATGAAAAATCATTTTCCCAGATGAACTACTTTTAAATCAAAGTTTATCATAGTTTTTAATTATCCAAACCAAAACAGCCCCGGTTTCACTACGACGGCGTATATCCGATTTTATGGTGTTCATCGTGTTTCCATGTTTTAAATCATTAAGTTAGCATATCATATAGACATAGAACATGTTTTTAGTTGATTTTAAAAGTCAAGTTAGAAGGATTAACTTTTGTTTGCGAACAAGTTTAGATTTAACTAAACTATGTTCTAGTGATTTCAAGTTTAAACCTTCGAATAAGATAGCTTTATATGTATGAATCGAATGATGTTATGAACATCATTACTACCTCAATTTTTCTGGATAAAACTACTGGAAATGAGAAAAATGGATCTAGCTACAAAGGATCCTTGGATGGCTTGAAAGTTCTTGAAGCAGAATCATGACACGAAAACAGTTCAAGTAAGATTTTCACTCGAAATAAGATTGTTATAGTTGTAGAAATTGAATCAAAGTTTGAATATGAATATTACCTTGAATTTGAAAGATAACCTACTGTAAATAACAAAGGTTCCTTGATCTTAGATGATTACTTGGAATGGATTAGAAAGCTTGGAAGTAGACTTGCAAACTTGGAAGTATTCTTGATTTTTATGAAACTATACTTATGAAATTTATGAAGAACACTTAGAACTTGAAGATGGAACTTGAGAGAGATCAATTAGATGAAGAAAATTGAAGAATGAAAGTGTTCGTAGGTGTTTTTGTTCGTTGGTATATGGATTAGATATAAAGGATATGTAATTTTGTTTTCATGTAAATAAGTCATGAATGATTACTAATATTTTTGTAATTTTATGAGATATTTCATGCTAGTTGCTAAATGATGGTTGATAGTTAAAGCTAAGGGGTATAAAATACTATTAAATTTTAGCAGAAAATACTATTAAATATGATACAATTTTACACAAGATATTTATTTATTTATTGAATGGATATACTTAAACCTTGCTACAACACTTATAGGCAGTGTACCTAATCGTACAGTAGTGTAGTTTTTAGTAAGTCCGGTTCGGTCCACAGGGAATCTTTTAAACAAAGCTTAACGCTATATTAGTTTTATTTTATAAAAATACAAATATATATATAAGTAATATTATTATTATAAAGGGGGGGTTTTACCGTTTAATGACCGGTTTGTCGATTTTAAAACTTTAGTCGCAGTTAAAACCAAATGTAAAATATTAATAAAAGACTTAATTTAAAGCGTAAAGTAAATAACGATAATGAAATTGCGAATAATAAAAGTGCGATAAAATAAACTTGCGATAATTAAAAAGTACGATAATTAAAAGTGCAATTAAATACAATAACAATAAAAATGCGATAATTAGAAGTGCAATTAAATATAAAATAAAGGAAATTAAATATGAAATAAAAGAATTATGCTTATTTAAACTTCCGTAATCATGATGTTTGACGTGTTGATTTTAGTTTTATGCCCATGGGTTAATTGTCCTTTGTCCTGGATTATTTAATATGTCCATACGAATTTGTCCATAATAGTCCATCAGTCATAAATACAAAGAGCGAAAGCCTTCGTCAAATTATTCTTATTCCCGAAGTCAAATATTCCAACTAATTGGGGATTCGAATTGTAACAAGGTTTTAATACTTTGTTTAATAAATACACCAGGTTATCGACTGCGTGTAAACCAAGGTTTTACTACTTTGTTAACAATTACACCAATTACCCTTGAATGTAATTCACCCCTGTTTCAACGAGTCTATTAACTATTAATCCAGTTCCGTGTCCGGTAAAATGAATAATTATTGGTATTTATAGATATCCCGCCCACCGTACCCAGTCAAGCGTATGTGGTTATATATAAATACGTCGAATTATAAGTTTGTATATTAAATTAACAAGGTATTGTTTAGTTAATATAAAACCCATTAATATCCCATAGTCTAATTTCCACAAGTGTCGTTCTTTTATCCAAACCCCAATTATGGTACAAAGCCCAATTACCCAATTTTAGTAATTAGCCCAACATCATGATTACTTAGTTTTAAATAAGCATAATAATAACTTAGCTACGAGACATTAAATTAAAAAGGTTGAACATAACTTACAATGATTAAAAATAGTGTAGCGTTACACGGACAGAATTTCGACTTACACCTTTACAACATTCGCTAACATACCCTTATTATTAGGAATTAAAATTAAAATTAAAATTAAAATATAAATATATATATTTTACGTATACATATATAGAGAGATTGAATTTTTTGGATCAAACTGCGTTTGCTTTTATAGGGAATTGAGTCCAGGTGAGCTCCGCGACTCGCGCCCTTTTTGCTCTTCAAACTCCGCGAGTCGCGGAGTTTGTAATTACAGCTCACTTCATTTTGGCTCTTTGTTTACCGACGGTTTATTATATAAATATAATATATATATAATTTATATAATTAATTATATATTATATTATATTTATATACATAGTTAACTTGTAATTTTTAGTCCGTTGCGTCGAGCGTTGAGAGTTGACTCTGGTCCCGGTTCTGGATTTTCGAACATCCTTGCGTACAATTTAATATCTTGTACTTTGCGTTTTGAATCTTGTACTTTTGTAATTTTGAGACGTTTCTTATCAATAATTGGAACCTCTTTGATTGTATTTTGTACTTTTGAGCTTTTTGGTCGTTTGCGTCTTCAATTCATCGAATCTGTCTTTTGTCTTCACCTTTTATTATTTAAACGAATATCACTTGTAAATAGAACAATTGCAACTAAAAGCTTGTCTTTCTTGGGGAATAATGCTATGAAATATATGTTCGTTTTTAGCATTATCAAATATTCCCACACTTGAGCGTTGCTTGTCCTCAAGCAATATAGTCTTGAAATACTAGAATCACTTCTTTATTCTTCACACTTTGTACATCAGTGATTTCTTTACGGCGGTATAAATAATGGTAGTAACGATATGGTTTACAGTCCCACAAGACTATAAAAATTTAGATCCATTAAGGAAATTGGATCTTTATGAAAACATTTGATCTTTTGAAAATTAAATCTAGTTTTTACCCTAGATAAGTTTTCCGGAATAACCCTTCACCGGTGTTTGCAAATTATTTTTATGGGTTTGGTGGGTTTCTGATTTGAAAATTTTAGCTCAAAACTTGCGGTTTTGTGTCACCCACTTGCTAACCTTGTATTAGGAAAGCAACACGTCCAGTTTACTTGTCCCGTATATTACCTTTCGGTAAACTACCGTCCGGTTGTAAAGGAAAGCGTTGAACGAGCAACTGTTAAGGCAATGTCCCCTGACATGCTTTTACTTATGGTCTATAACGTGTCGGACGCAATTACTATCCTTTATAGGAGCAATAGTAAAGCTCACCCTTTTAATTTGTCGGTCTGGCACAAGGTCCTGTCTTTGACCATGCTATGCAACAACCGTTCTTACGGTTGACACCCGATTTGGTTCAGATGACCTAATGAATTCCAGATGAATTCCTAGGATTTTACGTTCAATGGTAATGAACGCATTAAAAATGGGTTTTCAGAAAACAAATCGGTTTGTAATTTTGATCAAAATATTTTCTCGTTCAAGCTCGAGTTTAGATATCATTGAATTCCATGAGTTTGTAATTCTCAATCTTTAAGGTCAATCTCTAGGATTGAGTAATATCAGTCTTAAAAGCTGATTTTTAATTTTTAAGGAGATTATCCTTTCTGGGGATCTGATTCATTAGTCGTATCCAGCTAATTTGCACGGTGCCCCCCCATTGTACGAGATAAATCCTTCTCATGGTTAGGATAAATCTGACCACTTGGCGACCCTGTTTAATGCTGAGGTCCGTGGATTTCCTGCTGATTTTAGTGATGACTTTTCTAGATTTTTCGTCAACCTACAGCTGGTCTGGACGACAACTTCCTGACCTAAATCAAGAAGCGCGTTTCTTTTTCGGAAGACTTTACTTCCTTTTAATGATGGAATTGATTCATCATGTAGATCCATCTTTCTTACAGTAAATCAGGTAAAACTTTTTAGTTTAGTCCAAATCAAAAGTATTTTCAGTTATTTGTACAGAAATATGTGACATATGTTTAAAATATCTTGGTAAATTTTCCCACACTTGGCTTTTATTTTCCTTTTTATTGTCCTCTATTCCATTTTAAATGAATTTTAACATTTTGGTTTGTTTCTCAATTTATGTCCTTTCCGAGATAACAATAATTTCGGTGTTAAAACCTAGTTTTATCATTCATAAATATGTATAAACATGATTTTGAGTTCATTTAATTGAAAATTTTGAAAAATTTTACTAGAATTGGGTAGTCAGTATATAAGACTAGGGCTGTTCTTTATTATCAGAGAGCACTAGATTCTAATACAACTACTGCTTTACTAGTATTTTTAATGGTAACCAAGTGTTTAAGATAAAAATTATAAAATCCGAAAGAATTTAACCCCTTCCCACACTTAAGATCTTGCAATGCCCTCATTTGCAAGAAATCAGTAACAATCTAAATTATTGAGGGTGATTTGTGTGAAAATGATTAAATTTTACCAAAGTTTCCAAACATATTTGTGTTTGTGTTGAATGATAAATGGTGCACATCATTTGTTCATTCCGTCTTGTTGTTATATCACATTTAGTTTGCATCTTGTCGTCAAAATTAGTTGCTTTTGCTGAACTTAATGCCAGTCTTTGAAAATGCATTGTTTTACCCTGTTGTGTACATAAGATAACTACAAACATATATACATATTTTTGAAGTTTGGTATATTACCCCACATTCAAAAATTATTAAAATCTAAGAATAAAAGTTAGAAAATTATAAAAACAATTACAATATTAACATAAGTATTAAACGTATCAACATTACAAATTACAAAATAAATAAAACTAAGTAGACTAGGGATGATACTGATACCAGTAGGGGTTCCATGCATAACCATAGGTGCTATAAAATGCTTCGGCTAGGTTATACGTAGGATACAGTGGTTGGATCTCTATAGACCAGGGAGGGAATATGGGCGATGGAGTAGGAATATAGTTTCTACCTATATGTTGGCAATAAGCTATGATTTGGTTTTGATGAACTTGCCAATCTTCAAATGCTCTATGTCTAGCATTTTCATACTCTTGTGAAGCTATAAACCTTTGCATTTCTGCCATTTCATTTCCCCCTCCTACATTACCTTGCTGTTGGTTTCTCTCAACCTGTGGATGTCTACCATGGTATTGTACTGCGGCGTTATTTCGCCTCTTCAAAACCTTCGCACCATGGTATACATTTAAACCTATTGTATCGCGGGGTTCTGGTTCTTCGATTAGTAATCCCCCCCGACTTATATCCACACCGAGATATTCAGCAATCAAAGTAATAAATATACCACCTCCTATTATGCTATGCGGTCTCATCCCCCTAACCATAGCTGATAAATAATAACCCACACAATAAGGTATACTTACAGTGCTTTGTGGGTCTCGAATACACATATGGTAAAACAAATCCTATTCATTTACCTTTTCCTTATTCTTACCTCTTTGTGTAATAGAATTAGCTAAAAACCTATGGATTACTCTTAACTCTGCTCTATCTATATCCAAATAAGAGTAATTTCCCCCTTTAAATCGGTGATGGCTAGTCATTTGACTCCATACACCATGCGTATCAAAATTTTCGTCTATCTTCCTACCGTTCAATATCAACCCTCTATAATCGGCAGATGCTAACTCCTCAGGCGTATATATACGTAAAGCCTGAGCCATGTCTAGTAAAGACATGTGGCGCATCGAACCTCCTAACAAAAATCTAATAAAAGATCGATCCGTTAAACTAGCTACCCGATCATTTAATTCTATACTACACAACAATTCTTCACACCATACTTTATATACAGGTCTACGCATGTTGAATAACCATACCCAATCGTTAAAAGTAGAATTACCATACCTCTGTGCAAGTAATTCCCTAATTGGCCCGGCCAATTCTATAGCTTCTAATGGTCCCCATTCTATGACCCTAAGTACTTCAACAACTTTAGAATGAAGAGTATGCAAACCCCTTTGGTATTTTGGATAATCTATCCAAAGTCTGTCAAATCTCAGGTTCGGGTGCAAATCTTCCAAGTGCATATCAGAAAATGTCATGACTGGATGAGGTATTTCTTGTTTGTAGTAGTTATCCACCTCCTGTTGTTCCACATTCTCAGCAGGAGCATTGCGAGCTTGGGATGAAGATTCACCCCTTTCAGTCTGCAAAACACATCAAACACAATTTTTGTGCATCCAAATATGCATTAGTGTCAGCAAAATCATCAATCAAAATAATTACAATGACATGATCAATTTATATCAAACTTAAGCTCATTTACATATTTTCATCAAATCTACACTTTTTCAAATAAGCATATACGAAAATGTTCGCCAAGTTCATAAGCATTCAACTCAAATAACATGTCAAAATAATCATTACTAGCAATTAAACAAGTTTCAAATGGCATTATCTCTCAAAAATCAAGTTCATGAATTTTAGACTTGAAAAAGTCCACTTTAATTCTCAAAATCATGTTTAGGCTCAAAGTTTGGATCATTTAACTACCTAAACATGTTACACTACTTAATTTAGCAACAATTCATGACAAAAATCGGCCATAACCTGTTTATATCAAAAAGCCCCAAATTTGCTCAAGAACACAAACCCTAGATTACTCAAAATTTGAAGTTTAAGGCTTCTAATCATGTTAAATAGCATCAATCTAGGTTATACAAGCATAATACATAAACAATTTAAGCATAATTACACTAAAAAGCATCAAAATCAAATTGGGTATAAAATTGCTCAAGAACACCAATTTTCGGATTAAATGGTGTTTAGGTGTAGAAATTTACCATTTTTCTTGAGTAATTCCTTGATAGCATCCTTCTTAACATGATTTTAGTAAAAGATTTGATGATTAACGGTGAAAAATTGTGAATTTGGGAGGTCTTTTTCGTGTATTTTCGGGTTTTATCGCAGTATTTTCGTGGGTGTTGGGTTGGGGACTGATCAGTTCGTCCCTTATATTTTTTTCTGGATTTTAGTCCCTCCGCGACTTGCGATGTTTGATGCTTACAAACTCCGCGAGTCGCGGTGTTTTTTTTTTTTTTTTAAATAAACCTTAACTTATAAAACATATATAAAATAAATTTAAAATTTTGTTTTCCTTTGTTTTAGGACGAGTTTGTTTCGGATCGATGTCCTAGTCCGTCCTTTGACAAAATTTTAAAATTTGTCTTTTTGTAGCGATTGTTTTAAAAGCTAAGATTTTTAGAGTTTTTTTTAATGTTTTTGGCATACTTTAATTCAATAAGATTAAAAATAATGATAATAAAAGTTCTCGTCCCTCCCTCGGGTAAAGCAATTTCGGTTCAACGACCTAGTCTTCAATTTACGACGAATTTTAAAAATCATATTTTTAACTTAATGAGATAAAGTAAATTTTTGTTTTTAAATTCACACCAACTTAAATTAAAAATACATAAAATTCAAAATTAATATTAAAAATTCACACTAAACTTTAAAATTTGAAATGCATAAAATTAAAAATTCATATTTAAAAATTAAAAATTCACACCAAACTTAATTTAAAAATTCATATTATAAATACACACCAAACTTATATTATATTTTTCAAATATTTACAATTTTAAATATATTGTTTTTACAAAGTTTACAATATTAATTTAAGATTTATATATTAATTTTAAAAACATGGTAAAAATAAAATTAAAAATCTTTTTGGCTTTTTATCCCACTTTAATAAATCAAATATTATCAAAAATATGCGCCCCTCTTTTCGGTAAAGTAATTTCGGTTCCATGACCTAATTTAACTCATGACGAATTTTTTGAAATATTTTGTGTTGATTGATTAAAGATATTTATACCTTAAGAATAAACGTTAAATTTCGCAGTGATGTAATAAATTTTTGTATGATATCAATAATTTCGGTCGCCAAACCTAATTTTATTCAATACCAATTTAATACTTTATAGCGAACAAATTAGCGTTTATTATCAAAAGGTTAAAAAAATAAAAACTGTACAGACTTACATGTGAGATAGTATTCTTAGTTATATGATCTATCCCATTCATAAGATAGTCGGTTTAATTGGTTTTCCATAGCTACATAGGCGTAACCTCGAGCATTCAGTGTTTTTTCTTCTAAACATATGAACGGTCCGTCTCTGCATAAAGTAACAAATTCGGTGTTTGAATAGGTTTGATTATTTGAACATTTACCTCCATGTGACCATTTTACGCATTTGTGACATCTTTCTAGGTGTCGTGCTCTTCTTTTCGCTGCGGATTTTGATTTTTCTTTACCAAATTGTAACCTATTATCTTCGCATCTTGATTCTTTTCTTACTCCGTCCAATCTTTCTCTGATTACTGATACTATTTCACTTGGAAGTGTGTCATTATTACGTTTAGTTATCAAAGCGTGTAGCATTAGACCATGGTTTAATTCACAGGCAGTCTTCATATCGTAAAAACCTAAAAAAAAATAAAAATTCAGAATGGGGGGAGAAGACTAGTTCTTTAGGGTCTGCTAGAGAAAGACCATTCGAGTTCCATTTTCGAGAACTACACGAAAACAGACAATCTAACTCTAACATAAATATATATTATCCTTTAAAGACTTGATTCTCCCCACACTTAGTTAGCTGTGTTATCGAAATTGTGATTAACTTCATTGTCGAATTCCATCGGACTATCTATGTAGTGTTTAACTCTGTGACCATTAACTTTAAATTCAATTCCATTTGAATTTATTAATTCTACTGTTCCGTATGTGAAAACTCTTTTGACTATGAATGGTCCAGACCATCTTGATTTCAATTTTCCAGGAAATAGCTTGAATCGTGAATTGAAAAGAAGAACCCTGTCTCCTTCTTTAAATTCTTTTAAACTTCTGATTCTTTTATCATGCCATTTCTTCGTTCTTTCTTTATAGATTAATGAATTTTCGTATGCTTCATGTCTTAACTCTTCTAATTCATTTAGTTGACTTAATCATAGACGTCCAGCTTCATGTATATCAAGATTACATGTCTTCAAAGCCAAAAATGCTTTGTGTTCAATTTCTACCGGAAGATGACATGCTTTTCCATAAACAAGTCTAAAAGGTGTGGTTCCAATTGGAGTTTTGTAGGCTGTTCTAAAAGCCCAGAGTGCATCCTCCAATTTAATGGACCATTCCTTCGGATTTGATACTACGGTTTTTTCTAGAATACGTTTTAAAGCTCGGTTGGTATTTTCAACTTGTCCACTTATTTGTGGATGATATGCAGTGGAGATTTTATGAGTTACTCCATATCTTTTGAGAACTTTCTCAAGTTGATTATTACAGAAATGAGTACCCCGATCACTTATTAAAGCTTTCGGTGTTCCAAACCTTGCAAAAAGACGTTTTAAAAAGTTGACTACAACTCGTGCATCGTTAGTTGGGAGAGCTTGTGCTTCCGCCCATTTAGATACATAATCAATGGCAACGAGAATATAGAGATTATTATGAGATTTTGGAAATGGACCCATAAAGTCAATACCCCAAATGTCAAATACTTCACATACTTGGATGACATTTTGTGGCATTTCATCACGTTGACTTATTTTTCCGGCCCTTTGACAAGCATCACAGGATTTGCGAAGAAAGTGTGCGTCTTTGTAAATTGTAGGCCAATAGAAGCCAGCATCGTAAACTTTTCTTGCTGTCAGTTGAGGCCCATAATGCCCTCATGTTAGTCCTGTGTGACAATGGTTTAAAATTTTACTAGCTTCATTTCCAAATACACATCGGCGTATTATTCCATCGGGACAACTTTTAAACAGATGTGGATCTTCCCAGAAATAGTGTTTTATATCACTGAAGAATTTCTTTCATTTTTGGTACGATAATCCTTTTTCAAGGAATCCACATACTAAGTAGTTTACATAGTCTGCAAACCATGGTATTTCATTATAATCTATCTTCAATAGATATTCATCAGGAAAGTTGTCTTGTATGGCCGATTCGTTTAGAACTTCTAATTCAGGATTTTCAAGACAAGAAATGAAATGTCCCGTTCTTATTGATTAAAAACGTTCCATATTAATTGATTTCGTTGCGAGGTTTTGACCTCTATATGAGACGTTTTTCAAAGACTGCATTCATTTTTAAAACAAACCATAACCTTTATTTCATAAATAAAGGTTTAAAAAGCTTTACGTAGATTATCAAATAATGATAATCTAAAATATCCTGTTTACACACGACCCTTACATAATGGTTTACAATACAAATATGTTACATCGAAATCAGTTTCTTGAATGCAGTTTTTACACAATATCATACAAACTTGGACTCCAAATATTGTCCTTATTTTAGTATGCAACAGTGGAAGCTCTTAATATTCACCTGAGAATAAACATGCTTTAAACGTCAACAAAAATGTTGGTGAGTTATAGGTTTAACCTATATATATCAAATCGTAACAATAGACCACAAGATTTCATATTTCAATACACATCCCATACATAGAGATAAAAATCATTCATATGGTGAACACCTGGTAACCGACATTAACAAGATGCATATATATAAGAATATCCCCATCATTCCGGGACACCCTTCGGATATGATATTAATTTCGAAGTACTAAAGCATCCGGTACTTTGGATGGGGTTTGTTAGGCCCAATAGATCTATCTTTAGGATTCGCGTCAATTAGGGTGTCTGTTCCCTAATTCTTAGATTACCAGACTTAATAAAAAGGGGCATATTCGATTTCAATAATTCAACCATAGAATGTAGTTTCACGTACTTGTGTCTATTTTGTAAATCATTTATAAAACCTGCATGTATTCTCATCCCAAAAATATTAGATTTTAAAAGTGGGACTATAACTCACTTTCACAGATTTTTACTTCGTCGGGAAGTAAGACTTGGCCACTGGTTGATTCACGAACCTATAACAATATATACATATATATCAAAGTATGTTTAAAATATATTTACAACACTTTTAATATATTTTGATGTTTTAAGTTTATTAAGTCAGCTGTCCTCGTTAGTAACCTACAACTAGTTGTCCACAGTTAGATGTACAGAAATAAATCGATAAATATTATCTTGAATCAATCCACGACCCAGTGTATACGTATCTCAGTATTGATCACAACTCAAACTATATATATTTTGGAATCAACCTCAACCCTGTATAGCTAACTCCAACATTCACATATAGAGTGTCTATGGTTGTTCCGAAATATATATAGATGTGTCGACATGATAGGTCGAAACATTGTATACGTGTCTATGGTATCTCAAGATTACATAATATACAATACAAGTTGATTAAGTTATGGCTGGAATAGATTTGTTACCAATTTTCACGTAGCTAAAATGAGAAAAATTATCCAATCTTGTTTTACCCGTTACTTCTTCATTTTAAATCCGTTTTGAGTGAATCAAATTGCTATGGTTTCATATTGAACTCTATTTTATGAATCTAAACAGAAAAAGTATAGGTTTATAGTCGGAAAAATAAGTTACAAGTCGTTTTTGTAAAGGTAGTCATTTCAGTCGAAAGAACGACGTCTAGATGACCATTTTTGAAAACATACTTCCACTTTGAGTTTAACCATAATTTTTGGATATAGTTTCATGTTCATAATAAAAAACATTTTCTCAGAATAACAACTTTTAAATCAAAGTTTATCATAGTTTTTAATTAACTAACCCAAAACAGCCCGCGGTGTTACTACGACGGCGTAAATCCGGTTTTACGGTGTTTTTCGTGTTTCCAGGTTTTAAATCATTAAGTTAGCATATCATATAGATATAGAACATGTGTTTAGTTAATTTTAAAAGTCAAGTTAGAAGGATTAACTTTTGTTTGCGAACAAGTTTAGAATTAACTAAACTATGTTCTAGTGATTACGAGTTTAAACCTTCGAATAAGATAGTTTTATATATATGAATCGAATGATGTTATGAACATCATTACTACCTCAAGTTTAGTAGGTAAACCTACTGGAAGTGACAAGAAATGATCTAGCTTCAAAGGATCTTGGATGGCTTGAAAGTTCTTGAAGTAGGATCATGACACAAAAACAAGTTCAAGTAAGATTTTTACTCGAATTAAGATAGTTTATAGTTATAGAAATTGAATCAAAGTTTGAATATGAATATTACCTTGAATAAGAAAGATAACCTACTGTATATAACAAAGGTTTCTTGATCTTAGATGATTACTTGGAATGGATTAGAAAGCTTGGAAGTAAATTAGTAAACTTGAAGGGATTTTTGAAGTGTTCTTGAAGTGTTCTTCCTATGATGATTATAGCTTGATTCTTGAAGTGATTTTTGATGAAGATGATGATTAACTACTGGAAAAATATGTTCATAATAATGTGTGTGTGTGTGTGTTGAGAGAGAATTAGAAAGAGAATTGGAAGTGAAATGGAGTGAATGATGAGTGGTAATTGGTGAGTGGTGAGTGAGGTTAAAAGGAGTTCTAGTTAGTTGACTAGCTCATGGTAGAAGTTAAAATTGATTAGTCATACATGACATAATCAAGAGTGGAATCCCATGCTAGTTCCTATTGGTATATACCCATAGTAAGTACGTTTTGAAGCTGTGTATAATACGGGTAAGAATACGACTAGAATTCTTGATGAAAGAAAGAATGGGAAAGTAACTGTAACCATTTTCGTTAAGTATGAGTGTTTTGATATATGTCTTGAAGTCTTCCAAAAGTATTTTAATACATCTAAATACACTACATGTATATACATTTTAACTGAGTCGTTAAGTCATCGTTAGTCGTTACATGTAAGTGTTGTTTTGAAACCTTTAAGTTAACGATCTCAATTAATGTTGTTAACCCATTGTTTATTATATCTAATGAGATGTTAAATTATTATATTATCATGATATTATGATATATTAATATATCTTAATATGATATATATACATTTAAATGTCGTTACAACGATAATCGTTACATATATGTCTCGTTTCGAAATCCTTAAGTTAGTAGTCTTGTTTATATGTATATAACTCATTGTTAATATACTTATGGAGATACTTATTTATCATAATCTCATGTTAACCATATGTATATCCATATATATATCGTCATGTCGTTTTTACAAGTTTTAACGTTCGTGAATCGCCGGTCAACTTGGGTGGTCAATTGTCTATATGAAACATATTTTAATTAATCAAGTCTTAACAAGTTTGATTGCTTAACATGTTGGAAACATTTAATCATGTAAATATCAATCTCAATTAATATATATAAACATGGAAAAGTTCGGGTCACTACAGTACCTACCCGTTAAATAAATTTCGTCCCGAAATTTTAAGCTGTTGAAGGTGTTGACGAATCTTCTAGAAATAGATGCGGGTATTTCTTCTTCATCTAATATTCACGCTCCCAGGTGAACTTGGGTCCTCTACGAGCATTCCATCGAACCTTAACAATTGGTATCTTGTTTTGCTTAAGTCTTTTAACCTCACGATCCATTATTTCTACGGGTTCTTCGATGAATTGGAGCTTTTCGTTGATTTGGATTTCATCTAACAGAATAGTGAGATCTTCTTTAGCAAAACATTTCTTCAAATTCGAGACGTGGAAAGTGTTATGTACAGCCGCGAGTTGTTGAGGTAACTCAAGTCGGTAAGCTACTGGTCCGACACGATCAATAATCTTGAATGGTCCAATATACCTTGGATTTAATTTCCCTCGTTTACCAAATCGAACAACGCCTTTCCAAGGTGCAACTTTAAGCATGACCATCTCTCCAATTTCAAATTCTATATCTTTTCTTTTAATGTCAGCGTAGCTCTTTTGTCGACTTTGGGCGGTTTTCAACCGTTGTTAAATTTGGATGATCTCCGGACCCGTAATCTGTCTATCCCCCACTTCACTCCAACAAATTGGAGACCTGCACTTTCTACCATAAAGTGCTTCAAACGGCGCCATCTCAATGCTTGAATGGTAGCTGTTGTTGTAGGAAAATTCTGCTAATGGTAGATGTCGATCCCAACTGTTTCCGAAATCAATAACACATGCTCATAGCATGTCTTCAAGCGTTTGTATCGTCCTTTCACTCTACCCATCAGTTTGTGGATGATAGGCAGTACTCATGTCTAGACGAGTTCCTAATGCTTGCTGTAATGTCTGCCAGAATCTTGAAATAAATCTGCCATCCCTATCAGAGATAATAGAGATTGGTATTCCATGTCTGGAGACGACTTCCTTCAAATACAGTCGCGCTAACTTCTCCATCTTGTCATCTTCTCTTATTGGCAGGAAGTGTGCTGATTTGGTGAGACGATCAACTATTACCCAAATAGTATCAAAACCACTTGCAGTCCTTGACAATTTAGTGATGAAATCCATGGTAATGTTTTCCCATTTCCATTCCGGGATTTCGGGTTGTTGAAGTAGACCTGATGGTTTCTGATGCTCAGCTTTGACCTTAGAACACGTCAAATATTCTCCTACGTATTTAGCAACATCGGCTTTCATACCCAGCCACCAAAAATGTTTCTTGAGATCCTTGTACATCTTTCCCGTTCCAGGATGTATTGAGTATCTGGTTTTATGAGCTTCTCTAAGTACCATTTCTCTCATATCTCCAAATTTTGGTACCCAAATCCTTTCAGCCCTATACCGGGTTCCGTCTTCCCAAATATTAAGATGCTTCTCCGATCCTTTGGGTATTTCATCCTTTAAATTTCCCTTTTTTAAAACTCCTTGTTGCGCCTCCTTTATTTGAGTAGTAAGGTTATTATGAATCATTATATTCATAGATTTTACTCGAATGGGTTCTCTGTCCTTCCTGCTCAAGGCATCGGCTACCACATTTGCCTTCCCCGGGTGGTAACGAATCTCAAAGTAGTAATCATTCAATAATTCAATCCACCTACGCTGCCTCATATTCAGTTGTTTCTGATTAAATATGTGTTGAAGACTTTTGTGGTCGGTATATATAATACTTTTGACCCCATATAAGTAGTGCCTCCAAGTCTTTAATGCAAAAACAACCGCGCCTAATTCCAAATCATGCGTCGTATAATTTTGTTCGTGAATCTTCAATTGTCTAGATGCATAAGCAATCACCTTCGTTCGTTGCATTAATACACAACCGAGACCTTGCTTTGATGCGTCACAATAAATCACAAAATCATCATTCCCTTCAGGCAATGACAATATAGGTGCCGTAGTTAGCTTTTTCTTCAATAACTGAAACGCTTTCTCTTGTTCATCATTCCATTCAAATTTCTTCCCTTTATGCGTTAATGCAGTCAAGGGTTTTGCTATTCTGGAAAAGTCTTGGATGAACCTTCTGTAGTAACCAGCTAGTCCTAAAAACTGGCGTATGTGTTTTGGAGTTTTCGGGGTTTCCCACTTTTCAACAGTTTCTATCTTTGCCGGATCCACCTTAATACCTTCTTTGTTCACTATGTGACCGAGGAATTGAACTTCTTCCAACCAAAATGCACACTTTGAAAACTTAGCGTACAATTCTTCCTTCCTCAATACTTCTAACACCTTTCTCAAATGTTCACCGTGTTCTTGGTCATTCTTTGAGTAAATAAGTATGTCATCAATGAAAACAATGACAAACTTGTCAAGGTATGGTCCACACACTCGGTTCATGAGGTCCATGAACACAGTGGTGCATTAGATAAAAACCAAACGGCATGACCATAAACTCATAATGACCGTAACGTGTTCTGAAAGCAGTCTTTGGAATATCATCTTCTTTCACCCGCATTTGATGATACCCGGAACGTAAGTCAATCTTTGAATAAACAGACGAGCCTTGTAGTTGATCAAATAAGTCATCGATTCTTGGTAGTGGGTAGCGGTTCTTAATGGTAAGTTTGTTCAACTCTCGGTAGTCGATACACAACCTGAATGTACCATCTTTCTTCTTGACAAACAAAACAGGAGCTCCCCACGGTGATGTGCTTGGTCGAATGAAACCACGCTCTAAAAGTTCTTGTAATTCACTTTGCAGTTCTTTCATCTCGCTGGGTGCGAGTCTGTAAGGAGCACGAGCTATTGGTGCAGCTCCTGGTACAAGATCTATTTGAAATTCAACGGATCGATGTGGGGGTAATCCCGGTAATTCTTTCGGAAATACATCGGGAAATTCTTTTGCAATGGGAACATCATTGATGCTCTTTTCTTCAGTTTGTACTTTTTCGACGTGTGCTAGAACAGCATAGCAACCTTTTCTTATTAGTTTTTGTGCCTTCAAATTACTAATAAGATGTAGCTTCGTGTTGCCCTTTTCTCCGTACACCATTAAGGGTTTTCCTTTTTCTCGTATAATGCGAATTGCATTTTTGTAATAAACGATCTCTGCTTTCACTTCTTTCAACCAGTCCATACCGATTATCACATCAAAACTCCCTAACTCTAGAGGTATCAAATCAATCTTAAATGTTTCGCTAACCAGTTTAATTTCTCGATTCCGACATATATTATCTGCTGAAATTAATTTACCATTTGCTAATTCAAGTAAAAATTTACTATCCAAAGGCGTCAATGGACAACTTAATTTAGCATAAAAATCTCTACTCATATAGCTTCTATCCGCACCCGAATCAAATAAAACGTAAGCAGATTTATTGTCAATAAGAAACGTACCCGTAACAAGCTCCGGGTCTTCCTGTGCCTCTGCCGCATTAATATTGAAAACTCTTCCGCGGCCTTGTCCATTCGTGTTCTCCTGGTTCGGGCAATTTCTAATAATTTGGCCCGGTTTTCCACATTTATAACAAACTACATTGGCATAACTTGCTCCGACACTACTTGCTCCGCCATTACTCGTTCCGACACCATTTGTTCCTTTCGTTCTATTAACCCCTGGTCCATAGACCTCACACTTCGCCGCGCTATGACCATTTCTTTTACACTTGTTGCAAAATTTGGTGCAGAACCCCGAGTGATACTTTTCACACCTTTGGCATAGCTGCTTCTGATTGTTGTTGTTGTTGCGGTTATTATTGTTGTTGGGATGATTGTTGTAGTTGCTGTTGTTGTTGTTGTTGTTGTTGTTGTTGTTGTTGTTGTTGGGCCGTTTGTTGTAGTTGCGATTGATGTTGCGATTGTTGGGATAATTGTTGCGATTATTGTTGTAATTGCTGTTGTTGTTGTATTGGTGATTCTTATCACCGTTTTCCTCCCACTTTCTTTTGACTTGCTTCACATTGGCCTCTTCAGCAGTCTGTTCTTTAATTCTTTCTTCAATCTGGTTCACTAGTTTGTGAGCCATTCTACATGCCTGTTGTATGGAGGCGGGCTCGTGTGAACTTATATCTTCTTGGATTCTTTCCGGTAATCCTTTCACAAATGCGTCGATCTTCTCTTCCTCATCTTCGAATGCTCCCGGACACAATAGGCACAATTTTGTGAATCGTCTTTCGTACGTGGTAATATCAAATTCTTGGGTTCGTAACCCTCTAAGTTCTGTCTTGAGCTTATTGACCTCGGTTCTGGGACGGTACTTCTCGTTCATCAAGTGCTTGAATACTGACCATGGTAGTGCGTACGCATCGTCTTGTCCCACTTGCTCTAGATAGGTATTCCACCATGTTAATGCAGAACCTGTGAAGGTATGCGTAGCGTACTTTACTTTGTCCTCTTCAGTACACTTACTTATGGCAAACACCTATTCGACGTTTTCGGTCCACCGTTTCAATCCGATCGGTCCTTCGGTTCCATCAAATTCTAAAGGTTTGCAGGCAGTGAATTCTTTGTAGGTGCATCCTACACGATTTCCTGTACTGCTAGATCCAAGGTTATTGTTGGTATGTAGCGCAGCCTGTACTGCGGCTATGTTTGAAGCTAGAAAAGTACGGAATTCCTCTTCATTCATATTCACGGTGTGTCGAGTAGTCGGTGCCATTTCCTTCAAAATAGTCAAATGGAGCAAGTTAATCATACAGAATATTAAGAGTAGTTAATAGTATTTCGTAGCATAATATGAACTCATTTATAAAAGCTTTTTCTTCATATTAGCGTTTTATAAGTTTAAATTCGGGTAGTACCTACCCGTTAAGTTCATACTTAGTAGCTAATATACAATTCAACTACTACAATTCTATATGAAAAACTGATTGTAATAATATTTCGCGTTCAAACTTTTATACAATATTTTACAAACTTACAATACCGCTTATTTTACATAAAGCATGAAATATAGCACACAATAACTTTGATACAAGATAGTTGTGAAGATAATTCTAGCTAGTACACAAGTCGTTCAGCAAAGGCAATAAAGACACGTAATTCATACGTCCAGAAACAAGTCATGCATTCTGGTTTTACTAGGACTACTTCCCATCCTTGGTCTTGTGGAACATAACCGTTATGGCCGTTGATAAGACAGCGTGTTGTAACATCGTCAAAGGGACGAGGGTTACGTAATGACCAACAGTCTCGTAATAACCTAAAAACCTCATTTCTTACCCCAATTACCGACTCCGTCACTTGTGGGAACGTTTTGTTTAATAGTTGTAGCCCGATGTTCTTGTTCTCACTTTGGTGAGAAGTGAACATTACTAACCCGTAAGCATAACATGCTTCTTTATGTTGCATGTTAGCCGCTTTTTCTAAATCACGAAGTCCTATATTCAGATATACTGAGTCAAAATAATTTCTTAACCCGTTGCGTAAAATAGCATTTGGGTTCCCCGCAATATATGCGTCAAAGTAAACACATCGTAACTTATGGATTTCCCAATGTGATATCCCCCATCTTTCGAACGAAAGCCTTTTATAAACCAAGGCATTCTTGGAACGTTCTTCGAATGTCTTACAAACTGATCTCGCCTTAAATAGTTGTGCCGAGGAATTCTGACCGACTCTAGACAAGATTTCATCAATCATGTCTCCGGGTAGGTCTCTTAAAATATTGGGTTGTCTATCCATTTTGTGTTTTTATACTGTAAAATAGACAAGAGTTAGATTCATAAAAAAAATACTTATTAATACAAGCAATTTTTACATATATCATAAAGCATAAGCACACTATATTACATATATTACACCACACGAATACAACTATCTTATTCCAACTCGCTCGTTTCTTCTTGTTCGGTTTTGGTTCGTTTTGCCAAGTTTCTAGGGATATATGATGTTCCCCTAATACGAGCCGTCGTTGTCCACATTGGTTTAGAAAAACCTGGTGGTTTAGAGGTTCCCGGGTCATTGTTACAACTTAAGGACTTCGGGGGTTGACGATACATATAAAGTTCATCGGGGTTGGAATTAGATTTCTCTATTTTTATGCCCTTTCCCTTATTATTTTCTTTTGCCTTTTTAAATTCAGTTGGGGTAATTTCTATAACATCATCGGAATTCTCGTCGGAATCCGATTCATCGGAGAATTGGTAATCCTCCCAATATTTTGCTTCCTTGGCGGAAACACCATTGACCATAATTAACCTTGGTCGGTTGGTTGAGGATTCTCTTTTACTTAACCGTTTTATTATTTCCCCCACCGGTTCTATTTCTTCTTCCGGTTCCGATTCTTCTTCCGGTTCCGATTCTTCTTCCGGTTCCGACTCTTCTTCCGGTTCCTCTTCGGGAACTTGTGAATCAGTCCACGAATCATTCCAATTTACATTTGACTCTTCATTATTATTAGGTGAGTCAATGGGACTTGTTCTAGAGATAGACATCTATCACATAATATCAAACACGTTAAGAGATTAATATATTACATAATATTCATATGTTAAAAATATATAGTTTCCAACAAAAATGTTAAGCAATCATTTTTAAAGAAAACACGGTCGAAGTCCAGACTCACTAATGCATCCTAACAAACTCGATAAGACACACTAATGCAAATTTTCTGGTTCTCTAAGACCAACGCTCGGATACCAACTGAAATGTTCCGTTTTTATTGATTAAAAACGTTCCATATTAATTGATTTCGTTGCGAGGTTTTGACCTCTATATGAGACGTTTTTCAAAGACTGCATTCATTTTTAAAACAAACCATAACCTTTATTTCATAAATAAAGGTTTAAAAGCTTTACGTAGATTATCAAATAATGATAATCTAAAATATCCTGTTTACACACGACCCTTACATAATGGTTTACAATACAAATATGTTACATCGAAATCAGTTTCTTGAATGCAGTTTTTACACAATATCATACAAACATGGACTCCAAATCCTGTCCTTATTTTAGTATGCAATAGTGGAAGCTCTTAATATTCACCTGAGAATAAACGTGCTTTAAACGTCAACAAAAATGTTGGTGAGTTATAGGTTTAACCTATATATATCAAATCGTAACAATAGACCACAAGATTTCATATTTCAATACACATCCCATACATAGAGATAAAAATCATTCATATGGTGAACACCTGGTAACCGACATTAACAAGATGCATATATATAAGAATATCCCCATCATTTCGGGACACCCTTCGGATATGATATAAATTTCGAAGTACTAAAGCATCTGGTACTTTGGATGGGGTTTGTTAGGCCCAATAGATCTATCTTTAGGATTCGCGTCAATTAGGGTGTCTGTTCTCTAATGCTTAGATTACCAGACTTAATAAAAAGGGGCATATTCGATTTCGATAATTCAACCATAGAATGTAGTTTCACGTACTTGTGTCTATTTTGTAAATCATTTATAAAACCTGCATGTATTCTCATCCCAAAAATATTAGATTTTAAAAGTGGGACTATAACTCACTTTCACAGATTTTTACTTCGTCGGGAAGTAAGACTTGGCCACTGGTTGATTCACGAACCTATAACAATATATACATATATATCAAAGTATGTTTAAAATATATTTACAACACTTTTAATATATTTTGATGTTTTAAGTTTATTAAGTCAGCTGTCCTCGTTAGTAACCTACAACTAGTTGTCCACAGTTAGATGTACAGAAATAAATCGATAAATATTATCTTGAATCAATCCACGACCCAGTGTATACGTATCTCAGTATTGATCACAACTCAAACTATATATATTTTGGAATCAACCTCAACCCTGTATAGCTAACTCCAACATTCACATATAGAGTGTCTATGGTTGTTCCGAAATATATATAGATGTGTCGACATGATAGGTCGAAACATTGTATACGTGTCTATGGTATCTCAAGATTACATAATATACAATACAAGTTGATTAAGTTATGGTTGGAATAGATTTGTTACCAATTTTCACGTAGCTAAAATCAGAAAAATTATCCAATCTTGTTTTACCCATAACTTCTTCATTTTAAATCCGTTTTGAGTGAATCAAATTGCTATGGTTTCATATTGAACTCTATTTTATGAATCTAAACAGAAAAGTATAGGTTTATAGTCGAAAAAATAAGTTACAAGTCATTTTTGTAAAGGTAGTCATTTCAGTCGAAAGAACGACGTCTAGATGACCATTTTAGAAAACATACTTCCACTTTGATTTTAACCATAATTTTTGGATATAGTTTCATGTTCATAATAAAAATCATTTTCTCAGAATAACAACTTTTAAATCAAAGTTTATCATAGTTTTTAATTAACTAACCCAAAACAGCCCGCGGTGTTACTACGACGGCGTAAATCCGGTTTTACGGTGTTTTTCGTGTTTCCAGGTTTTAAATCATTAAGTTAGCATATCATATAGATATATAACATGTGTGTAGTTAATTTTAAAAGTCAAGTTAGAAGGATTAACTTTTTTTTGCGAACAAGTTTAGAATTAACTAAACTATGTTCTAGTGATTACGAGTTTAAACCTTCGAATAAGATAGTTTTATATATATGAATCGAATGATGTTATGAATATCATTACTACCTCAAGTTTAGTAGGTAAACCTACTGGAAGTTACAAGAAATGATCTAGCTTCAAAGGATCTTGGATGGCTTGAAAGTTCTTGAAGTAGGATCATGACACAAAAACAAGTTCAAGTAAGATTTTTACTCGAATTAAGATAGTTTATAGTTATAGAAATTGAATCAAAGTTTGAATATGAATATTACCTTGAATAAGAAAGATAACCTACTATATATAACAAAGGTTTCTTGATCTTAGATGATTACTTGGAATGGATTAGAAAGCTTGAAAGTAAATTAGTAAACTTGAAGGGATTTTTGAAGTGTTCTTGAAGTGTTCTTCCTATGATGATTATAGCTTGATTCTTGAAGTGATTTTTGATGAAGATGATGATTAACTACTGGAAAAATACATTCATAATAGTGTGTGTGTGTGTGTTGAAAGAGAATTAGAAAGAGAATTGGAAGTGAAATGGAGTGAATGATGAGTGGTAATTGGTGAGTGGTGAGTGGGGTTAAAAGGAGTTCTAGTTAGTTGACTAGCTCATGGTAGAAGTTAAAATTGATTAGTCATACATGAAATAATCAAGAGTGGAATCCTATGCTAGTTCCTATTGGTATATACCCATAGTAAGTACGTTTTGAAGCTGTGTATAATACGGGTAAGAATACGACTAGAATTCTTGATGAAAGAAAAGAATGGGAAAGTAACTGTAACCATTTTCGTTAAGTATGAGTGTTTTGATATATGTCTTGAAGTCTTCCAAAAGTATTTTAATACATCTAAATACACTACATGTATATACATTTTAACTTAGTCGTTAAGTCATCGTTAGTCGTTACATGTAAGTGTTGTTTTGAAACCTTTAAGTTAACGATCTCAATTAATGTTGTTAACCCATTGTTTATTATATCTAATGAGATGTTAAATTATTATATTATCATGATATTATGATATATTAATATATCTTAATATGATATATATACATTTAAATGTCGTTACAACGATAATCGTTACATATATGTCTCGTTTCGAAATCCTTAAGTTAGTAGTCTTGTTTATATGTATATAACTCATTGTTAATATACTTATGGAGATACTTATTTATCATAATCTCATGTTAACCATATGTATATCCATATATATATCGTCATGTCGTTTTTACAAGTTTTAACGTTCGTGAATCGCCGGTCAACTTGGGTGGTCAATTGTCTATATGAAACATATTTCAATTAATCAAGTCTTAACAAGTTTGATTGCTTAACATGTTGGAAACATTTAATCATGTAAATATCAATCTCAATTAATATATATAAACATGGAAAAGTTCGGGTCACTACAAGAAAGATGATCAGCGGCAAGATTTTCTGCTCCTCTTTTATCTCGGATTTCAATATCGAATTCTTGTAAGAGTAAGATCCAACGGATTAATCTTGGTTTGGCATCTTGTTTTGAAAATAGGTATCTAAGAGCAGAATGGTCGGTATAGACCACCGTTTTAGCTAGAACGAGATATGATCGAAATTTGTCAAAAGCAAAGACAATAGCAAGGAGTTCTTTTTCAGTAGTTGTATAATTCATTTGTGCTCCTTGTAACTTCTTACTAGCATAATATATAGGTTGAAATCGTTTTTCAATCCTTTGTCCTAAAACGGCTCCCATTGCAAAATCACTTGCATCGCACATTAGTTCAAATGGTAGATTCCAATTTGGTGTTATTATGATCGGCGCATTAGTGAGTTTCTCTTTAAGAATATTAAAAGATTTGATACATTCATCTGAAAAGATGAATGGAGCATCCTTTTCTAGGAGTTTATTCATAGGAGTGGCAATTTTAGAAAAATCTTTTATGAAACGTCGGTAAAAACCGGCATGCCCTAGAAAACTCCTAACTCCTCTAACATTGGTGGGATGTGGAAGTTTAGAAATTACATCTACTTTAGCTCTATCCACTTCAATTCCTTCTTTTAAAATTTTATGTCCAAGAACGATGCCTTCTTTAACCATGAAATGGCATTTCTCCCAATTAAGTACTAGATTTGATTGTTTGCATCTAATAATCATTCGTTCCAGATTAACTAGACATGATTCAAATGTATCACCGAAGACTGAAAAGTCATCCATGAAAACTTCCATGCATTCTTCTATCATGTCATGAAAAATCGCCATCAAACACCTTTGAAAGGTTGCAGGGGCGTTGCAAAGTCCAAATGGCATGCGTTTGTAAGTAAAAGTACCATAAGGGCATGTGAACGTGGTTTTCTCTTGGTCCTCGGGTGCTATTGGAATTTGAAAATATCCAGAAAATCCATCTAGAAAACAATAGTAACTATTTCCGGCTAATCTTTCCAACATTTGATCAATGAAAGGTAAGGGAAAGTGATCTTTTCTGGTGGCGTCATTTAATTTTCTATAATCAATACATACACGCCATCCTGTTACAGTCCTAGTAGGAATAAGCTCATTTTTTTCATTTGTAATGACAGTCATGCCACCCTTCTTAGGCACGCATTGAACTGGGCTTACCCATGGACTATCAGAAATTGGATAAATTAGACCTGCGTCTAGCAGTTTAATAATCTCTTTCTTAACTACATCTTGCATATTAGGATTTAGTCTTCGTTGGTGTTGCACATACGTTTTATGACCTTCTTCCATAAGGATTTTATGTGTGCAATACGAAGAACTTATTCCTTTAATATCATGAATCTTCCATGCAATGGCTGGTTTATGAGCTTTCAACACAGAAATGAGTTGTGATTTCTCATTTTCAGTAAGAGAAGACGATATTATTACAGGTAATTCAGATTCACCATGTAAATAAGCGTATTCCAAATGGTTTGGAAGTGGCTTTAACTCTAATTTCGGAGGTTCTTCTATCGATGATTTATATCGATATCTGTCTTCTTCTTTTAGCATTTGAATTTCTTCTGTTGTTGGTTCATATCCATTAGCTATAAGTGTAGCTAACATTTCAGCTTCATCAATTGGTTCATTACCTTCTCCTAAAGAACATTCTCCTGTTCCTTGTAATTCTGGAAATTCTTCTAACAATTCTGCATGTGCATCTATAGTTTGAATATAATAACATGTATCATCTGTAGATTGTGGTTGTTGCATTGCTCTATCAACTGAAAAGGTAACACTCTCATCCTCTATACTTAGGGTCAGTTTCTTACCAAACACGTCTATCATTGCTTTAGCCGTGTTTAAGAATGGTCTTCCTAATATGAGAGGAACTTGAGAATCTTCTTCCATGTCCAGAACAACAAAATCTACTGGAAATACTAAAGTACCAACTTTAACTAGCATGTTCTCCATTATCTCTCTAGGATATTTTATTGATCTATCGGCTAGTTGTATGCTTATTCTTGTTGGTTTCAATTCTCCAAGGTCTAGTTTAGCGTATAGTGAAAACGGCATTAGATTTATACTAGCACCTAAGTCTGCCAATGCTTCTATTGAACTAAGACTACCCAGAAAACATGGAATTGTGAAACTTCCTGGATCAGATAATTTTCTGGTATCTTATTCAACAGCACTGCTGAACAATTAGCGTTCATAGTAACAGCCGAGAGTTCTTCCATTTTCTTTCTATCTGAGATTAGATCTTTCAAGAATTTAGCATATCTAGGCATTCCTGAAATTACATCAATGAAAGGAAGATTTACATTTATCTGTTTAAACATATCCAAGAATTTGGATTGCTCGGCTTCAAGTTTCTCTTTCTTCATTTTACTCGGGTAAGGAAGTGGTGGTTGGTATGGTTTAACATAAGGTTTATCCTTAACTGTGTTATCTTCATTAACCTTTTCAACTACCGATTTTTTTTCCTTATCTTGATCAGGTTGTGGTTCTTGTGGAGCAGGAATAGCTTCATCAGAAGTTACAGGTATTTCAGGTGGTTTAAGTGTTGTACCACTTCTTGTGGTAATGGCTTTAGCTGTTTCATTCCGGGGGTTAGCATTTGTATCACTAGGTAGACTTCCCGGTTTTCTTTCACCTATTAACCTTGCTAGGTTACTTACTTCTTGTTCCAGATTTTGAATAGAAGCTTGTTGATTTCTAAATGCTTGAGCATTTTGTTCATTAGTTTGTTTCTGAGATGTGAAAAACTGCGTTTGAGTTTCAATTAGCTTCGTCATCATATCTTCTAAATTCGGCTTTTTATCATCGGGTTGTGGTATTTTGTTTTGAAAATTAGGTCTTTGCTGATTGTAATTATTGTTGGACACTTGTTGATTGCTAGGACCTTGTTGGTTGTTGTATGGAATATTTCGGTTATAATTCTGGTTTTGATTGTAGATCGGTCTTGGCGGTTGATAATTATTCTGATAATTATTTCCAGGCCTTTGGTTTAGATATGAAACATTCTCTCTTTGTTCCATTGTTAATTCAATACTGAGACAATCTTTTGTCAAATGTGGTCCTCCACACTGCTCACAACTAATTCGTATTGAGTGAATATCTTTAGTCATCTTTTCCATTCGTCTCTCGACAGCATCTATCTTTGCGGAAATGGAATCTAAGTCATGGCTAGAATCGGCTCTAGCTGCTTTAGATGATCTAACGATATCTTTTTCTTGGTGCCACTCATGTGAGTGGGAAGCAGTGTTATCAATAATTTTGTAAGCATCAGTTTCGGTTTTCTTCATAATGGAACCACCAGCTGCTATATCTATGTCTTTCTTTGTAGTGATGTCGCATCCTTGGTAGAATATTTGTACTATTTGACAGGTATCTAAACCATGTTGCGGACATCCTCTCAACAACTTTCCAAATCTAGTCCACGCCTCATATAGAGTTTCATTCGGTTTCTGTGTGAACGTAACAATTTCTCCTTGAAGTCTTACGGCTTTAGATGCAGGAAAGAATTGTTTAAGAAATTTTTCAACTAAAACGTCCCATGTATCAATCGCCCCTTCAGGTAACGATTCCAACCAATCTTTGGCTTCTCCCTTTAAATTCCAGGGAAATAACATGAGATATTTTTGTTCATCTTCTACTTCTCGGATTTTAAATAGTGTGCAGATCCTATTAAAGGTACGAAGATGTTCATTTGGATCTTCCTTCGGTGCACCACTAAATTGGCATTGATTAGTCACCATGTGTAGAATTTGTCCTTTGATTTCATAATCTGACGCATTAATGTCAGGATGAGTAATTGCGTGACCTTGGCCAGTGCGTTTAGCTCTCATTCGGTCTTCCATACTTAAAGGTTCTAGATTCTTCATAATTGAATTTGTTGAATCGGAATCACTAAAGGATTCTGATTTAATGGTTCATTCCTCAACAATCTCTGTTTGAATGATTGGTGGTTCCGGAGGAAAATTTAATGGTTCAGGATCTATGAATCGTCCCTGAATATTCTCCGGATTCTCAATTGTGAGGTCGGGTTCAAAAAATGGATTATCGGAAATTTGAACTGGAGTACTTGGTCGACTGGATGACGATTCTAAAGAAAAATCAACGGCGGTAATATTTGCTAAATGTCTTGATCTAGTTACAGGTGGTGAACGTACAAAAGGTGGTGAATGTCTTGCTCGGTGCATTCACTGAATATCCTATTAGTTTTTAAAAGGAAAGAAAAATTATATAAGTTATCCAATTAATAGACTTTTCTGATTTTGCCCACGTTTCGAATAGCCAAAAGATGCAGCAGAGGGGCAGGATTCGTTTGGTCTCAATATAATTGAGGACTGTTTGGCTCCCATAACCCGGTCCACGTATAAATCCAACTATTACTACGAACCAGAAAATTTTGATGTCTATCAATTTAACCACTTAAAATAAATTTTCGTAATTTTAAGAAATTTAGATAAGAAGTAGAATAAAAATCTATGTCCTAAAACTAGAATAGCGAGAAATAAGAAAGAAAAAGAGCGTGTCGGAAAAAGATCGAAAAATAAAAATAAGAAAGAAAAAGAGTAACTTATAGAACTTAAAAACACTAGACTAACTCAACCTTATTACTATCACTAACTTAAAATTATAATCGCAAATTGAGATTACTAATTTGAATGATAATTGATACATAGGTAAAAGGTGTCTAAAAATATTAAAGCTTACAATAAAAACTATATCCCAAATGGCAATAACTTAAAAAGAAACTAAAACTTAAAAAGGCGTCGCAAAATTCTAAAGCACCTAAATCTTACTCTAAAGAAAAAGCACTTAAGGGATTTTACGGCAAAGCCTAAAAATCTAGAAGTAAAAAAAAATAACTATGGCAAAAACTAAGTTTAAAACTAAAAACTAGCGAAAAATACAAATATTACGCTAAAACAATTAAAAAGGGAAAAATATAAAAATATACTAAAAGTTGTAAAAAGTACAATTTTTATAAAAATATTATTTTTATATTATTTATTTTATAAAACTATTACTTTTATATATATAAATAAAACTAATTAAAAATAATTATTACAAATTAATTAAATCTTAAACTAAATAATAAATTAATTAACCCTAAATACTAATTAATTAATAATAATAATTAAAACTCCGTAATAAATGCCAAATTAGGGTTGCTGTGTGCCCGTGTCAGACGGCTCCGCGAGTCGCGGTATTTTCTTCTTCAAACTCCGCGAGTCGCGGGATATGAAAATTCAGATGACAGGCTGGTTTCGACAGGTTTCGTTTTACTTTTTTTTTTCTGTTTAAATATTTAAATAAAATATTTATAAAAACTAAATAAAAACTTATGTTTTAAAAACTAAAATAAAAATAGAAATACTTTATAATAAAAATCTTAAAACTGGATTTATATATATATTAATTTTTTTTTTCGGTTTTTTTATATGTTTTAAATAAAAATATTTAAATAAAACTTATATTTTTATAAAATAAAAATAAAGAAACTTTATAAAACTTAAATATTTAATAAACTCTTAAAAATATTTATATTTTTGTTTTTCTTTTCTATGTTTTCAAATATTTAAAATGTATTTTTACAAAAACGTATTTTTATAAAAGTAAACTAAAAATAAAAATCTTTTTTTTTTAATATTTAGCGTTGCGCTTTCGGCGTTTAAGAGTCTCCGGCAGCGGCGCCAAAAACACTTGATAGTTAAAGCTAAGGGGTATAAAATACTATTAAATTTTAGCAGAAAATACTATTAAATACGATACAATTTTACACAAGATATTTATTTATTTATTGAATGGATATACTTAAACCTTGCTACAACACTTATAGGCAGTGTACCTAATCGTACAGTAGTGTAGTTTTTAGTAAGTCCGGTTCGGTCCACAGGGAATCTTTTAAACAAAGCTTAACGCTATATTAGTTTTATTTTATAAAAATACAAATATATATATATATATATATATATATATATATAAGTAATATTATTATTATAAAGGGGGGTTTTACCGTTTAATGACCGGTTTGTCGATTTTAAAACTTTAGTCGCAGTTAAAACCAAATGTAAAATATAAATAAAAGACTTAATTTAAAGCGTAAAGTAAATAACGATAATGAAATTGCGAATAATAAAAGTGCGATAAAATAAACTTGCGATAATTAAAAAGTACGATAATTAAAAGTGCAATTAAATACAATAACAATAAAAATGCGATAATTAGAAGTGCAATTAAATATAAAATAAAGGAAATTAAATATGAAATAAAAGAATTATGCTTATTTAAACTTCCGTAATCATGATGTTTGACGTGTTGATTTTAGTTTTATGCCCATGGGTTAATTGTCCTTTGTCCTGGATTATTTAATATGTCCATACGGATTTGTCCATAATAGTCCATCAGTCATAAATACAAAGAGCGAAAGCCTTCGTCAAATTATTCTTATTCTCGAAGTCAAATATTCCAACTAATTGGGGATTCGAATTGTAACAAGGTTTTAATACTTTGTTTAATGAATACACCAGGTTATCGACTGCGTGTAAACCAATGTTTTACTACTTTGTTAACAATTACACCAATTACCCTTGAATGTAATTCACCCCTGTTTCAACAAGTCTATTAACTATTAATCCAGTTCCGTGTCCGGTAAAATGAATAATTATTGGTATTTATAGATATCCCGCCCACCGTACCCAGTCAAGCGTATGTGGTTATATATAAATACGTCGAATTATAAGTTTGTATATTAAATTAACAAGGTATTGTTTAGTTAATATAAAACCCATTAATAGCCCATAGTCTAATTTCCACAAGTGTCGTTCTTTTATCCAAACCCCAATTATGGAACAAAGCCCAATTACCCAATTTTAGTAATTAGCCCAACATCATGATTACTTTGTTTTAAATAAGCATAATAATAACTTAGCTACGAGACATTAAATTAAAAAGGTTGAACATAACTTACAATGATTAAAAATAGCGTAGCGTTACACGGACAGAATTTCGACTTACACCTTTACAACATTCGCTAACATACCCTTATTATTAGGAATTAAAATTAAAATATAAATATATATATTTTACGTATACATATATAGAGAGATTGAATTTTTTGGATCAAACTGCGTTTGCTTTTATAGGGAATTGAGTCCAGGTGAGCTCCGCGACTCGCGCCCTTTTTGCTCTTCAAACTCCGCGAGTCGCGGAGTTTGTAATTACAGCTCACTTCATTTTGGCTCTTTGTTTACCGACGGTTTATTATATAAATATAATATATATATAATTTATATAATTAATTATATATTATATTATATTTATATACATAGTTAACTTGTAATTTTTAGTCCGTTGCGTCGAGCGTTGAGAGTTGACTCTGGTCCCGGTTCCGAATTTTCGAACGTCCTTGCGTACAATTTAATATCTTGTACTATGCATTTTGAATCTTGTACTTTTGTAATTTTGAGACGTTTCTTATCAATAATTGGAACCTCTTTGATTGTATTTTGTACTTTTGAGCTTTTTGGTCATTTGCGTCTTCAATTCGTCGAATCTGTCTTTTGTCTTCACCTTTTATTATTTAAACGAATATCACTTGTAAATAGAACAATTGCAACTAAAAGCTTGTCTTTCTTGGGGAATAATGCTATGAAATATATGTTCGTTTTTAGCATTATCAATGGTTCCCACATGTGTTAGGTAACTCACATAGGCTGCTAAGAGCTAATCATTGGAGTGTATATACCAATAGTACATACATCTAAAAGCTGTGTATTGTACGAGTACGAATACGGGTGCATACGAGTAGAATTGTTGAAGAAACTGAACGAGGATGTAATTGTAAGCATTTTTGTTAAGTAGAAGTACTTTGATATGTGTCTTGAAGTCGTTCAAAAGTGTAAGAATACATATAAAAACACAACATGTATATACATTCTAATGGATTCGTTAAGTCTTCGTTAGTCGTTACATGTAAGTGTTGTTTTGAAACCTTTAAGTTAACGATCTCAATTAATGTTGTTAACCTAATATTTATTATATCAAATGAGATGTTAAATTATTATATTATCATGATATTATGATGTATGAATATCTCTTAATATGATACATACATTAAAATATCGTTACAACAATAATCGTTACATATAAGTCTCGTTTCGTAATTCTTGAGTTAGTAGTCTTGTTTTTACATATGTAGTTCATTGTTAACACACTTAATGATATATTTAAATATCATTTTATCATGTTAAATATAGTGTATCAATATCTTAATATGATACATATGTATTTAGTAGACGTTATCATAACGATAATCGTTATATATATCATTTCGAGTTTCTTAACTTAGTAATCTCATTTCTTATGTATATCACACATTGTTAATATACTTAGTGAGATACTTACTCATCATAATCTCATGTAAACCATATATATATATGTCTATATATACCACAACATGTAGTTTTCACAATTTTGTAACGTTCGTGAATCGCCGGTCAACTTGGGTGATCAATTGTCTATATGAAACTTATTTCATTTAATCAAGTCTTAACAAGTTTGATTGCTTAACATGTTGGAAACATTTAGTCATGTAAATATCAATCTCAATTAATATATATATAAACATGGAAAAGTTCTGGTCACTACACCATTCAAGCATTGAGATGGCGCCGTTTGAAGCACTTTATCGTAGAAAGTGCAGGTCTCTGATTTGTTGGAGTGAAGTGGGGGATAGACAGATTACGGGTCCAGAGATAATACAAGAAACTACCGATAAGATCATCCAAATTCAACAACGGTTGAAAACCGCCCAAAGTCGACAAAAGAGCTACGCTGACATTAAAAGAAAAGATATAGAATTTGAAATTGGAGAGATGGTCATGCTTAAAGTTGCACCTTGGAAAGGCGTTGTTCGATTTGGAAAACGAGGGAAATTAAATCCAAGGTATATTGGACCATTCAAGATTATTGATCGTGTCGGACCAGTAGCTTACCGACTTGAGTTACCTCAACAACTCGCGGCTATACATAACACTTTCCACGTCTTGAATTTGAAGAAATGTTTTGCTAAAGAAGATCTCACTATTCTGTTAGATGAAATCCAAATCAACGAAAAACTTCAATTCATCGAAGAACCCGTCGAAATAATGGATCGTGAGGTTAAAAGACTTAAGCAAAACAAGATACCAATTGTTAAGGTTCGATGGAATGCTCGTAGAGGACCCGAGTTCACCTGGGAAAGAGAAGATCAGATGAAGAAGAAATACTCGCACTTATTTCCAGAAGATACGTCAACACCTCCAACTGCTTAAAATTTAGGGATGAAATTTATTTAACGGGTAGGTACTGTAGTGACCCGAACTTTTCCATGTTTGTATATATATTAAATGAAATTGTTATTTACATGATTAAGTGTTTCCAACATGTTAAGCAATCAAACTTGTTAAGACTTGATTAATTGAAATAGGTTTCATATAGACATTTGACCACCCAAGTTGACCGGTGATTCACGAACGTTAAAACTTGTAAAAACTATATGATGACATATATATAGTTATATATATAGTTAACATGATTTTATGATAAGTAAGTATCTCATTAGGTATTTTAACAATGAGTTATATACATAAAATGAGACTATTAAATTAAGAAACTCAAAAACTATATATGTATATAACGATTATCGTTATAACAACATCTTACTAAGTACATATGAATCATATTAAGATATTGTTACACTATGTTTAATCATGATAAATGATAAGTAAACATGTCATTATGTATATTAACAATGAACTACATATGTAAAAACAAGACTACTAACTTAAGGATTTCGAAACGAGACATATATGTAACGATTATCGTTGTAACGACATTTAAATATATATATATATATATATATATATATATATATATATATATATATATATATATATATATATATATATATATATATATATATATATATATATATATATCATATTAAGATATATTAATATATCATAATATCATGATAATATAATAATTTAACATCTCATTAGATATAATAAACATTGGGTTAACAACATTTAACAAGATCGTTAACTTAAAGGTTTCAAAACAACATATACATGTAACGATTAACGATGACTTAACGACTCAGTTAAAATGTATTTACATGTAGTGTTTTAATATGTATTCATACACTTTTTAAAGACTTCAAGACACTTATCAAAATACTTCTACTTAACAAAAATGCTTACAATTACATCCTCGTTTAGTTTCATCAACAATTCTACTCGTATGCACCCGTATTCGTACTCGTACAATACACAGCTTTTAGATGTATGTACTATTGGTATATACACTTCAATAATCAGCTCTTAGCAGCTCATGTGAGTCACCTAACACATGTGGGAACCATCATTTGGCAACTAGCATAAAATATCTCATAAAATTACAAAAATATGAGTAATCATTCATGACTTATTTACATGTAAATAAAATTACACATCCTTTATATCTAATCCATATACCAACGACCAAAAACACCTACAAACACTTTCATTCTTCAATTTTATTCATCTAATTGATCTCTCTCAAGTTCTATCTTCAAGTTCTAAGTGTTCTTCATAAATTCTATAAGTTCTAGTTTCATAAAATCAAGAATACTTCCAAGTTTGCTAGCTTACTTCCAATCTTGTAAAGTGATCATCCAACCTCAAGAAATCTTTCTTATTTACAGTAAGATATCTTTCTAATACAAGGTAATACTCATATTCAAACTTTGATTCAATTTCTATAACTATAATAATCTTATTTCGAGTGGAAATCTTACTTGAACTTGTTTTCGTGTCATGATTCTGCTTCAAGAACTTTCAAGCCATCCAAGGATCCTTTGAAGCTAGATCTATTTTTCTCATTTCCAGTAGGTTTATCCACAAAACCTGAGGTAGTAATGATGTTCATAACATCATTCAATTCATATATAAAACTACCTTATTCGAAGGTTTAAACTTGAAATTACTAGAACATAGTTTAGTTAATTCTAAACTTGTTCGCAAACAAAAGTTAATCCTTCTAACTTGACTTTTAAAATCAACTAAATACATGTTCTATATCTATATGATATGCTAACTTAATGATTTAAAACCTGAAAACACGAAAAACACCGTAAAACCGGATATACGCCGTCGTAATAACACCGCGGGCTGTTTTGTGTTAGTTAATTAAAAACTATGTTAAACTTTGATTTAAAAGTTGTTATTCTGGTAAAATTATTTTTCTTATGAACATGAAACTATATCCAAAAATCATGGTTAAACTCAATGTGGAAGTATGTTTTCTAAAATGGTCATCTAGACGTCGTTTTTTCGACTGAAATGACTACCTTTACAAAAACAACTTGTAACTTATATTTCCGACTATAAACCTATACTTTTTCTGTTTAGATTCATAAAATAGAGTTCAATATGAAACCATAGCAGTTAGATTCACTCAAAACGGATTTAAAACGAAGAAGTTATGGGTAAAACAAGATTGGATATTTTTTGATTGTTGTAGCTACGGGAAATATTGTAACAATTCTATACAAATCATATCCTAGCTAACTTATATTGTATTATATATATATTCTAATATATTATGTAATCTTGGGATACCATAGACATGAATACAAATGTTTTTACATATCATATCGACCCATGTATATATATTATTTGGAACAACCATGGACACTCTATATGCAGTAATGTTGGAGTTAGCTATACAGGGTTGAGGTTGATTCCAAAAATATATATACCTTAATTTGTGATCTAGCCTGAGACGTGTATACACTAGGTCATGGATTGATTCAAGAAAATATATATCGATTTATTTCTGTACATCTAACTGTGAACAATTAGTTGTAGGTTACTAACGAGGACATCTGACATAATAAACTTAAAACAGTAAAACGTATTAAAAATGTTGTAAATCTATTTTGAATATACTTTGATATATATGTACATATTTGTTATAGGTTCGTGAATCGACCAGTGACCAAATCTTACTTCCCGAAGAAGTAAAAATCTGTGAAAGTGAGTTATAGTCCCGCTTTTAAAATCTAATATTTTGGGATGAGAATACATGCAGTTTTATAAATGCTTTACGAAATAGACACAAGTAAATGAAACTACATTATATGGGCGAATGATCGAAGCCGAATATGTCCCTTTTGCTTGGTAACCTAAGAATTAGTAAACCGATCTACTAATTGACGCGAATCCTAATGATAGATCTATTGGGCCTAATGTAACAACCCTGATTTTTCCGTTACTTTCGTTAACCTTCCGTTAGTTTATTTAACGGCAATTATTTAACTTTTATGCGTTTACGTGTATTAAATGCGTACTTGATCTTCGGAGGGTTTTAATAATTGATATGGGTTGATATTAATTCAAATAAATATTTCGGATAATGAAATACGATAAAAACGATACGATTTTGATAAAAGCTTTTTGAGCAACGAAACGCTCGGGTTTATTTTAATATTTAACTTTATTAATTATTAACTTTTTAAAATACTTAATTTATTGGGTTTTTAATAAATTAAGCGATTGGTTGCGTTTAACGATCGGGTTAGCGTTCCGGGCCTTCGGTATGACTAAACGGCACTTAAAACGGACCACGATTACACGGAATTACAAAACGAGAGCCCGGGAACCCATTGAGGGCCCCAATCAGCCGACCCCATGTCCCCTCCCCTTTTAATTTTGTTTTTGGGCTTAATGGACTAGTGCTTGCCCTTATATTAGTCCATGATAATTAATTAAGGCCCTAACCTAAGTTATAACTAGTAAATGTTATAATTCAGTAGGCTTATAACTACCTTTAGTGGTTCTTGACTGTAGAAGGTATATAGAGATAGAGATACTGTAAAACGGAGAAAACAAAGGTTGAACAAAAGGTATGAGTAATTGGTTTTTTATTTATAGAAAAATGTACAATGAGAGTTTGGTGGCATTTGGAATCGAGAGAGAGAGAGTGTTTTTGTTAACCAAAAACACATACATTAAACTCTAACTCAACACACCTATTTATACTCAAAAAAATATACTATGCAATATCTATAATAATAATAAAATTATCATCCAATTATTACTTTTATAACACTCCCCCTTGGATGATAATTTTATTAGTGAATAACTAGTACTGCCTCGTTAAAAACCTTGCTAAAGAAAACCCTTTGGGATAAAACTTTAGCTAAGGGAAAAAGAGTGCAGCATAGAATTGACTCCCCCTCAAGTAGGCAACGCCTAAGTTGTTACATCTTCTGAACATGCCTCTGCCAATATTATGAACGTGTGTTCTGAAAATAGCAGTTAGCAGTGCTTTGGTATAAAGATCAGCAGAGTTGTTGATTGAACGTATCTCATTTTAATCTGGTTGTCTTTTACGATATCTTGAGTATATGAGAAAAATCTGAGGTTTTCATCTGAAACTGTATCATCTAAATCTTTTATGTACAAGTTTGGCCCTCGTGATTTGTCTACAGTCTCCTTCATGGTTTGTTCAAACCGTTGTTTCAGTTCCTATTCCCTTTCAGTCTTTTTCTGAGCCTTACCAATATACCATTGTTTTCCATCAAACTTATGACCGTTAAGACCGTTTATAGCTTTAGCGCCTAGTCAGCATTTATGTTTTGTTCTGTCATTTTTGATACTCTTCTTTCATTTGTATTATGTAAGCTGTATTATCTTCATAGATAGTTGTTACGCTTTTATAGCGTTCTAGTCCACAAGAATCAATAATGATTTGTATCATTGATCTTAACTAAAATCATTCCCGAGTAGCTTCATGTAATGCAATCACTTCGGCATGATTTGATGATGTTGCAACAAGTGTTTGTTTTGAGAACGTCATGATATTGCGGTGCCTCCATTTAGGAATACATATCCAGTTTGAGATTTAGCTTTATATAGATCGGATAAATAATCTGCATCTGTATAACCAAACAAATCTTGTTTCGAGTTGTTAGAATAAAATAATTATAAATCAGTAGTTCCCCGAAGGTATCAAACTATTTGTTTGATCCCATTCCAATGTCTTTTGGTAGGGGCTGAGCTGAACCTTGTCAACAAATTAACTGCAAAAGAAATGTCAGATCTTGTATAATCTATAAGATACATAAGAACCTCAATTGCACTAAAATATAGAACTTCCGATCTGTTAAAATTTTCATGATCTTCGCAGGGATGAAATAGATCAGTGTCAATATTGAGTGATCTAACAACAATGAGTTTGTCTTTAAAAAAAAATGTTTTAAAATCTTTTCGGTATAAGTTGTTTGATGTACAAGTAAACCATTAGGCATATGCTCAATTTGCAATCCAAGGTAATACTTGGTTTTTTCAAGATCTTTCATTTTAAAATAATTCTTTAGAAGTTGAATGATTTCATAGATCTCTTTATTTGTTCATATGATGTTAAGAACATTGACATAAACAACTACGATCTCATATCCGAACATTGTTTTTATAAAACATACGTGCAAAATAAGTTTATATTTATACCCTTTTTTTTTATCAAGTAGTCATTTAATCGGTAATACCACATACGTCCCATTTGTATAAACCCATTTAGAAATCTTTGTGATTTAATGGAATATATTCCCTTGGGTTTTTACATTAGATGCTTATGATACCTTAACCCTTTAGGTATATTCATATATATCACTATTAAGTGATCCATACAGATAAGTAGTAACAACATTCATGAGATGCATTTAAATAACTACCAGGTTGATTAAGTGTCTAATAAGTAATTGTATCCATTACAGGAGGATAAGTTTTCCTCCTAATTCATTTCTGGTCTTTGTGGAAAATATTGAGTTACAAGTCTAGTTTTGCCTTGTAACTTCATTTGCACATTTATTTTCGGATAAAAATTCATTTGTATCCCATACGTTTCACATCTTTAAAAGTGATAACGATTGATCTGAAAACTTTTCTTTTATCGAGCGATTCTAATTCAGCTCTTATTGCTCCTTTCCATTGAGCTCAATCATGTCCATTTTGTATATTCAATGACAGATTTTAGTTCCAGATCATCATCTTTATTCATGATGTCATTGTAACATTATATGAAAATATCTCATAGAGATTTTAGTTTCATTTCGGTTCCATAATATTGCATAATTTATCGCAATTTTAGTATTTACATTTATCAATATCCTCTGCAGAAGGAATATTGATTTGTGGTTCTTCTTGAACACTTTCTCTTACCTCATTATCAGCTGATTTTCTTTTTCGAGGATTTTTATCTTCGGAACCAATTGATCTTCCACGTTTGATGCGTGGCAAAGACTCAACAGTGACATTATTGCCAGCTTTTGGAATTTCAGTTCGAGCTGGAGCATTTATCGCTGGTATATATGATTTAGTCACTTTTTTATATCTGTAAATGCATAAAGTAATTAATTTGCAAGTTCTTGCATATGCATTATTTTTGAACTTTCGTTTCACATTCTTTTGTGCGAGTTCAATATACCTTAATTGATGTTCACATCATGAAGCATCATTTTATTTTTTATTTTTATTTCTCCCCCTAATCTAGGGAACAATGTTTTATTAAAATGACAATCAGCAAAACGTGCTGTAAAAACATCACCCATCATGGGTTCAATATATCTTATGATTGAAGATGTTTTTTATCCAAAATATATTATCATCTTTCTTTGAAGAACCATTTTATTGTGTTGTGGTGATACAATTGGAACATACACTGCACAACCAATGTTTTAAGGTAGAAAATATTTGGCTCTTGGCCAAAATCAAGTATTAAGTGAAAATATTTACGACTTCCACATGGTATAATGCGAATTAATGTCGCAGCATGTAAATTTACGTGTCCACATATAAATATTGAGAGATTTGTACTCATTATCAATTGTCTAGTTATTAGCTGTAAGCGTTTATCTATTGATTTAGCTAAACCAATTTTGTGTATGCACATGAGCAACTGGATGTTCAACAACAATCCCTGTAGATATATAATGATCATTAAATGCTTGAGATGTTAACTCACCAGCATTATCAAGTTTCATCCTTTTAATGGTGTAATCAGAATAATGTGTTCTCAATTTAATAATTTGTGCAAGAAACTTTGCAAATGCCATATTACAGCTTGATAACATACAAATATGAGACCATCCGCTAGATGCGTCTATTAGAACCATGAAATATCAAAATGGTTCACATGATGGATGAATTGGTTCATATATCTTACCTTGAATTCTTTCAAGAAACATTTGTGATTCTTTTTCACAATATACTTTTCATTAATCACCATATGTGCTTTCCATTAATCACCATATGTGTTTTTTTTTTTTTTTTTAATAAATCACCAAATACCACAAACACTTTGTTTGCGTTTGTTCATAGTCATCAATGAAAACCATTTTCTTTAATTTTATTTTATACAATAAAATTAACGCATCATTATTCTTTTCAAAAACAATAATCTATTGTTATTGTTCACTTGTGCCATGTTTAACAACAAAAGTCAACAACCTCTGTCTTGTTTGTTGTGGCAACCAAAAACAACCTTTGCTTTTGTTACCGAGAATCCAAGACCAAAAAACAATTAATTTTTAATTAATCTTTTATCAAAACCATAAATGATTTTATTGATCTACGTTGATATGGCCATAAAGAATTGACGGCTGACCTACTTTTGTAAGTGTATTTCGGCTATCATCCCGAAAACGCACAACGACCTTTTTTTTTATGAACTATTTGTTTCATATCTAGCTTAGGCAATTATTGTGAACATTTGGTCCCTATAAGAGCATTTATTTTTTAGACTTTTAGTTGTTTTGTACTTGTCACAATTAGGGATAGCACCCGCGGGTCGTGGATGCGGATCCATTGGATCCATCACCCGTACCCGCAGATTTTTTTTAAGAGACATCCAATTGAACCCTTGTTCGTTGAAACAATTTGACTATATTTTTACTCCCCATTATTAAACGGGCCATTTTGATGCACACTCTTAAAAAAATAATTTTTTTTTTAAGTTTTATTATTCAACCTCCTTTTTTCAACGGTCACGTTTTTAACAAAACATTTGACAAGTTTGGAAAAAAGTTTTTTATTGATTATCATCAAAAGTTTTCTATTGTCACTCTACTGGATGGAATTATGGCATACAACCAAAATTGCAACCCAACACTTGATTAGTGATTCGTGATCGTTTGAGATATCTTTTAATTACACTAAGCTTTTCGTGCTGATAACGTGTTATAATTCATTAGGCTTATAACTACCTTTAGTGGTTCTTGACTGTAGAAGGTATATAGAGATAGAGATACTGTAAAACGGAGAAAACAAAGGTTGAACAAAAGGTATGAGTAATTGGTTTTTTATTTATAGAAAAATGTACAATGAGAGTTTGGTGGCATTTGGAATCGAGAGAGAGAGAGTGTTTTTGTTAACCAAAAACACATACATTAAACTCTAACTCAACACACCTATTTATACTCAAAAAAATATACTATGCAATATCTATAATAATAATAAAATTATCATCCAATTATTACTTTTATAACAGTAAATTATTTTTCTGGAACCCTCATTCACACAAAATTCTGTCGACACTTGCTTCCCTCTCCCTCCTTGCTGCCGTCAACTATACCACACACACACACACACACACATCAATTTTCAATTTTTGCTCAAGCCTTGAACACGAAAAGTGTAATTCTCGATCTCCTCTACGCGTTGATATAATTCTTTTAGCGATCTAAGGTATAATTGCATAAACCCTAATTCTTAAAATCTGAATTTTATTAAAGTTTCATACTTATCTTGTCAATTGCTCAAGTCTATACGCGTACATGTTAATTGTAATCGTTATTTTGATTATTTGATGCACTGGGGTTTAAAAACGAATTTGTATTTGTTTGATCAGAAAAATTAAGTTTTTCAAATGTTAATTATTATGTTATAATCAGATTCCTTGCGAAAAACTATTGAGTTTAGGCTTTGGATTCGCTTGATTTCGTTTCCGTATGATTAAGTTATGTCGATTTGAATTATCGTTGTGTTTTTGTTTCTTGATCAGAAATCTGGTATAGATAGAAAACGAATTGGCATGTGAGACTTATACCACTGGAAAGATAATTTAAAAACACTCAAGTTAGACTAGGATATCATGTCTTTTGCTTATGTATAGCCCAAGATATGCTAGAATTAGTGTAAATGAAGTTTTATACAGCACTTGCATGAAAATAACCTTGTATGATAAAATGTGTTAACTTTTGTGATTAAAGTTTTGCATATTTTAAAATTAGACAAAAATTACTTCATCTTTCATGTAGATATCATTGGCTAATTGTATCTAGATCTTTGGATAATCGTATGCGAATGTGACTAACTAAATGGGAATCGAATCTGTAAATTGAACACGGTTTTGTACTTTGTGAATTTTGTATATTGTTTGAGCATGTATTCTTCTGGTAAATGAAACTTAACATGATATGTGACTTATTTTTAGTTTATTTCAATCTCTAAAACCTTATGCATTGGGCACAATAGAGTAATACTTTATGTGAATTCTGATTTGAGCTAAAAACTGAATGATCAACTTGCACGAATAAACTGTACAAATTGGCTAAACAAAAGTTGCTATATTTTGGATATGTGTTACTTTGATTTGTCCTTGAACTATAGCCACTGGTCTTGTATCAATTTCATGTTCCTAACTCCGGTTATAGCCAAAATGAAATCAATGCACGGTCAGAAACTGACTTGGCAAACCCCAAATGTATCCCTTCTGATTACTGATTTTAATTGTTGTATGAGTCCCTGGCCATACTTTTTGGAATCAATTTTAAGTATATTTATGATCTGGAGTTTGTCATATTTACTTGAATTTTGTACTATGAGATAATGTGCTAAGTATGCTACGTGTTCATAAATTTTGTGCATGACGATAAACTGAAATTGTGAAAATGATCATTCATGACCTAAAATGTATTGTTTGACTTAGGTTTGACATTTTGACCAATATTTGACATGAACCTATTGATTTTGACTTTATTTGACCACATTGACCAAGTTTGACTTTCAGTTTGACTTCGGTTGACTTTGTTTGACTTGCATGATATAGTTGACTTTTACTTTGAAACGTGTCGAGTCGAACAATAATACAGCGTACATTATGAAACCACACTTATATAAGATACATATATTGACCAACCTACATACGTATACTTAGGTTACATTACTCGGATCTAAACCGTACGAGTCATTGGTCTTTCATTCCGAGCTTATTCAAAGGTGAGTCTACAGTCCCGCTTTTTACATGTTTTCAGGGATGAGAATACACGCTGTTATATTTACATTTTCAATTACTTTTATATTAACATGAGTACTACACATATGCATACTGAGTTTTGTTCAAAAAGCCTCTAGCTTGAATACTTTTAATACCATCGGTGTAAGCACAATTTAGATGGACGGATCCGTTAGGTTGACAACCTCACCCACTATAAAAGCAGTGGTGCATTTATTTTGAACATTAAATACATTTGAACAAGTGTATAAAATTTTAGGAGGTAAAGGCGGGTATAGTGGCTTCTATACTCGGGTTAATGCTAGTATTCAGGTGCTCGGTGTATGCAGTGATAGAATCTCGTGGTCAAGGAAATTAAAATATTTTTCTGATAACTGTTTTTCAGATACTGTTACATTACTTTAAACCTGTAGATTCACCAACATTATTTGTTGACATGTTTTTGCGTGTTGTTATTCTCAGGTCCTTAAGAGGTATGCTTCCACTCTTTTTGCTGCATGACTGGTCGTGGAGTCAGCATTTGATTTTAAAGAACATTATTTATTTTCGCATTTAAAACTTTTATACTGTTTAAATACTGTTGGCTTGTGGTTACGATCACAACAGTGTTTCTATTTTGGGATTATTGACTTATGTTTTTGAAAGTTAATATTTTTAAATAAAATTAAATGCGATTGCTTTAAACGTCTCATATAGAGGCCGTAACTGTTAACTGTGGGACTGGAATTAACACGCCGTCAGATGGTAATTTGACTGGGTATTATAGTTGGTATCAGAGCTAACGGTTCGTAGGGAAACTAGGACTTGCATTAGTGTGTCTGATTTGGTCATTAGGACGCCTTGATGAGTCTAGAATATGATCGGGACTTAGTCATTACATGAGTACTTTGTGACTAACGTTATTTACTTGACTAATCTGTTTTGTTTGTGTTCTTGTACTATGAGTTAGATGTCACAGGATTCAGGAAGCAGTGACAGCGACTCCAGTGTGGCTGAGGTGAATGCTTCAGCCCCAGCACCAGCACCTGCTCCGCATCGGATACCTAACCATCCCGTGAACCTTTATGCATTAGATTTGGTTCTTACTAACCGTAACAGGGATATTGTTGATCGAGTTAACGCCTTGAGCGATATTGCTAGGATATATCCGCACCCCGATGATCTAGAGAGGGTAGAGGAAAGAGTCACAGGTATAAATACTTATACGTACGAGGCTAAAGCGAGGTTCGTTGAGATGGCGAGATTGATAGCAGCTTTTACTGCCAGGGTTGCTGCGTTAGAGGCGGAACGTAATAGGCCGAGGAATGATGGACCTGCCTTCCGTACCCGACAGAAGAGGAAGTGAAGGGTCGTTGACCATGAGCTTCTTTTTCCTCTTCCATCCACCATACTTTCTTTATATAAGACTTACCGGGTGTTATAAACCGGGCTTATACTTTCTTTTTCCTCTTCCATCCGCCATACTTTCTTTATATAAGTTTTCAAAACGATAACTATACGTAACGTTCTTTAACATAAATACTTAAAACTTATAATGCTTATACATGTATCGTATAGATATGTATTTAATCACTTTTAAAGGGCTTTTATACATAAAACAATATAAGTATATTTACAAAAGATAGCTATATTTGAATCCTCGTTCCGTTTTCTCAAGATTTCTATATGTATATTAAGGGTATATGTACACGTATCATACCCAGCTTCTATACGTATTTACTATTGGTATATACACATCAAATCAACATCTAAATCAGCCATATTACTACCCTAGATATGAGGTAATTAGAAATTGTAAGTAAGCATGACTAATTACACAAAATAACAAACTAAAATTTTGTTTTGTCTCCCCCATTTTCACGTTTTATATGGCCATCACCATACCATGTTTAGCTAACCATTCTTACTCCTAAATTACTCTCTAATTCACCTACTTCCAAGCCATAAGAAACCTACATCAATTTAGAAAGGTACCATGAAGATCTAGCTTCAAAAACAAGTCTTAATCATCATAAGAAATTCCTTTCAAGAACACTTCAATAATCCTTCCAACTATACAAGTTTACTTCCAACCTTTTAATCCAACTCCACCACTCTTTTGGTTCTAGGATTTTTCTTATCCTTTGCAGTAACTTTATACAAGTAACTTGAGGTAGTAACCTTGTTCATAATTTTATTCGATTCATATTCATATAGCTATCTTATTTTGTGTTGTAAGATTTTAACAACAAGAACATAGTTTGAATGATTTCAAACTTGTTCGCAAACTAAATAGATCCTTCTAACTTAACTTTTAAAACACTTCAAGACCTGTAATATATCATAATGATATGCTAACTTAACAAGATACAACTTGTTTTTACAAAGAACACCTTAAAACTGAATCTACGTCGTCGGAGTGCAACCGGGGGCTGTTTTGGGTTGGATAATAAAAAACCATTTTAAACATTGAATTGGAAGTTCATATCTTGGAAAAATGATATTTCTTATGAATATGTTAACACATAAAAATTTCATGGTTTAACTCAAAGTGTAAATATTTTTATCTAAATATTGTTTTTATGACAAAAATGATTACTTTCATAAGATTCACCTAAAGTTTGAACTATAACCTGTGATTCCGAATGTAAACCAAGGTATTTATAGTTCATATTCTTAAAATTTGACTCGATCCAAGGAAGTGGCAAGTTGAACCAACAAAAACTGAGCTGTAATGAAGAAACTACGACTAAAACAAGATTGGGTATCCGAAGCTAGTTTAGCTACGAAAATATTTGGAGAAAAAGTAAATTAATCATATCTTTTCTAATTAATATGATATTTTATATATAATTACTTATGATTTGATTTTATATATTTCAGGACCACCCGTAAACAACACGAGAATATTAATCATAAGACCTCATGATTGTACGCAACACGTCATTTGACAACACGGTACTTTATGTACGCAACACGTCATTTGGCAACATGGTACCATGGGTCGAGATTAATTCTGATCAATACGAATATGATGGGGTCTTTATTTATTTTATTGAGCAACTAATTGTGGACCATTAACAACAGACTGCTAACTACGGACTAAGAAAATATTAAAAGTATTATAAGTATATATATATGTAACGATTACTTGAAAAGAAAATATGTTGATATATTATATATATGGTTAGGTTCGTGATATCTATCGGAGACCAAGTCGTGTTAAATACCTTCAAGGCAAAAGTGAGTATATAGTCCCACTTTTAAACTCGAAATATTTCGGGATGAGAATACATGCATTTTATGATTTACGCTATGGACACAAGTGATTAAAAATATATATTCTACGTTGAGTTGTACCACTGGCATACCTCCCTGTAACTTGGTAACTACTATTTACATGCGGTATTGTAAACGCGAATCCTGTTGATAGATCTATCGGGCCTGACAACCCCAACCGGACTGGACGACCAGTATTCAACGGTTGTACAGTACTTCGTTTCGGTGACTACACTTGGTACGGTGTAGTAAGATTTCATAATAAAGGGAATATGCGACGTTGACTAAATGTTAAGTATGGTTATCAAGTGCTCAACAACTTAGAATATTTTTATTAAAACGTTTATATATGAAATCTTGTCGTCTATATTTATAACGCTGCCGGCATTAAACCTATATCTCACCAACTTTATGTTGACGTTTTAAGCATGTTTATTCTCAGGTGATAACTAAAAGCTTCCGCTGCATCATGTTGAATTTAAACAAGATCTGGAGTATGCATATTTGTGTCCAAAAAAAAAACTGCATATCGGAGGATTTGTAATGTAAAATATGTTGGAAATCGTATTGTTATCATCACATGTAAAGTTTGTAAGGCCAAGATTATCGCTAAACGATAATCATTATTATGTTGTTTAAACCTTGTATTCTAAATAAAAGTTGTGGTTTGTATTGTAAAAATGAATGCAGTTTTCTTTGAAAAATGTCGCATATAGAGGTCAATACCTCGCGATGAAATCATATGTTATTATATTTGTCCTTATGGTTTAGGACGGGTTATGACACGTAATCACCATTACTAGTGATTATGTCATAAAATCACCAATTTACACTTAACTCAAAAGTTTAACTTCCAATTGACCCAATTCAATTTACCCATTTTGACACAAGTCATAAAAACGCCCATAATCACTAATGGCTAGTGATTATATTTTCAAAGCACCAATTAACACCTAAATCAAGTATTTACATACTTGATTCACCAAAACTTGACTCAAAATTTAGTTTGACACCAACTCAAAGTCAACACCCATTTGACTAGCAAACATGTCCTTAAGAACATCAAAACACCAACATACTTATAACCTAGTGATTTAACACCCAAACCATGACTAATACTTTCAAATTCGTCATCAAACCCTAAACCCACAATAATTGGGTTTACTTACTCAATACATACACTAAAACTCTCAATTTCATAAGAAATGGGGTTTATAACCCAACACTAACTGATACCCTAACTTTCTATCAAAATCAAAGTAAAGAAAATCGAAGTTAAGACTTACCACCACTACCCAAACGTAGCTAAGAGCAAGAGGACCAACTTTAATTCTCGCACTTTGAATTGATTCAAGCCCTAACTTCATGTTCTGGAGCTTTCTCTCTCTAAAATCTTTCTCTCACTAGCAAGACATTGAAGATGAGGGAGTGAAATGAGAGGATAAGGTTTGGATGAGGCGAAACCTTCCTATTATGACCCTCAAATCGGCCCCCATGTGATAAAGTAATTGACTTTATCATCTAAATAAGCATTTATTTGCTTCATTTGGTAGATTATGTCATTACGAAGGCTATGTTTCAAAAATCACTAAAAACGGATGAAAAACGAGAAAAAACGAGCAAAACCGGCTAAGACGATTAACTCGCGTTTAAATAACTTATTTTATATGGGAAAAGTTTATTTACTTGATCTCATGTTGTAGGATATTTAATTACGAACGCGTGGGCGCAAGAATCCTCAGAAACGGAGCTAAAATGAAGATTCAAGAGCGGAAACGGTGAAAGACAAGTTACGATCCAGTGAATTCAGCAAACCAGGGCAGGCCAAATGGCTTGCCAAATGGCCTGCCACTAGGGGAAATGGCCTGCCACATGGCCAAGGCAAACGGGCACAGCAAATGGGCCACCTGGTCAAACGGGCTCTGCAAACGGCTTGCCAAACGGCCTGCCAGTTGTTTGCAGGTAAAATTCAAGTCCATGTTTATTAAATGCTTGGAATAATCTAGAATGTACTTGCTCTCCAAGTTATACTTGGTCTTCAAGGTCACCTTGGCCACCAAGTTCTCAAGATGCTTTGCTTGGTCACCAAGCCCATTTATTTACAACTTTGTCATCAAGCCTTTCCTATAAATAGGTGGCACATCCCACCATTTCAACACACACCAATTCTTTACTTCTCTCTCAAATATCTCTCTATAGTCGCTCTCTAGTGATCTATAGGAGATTAGTTCTCTCTCTACGTTCTCTCTCTAGATTTTAGAGAGAGAAAAGTACATAAATTAAGAAATGTAATTATCTCTCTATTGTCGCTCTCTAGTGATCAATAGGAGATTAGTATGTAGTTAGTAGTAGAAGCTATCAAGTATTGTAACGCTATGGATATTATGAAGAAATACAAGTGTTATTTTGCCGACATTATTCGGTAACATCTATCCTTTCGTTTATTAATTTATTATAATATTCTTGTTCGATGTTTGTGATTTATTAATATTAGAAATGCTTGTTGCCATGATGTGTGAGTAATTACTTGATTGTTTGCCATGATTTAATAATGTTAGTTAGGGGATGAATATCGTTTCGTACTCGCTTTCTGTCTATGATATTAAACCTCGTTATAATCATCCTTCCACCAATAAATGTGATTAAAACCTTTTATAAAGTCGACAATTATAAGGTAATTAATTATCTGTGTTTATACATTGGTCAAGGTATGAACCCATCGAAAATACTATAAAGTACAAGGAGAATTACCGTAGTTACATATCAAGACATTGGTCATGAGTATAAGACTGACGTCGATGTACTATAGGACCACTTGGGCATGGTCAAGGTTAGAAGCTATGGAACCACTATAAGTCTAGTACATGGTGGATAACTAAGGGATTTATTTGGTAGATTTAAGTAAGGGCTGGTTTAATTTCATAAATGGGAATTTAACGCACTACAATACAAACTAAGCTTATAAGTCTTTAAGGTTGATTGAGAACTATCAGAAGTTCTAATTTGTCTACAAACCCTTAGATTTTACCAAACCATTGACAGAAAGGGATTCGAAACACAATCATAACCACTCATTTGGGTGATACACTAAGGTGTTAAGAAAGGTTGGATATTCTATATACATGGCTGTGCTACTTTATTTGTGAGCCCAAGGTATGCACTGCATCCAAGATGGGCCGCTTATATCCTTAAACTGGATAAAGCGTCGGGAGTTGAGCATAGTCCATCCGATCATAATCACGATAGCCTAGTTCCTCATGACAGGCTAATTGAGAAATCAATTAGTAGGGAATCTAGTGTTTACACCAAGGTATATCTATCCAATCAGTGTCTCGCAAACATCCCGACACTACGTTATCTTAAATCATGGTGCACCGCGTCTTCTTTGTCCTTAGTTGTTGCATGCTAGCTAGCTTATTTTAATTATATTGCTTAATATTTTAAATACAATTAAAAATCAAATCAACCCAACTATTGCCTTTACACAATTTGATATTCCGAATAAAAGTGGTGTCTAGAATAAACCGGATGGACTTGGTTGTTGGATTTTCCAAACAGTCGCCAATTTATTGGGACCAAAAGGATCCTGCCTCTCCACACAAGGTGTACCTGGCCACTAGTCTTGGATATTAAATTGTGTACAAACCCATCTTAATTACTAAATTATCTGAATAAGCTCCGTTTCAAAATCAACCGCTCAAGGAACGACCCTAGGTCATATTTGCCCTTGCTAACCCATAGGAAAGAATAATAGATTTAGGCCCAGCATATATAAATTAAACAATAAACCTCTTCTGTTGATATCCTAAATTGACGTTTTGCGACCTAATGACACCGCATAAATAAACCGTTCGGTTCGGGCATATCATAGGTAGAGTAAATTTTTGGCGCCGCTGCCGGGGTGCGGTAGTATGATTTGGAGCGTGTTTAGATTAGTTAGTTTTTAAGAGACCCTTTTGACTAAGACTAGCTTTGTCAGAAGTTACTAGTTTACCGTAGTTAGGTTAAATAATATTAGCTTAGTTTAGATTAATATTAAAATGTTTAAAATGGACTTCCTTATTAGTGAACCTTTAGGATGGTTTAACCTACTTAGACCGCTAAGAATTCTTCCGACACATCCTTTCTTCTATCTGATATCATACATTGTACCCATCCGACGAGATCCACACTTACCTGTCGATAGTTCGACGATGGCCGCACGAATCACCCTCGCTGACATCACTAAACCCTCGTTAGAAGGACGAGGAGAACCGATACTTTATCCAGAGGTTAACGGAGCGCCTTTTGTGCTTAAGCATAGTACCATACAACTCATTCAGAACCATTGCAAGTTCCACGGCTTACCAATTGATGATCCCAATTTTCACCTAGATAGATTCCACTCCTTATCCAACTCATATAAGCAAAACGGGGTTGAACAAGATATAGTTCATCTGTATATGTTCCCCTATTCCTTAACTTTTCTCGCAAAAACCTGGTTCGAGGGGTTAGAACCCAACTTTATCACCTCATGGGAGGAAATGGCAACAACTTTCTTAATCAAATACTTCCCCCATCAATCAGACTTAGGAATGATATAGTAAACTTTCAACAAGAATGCGATGAATCACTCTACACTGCATGAGAAAGATTCAAACATTTGCTTCGAAGATGCCCGAACCACCGTCTTGAGAACTCTGATCAAATTTTAACTTTCTACAAAGGTCTAAATCAGAACAACAAGTATACTCTTAATGTTGTTTCTCAAGGTAACTTCATGAAATTCATTGCTGACGAGGCCTGGAGATTGATCGAGGAGATGACTATGCACCATTATGATTGGAACACGGAAGAGCACATTTCATCAGCAACATCGCTTTCCGCCTCCGATCCTATCAAAAATAAAACCATCAAATTTCTCTCGGACCAAATAGAAAAACTCACCAAAGAAGTTGGAGAGCTAAAGAAACTCCCGCAACATGTGTCTCAAGTGCAATTATGCCAGAATTGTACTAATCCACATCCAGCCAAGGTATACGAGGCTGAATGTGAGGACTCTGTTGTCTACTCTGATAAGATCATAGCTCATTCGCACAACCAACCTACCAACCCCACTAGAGACAAGTCCAGACGATGTCCTAGTGCGAATCATCCACATGATCACAGCAAGACAAGACACAGCTGACTTAGTCATGACTAATCACTGGAGTAGTCTTGAAAATCGAATAAGCCAGCTAAATCAACATCTCGATTCTCTAGGTTGTCCTAAAAATGACTCAAAGGTGGCACATAGCCAACCTTAAGTTTCTTCTAAGGAGAAGAAACTAACTAATACCCGTTCGGTAGTAGTCATTGAGTCATCACCTAAACCTACTAGGAAAACACTCATTCCATTCCCGGGCCGTCTCAACCAAAGACATAACAGGATTAAATCTTTCAAGCTTGACGGTAAATTTTTGGACACTATGTCTAAAAATCCTCATAGTAAGAAGTATTTTAGGAAACTCCTATCAACCAAGGATAAGGTACCTGAAGTACCCAATGTCCCGCTGAATGCGGATTGTTCATGTAGTGACCCGGGAATTTCCGACCAAATTTAAACTTTAATCTTTATATATTTCTGATACGATAAGCAAAGTCTGTAATGTGAAATCTCAAAAACTTTGAACTGTTTCATATATTCAATTGACCCTCTGACTGTGCTCGATGATTCACGAACAATTATTTGTAGATAATATTATATATTATAAGTAATAAATATTAAAGATTCAACAAATTATAATTAGTAAATATGATAAAATTTATAAATTGTATTATATTAAATAAATTACAAGAGTGAGTATAATTGTTATAATATTGTTATTCACTTTGTCTTCATTATAAATGTTAATAATAATATTGTATTATTAAAATTTCTAAATAACATATAGATATAAGGTTGATACATTTAAAATATATTTTTAAGGTTACTAATATTATTATTATCATTATTAATATCATTATTATTATTATTAATTATCATTATCAATACTAATATTATTATTAAAATTTTTAGTATAATCAGTATCACTAAAATCTGTAAACTATTATAATTATTGTTATTATTAATATACAAATTATTATTATTATCATTAACATTATTAAAATTATTATTTAAAATATTGTTAGTAAGTAATATTATACTTACTGTTAGTATTATTATTGTTATTTTTATGGAAAGCATTATTATTATTAATATTATTATTATGGATATTAATTGTAATATTATTAATATATATATCTATATTATTTATTAATAATATTAGTATAAATATAAATAAATAAGTGGAATCCATCCCTATCTGCTTGATTTTTATTTCTTCTTCTTCCCTGTTCATTTTTCTACTTTTCACCCGATCATGATTCTGTCGATCCCAATTCCTCAATACAAAACAAAAATCTGATGTATGACAAACTCAATCGTACAAATTAGATACAGTTAATTACGAAATATGTACATATCATCTTTATTTATTTAATTCTGATAGAATGATTTTTGTCGAGAGAATCAAGCTATCAATCAAATGATTAATTGAGATGACTAGTTGTAACTATATCTTTTAACCTCTATGTAATCCGTTGCTAATGTCATACGAGTGAAAACGCAGAAAAATCAAATTAAAACTATTTATCTATTTCTTTCTTTCTCGCATCATAAATTGAGTCTTCTTGTTGACTACCACCTTCAGCAAACGATCTTCTTCAACTTAAACATCAAACAACTATCTTCTTGAACTCACCATTCCATCGACACGAACTTCATCACCACTGCAACTATGAACCCACTTACTTTAGTATATATTTTTTTGTTTTGTTTCGATACAAAAGAAACCCACATCTTTTTGAACCGCCACCCAACACTTAAAATCACCACTCAACCCATCGATATTCTGCTGCTACCACTCGTAAACTGCTGCAGCTTTTCTTCTTGTTCGAGTTCAATCAGCCACCATGGCAACCAACGACAACTACCTCCTCTAAACCCCTCTCTCTCTCCCACTCTAGTTTTCTGTTTAAGACCCACCAACCATCAAACCTAACCACTGTACTTATATATATTTTTTTCTGTTTTGATTCTCACACCACAAACAAACACACATCACCTCCAATATTACAACTATATAATTCAATTATGAATTGAGAAACGTATACCTTTATATATATTTTCTTTTCTCTCGACAACCACTCCACTTAACTTTATGATATTTTTTTTCGGTTATGACGTGAGGGAAATGGGTCAATCGACCAACCAAATTTCTAAGTGGGATTACACGTAATAACAATTGATTCCTTCACATGCCTAGTTCCCTTTATTTTATATTACTTCCTTTTGACTCCGATGGCGACAAAACTTTGTAAAAGAATGGTTGGAATGGCCGACATCTTTGTTATTGTTTGGTGACTTCTTTCTTGTGGTTGACCAAAGGGGAAACCCACCATATTTTCTTTATTATAAAGGTAGGGTAAAATGATGATGATGATGAACACGAGTGTGATCGTGAAGAATGATGATGATGAGGATTTCATGGTGAGACGAGATGATGGTGATGCTTTAATGAGAATGATGATGATAATTCATGGGGATAACAATGATATGTTGATAATAATGATAATCGATGATGATAATGTTACGGAGATGATAATGATTACGAATATGGATGATCATGATGATGATGATTATGCTTGATGATGATGATGATGATGATGATGAGGTGTATAAATGATGATGATTATGATAATGAGTTGATAAAGATCATTTTTACGATTGGATAAAGAATAGATAATGATAACTGTTTGTAGGAGAAAAATGATGGCATAATTATACGGGTTTAATAGTTTCGGATGTGTTATAAATCAGTAAGAGCGAGTTAGATCAGTGGGTTTAGGAGTTGTGTTGATTAACGAGGGGTCTGCGGTTCGAATCTAGGCTGCTGTAGCCTTTATTTTTTTTTATCCATAAACAACTTACGATTGGGCTTCTAATTTCCTGACTGGGCTTCAGTTTATAATTGGGTCGTGCTCCTATTCTTGGGCCGAGACCCATTTAATACTCCCTTGTGAAGATGAATTATATAAATAGATAAGGGGTTCATATTATTATAGATAAATAGAAATAGAAGAATGGTTATGAGAGATGTGGGTTTAGTGGGAGGTCGCAGGTTCGATTCCCGTACACGGAAAATTTTTCTTTTTAAGGCGTCTTTTTGAGGTAGTTCATTCTCAAAGTTATTATTATTATTATTATTATTATTATTATTATTATTATTATTATTATTATTATTATTATATTATTATTATTATTATTACCATCATTACAAATATTATTGTTATTGTTAATATTAGTATTATTAATAAGCATTATGAATATTAGTTAGTATTGTTATTACCATTATTATAAGCAGTAGTTACCAACTATTATTATCATTATCATAACCCTAGTTACAATTATTATTATTGTTATTACTAATATTATTATCAAATTAGGTATTATTAATAAATATTATGATTATTAATGATATCTTTATTAATCTCAAAACACTACCTTTTATGCAGACAAATAATTTTATACATAAAATATACTTATTACGTATACTATAATTATATTAAAATTTCATATAACTATATATATCAAACTTACTAATATTATTTATATAAATACTTACAAATAACAAACCATTGTTTTTTTTTAAATATAAAATTAAACACGTATGGATATATTAATATAACTATATGAATAATAACCACTTTGAATATAAACACAAATTAAATATATATAATATATAAACTAAGATATAATAAATTGTTCGATTACGATTATACGTTTTAATATATACATACCAATGATACAGGTTCGTGAATCCGAGGTCAACCCTGCATTGTACAATATCGTTATATGTATTTTTACTACAAAATACAGTATGGTGAGTTTCATTTACCTTTTTACCCTTTATATTTTTGGGCTGAGAATACATGCGCAATTTTTATAAATGTTTTACGAAATAGACACAAGTAATCGAAACTACATTATATGGTTGAATTATCGAAATTGAATATGCCCCTTTTTATATAGTCTGGTAATCTAGGAATTAGGGAACAGACACCCTAATTGACGCGAACTCTAAAGATAGATCTATCGGGCCCAACAAGCCCCATCCAAAGTACCGAATGCTTTAGTACTTCGAAATTTATATCATGTCCGAAGGAGGATCCCGGAATGATGGGGATATTCTTATATGTATATTGTGAATGTCGATTACCAGGTGTTCAATCCATATGAATGATATTTTGTCTCTATGCATGGGAAGTATATTTATGAGAACGGAATATGGAAATCTTGTGGTCTATTAAAATGATGATAATGGTTATTTATGTTAAACTAATGAACTCACCAACCTTTTGGTTGACACTTTAAAGCATGTTTATTCTCAGGTACGAAAGAAATCTTCCGCTGTGCAATTGCTCATTTTAAAGATATTATTTGGAGTCATTCATGACATATTTCAAAATACGTTGCATTCGAGTCTTTGAATTCATCAAGATTACTGTTAAGTCAATTATAGTTGGATATATTATGAAATGGTATGAATGCCCGTCAACTTTTGATATAATGAAAGATTGTCTTTTCAAAAATGAATGCAATGTTTGTAAAATGTATCATATAGAGGTCAAGTACCTCGCGATGTAATCAACTGTTGTGAATCATTTATAATCGATATGGACTTCGTCCGGATGGATTAGGAAGGGTTTTCACAGTTGGTATCAGAACGGTGGTCTTAGTGAACCAGGTCTGCATTAGTGTGTCTAACTGATAAGTCGTTAGGATGCATTAGCGAGTCTGGACTTCGACCGTGTCTGCATGTCAAAAGTTTTGCTTATCATTTCATGTCGAAAATCATCTACTTATCATCCTTAGGAATTACCTGCTTATCATTCTTAGTCTAGACATGTCTTACTGCTTCTATTGCATAGACAGTGTATAGATAAATTCATATCTTAGCGTATCTGTTATTGTTACCTTTGCCTGAACAGCTTCTGTAGATTCCTCCGTAACTTATGGGATTTTAGTATTTTATATGCATATGAAAATTATGTATTGCAGGGTACTAATCTACATCCTATAATCTATTTCATATCAAAATCCTTCATCTGATCGTACGAGATGAATCCCTCAACCAGTTCGAGTCCCTCAGATTTCGATTGCTATTCCGATAGTTATTTCGACAGCTATTCCGACATGGATATTCACCTAAGCTCCGAAAGCAGTGTCATCAGAATGAATCAATCAATCAGCCATCCCCAATTCATCTGATGGGTTCGTAGTCTACTCAATCATTGGAGACAAGAAGAAGGCGATCCTTTCCACCAACCAAATTCACCTCTTGGCAATGAACCTGAAGCACTTACCGGTGAACCTATCAGAAACACGATTTTCATACTCATTTCCCAAATACCTCGCCACGATTAGATTCTATCTAAAACTTTAAACCTTATTCATTGGTTTGTTACGACCGACAATCATTTTGGGATAATGGAAGAAGTTAACAAGCGTCGTGCTCGAGTAATCAATTTGAAAAACGTGGTGCAAAATGTACCAGCTTCAACAACACCACCGGCACCAACAGTATCACCAACAACCCAAGTTCCAACATCACATGCCTCAACATCGCAATCTATACCTCGAGCATAATCTTCGTTCTACATTTTGTTCTACATCAATTATCTTCGTTCTTCATAGAGACTATGTAATCTCTAATGTTTTAAAGATTATATATTCTAGTTCTAACGGTAAATCAAATGAGATTAATATCATATTAACTTATTAAATCTACTATTATATCTGAAGAAAATTTATATGTATATATGTTTTCATAAAGATTGAAATCAAAAAAATTCTTTTGTACAAATTGTTAATGGTGAAAATATTTTAACGGGTAGGTAATACCCGAGAAATATTTAGATTTCACATTAATAAATTACATTGTACATTCTTCCAATCTGATTCAACAGTCCTTTACTATCTAATTTACAACCACCAATATACGTATCCGTTCACCGCAGAATAACCATTTTCATTACATTTCATATTGGATTTTACTTTACCAGAATCCAACAAGTGGCATAATGAAGAAAATATTGGACAAAATAAAATTTGTTAGAAACAAACAAATTAACTATGAGAAATTTTGTTAAGAATCCACGCTAACTGTTCCTAGCTAATTGTTCCTAGCTAACTGATTACATTTTATTTATCGCAATTTAATTATCGCAATTTACATTCTCGCAATTTTGTTTATCGTCATTTAATTTCTGTTATTTACTTTACGCACTTTATTTATCGTCATTTAAATTTCTGTTATTTATATTACACACTTTAAATATCGGGACACGTATACAAGGTTTTGACATATCATATCGACGCATCTATATATATTATTTAGAATCACCATAGACACTCTATATGCAGTAATGATCGAGTTTTCTATACAGGGTTGAGGTTGATTCTCAAATAATATATATACTTTGATTTGTGATCGAGTCTGAGATATGTACACGGGTCACGATATGTATTAATTAATTCGAATATTATATATGAATTATTGAATTACTAACTGTGGACTATCAACTGTGGACTGCCAACATTGGATAATTAAAATGAATTAAAATATGGATTATAACATATGAAACTAAACAATTCTTCAAGTTGCCACTTGATATCATCCTAGACCTCATTTGTATCTTGACGATTATGATCCGCATTCAAACCTTTCGTAATTCTTGAAAACACCTCAATCGGGAAGATGAATCAACCGCACTTCATCTATGGAAGAAAAGATTTATGCATATAGTTATGCACCTAAAAACGCTCGGAACCTGAGTAAATGTTTAACACGTATATGTGCTAGCTCCTTTGGTGTAGTTATTACCGAAAATCGCTTTGCAATCCCTTTCCAAATCAGCCAATTTTGTCACAGCTCCAGCAAGTCAACTTCGACTTTTCGTTCGAAACAACCTTATTATCACCTTGATTATATGTATGCTCTTTTATCGTTCCCGGAGAACCTTTTATATTCCACCATATTACCATCAGCATTTAATCATCTAAAAACACAATTCATTTAAAACCACCTCGGATTGACAACCGATGATTCAGATATGGCTGCATTAAATGCAGAGGAAACAGTAAAATTGTAGATGGCCTAAATGGCCCAGGGTTTGATGATAAAGAATGAAGTATTGAAAACACTCAATAGAAAATTTAGAAATCGGATTATGCGAAACTAGGAAGGAAGCTGTGGACAAATCACAAAGAATAAGTTTGACTTCAAAGAATCCAAATGATTCAATGCCTGCTGAAGTCTTTAGTAAATATCTTGCTCCTTACTCTAAACCCTTGCGGACAATAGTCTCCATCATCCTCTGATCTTACATATTCAAAGATATTATCGTATCTTTCATTATAAATATCCTCAATATTTCTAAAGATATCTTCATAAATATTCTCGTCCGATATTAATTATCTCTCCACGCTATCTGTGTTATCTCATAAAAGGAAACTGTTTTAGTTTCTATACTCTATAAATCTTTAAATTTAAATTATGAATGTTTTTGAAGTAATGTTGGGAACTGATACATGAGTTAGTATAATATAATGACACTTGATCAACGTGATTATATTAAAGTAAGTCATGCTGAGTTTCTAAATGGAATATGATGATTCACAGATTATAACATCATCATGTGACATCTTATATAACTCTTTCATTCTGGTTAACTTCTGAACATATCAAGAAAATATATTCTTGATAGTTCTATTCTCAGTTATTCTGGTAATTTGACAAATCAAATCGTGCTATTACGTTCTTTCTTGTTTAGAACTTTAAACTCATTTGAAACTCCACATCTATGAATTCTGGACCGTTATTTGCGAAAAGAAAACCAAAGCATGAAGCTCCGAAATAGAAAGGGGGTATAAATCGCAGCAAATAAGAGAAAGCATTAACTGTGAATGACAATGATTATAGAAGACGGAAACAGGTACTCCAAAATATAGGAGAAAATATAAAGCCCAATAACAACACGGAGGTTTCAAACCTTGGATATTAATACGAATAGCAATATAAAGACACGGTAGAATTAAGAATAGTATCCCCCCAAGGTAATAGTAGAAGTAAACATATTTTTCTAGAGAAAGATTGAAAAGAAGGATGACAGAAATGATAATTAGGAAAATATCAAGGATTAGAACGGGATTAAGCCTTTCACAATCTTTTGGATGTATGGACTAAGAAAGAAAGCATAGGAATGGTGAGAATAATGAAATGGAAGAGTTTGATTTATAATGGAAGTATCAGACAGAGTAATCGAGGCAGATCACGGTATTTAATTATAGAGATCTTAATTTCTTTATTCACCGAAGAATCAAATCTTTTAGATCTCGAAGATTTTCTTTAAATCCCTTGAATTCCGAAATTCAACCAAGGCAACGTCATAAGTTAAGATGCACCTTATTTTCTAAATTCAACTCCGACTCTGTCAAAAGTTAAGACGAATCTTTATTTCTTCATCTCACTCTTTTGTTATAACTTCATTCGTACCCTTCGAATAATCGAATTGTTCTATCCACATTACTCAATGATGATAAAACTCTATTTATCAACTCATATTCGTCATGAAAACATTTTTATAGTTAACTATGACGACCTCACTCAAATTTCGGGACGAAATTTCTTTAACGGGTAGGTACTGTATGGACCCGGGAATTTCCGACCAAATTTAAACTTTAATCTTTATATATATCCGATACGATAAGCAAAGTCTGTAATGTGAAATCTCAAAAACTTTGAACTGTTTCATATATTCAATTGACCCTCTGACTGTGCTCGATGATTCACGAACAATTATTTGTAGATAATATTATATATTATAAGTAATAAATATTAAAGATTCAACAAATTATAATTAGTAAATATGATAAAATTTATAAATTGTATTATATTAAATAAATTACAAGAGTGAGTATAATTGTTATAATATTGTTATTCACTTTGTCTTCATTATAAATGTTAATAATAATATTGTATTATTAAAATTTCTAAATAACATATAGATATAAGGTTGATACATTTAAAATATATTTTTAAGGTTACTAATATTATTATTATCATTATTAATATCATTATTATTATTATTAATTATCATTATCAATACTAATATTATTATTAAAATTTTTAGTATAATCAGTATCACTAAAATCTGTAAACTATTATAATTATTGTTATTATTAATATACAAATTATTATTATTATCATTATCATTAACATTATTAAAATTATTATTTAAAATATTGTTAGTAAGTAATATTATACTTACTGTTAGTATTATTATTGTTATTTTTATGGAAAGCATTATTATTATTAATATTATTATTATGGATATTAATGGTAATATTATTAATATATATATCTATATTATTTATTAATAATATTAGTATAAATATAAATAAATAAATGGAATCCATCCCTATCTGCTTGATTTTTATTTCTTCTTCTTCCCTGTTCATTTTTCTGCTTTTCACCCGATCATGATTCTGTCGATCCCAATTCCTCAATACAAAACAAAAATCTGATGTATGACAAACTCAATCGTACAAATTAGATACAGTTAATTACGAAATATGTACATATCATCTTTATTTATTTAATTCTGACAGAATGATTTTTGTCGAGAGAATCAAGCTATCAAACAAACGATTAATTGAGATGACTAGTTGTAACTGTATCTGTTAACCTCTATGTAATCCATTGCTAATGTCATACGAGTGAAAACGCAGAAAAATCAAATTAAAACTATTTATCTATTTCTTTCTTTCTCGCATCATAAATTGAGTCTTCTTGTTGACGACCACCTTCAGCAAACGATCTTCTTCAACTTAAACATCAAACAACTATCTTCTTGAACTCACCACTCCATCGACACCAACTTCATAACCACTGCAACTATGAACCCACTTACTTTAGTATATATTTTTTTGTTTTGTTTCGATACAAAAGAAACCCACATCTTTTTGAACCGCCACCCAACACTTAAAATCACCACTCAACCCATCGATATTCTGCTGCTACCACTCGTAAACTGCTGCAGCTTTTCTTCTTGTTCGAGTTCAATCAGCCACCATGGCAACCAACGACAACTACCTCCTCTAAACCTCTCTCTATCCCTCTCTACTTTTCCGTTTAAGACCCACCAACCATCGAACCTAACCACTGTACTTATATATATATTTTTTTCTGTTTTGATTCTCACGCCACAAACAAACACACATCACCTCCAATATTACAACTATATAATTCAATTATGAATTGAGAAACGTATACCTTTATATATATTTTATTTTCTCTAGACAACCACTCCACTTAACTTTATGATATATTTTTTTCGGTTATGATGTAACACCTTAGGCAAATCCCACATCGCCCATGGACATGAGTGATCATGGGATTATAAGGTAATACTCACGCTTAAATGACACAACGCGTTTTGGGACTACAGGGTGAGCAGATGTGTGAGTACGATGGAGTTAAGCGTGCTCGGACAAGAGCACTACCAGGATGGGTGACCTCCTGGGAAAGTGTTCCTCGTGTGTGGTCACCAAGAAAAAGCCGTGCGTCTGCGGGCAAAGCGGACAATATTGTGGTCATGTTGAAATGTCTCGTTCTTATTGATTAAAAACGTTCCATATTAATTGATTTCGTTGCGAGGTTTTGACCTCTATATGAGACGTTTTTCAAAGACTGCATTCATTTTTAAAACAAACCATAACCTTTATTTCATAAATAAAGGTTTAAAAAGCTTTACGTAGATTATCAAATAATGATAATCTAAAATATCCTGTTTACACACGACCATTACATAATGGTTTACAATACAAATATGTTACATCGAAATCAGTTTCTTGAATGCAGTTTTTACACAATATCATACAAACATGGACTCCAAATCTTGTTCTTATTTTAGTATGCAACAGCGGAAGCTCTTAATATTCACCTGAGAATAAACATGCTTTAAACGTCAACAAAAATGTTGGTGAGTTATAGGTTTAACCTATATATATCAAATCGTAACAATAGACCACAAGATTTCATATTTCAATACACATCCCATACATAGAGATAAAAATCATTCATATGGTGAACACCTGGTAACCGACATTAACAAGATGCATATATAAGAATATCCCCATCATTCCGGGACACCCTTCGGATATGATATAAATTTCGAAGTACTAAAGCATCCGGTACTTTGGATGGGGTTTGTTAGGCCTAATAGATCTATCTTTAGGATTCGCGTCAATTAGGGTGTCTGTTCCCTAATTCTTAGATTACCAGACTTAATAAAAAGGGGCATATTCGATTTCGATAATTCAACCATAGAATGTAGTTTCACGCACTTGTGTCTATTTTGTAAATCATTTATAAAACCTGCATGTATTCTCATCCCAAAAATATTAGATTTTAAAAGTGGGACTATAACTCACTTTCACAGATTTTTACTTCGTCGAGAAGTAAGACTTGGCCACTGTTGATTCACGAACCTATAACAATATATACATATATATTAAAGTATGTTCAAAATATATTTACAACACTTTTAATATATTTTGATGTTTTAAGTTTATTAAGTCAGCTGTCCTCGTTAGTAACCTACAACTAGTTGTCCACAGTTAGATGTACAGAAATAAATCGATAAATATTATCTTGAATCAATCCACGACCCAGTGTATACGTATCTCAGTATTGATCACAACTCAAACTATATATATTTTGGAATCAACCTCAACCCTGTATAGCTAACTCCAACATTCACATATAGAGTGTCTATGGTTGTTCCGAAATATATATAGATGTGTCGACATGATAGGTCGAAACATTGTATACGTGTCTATGGTATCTCAAGATTACATAATATACAATACAAGTTGATTAAGTTATGGTTGGAATAGATTTGTTACCAATTTTCACGTAGCTAAAATGAGAAAAATTATCCAATCTTGTTTTACCCATAACTTCTTCATTTTAAATCCGTTTTGAGTGAATCAAATTGCTATGGTTTCATATTGAACTCTATTTTATGAATCTAAACAGAAAAAGTATAGGTTTATCGTCAGAAAAATAAGTTACAAGTCGTTTTTCTAAAGGTAGTCATTTCAGTCGAAAGAACGACGTCTAGATGACCATTTTAGAAAACATACTTCCACTTTGAGTTTAACCATAATTTTTGGATATAGTTTCATGTTCATAATAAAAATCATTTTCTCAGAATAACAACTTTTAAATCAAAGTTTATCATAGTTTTTAATTAACTAACCCAAAACAGCCCGCGGTGTTACTACGACGGCGTAAATCCGGTTTTACGGTGTTTTTCGTGTTTTCAGGTTTTAAATCATTAAGTTAGCATATCATATAGATATAGAACATGTGTTTAGTTAATTTTAAAAGTCAAGTTAGAAGGATTAACTTTTGTTTGCGAACAAGTTTAGAATTAACTAAACTATGTTCTAGTGATTACGAGTTTAAACCTTCGAATAAGATAGTTTTATATATATGAATCGAATGATGTTATGAACATCATTACTACCTCAAGTTTAGTAGGTAAACCTACTGGAAGTGACAAGAAATGATCTAGCTTCAAAGGATCTTGGATGGCTTGAAAGTTCTTGAAGTAGGATCATGACACAAAAACAAGTTCAAGTAAGATTTTTACTCGAATTAAGATAGTTTGTAGTTATAGAAATTGAATCAAAGTTTGAATATGAATATTACCTTGAATAAGAAAGATAACCTACTGTATATAACAAAGGTTTCTTGATCTTAGATGATTACTTGGAATGGATTAGAAAGCTTGGAAGTAAATTAGTAAACTTAAAGGGATTTTTGAAGTGTTCTTGAAATGTTCTTCCTATGATGATTATAGCTTGATTCTTGAAGTGATTTTTGATGAAGATGATGATTAACTACTGGAAAAATATGTTCATAATAGTGTGTGTGTGTGTGTTGAGAGAGAATTAGAAAGAGAATTGGAAGTGAAATGGAGTGAATGATGAGTGGTAATTGGTGAGTGGTGAGTGGGGTTAAAAGGAGTTCTAGTTAGTTGACTAGCTCATGGTAGAAGTTAAAATTGATTAGTCATACATGACATAATCAAGAGTGGAATCCCATGCTAGTTCCTATTGGTATATACCATAGTAAGTACGTTTTGAAGCTGTGTATAATACGGGTAAGAATACGACTAGAATTCTTGATGAAAGAAAAGAATGGGAAAGTAACTGTAACCATTTTTGTTAAGTATGAGTGTTTTGATATATGTCTTGAAGTCTTCCAAAAGTATTTTAATACATCTAAATACACTACATGTATATACATTTTAACTGAGTCGTTCAGTCATCGTTAGTCGTTACATGTAAGTGTTGTTTTGATACCTTTAAGTTAACGATCTCAATTAATGTTGTTAACCCATTGTTTATTATATCTAATGAGATGTTAAATTATTATATTATCATGATATTATGATATATTAATATATCTTAATATGATATATATATATATATACATTTAAATGTCGTTACAACTATAATCGTTACATATATGTCTCGTTTCGAAATCCTGAAGTTAGTAGTCTTTTTTATATGTATATAACTCATTGTTAATATACTTATGGAGATACTTACTTATTATAATCTCATGTTAACCATATGTATATCCATATATATATCATCATGTCGTTTTTACAAGTTTTAACGTTCGTGAATCGCCGGTCAACTTGGGTGGTCAATTGTCTATATGAAACATATTTCAATTAATCAAGTCTTAAAAAGTTTGATTGCTTAACATGTTGGAAACATTTAATAATGTAAATATCAATCTCAATTAATATATATAAACATGGAAAAGTTCGGGTCACTACAGTACCTACCCGTTAAATAAATTTCGTCCCGAAATTTTAAGCTGTTGAAGGTGTTGACGAATCTTCTGGAAATAGATGCGGGTATTTCTTCTTCATCTAATCTTCACGCTCCCAGGTGAACTCGGGTCCTCTACGGGCATTCCATCAAACCTTAACAATTGGTATCTTGTTTTTCTTAAGTCTTTTAACCTCACGATCCATTATTTTGACGGGTTCTTCGATGAATTGGAGTTTTTCGTTGATTTGGATTTCATCTAACGGAATAGTGAGATCTTCTTTAGCAAAACATTTCTTCAAATTCGAGACGTGGAAAGTGTCATGTACAGCCGCGAGTTGTTGAGGTAACTCAAGTCGGTAAGCTACTGGTCCTACACGATCAATAATCTTGAATGGTCCAATATACCTTGGATTTAATTTCCCTCGTTTACCAAATCAAACAACGCCTTTCTAAGGTGCAACTTTAAGCATGACCATCTCTCCAATTTCAAATTCTATATCTTTTCTTTTAATGTCAGCGTAGCTCTTTTGTCGACTTTGGGCGGTTTTCAACCGTTGTTGAATTTGGATGATCTTCTCGGTAGTTTCTTGTATAATCTCCGGACCCGTAATCTGTCTATCCCCCACTTCACTCCAAAAAATCGGAGACCTGCACTTTCTACCATAAAGTGCTTCAAACGGCGCCATCTCAATGCTTGAATGGTAGCTGTTGTTGTAGGAAAATTCTGCTAATGGTAGATGTCGATCCCAACTGTTTCCGAAATCAATAACACATGCTCGTAGCATGTCTTCAAGCGTTTGTATCGTCCTTTCACTCTGCCCATCAGTTTATGGATGATAGGCAGTACTCATGTCTAGACGAGTTCCTAATGCTTGCTGTAATGTCTGCCAGAATCTTGAAATAAATCTGCCATCCCTATCAGAGATAATAGAGATTGGTATTCCATGTCTGGAGACGACTTCCTTCAAATACAGTCGTGCTAACTTCTCCATCTTGTCATCTTCTCTTATTGGCAGGAAGTGTGCTGATTTGGTGAGACGATCAACTATTACCCAAATAGTATCAAAACCACTTGCAGTCCTTGGCAATTTAGTGATGAAATCCATGGTAATGTTTTCCCATTTCCATTCTGGGATTTCGGGTTGTTGAAGTAGGCCTGATGGTTTTTGATGCTCAGCTTTGACCTTAGAACACGTCAAACACTCTCCTACATATTTAGCAACATCGGCTTTCATACCCGGCCACCAAAAATGTTTCTTGAGATCCTTGTACATCTTCCCCGTTCCAGGATGTATTGAGTATCTGGTTTTATGAGCTTCTCTAAGTACCATTTCTCTCATATCTCCAAATTTTGGTACCCAAATCCTTTCAGCCCTGTACCGGGTTCCGTCTTCCCGAATATTAAGATGCTGCTCCGATCCTTTGGGTATTTCATCCTTTAAATTTCCCTCTTTTAAAATTCCTTGTTGCGCCTCCTTTATTTGAGTAGTAAGGTTATTATGAATCATTATATTCATAGATTTTACTCGAATGAGTTCTCTGTCCTTCCTGCTCAAGGCATCGGCTACCACATTTGCCTTCCCCGGGTGGTAATGAATCTCAAAGTCGTAATCATTCAATAATTCAATCCACCTACGCTGCCTCATATTCAGTTGTTTCTGATTAAATATGTGTTGAAGACTTTTGTGGTCGGTATATATAATACTTTTGACCCCATATAAGTAGTGCCTCCAAGTCTTTAATGCAAAAACAACCGCGCCTAATTCCAAATCATGCGTCGTATAATTTTGCTCGTGAATCTTCAATTGTCTAGACGCATAAGCAATCACCTTCGTTCGTTGCATTAATACACAACTGAGACCTTGCTTTGATGCGTCACAATAAATCACAAAATCATCATTCCCTTCAGGCAATGACAATATAGGTGCCGTAGTTAGCTTTTTCTTCAATAACTGAAACGCTTTCTCTTGTTCATCCTTCCATTCAAATTTTTTTCCTTTATGCGTTAATGCAGTCAAGGGTTTTGCTATTCTGGAAAAGTCTTGGATGAACCTTCTGTAGTAACCAGCTAGTCCTAAAAACTGGCGTATGTGTTTCGGAGTTTTCGGGGTTTCCCACTTTTCAACAGTTTCTATCTTTGCCGGATCCACCTTAATACCTTTTTTTGTTCACTATGTGACCGAGGAATTGAACTTCTTCTAACCAAAATGCATACTTTGAAAATTTAGCGTACAATTCTTCCTTCCTCAATACTTCTAACACCTTTCTCAAATGTTCACCGTATTCTTGGTCATTCTTTGAGTAAATAAGTATGTCATCAATGAAAACAATGACAAACTTGTCAAGGTATGGTCCACACACTCGGTTCATAAGGTCCATGAACACAGCTGGTGTATTAGTTAAAGCAAATGGCATGACCATAAACTCGTAATGATCGTAACGTGTTCTGAAAGCAGTCTTTGGAATATCATCTTCTTTCACCCGCATTTGATGATACCCGGAACGTAAGTCAATCTTTGAATAAACAGATGAGCCTTGTAGTTGATCAAATAAGTCGTCGATTCTCGGTAGTGGGTAGCGGTTCTTGATGGTAAGTTTGTTCAACTCTCGGTAGTCGATACACAACATGAATGTACCATCTTTCTTCTTGACAAACAAAACAGGAGCTCCCCACGGTGATGTGCTTGGTCGAATGAAACCACGCTCTAAAAGTTCTTGTAATTGGCTTTGCAGTTCTTTCATCTCGCTGGGTGCGAGTCTGTAAGAAGCACGAGCTATTGGTGCAGCTCCTGGTACAAGATCTATTTGAAATTCAAAGGATCGATGTGGGGGTAATCCCGGTAATTCTTTCGGAAATACATCGGGAAATTCTTTTGCAATGGGAACATCATTGATGCTCTTTTCTTCAGTTTGTACTTTCTCGACGTGTGCTAGAACAGCATAGCAACCTTTTCTTATTAGTTTTTGTGCCTTCAAATTACTAATAAGATGTAGCTTCGTGTTGCCCTTTTCTCCGTACACCATTAAGGGTTTTCCTTTTTCTCGTATAATGCGAATTGTATTTTTGTAACAAACGATCTCTGCTTTCACTTCTTTCAACTAGTCCATACCGATTATCACATCAAAACTCCCTAACTCTACTGGTATCAAATCAATCTTAAATGTTTCGCTAACCAGTTTAATTTCTCGATTCCGACATATATTATCTGCTGAAATTAATTTACCATTTGCTAATTCGAGTAAAAATTTACTATCCAAAGGCGTCAATGGACAACTTAATTTAGCACAAAAATCTCTACTCATATAGCTTCTATCCGCACCCGAATCAAATAAAACGTAAGCAGATTTATTGTCAATAAGAAACGTACCCGTAACAAGCTCCGGGTCTTCCTGTGCCTCTGCCGCATTAATATTGAAAACTCTTCCGCGGCCTTGTCCATTCGTGTTCTCCTGGTGTTGGCAATTTCTAATAATGTGGCCTGGTTTTCCACATTTATAACAAACTACATTGGCATAACTTGCTCCGACACTACTTGCTCCGCCATTACTCGTTCCGACACCATTTATTCCTTTCGTTCTATTAACCCCTGGTCCGTAGACCTCACACTTCGCCGCACTATGACCATTTCTTTTACACTTGTTGCAAAATTTGGTGCAGAACCCCGAGTGATACTTTTCACACCTTTGGCATAGCTGTTTCTGATTGTTGTTATTGTTGCGGTTATTATTGTTGTTGGGATGATTGTTGTAGTTGCTGTTGTTGTTGTTGTTGGGCCGTTTGTTGTAGATGCGATTGATGTTGCGATTGTTGGGATAATTGTTGCGATTATTATTGTAATTGCTGTTGTTGTTGTTGTATTGGTGATTCTTATCACCGTTTTCCTCCCACTTTCTTTTGACTTGCTTCACATTGGCCTCTTCAGCAGTCTGTTCTTTAATTCTTTCTTCAATCTGGTTCACTAGTTTGTGAGCCATTCTACATGCCTGTTGTATGGAGGCGGGCTCGTGTGAACTTATATCTTCTTGGATTCTTTCCGGTAATCCTTTCACAAACGCGTTGATCTTCTCTTCCTCATCTTCGAATGCTCCCGGACACAATAGGCACAATTCTGTGAATCGTCTTTCGTACGTGGTAATATCAAATCCTTGGGTTTGTAACCCTCTAAGTTCTGTCTTGAGCTTATTGACCTCGGTTCTAGGACGGTACTTCTCGTTCATCAAGTGCTTGAATGCTGACCACGGTAGTGCGTACACATCATCTTGTCCCACTTGCTCTAGATAGGTATTCCACCATGTTAACGCAGAACCTGTGAAGGTATGCGTAGCGTACTTCACTTTGTCCTCTTCAGTACACTTACTTATGGCAAACACCGATTCGACCTTCTCGGTCCACCGTTTCAATCCGATCGGTCCTTCGGTTCCATCAAATTCCAAAGGTTTGTAGGCAGTGAATTCTTTGTAGGTGCATCCTACACGATTTCCTGTACTGCCAGATCCAAGGTTATTGTTGGTATGTTGCGCAGCCTGTACTGCGGCTATGTTTGAAGCTAGAAAAGTACGGAATTCCTCTTCATTCATATTCACGGTGTGTCGAGTAGTCGGTGCCATTTCCTTCAAAATAGTCAAATGGAACAAGTTAATCATACAGAATATTAAGAGTAGTTAATAGTATTTCGTAGCATAATATGAACTCATTTATAAAAGGTTTTTCTTCATATTAGTGTTTTATAAGTTTAAATTCTGGTAGTACCTACCCGTTAAGTTCATACTTAGTAGCTAATATACAATTCAACTACTACAATTCTATATGAAAAACTGATTGTAATAATATTTCGCATTCAAACTTTTATACAATATTTTACAAACTTACAATACCGCTTATTTTACATAAAGCATGAAATATAGCACATAATAACTTTGATACAAGATAGTTGTGAAGATAATTCTAGCTAGTACACAAGTCGTTCAGCAAAGGCAATAAAGACACGTAATTCATACGTCCAGAAACAAGTCATGCATTCTGGTTTTACTAGGACTACTTCCCATCCTTGGTCTTGTGGAACATAACCGTTATGGCCGTTGATAAGACAGCGCGTTGTAACGTCGTCATAGGGACGAGGGTTACGTAATGACCAACAGTCTCGTAATAACCTAAAAACCTCATTTCTTACCCCAATTACCGACTCTGTCACTTGTGGGAACGTTTTGTTTAATAGTTGTAGCCCGATGTTCTTGTTCTCACTTTGGTGAGAAGCGAACATTACTAACCCGTAAGCATAACATGCTTCTTTATGTTGCATGTTAGCCGCTTTTTCTAAATCACGAAGTCCTATATTCGGATATATTGAGTCAAAATAATTTCTTAACCCATTGCGTAAAATAGCATTTGGGTTCCCCGCAATATATGCATCAAAGTAAACACATCGTAACTTATGGATTTCCCAATGTGATATCCCCCATCTTTCGAACGAAAGCCTTTTATAAACCAAGGCATTCTTGGAACGTTCTTCGAATGTCTTACAAACTGATCTCGCCTTAAATAGTTGTGCCGAGGAATTCTGACCGACTCTAGACAAGATTTCATCAATCATGTCTCCGAGTAGGTCTCTTAAAATATTGGGTTGTCTATCCATTTTGTGTTTTTATACTGTAAAATAGACAAGAGTTAGATTCATAAAAAAATACTTATTAATACAAACAATTTTTACATATATCATAAAGCATAAGCACACTATATTACATATATTACACCACACGAATACAACTATCTTATTCCGACTCGCTCGTTTCTTCTTGTTCGGTTTTGGTTCGTTTTGCCAAGTTTCTAGGGATATATGATGTTCCCCTAATACGAGCCGTCGTTGTCCACATTGGTTTAGAAAAACCTGGTGGTTTAGAGGTTCCCGGGTCATTGTTACAACTTAAGGACTTCGGGGGTTGACGATACATATAAAGTTCATCGGGGTTGGAATTAGATTTCTCTATTTTTATGCCCTTTCCCTTATTATTTTCTTTTACCTTTTTAAATTCAGATGGGGTAATTTCTATAACATCATCGGAATTCTCGTCAGAATCCGATTCATCGGAGAATTGGTAATCCTCCCAATATTTTGCTTCCTTAGCGGAAACACCATTGACCATAATTAACCTTGGTCGGTTGGTTGAGGATTTTCTTTTACTTAACCGTTTTATTATTTCCCCCACCGGTTCTATTTCTTCATCCGGTTCCGATTCTTCTTCCGGTTCCGATTCTTCTTCTGGTTCCGACTCTTCTTCCGGTTCCTCTTCGAGAACTTGTGAATCAGTCCACGAATCATTCCAATTTACATTTGACTCTTCATTATTATTAGGTGAGTCAATGGGACTTGTTCTAGAGGTAGACATCTATCACATAATATCAAACGCGTTAAGAGATTAATATATCACATAATATTCACATGTTAAAAATATATAGTTTCCAACAAAATTTGTTAAGCAATCATTTTTCAAGTAAACACGGTCGAAGTCCAGACTCACTAATGCATCCTAACAAACTCGATAAGACACACTAATGCAAAATTCTGGTTCTCTAAGACCAACGCTCGGATACCAACTGAAATGTCCCGTTCTTATTGATTAAAAACGTTCCATATTAATTGATTTCGTTGCGAGGTTTTGACCTCTATATGAGACGTTTTTCAAAGACTGCATTCATTTTTAAAACAAACCATATCCTTTATTTCATAAATAAAGGTTTAAAGAGCTTTACGTAGATTATCAAATAATGATAATCTAAAATATCCTGTTTACACACGACCATTACATAATGGTTTACAATACAAATATGTTACATCGAAATCCGTTTCTTGAATGCAGTTTTTACACAATGTCATACAAACATGGACTCCAAATCTTGTCCTTATTTTAGTATGCAACAGCGGAAGCTCTTAATATTCACCTGAGAATAAACATGCTTTAAACGTCAACAAAAATGTTGGTGAGTTATAGGTTTAACCTATATATATCAAACCGTAACAATAGACCACAAGATTTCATATTTCAATACACATCCCATACATAGAGATAAAAATCATTCATATGGTGAACACCTGGTAACCGACATTAACAAGATGCATATATAAGAATATCCCCATCATTCAGGGACACCCTTCGGATATGATATAAATTTCGAAGTACTAAAGCATCTGGTACTTTGGATGGGGTTTGTTAGGCCCAATAGATCTATCTTTAGGATTCGCGTCAATTAGGGTGTCTGTTCCCTAATTCTTAGATTACCAGACTTAATAAAAAGGGGCATATTCGATTTCGATAATTCAACCATAGAATGTAGTTTCACGTACTTGTGTCTATTTTGTAAATCATTTATAAAACCTGCATGTATTCTCATCCCAAAAATATTAGATTTTAAAAGTGGGACTATAACTCACTTTCACAGATTTTTACTTCGTCGATAAGTAAGACTTGGCCACTGTTGATTCACGAACCAATAACAATATATACATATATATCAAAGTATGTTCAAAATATATTTACAACACTTTTAATATATTTTGATGTTTTAAGTTTATTAAGTCAGCTGTCCTCGTTAGTAACCTACAACTAGTTGTCCACAGTTAGATGTACAGAAATAAATCGATAAATATTATCTTGAATCAATCCACGACCCAGTGTATACGTATCTCAGTATTGATCACAACTCAAACTATATATATTTTGGAATCAACCTCAACCCTGTATAGCTAACTCCAACATTCACATATAGAGTGTCTATGGTTGTTCCGAAATATATATAGATGTGTCGACATGATAGGTCGAAACATTGTATACGTGTCTATGGTATCTCAAGATTACATAATATACAATACAAGTTGATTAAGTTATGGTTGGAATAGATTTGTTACCAATTTTCACGTAGCTAAAATGAGAAAAATTATCCAATCTTGTTTTACCCATAACTTCTTCATTTTAAATCCGTTTTGAGTGAATCAAATTGCTATGGTTTCATATTGAACTCTATTTTATGAATCTAAATAGAAAAAGTATAGGTTTATTGTCGGAAAAATAAGTTACAAGTCGTTTTTGTAAAGATAGTCATTTCAGTCGAAAGAACGACGTCTAGATGACCATTTTAGAAAACATACTTCCACTTTGAGTTTAACCATAATTTTTGGATATAGTTTCATGTTCATAATAAAAATGATTTTCTCAGAATAACAACTTTTAAATCAAAGTTTATCATAGTTTTTAATTAACTAACCCAAAACAGCCCGCGGTGTTACTACGACGGCGTAAATCCGATTTTACGGTGTTTTTCGTGTTTCCAGGTTTTAAATCATTAAGTTAGCATATCATATAGATATAGAACATGTGTTTAGTTAATTTTAAAAGTCAAGTTAGAAGGATTAACTTTTGTTTGCGAACAAGTTTAGAATTAACTAAACTATGTTCTAGTGATTACGAGTTTAAACCTTCGAATAAGATAGTTTTATATATATGAATCGAATGATGTTATGAACATCATTACTACCTCAAGTTTAGTAGGTAAACCTACTGGAAGTGACAAGAAATGATCTAGCTTCAAAGGATCTTGGATGACTTGAAAGTTCTTGAAGTAGGATCATGACACAAAACAAGTTCAAGTAAGATTTTTACTCGAATTAAGATAGTTTATAGTTATAGAAATTGAATCAAAGTTTGAATATGAATATTACCTTGAATAAGAAAGATAACCTAATGTATATAACAAAGGTTTCTTGATCTTAGATGATTACTTGGAATGGATTAGAAAGCTTGGAAGTAAATTAGTAAACTTGAAGGGATTTTTGAAGTGTTCTTGAAGTGTTCTTCCTATGATGATTATAGCTTGATTCTTGAAGTGATTTTTGATGAAGATGATGATTAACTACTGGAAAAATACGTTCATAATAGTGTGTGTGTGTGTGTGTGTTGAGAGAGAATTAGAAAGAGAATTGGAAGTGCAATGGAGTGAATGATGAGTGGTAATTGGTGAGTGGTGAGTGGGGTTAAAAGGAGTTCTAGTTAGTTGACTAGCTCATGGTAGAAGTTAAAATTGATTAGTCATACATGACATAATCAAGAGTGGAATCCCATGCTAGTTCCTATTGGTATATACCCATAGTAAGTATGTTTTGAAGCTGTGTATAATACGGGTAAGAATACGACTAGAATTCTTGATGAAAGAAAAGAATGGGAAAGTAACTGTAACCATTTTCGTTAAGTATGAGTGTTTTGATATATGTCTTGAAGTCTTCCAAAAGTATTTTAATACATCTAAATACACTACATGTATATACATTTTAACTGAGTCGTTAAGTCATCGTTAGTCGTTACATGTAAGTGTTGTTTTGAAACCTTTAAGTTAACGATCTCAATTAATGTTGTTAACCCATTGTTTATTATATCTAATGAGATGTTAAATTATTATATTATCATGATATCATGATATATTAATATATCTTAATATGATATATATATACATTTAAATGTCGTTACAACTATAATCGTTACATATATGTCTCGTTTCGAAATCCTTAAGTTAGTAGTCTTGTTTATATGTATATAACTCATTGTTAATATACTTATGGAGATACTTACTTATTATAATCTCATGTTAACCATATGTATATCCATATATATATCGTCATGTCGTTTTTACAAGTTTTAACGTTCGTGAATCGCCGGTCAACTTGGGTGGTCAATTGTCTATATGAAACATATTTCAATTAATCAAGTCTTAACAAGTTTGATTGCTTAACATGTTGGAAACATTTAATCATGTAAATATCAATCTCAATTAATATATATAAACATGGAAAAGTTCGGGTCACTACACATGTTAAGCTGGGGTGTTACAGAATGGTATCAGAGCCACTCATGTGCCCTTGGGGGTGGTGGGGCAAACCTCATCGAGGACGATGATTCCCTGAGGGAGGGGTGAATGTAACACCTTAGGCAAATCCCACATCGCCCATGGACATGAGTGATCATGGGATTATAAGGTAATACTCACGCTTAAATGACACAACGCATTTTGGGACCACAGGCTGAGCAGATGTGTGAGTACGATGGAGTTAAGCGTGCTCGGACAAGAGCACTACCAGGATGGGTGACCTCCTGGAAAAGTGTTCCTCGTGTGTGGTCGCCAAGAAAAAGTCGTGCGTCTGCGGGCAAAGCGGACAATATTGTGGTCATGTTAAGCTGGGGTGTTACATATGACGTTAGGGAAATGGGTCAATCGACCAACCAAATTTCTAAGTGGGATTACACGTAATAACAATTGATTCCTTCACATGCCTAGTTCCCTTTATTTTATTTTACTTCCTTTTGACTCCGATGGCGACAAAACTTTGTTAAAGAATGGTTGGAATGGCCGACATCTTTGTTATTGTTTGGTGACTTCTTTCTTGTGGTGGACCAAAGGGGAAACCCACCATATTTTCTTTATTATAAAGGTAGGGTAAAATGATGATGATGATGATGATGATGATGATGAACACGAGTGTGATCGTGAAGAATGATGATGATGAGGATTTCATGGTGAGACGAGATGATGGTGATGCTTTAATGAGAACGATGATGATAATTCATGGGGATAACGATGATATGTTGATAATAATGATAATCGATGATGATAATGTTACGGAGATGATAATGATTACGAATATGGATGATCATGATGATGATGATTATGCTTGATGATGATGATGATGAGGTGTATAAATGATGATGATTATGATAATGAGTTAATAAAGATCATTGTTATGATTGGATAAAGAATAGATAATGATAACTATTTGTAGGAGAAGAATGATGGCATAATTATACGGGTTTAATAGTTTCGGATGTGTTATAAATCAGTAAGAGCGAGTTAGATCAGTGGGTTTAAGAGTTGTGTTGATTAACGAGGGGTCTGCAGTTCGAATCTAGGCTGCTGCTGCCTTTATTTTTTTTATCCATAAACAACTTACGATTGGGCTTCTAATTTCCTGACTGGGCTTCGGTTTATAATTGGGTCGTGCTCCTATTCTTGGGCCGAGACCCATTTAATACTCCCTTGTGAAGACGAATTATATAAATAGATAAGGGGTTCATATTATTATAGATAAATAGAAATAGAAGAATGGTTATGAGAGGTGTGGGTTTAGCGGGAGGTCGCAGGTTCGATTCCCGTACACGGAAAATTTTTCTTTTTAAGGCGTCTTTTTGAGGTAGTTCATTCTCAAAGTTATTATTATTATTATTATTATTATTATTATTATTATTATTATTATTATTATTATTATTATTATTATTATTATATTATTATTACCATCATTACAAATATTATTGTTATTGTTAATATTAGTATTATTAATAAGCATTATGAATATTAGTTAGTATTGTTATTACCATTATTATAAGCAGTAGTTACCAACTATTATTATCGTTATCATAACCCTAGTTACAATTATAATAATTATTATTATTATTATTGTTTTTACTAATATTATTATCAAATTAGGTATTATTAATAAATATTATGATTATTAATGATATCTTTATTAATCTCAAAACACTACCTTTTATGCAGACAAATAATTTTGTCCATAAAATATACTTATTACGTATACTATAATTATATTAAAATTTCATATAACTATATATATCAAACTTACTAATATTATTTATATAAATACTTACAAATAACAAACCATTTTTTTTTAAATATAACATTAAACACGTATGGATATATTAATATAACTATATGAATAATAACCACTTTGAATATAAACACAAATTAAATATATATATAATATATAAACTAAGATATAATAAATTGTTCGATTACGATTATACGTTTTAATATATACATACCAATGATATAGGTTCGTGAATCCGAGGTCAACCCTGCATTGTACAATATCGTTATATGTATTTTTACTACAAAATACAGTATGGTGAGTTTCATTTACCTTTTTACCCTTTATATTTTTGGGCTGAGAATAAATGCGCAATTTTTATAAATGTTTTACGAAATAGACACAAGTAATCGAAACTACATTATATGGTTGAATTATCGAAATTGAATATGCCCCTTTTTATATAGTCTGGTAATCTAAGAATTAGGGAACAGACACCCTAATTGACGCGAACTCTAAAGATAGATCTATCGGGCCCAACAAGCCCCATCCAAAGTACCGGATGCTTTAGTACTTCGGAATTTATATCATGTCCGAAGGAGGATCCCGGAATGATGGGGATATTCTTATATGTATATTGTGAATGTCGATTACCAGGTGTTCAATCCATATGAATGATATTTTGTCTCTATGCATGGGACGTATATTTATGAGAACTGAATGTGGAAATCTTGTGGTCTATTAAAATGATGATAATGGTTATTTATGTTAAACTAATGAACTCACCAACCTTTTGGTTGACACTTTAAAGCATGTTTATTCTCAGGTACGAAAGAAATCTTCCGTTGTGCAATTGCTCATGTTAAAGATATTATTTGGAGTCATTCATGACATATTTCAAAATACGTTGCATTCGAGTCTTTGAATTCATCAAGATTACTGTTAAGTCAATTATAGTTGGATATATTATGAAATGGTATGAATGCCTATCAACTTTTGATGTAATGAAAGATTGTCTTTTCAAAAATGAATGCAATGTTTGTAAAATGTATCATATAGAGGTCAAGTACCTCGCGATGTAATCAACTGTTGTGAATCGTTTATAATCGATATGGACTTCGTCCGGATGGATTAGGAAGGGTTTTCACAGTTGGTATCAGAACGGTGGTCTTAGTGAACCAGGTCTGCATTAGTGTGTCTAACTGATAAGTCGTTAGGATGCATTAGCGAGTCTGGACTTCGACCGTGTCTGCATGTCAAAAGTTTTGCTTATCATTTCGTGTCAAAAATCATCTACTTATCATCCTTAGGAAATTACCTGCTTATCATTCTTAGTCTAGACATGTCTTACTGCCTCTATTGCATAGACAGTTTATAGATAAATTCATATCTTAGCGTATCTGTTATTGTTACCTTTGCCTGAACAGCTTCTGTAGATTCCTCCGTAACTTATGGGATTTTAGTATTTTATATGCATATGAAAATTATGTATTGCAGGGTACTAATCTACATCCTATAATCTATTTCATATCAAAATCCTTCATCTGATCGTACGAGATGAATCCCTCAACCAGTTCGAGTCCCTCAGATTTCGATTGCTATTCCGATAGTTATTTCGACAGCTATTCCGACATGGATATTCACCTAAGCTCCGAAAGCAGTGTCATCAGAATGAATCAATCAATCAGCCATCCCCAATTCATCTGATGGGTTCGTAGTCTACTCAATCATTGAAGACAAGAAGAAGGCGATCCTTTTCACCAACCAAATTCACCTCTTGGCAATGAACCTGAAGCACTTACCGGTGAACCTATCAGAAACACGATTTTCATACTCATTTCCCGAATACCTCGCCACGATTAGATTCTATCTAAAACTTTAAACCTTATTCATTCGTTTGTTACGACCGACAATCATTTTGGGATAATGGAAGAAGTTAACGAGCTTCGCGCTCGAGTAATCAATTTGGAAAACGTGGTGCAAAGTGTACCAGCTTCAACAACACCACCGGCACCAACAGTACCACCAACAACCCAAGTTCCAACATCACATGCCTCAACATCGCAATCTATACCTCGAGCATAATCTTCGTTCTACATTTTGTTCTACATCAATTATCTTCGTTCTTCATAGAGACTATGTAATCTCTAATGTTTTAAAGATTATATATTATAGTTCTAACGGTAAATCAAATGAGATTAATATCATATTAACTTATTAAATCCACGATTATATCTGAAGAAAATTTATATGTATATATGTTTTCATAAAGATTGAAATCAAAAAATTCTTTTGTACAAATTGTTAATGGTGAAAATATTTTAACGGGTAGGTAATACCCGAGAAATATTTAGATTTCACATTAATAAATTACATTGTACATTCTTCCAATCTGATTCAACAGTCCTTTACTATCTAATTTACAACCACCAATATACGTATCCGTTCACCGCAGAATAACCATTTTCATTCCATTTCATATTGGATTTTACTTTACCAGAATCCAACAAGTGGCATAATGAAGAAAACATTGGACAAAATAAAATTTGTTAGAAACAAACAAATTAACTATGAGAAATTTTGTTAAGAATCCACGCTAACTGTTTCTAGCTAATTGTTCCTAGCTAACTGATTACATTTTATTTATCGCAATTTAATTATCGCAATTTATATTCTCGCAATTTTGTTTATCGTCATTTAATTTCTGTTATTTACTTTACGCACTTTATTTATCATATCGACGCATCTATATATATTATTTGGAATCACCATTGACACTCTATATGCAGTAATGATCGAGTTTTCTATACAGGGTTGAGGTTGATTCTCAAATAATATATATACTTTGAGTTGTGATCGAGTCTGAGACATGTACACGGGTCACGATATGTATTAATTAATTCGAATATTATATATGAATTATTGAATTGCTAGCTGTGGACTATCAACTGTGGACTGCCAACACTGCACAATTAAAATGAATTAAAATATGGATTATAACATATGAAACTAAACAATTCTTCAAGTTGCCACTTGATATCATCATAAACCTCATTTGTATCTTGACGATTACGATCCGCATTCAAACCTTTCGTAATTCTTGAAAACACCTCAATCGGGAAGATGAATCAACCGCACTTCATCTATGGAAGAAAAGATTTATGCATATAGTTATGCACCTAAAAATGCTCGGAACCTGAGTAAACGTTTAACACGTATCTATGCTAGCTCCTTTGGCGTAGTTATTACCGAAAATCGCTTTGCAATCCCTTTCCAAATCAGCCAATTTTTCACAGCTCCAGCAAGTCAACTTCGACTTTTCGTTTGAAACAACCTTATTATCACCTTGATTATATGTATGCTCTTTTATCATTCCCGAAGAACCTTTTATATTCCACCATATTACCATCAGCATTTAATCATCTAAAAACACAATTCATTTGAAACCACCTCGGATTGACAACCGATGATTCAGATATGGCTGCATTAAATGCAGAGGAAACAGTAAAATTGTAGATGGCCTAAATGGCCAAGGGTTTGATGATAAAGAATGAAGTATTGAAAACACTCAATAGAAAATTTAGTACCGAAAATCGGATTATGCGAAACTAGGAAGGAAGCCGTGGACAAATCACAAAGAATAAGTTTGACTTCAAAGAATCCAAATGATTCAATGCCTGCTGAAGTCTTTAGCGAATATCTTGCTCCTTACTCTAAACCCTTGCGGACAATAGTCTCCATCATCCTCTGATCTTAGATATTAAAAGATATTATCGTATCTTTCATTATAAATATCCTCAATATTTCTAAAGATATCTTCATAAATATTCTCGTCCGATATTAATTATCTCTCCACGCTATCTGTGTTATCTCATAAAAGGAAACTGTTTTAGTTTCTATACTCTATAAATCTTTGAATTTAAATTATGAATGTTTTTAAAGTAATGTTGGGAACTGATACATGAGTTAGTATAATATAATGACACTTGATCAACGTGATTATATTACAGTAAGTCATGCTGAGTTTCTAAATGGAATATGATGATTCACAGATTATAACATCATCATGTGACATCCTATATAACTCTTTCATTCTGATTAACTTCTGAACATATCAAGAAAATATATTCTTGATAGTTCTATTCTCAGTTATTCTGGTAATTTGAAAAATCAAATCGTGCTATTACGTTCTTTCTTGTTCAGAACTTTAAACTCATTTAAAACTCCACATCTATGAATTCTGGACCGTTATTTGCGAAAATAAAACCAAAGCATGAAGCTCCGAAATAGAAAGGGGGTATAAATTGCAGCAAATAAGAGAAAGCATTAACTGTGAATGACAATGATTATAGAAGACGGAAACAGGTACTCCAAAATATAGGAGAGAATATAAAGCCCAATAACAACACGGAGGTTTCAAACCGTGGATATTAATACGAATAGCAATATAAAGACACTGTAGAATTAAGAATAGTATCCCCCTAAGGTAATAGTAGAAGTAAAAATATTTTTCTGGAGAAAGATTGAAAAGAAGGATGACAGAAATGATAATTAGGAAAATATCAAGGATTAGAACGGTATTAAGCCTTTCACAATCTTTTGGATGTATGGACTAAGAAAGAAAGCATAGGAATGGTGAGAATAATGAAACGGAAGAGTTTGATTTATAATGGAAGTATCAGACAGAGTAATCGAGGCAGATCACGGTATTTAATTATAGAGATCTTAATTTCTTTATTCACCGAAGAATCAAATCTTTTAGATCTCGAAGATTTTCTTTAAATCCCTTGAATTCCGAAATTCAACCAAGGTAACGTCATAAGTTAAGATGCACCTTATTTTCTAAATTCAACTCCAACTCTGTCAAAAGTTAAGACGAATCTTTATTTCTTCATCTCACTCTTTTGTGATAACTTCATTCGTACCCTTCGAATAATCGAATTGTTTTATCCACATTACTCAATGATGATAAAACTCTATTTATCAACTCATATTCGTCATGAAAACATTTTTATAGTTAACTATGACGACCTCACTCAAATTTCGGGACGAAATTTCTTTAACGGGTAGGTACTGTAGTGACCCGGGAATTTTCGACCAAATTTAAACTTTAATCTTTATATATTTCCGATACGATAAGCAAAGTCTGTAATGTGAAATCTCAAAAACTTTGAACTGTTTCATATATTCAATTGACCCTCTAACTGTGCTCGATGATTCACGAACAATTATTTGTAGATAATATTATATATTATAAGTAATAAATATTAAAGATTCAACAAATTATAATTTGTAAATATGATAAAATTTATAAATTGTATTATATTAAATAAATTACAAGAGTGAGTATAATTGTTATAATATTGTTATTCACTTTGTCTTCATTATAAATGTTAATAATAATATTGTATTATTAAAATTTCTAAATAACATATAGATATAAGGTTGATACATTTAAAATATATTTTTAAGGTTACTAATATTATTATTATCATTATTAATATCATTATTATTATTATTAATTATCATTATCAATACTAATATTATTATTAAAATTTTTAGTATAATCAGTATCACTAAAATCTGTAAACTATTATAATTATTGTTATTATTAATATACAAATTATTATTATTATCATTATCATTAACATTATTAAAATTATTAAAATTATTATTTAAAATATTGTTAGTAAGTAATATTATACTTACTGTTAGTATTATTATTGTTATTTTTATGGAAAGCATTATTATTATTAATATTATTATTATGGATATTAATTGTAATATTATTAATATATATCTATATTATTTATTAATAATATTAGTATAAATATAAATAAATAAATGGAATCCATCCCTATCTGCTTGATTTTTATTTCTTCTTCTTCCCTGTTCATTTTTTTGCTTTTCACCCGATCATGATTCTGTCGATCCCAATTCCTCAATACAAAACAAAAATCTGATGTATGACAAACTCAATCGTACAAATTAGATACAGTTAATTACGAAATATGTACATATCATCTTTATTTATTTAATTCTGACAGAATGATTTTTGTCGAGAGAATCAAGCTATCAAACAAACGATTAATTGAGATGACTAGTTGTAACTGTATCTGTTAACCTCTATGTAATCCGTTGCTAATGTCATACGAGTGAAAACGCAGAAAAATCAAATTAAAACTATTTATCTATTTCTTTCTTTCTCGCATCATAAATTGAGTCTTCTTGTTGACGACCACCTTCAGCAAACGATCTTCTTCAACTTAAACATCAAACAACTATCTTCTTGAACTCACCACTCCATCAACACCAACTTCATCACCACTGCAACTATGAACCCACTTACTTTAGTATATATTTTTTTGTTTTGTTTCGATACAAAAGAAACCCACATCTTTTTGAACCGCCACCCAACACTTAAAATCACCACTCAACCCATCGATATTCTGCTGCTACCACTCGTAAACTGCTGCAGCTTTTCTTCTTGTTCGAGTTCAATCAGCCACCATGGAAACCAACGACAACTACCTCCTCTAAACCTCTCTCTATCCCTCTCTACTTTTCCGTTTAAGACCCACCAACCTTCGAACCTAACCACTGTACTTATATATATATTTTTTTCTGTTTTGATTCTCACACCACAAACAAACACACATCACCTCCAATATTACAACTATATAATTCAATTATGAATTGAGAAACGTATACCTTTATATATATTTTCTTTTCTCTCGACAACTACTCCACTTAACTTTATAATTTTTTTTTTCGGTTATGACGTGAGGGAAATGGGTCAATCGACCAACCAAATTTCTAAGTGGGATTACACGTAATAACAATTTATTCCTTCACATTCCTAGTTCCCTTTATTTTATGTTACTTCCTTTTGACTCCGATGGCGACAAAACTTTGTAAAAGAATGGTTGGAATGGCCGACATCTTTGTTATTGTTTGGTGACTTCTTTCTTGTGGTGGACCAAAGGGGAAACCCACCATATTTTCTTTATTATAAAGGTAGGGTAAAATGATGATGATGATGAACACGAGTGTGATCGTGAAGAATGATGATGATGAGGATTTCATGGTGAGACGAGATGATGGTGATGCTTTAATGAGAACGATGATGATAATTCATGGGGATAACGATGATATGTTGATAATAATGATAATCGATGATGATAATGTTACGGAGATGATAATGATTACGAATATGGATGATCATGATGATGATGATTATGCTTGATGATGATGATGATGATGATAAGGTGTATAAATGATGATGATTATGATAATGAGTTGATAAAGATCATTGTTACGATTGGATAAAGAATAGATAATGATAACTGTTTGTAGGAGAAGAATGATGGTATAATTATACGGGTTTAATAGTTTCGGATGTGTTATAAATCAGTAAGAGCGAGTTAGATCAGTGGGTTTAGGAGTTTTGTTGATTAACGAGGGGTCTGCAGTTCGAATCTAGGCTGCTGCAGCCTTTATATTTTTTTATCCATAAACAACTTACGATTGGGCTTCTAATTTCCTGACTGGGCTTCGGTTTATAATTGGGTCGTGCTCCTATTCTTGGGCCGAGACCCATTTAATACTCCCTTGTGAAGACGAATTATATAAATAGATAAGGGGTTCATATTATTATAGATAAATAGAAATAGAAGAATGGTTATGAGAGGTGTGGGTTTAGCGGGAGGTCGCAGGTTCGATTCCCGTACACGGCAAATTTTTCTTTTTAAGGCGTCTTTTTGAGGTAGTTCATTCTCAAAGTTATTATTATTATTATTATTATTATTATTATTATTATTATTATTATTATTATTATTATTATTATTATTATTATTATTATATTATTATTATTATTACCATGATTACAAATATTATTGTTATTGTTAATATTAGTATTATTAATAAGCATTATGAATATTAGTTAGTATTATTAATAAGCATTATGAATATTAGTTAGTATTATTAATAAGCATTATGAATATTAGTTAGTATTGTTATTACCATTATTATAAGCAGTAGTTACCAACTATTATTATCGTTATCATTACCCTATTTACAATTATAATTATTATTATTATTATTATTATTATTATTATTGTTATTACTAATATTATTATCAAATTAGGTATTATTAATAAATATTATGATTATTAATGATATCTTTATTAATCTCAAAACACTACCTTTTATGCAGACAAATAATTTTGTACATAAAATATACTTATTACGTATACTATAATTTTATTAAAATTTCATATAACTATATATATCAAACTTACTAATATTATTTATATAAATACTTACAAATAACAAACCATTGTTTTTTTTTAAATATAACATTAAACACGTATGGATATATTAATATAACTATATGAATAATAACCACTTTGAATATAAACACAAATTAAATATATATAATATATAAACTAAGATATAATAAATTGTTCGATTACGATTATACGTTTTAATTTATACATACCAATGATATAGGTTAGTGAATCTGAGGTCAACCCTGCATTGTACAATATCGTTATATGTATTTTTACTACAAAATACAGTATGGTGAGTTTCATTTACCTTTTTACCCTTTATATTTTTGGGCTAAGAATACATGCGCAATTTTTATAAATGTTTTACGAAATAGACACAAGTAATCGAAACTACATTATATGGTTGAATTATCAAAATTGAATATGCCCCTTTTTATATAGTCTGGTAATCTAAGAATTAGGGAACAGACACCCTAATTGACGCGAACTCTAAAAATAGATCTATCGGGCCCAACAAGCCCCATCCAAAGTACCGGATGCTTTAGTACTTCGAAATTTATATCATGTCCGAAGGAGGATCCCGGAATGATGGGGATATTCTTATATGTATATTGTGAATGTCGATTACCAGGTGTTCAATCCATATGAATGATATTTTATCTCTATGCATGGGACGTATATTTATGAGAACTGAATATGGAAATCTTGTGGTCTATTAAAATGATGATAATGGTTATTTATGTTAAACTAATGAACTCACCAACCTTTTGGTTGACACTTTAAAGCATGTTTATTCTCAGGTACGAAAGAAATTTTCCGCTGTGCAATTGCTCATTTTAAAGATATTATTTGGAGTCATTCATGACATATTTCAAAATACGTTGCTTTCGAGTCTTTGAATTCATCAAGATTACTGTTAAGTCAATTATAGTTGGATATATTATGAAATGGTATGAATGCCTGTCAACTTTTGATGTAATGAAAGATTATCTTTTCAAAAACGAATGCAATGTTTGTAAAATGTATCATATAGAGGTCAAGTACCTCGCGATGTAATCAACTGTTGTGAATCGTTTATAATCGATATGGACTTCGTCCGGATGGATTAGGACGGGTTTTCACAGTTCAGCCATTCTCTTAAATACTCTTCCTGAAAAACTAGGCGATACCGGACGATTTACCTTTCCTTGTTCTATCTACCAATCTGGTACTATCTATTATCATGCTGACCTTGGTGCCAGCATCAATCTCATGCCCTACTCATTGTTTCAGAGACTCGAAATTGGAAACTTTAACCCTACCAAAATGAGCATCCAGCTAGCTGACCAATCCACTAGATATCCTAAGGAAATAGCTAAGAACGTCATGGTTAAGGTCAAAAAATTCCTCTTTCCGACTGACTTTGTGGTTATGGATTATAAAGAAGACATGAAAACCCCTATCATCTTAGGAAGGCCTTTCATGAATACAGCCAAAGCGATCGTTGACGTTTATTCACGGACTATCACCTTGAGAGCCTGTGGAGAAGAGGTCACTTTCATGATCGACGAGTCTGTATGTCCTTCTGATGGGAACGGCGAAATAAATACCATCTACACTAGGAAAGTCACTTTTTTCGAGAATGAGGAAAAGAAGATAGAAGTAGAAGACAAGATGAATAACCACTCCACACCTACCCAATATTCACTCCCACCTTATATTGATCTTTTAATGACTGGAGAGGATTTCGTTCTAGAAGAACTCTCTGAACCAATTATACTTGAAGCTCCCGACCAGAGTGATGAGGTGGTGGATGAAGAAATAGAAAATGGAAAGCCCAGATAAGAAGAAAGAGATGGAGGATTCTAGCACCGAAATAGTTATTAATGTTGCTACCATATTGGAGACGTCAATGGACATCGTCCCACCTCCATCCGTAGAGTACAACATTACGACCAACCCGAAGTCACAAAGAAGAAAGACGGGTTTTGCGTCAGGGCTACCCTATAAACCATCACTCCGCTACATAATGGCATACACATCATTGAGTGATGAGGACCCCTTTGACCATCCCATTCCAATAAATGAGGTAAAAGAAGTTGACAGTTTTGTTATACCTCAAGTTAAACAGAGCATTCACTTCAAACCACCTTCTCCTCTCATTGGACAAACCTTATTCTATGTCCGCTTCAATCTCATTGGTATGTTCCAATATTACCTATTGTGTCCACTGATGGATGCAAGGGAGCCGCCTAGATTTCCTGAGAAATAAGGCTAGAGTCAAGCTCATGACTCGAACAAAAACAAGCGCTTCTCGGGAGGCAACCCGTGTGTTTATTTTTCTATAGCTTTGGTAGTAGTTATATTAGGATAATAAAGGTTAATTGAATAAGTGAGAAAGTGAAGCTTAAAATGGGATTTTCAAAGTTTCTTACTTGTCATATTTCAAAAGTCTTAAAATTAAAGGCAGTCAACACTTTAAGTGTGGGATTAAGCTTTTTAGTCATACATTGATTTGTTGAATTTTCAAACCATCAAGTTTTCAAATAACTTTTTTATCAAAACGCAAATCAGTGAGTCTATGGCCTAAAGCTTAATCACCTGTCTAGGTCTTTACAAGTAATAGACAATTATTGATGCCTATGGTGGAGACTCTTTGAATAATGATGAAACAACAAGGAAACCCGTTGATTATTTCATTGCAAGTTATTGGTGGATGGTGTATGGAGGATGAGAACGCCCTAATGAGCTCGAGTACACTTCATGAAGACCGATTAGAATCCAGCCGAAGATGGTTCCGACTCAGTCTACCTTCAGATCCTCAGCTCACAGCTGCACCCAAGGGGAGTAATTCATTTCTTTCTCTTCGTTTATTTAGTTTGCTTCGTTATATCCTTAAACTATACCCTATCCTAAGCTTATCACTAAGTGTGAGATTCCAACCCAATATTGAGCTTAGATACATTTTCTGACATGTTCAAACTCTAAGTGTGAGATTTTAGCTCCCTAAAATTTAAGAATGAACATTAGGGACAATGTTCCTCTAAGTGTGGGATAGCGGTGTAGTACACCATAATTAGCTATGGGATGCTCGGAAAATGTTCTTAACTCAAAATATTACTAAGATTTTCGAGTATACCTACTATTTAGATTCTTTGTCCTCAACGTAAGTTTTTCAAAAAATTTGGCTAAATGATACTTTCTGAAAAAGTACTTTCGAAAAATCAAGCGTGTTTGTTCTAAAATTAAGACAAATGAGGACATAAATCTTTTTAAGGATGAACCGATTCTCTAAAAGAGCATTGCATGACTAGGCATTATCAACCCAATATAATTGTTGTGAGGCACCCCAAAAATGGCCCAATAAGCATTCATTTTAATGCTTCACTAAATTTTCCGTTGAGAGTACCGATGTTAGCATTTAGAGTTAGAACTTGACCTTGACATACATTTCGAGGCCAATGGTTAGTAAGCACCATACTTGGTGTAGGTGCGATACTCCTTCCGAAATCATTCTGAATAGAGAAGACAAACACCATCCGTTTCCGTTTCCACTCCAAACATTTAAACCGACCAACTCACGTCAAAGAGTTGATGAATCATAAAATACTCACCCCTTCAAATACGTTACCCTTTCAACCCTCTTTTCTTTCTCATTTCCAAAATCTAGAAATTCAAAGAGATAGATCGACCAAGTTTACTTCAAACACTTGTCGAAAATTTCTGAAATTCCAGACTGTTTTTGATAGGTCATAAAAGACCTATTTCTGGTGAAATACCTTTCTATCTAGGCACAAGAAGAAATAGACAAAGTTATGAAGATGGGATATGCAAAAAAAATGTGGAGCAAAGTCTCAAAAATAAAGAAGAGAAAAGTCTTCGAATAAAAGCATAAATCCCCCCAAGAAAATGAAGATTGTGACCCAGGAGGATTGCAGAAAAGAAGCAAAGTCTTTGCTGAAAATCAGCACCCTCTAAAGGAACTCTTCAACAAAAATAGAGTACCATCTTTCCTAGAAAAAGTATATCCTCATTGAAATCAAAATCTATCGAATCTTTCTAAATTTAAATGATTCGAAATCACCCTTTTCGCCATATCAAAACCTTCACTTTTCTCTGCAAACTAACCTTTAAACCCGCTCTTCCTCTTGAAAGAATGATTAGGGAGAAGATCAGTGTCGTCCTTATCTAACCGGTGGAGATTTGATTCTTGGTCAAGCCTATGACAATACTTGCAATATGACTGGCTATGAGCAAATTCATTTCATAGATTGATAGGGAACCCCAAACACTTGAGTGATTTGAGTGACCCATGTAAGGAAGCCAATGACATGTAACCTCCCCTTATGCTTGCAGAGACAGTTTCTACCCTTTTAGAAGACGGTTTGTCTGATCTTGCTCTTATAATAAATAACAAGCCACTTAATGTGATGACCCGGGAATTTCTGACCAAATTTAAACTTAATCTTTATTTGATTTCGACACGATAAGCAAAGTCTGTTAATCTGAGTCTCAAAATTTTTGAACTGTTTCATATATTTAATTGACCTTCGACTGTTCTCGACGATTCACGAATAACTAATTGTAAATAGATACATGTATATTTATATATATATATATATATATATATATATATGTGTGTGTGTGTGTGTGTGTGTGTGTGTGTGTAATAATTTGAAATATTAATTGAAATAATATATGAGTTAATTGTTGAAAATAAATATGTAAAATAAGATGCGATATAATGAAAACTATTATTTCAAATATATATATATATATATATATATATATATATATATATATATATATATATATATATATATATGTATATAAATAGTACTTGTAAATATATAAAATAATATTAAATCTATTTGTTTAAAAATATATAATATATATTTATGTGATAAAACTTGTTATTTAAAACTGATTATATTTAGAGGGAGAGTAAATGGAAAATGAATGATTTCGAGCTTAATTAGTAAACGTCAGTAACAATCGGTTGACGTTTCGTTAGTTTTAATATAGATATATTACATGTTCATGAAGGACTAAAATAAAAGTTGAACTGTAAATTGATTACGAAGATGTTAGATTTGTTAAAAATATTTTTACCTTATTAAGTTTAAATATTAGTACTCCGTACATATAAATTGGAACAGAAAATAAATAATTATCGAATCTTTTGATCAGGTTTCAAACAGTTAATGAGTGAAATAATAAATTATATTTAATCTAAAAGTTTGGGATTTTTAGGAACACTTTTATATTTTAACTGTTTAGCAACGGGCACGATATAACACAGTCCGTGGAAACTGTCGGTAGTATACTACCAACTAATTGTCACGAGAATCTAAACTGTATTACTATTTTAGCTTTTGACTTAATGAATCCACTATCTTTAATATATGTAATATAGATACATAGACAATATATATACATTCACGTGCATCTACTATATTAATCCCCACCATCTATTTAAAAATCATCAAACATCACCTTGTATGAGGAATATTATATGATATTGCCATTTTTTTATTCGTTGGAGCATCAACCCAAACCCATAAACTTGAACCAAATGCACCTGCAGCTACCATTTCGCTATTTCTTTTATTAATTTTATATATATATATATATATATATATATATATATATATATATATATATATATATATATATATATATATATATATATATATATATATATATATATATATATATATATATATATATATATTTTCTTTCTCTTTCACAGCCAAAAAAAAAAAAAAAAAAAACCATCAAGCCATGTAACAGCTAAAGTGCTACTGGGTCTGTTTCTGTCTCAAACGCTAACCAAATCATCACCAACTATCACTAGATTGTTGTTGCATACTTCGCTGTTTTCTTTTCCTTTTTCTGACCGAGTACCACATCGAACAACCACCATTGAACCCTATATTAATCTACTGTTGTTGTAGTTTATCTTCGTGAACTAGCTAAAACTACTGCTTGCTTTTACTTGTCGTTTAACTAACGAAAAGAATGATGATGATGCTAACAATTTATGATGATGGTCATCGTAGTGGAAAAAGGATGACTGTGATGTTATGAAGATAATGATGATGTATGATAAAGATGCTATGTTGCCGTATGTGTATGATGATGTTGAACGGTAACCATGGTGATGTTTCATTAATAATGATGTTAAGAAAATTGTAACGACCCTGGAATTTCCAACATTTATTTATTAATAATTATTATTATTAATACGCTTGATTAAACGAATGTATGTTATTACATTTACATGTTGCTTTGATTGCCCGTACTTGAACTTTAAATGCCCGAAACGTCTTTGTGACACCCGGAACTTGCACGAATAATATTTTCAAGAATTATTTACATTCATGATTAATTTTATTAATCATTTTAATTAACTAAGGCTTTTAGTTAATTACTTGGGCTTAAGATGGACTTTTATTGGATTACTTGCTAACTACTTGCAACTTGGGCCTTTTAAGTGTTAATGGACTAGTGTAAGCCCACCCTACTTATATTTATGAATTAGTTAGCCCATGATGACTTGTAAGTAGCAAATTTAAATGGAACTAGCTAGTTAAAGGCTTTAGGAATCTTGTTGGCTCATTATCCCCATGAAACCCCATGCATTAACCACCTTTTATGATCTTTACTTGCAAGAGACCACAAAACAAACCCATTCCCCTTGCTTTTTGCTGCAGGCCGATGGTTTAGGCACTCTTAAGGAGTGTTTTGTTGTTTCAAATTTCATTACCTCATTCCTTGTATCTCTCATTCAAACACACACACACTTGACTTGCATTTTCTCTCAACATTTTTCTCTCATCTTTTTCTCTTTAACTTTGTAAGTATCATGAGTTCTTCTTCCTTTTCTTGACAACAAAACCGAAATCCTAAAGGCTTTCATCATCATCATTTGTTGTTCTTTGTTGTTTAAAAGTTACTTGTCTTTGATTACTTGTTAATTACTAGTTGTTTACTTACTTACTTACTTGTCTTTCTTTACATGTTTCAAGAATCAACTCTTTAGTTTGATTCTTCACTTATATCTTGTATTTATCAAGAACATCCAAGAACATAATCTATCTAGTTATGTTCTACATATTTTGTTTCAAAAGATTTAAAGTTTATAATCTTTATAATTGTTACTTGTGTTCTTGGTTGTTGTATGTTACTAGAATACCACCTTCATGGTTGGTTTAGGCTTATCATTCATTTTCTTTATTTCTTATTGTTAGTTGCTTACTACACATTTGAACAAGGACATGAAACCAACAAGAGCTTACACTTTGGTGCAAGTATCATGGATCCAACACTTGGTTGAGATCTTTCTTAGTGTTCATGAACTTGTTCATAAACTTACATGTAACCTTGGTTCATCAAACACTTACAACACTTGCACTTGAGTTATGATGGACAAACCTTGGTCAAAATGATGTTAACACATCAACGAGTTGTACACTTGAAGCTATACGCATCAAGGATGAGAACCGTGATGAACATCAAGCACCGAGACAACCGGAACTCTCCAAAACCCACTGTTCTGTCCAAAACCTACTGACCTGATGCTTCTGGAACAGACCAGTAGACCTGGGCTGTTCTAACCTTGATTTTTAGATAGAACTTTTCGAGTAGATAACTTTTCATATAGGACTCGTCTTAATCCGAGTTACGGTTTAGGATTTATGGCCCTCCGATCGTTACCATGTCCTTTAACGTTGTGCAGAAATTTCTGACCTACTCGCACTTAGACCGTCGCCACGGTCAAACCAAGACGAGTTTGCTTCTGTAAATTTTACCACACTTAAGGGACTCATAGACGGAGCCATGACCACTGGTATCACCTTAATTCAGTAAGGGTAGAGGCCGTGATGACTGACCGAAGTCAGCCTTTGTTTTAAACGATTTTCATAAACGAGTCTTACTTGTTACCTTTTGTTTAATGATGATTGATGATGACCCTTATGACCTTAATTATGTACTTGTAAACCTTTTGAGACGACTTATTGACTTAGTGCTATTTGACTTAGGTTGAGGACGTTTGGACCGTTACTTGCACACCACTTTCCGACTACTACCTTACCATTACTACTAATCATTGTGAGTTATAGCATTCCCTTTTTACTTTAACTTATTTTGGGAACTGAGAATGCATGCGGATTTTATGTTTTACATACTAGGCACGAGTACTTAAACTTTATATATGTGTGGGTTATATAACGGCAGAAACATTCCCTTTAGCTCGGTAACGTTTAATCATTGGTTTTTGAACCGTGAACGCGAATCTTAGATATGGATCCATAGGGTTTGACATCCCCACTCGGGCTAGTAGCGCTAGCATTTATCGAGTGTTTAATACTTCGAGGTTATACGCACTTGCCAAGTGCACTTTAAGGGGGTACATTAAACGTTAAGTTAGTTACCGGGTGCCCACGGTTAAGCATATACTTTTACATACTTTTGAAACGCTCGTTGTAGCACTGAAATCTCGTAGCCTACTTACATTACTGTTATACTTAAACTATAGCTCACCAACCTTTGTGTTGACCTTTTTAAGCATGTATTTTCTCAGGTGCTTGAAGTCGCTTCCGCTATCTTACTAGTCGTGCTGTAGAACCCGCTGCCTAGAGTTGTTATCGCATGACTACTTATGTTGCATTCAAACTTTTTACTTATGAACTTATGTTATGTAACGACCATTATGGTCACGTACACTTATTTAATGCTTCTACTCAGGGAAGCATACTTTGATTTGTAAAACAATTGACGTATGTTATGACGTCACTTTTATTAATGAATGCAAACTCTGTTTTGAAAACGCATATAGTACTTAACCTTGTAATGATCCTGTTGATGATGGTCCGTACATGATGATTTAGTACGGGGCGTCACATTTGGTATCAGAGCATTGGTTGTAGGGAATTAGGATGCATTAGTGAGTCTAAGACCGACCCGAGTAGGATTCACTAATAGGGCTAATCTACAACTTGTTAGTTTACTTGTTTCCGCTGAACTTACTGCATGCTGCTGCTTACTGTTACTGCTATATGCCGTATGCTACTACGTGATTTCACTACTGCATGCTATTACTTGCTTTCGATTGCATGCTAGTTTCGTACGATTACTGATATTGCCATGCTACTTATTGTTATACATGATTTAAACTGTTGGCCTATTATTTGCTTGCTTTATGACATACTGACATGGAAAATTTATTTTTCCTTGTTCAGATGTCGGACGTTCCACCTACTGACATCCCGAGCGGCTCAGGCCCCGTTGTTCCACCCACTGCTGCACCTGTTGCTGCTACTGCTGCTGCCGACATTCCGGCCCCGACACCTACTGGCGACCCCGGCGCCTCTAGTTCTGGAGCTAGCTCTAGTGTGCCTATCCCGGCGTCTTCTTCCAGACCCCTGAGGCAACTGGCTCGCATTGGTGGCATGGAGATCCCCGCGGAGTTCGGGGAAGGTCCCTTTCGTAATCACTGGCGCACACCTTGCCGACGCACTGCCGACGGCCGCTTAGCCGTGATTACGCCAGGCCGACACCGACAGATGTTGGCCGCTTTCGGATATGTTGAGCCACCCGCGCCACCACCGCATGATTCAGACGACGGTTCTTCCACCGATGCTTCTTCAGACGACACCTCATCTGACGACTCCGGTGATGAGGAGGATCCCGCTGACCGACCGATTCAGGCACCTTCAACCCCGCCGAAGAAGCGGTATCGCTTCGCTGGCATAATTCCTGGTCGTACTGTCACTGACGCTTATGGTCGGCGTCATAGGATCACTGCTCGTAAACGGCTGGTGCCGTACCCCGCCGACCCACAGATATTACCGTCTCCACCCAGAGCCGGACCATCCACTTCAGCACCACCGGCTCCACCTGCACCGCCAGCACCACCTGCCCCACCATCTTCCTCTAATGAGGAAATGAGGCGGGAGATTGAGATTCTCCAGACTCGAGTTACTGAGCTCGAGGAGCAGATGGCTCATGTTTTGGACATCTTGTACCCACCATCGCCGTAGGACTTTGTACTAGATTCTGTATTGTAATCTCTTTTGTAATTTCATATTTCACTTATGTAATGTACGAACTTATTGTAATGTATGAACTTATTATCATTAATGAATGAAATTTGTGTTGCTTACTTCTTGCGCAAGTATTCTATTTACGTTATCATCTCATGGTTTTGTGGTACCTATATCTGCTTGCGTTATTTAATCAACATGTGTTGTGCTGTTTTCATGTTGGTTGTTATATAATGTACTATTATTATTTGCATAATGGATTTTGACTTGAGTCAAAATGTTTGTATAGAACATCATGGCCAACGGGAGATCTATCCCTACCGCGGCACAAATTGAGGAAATGATTAACGAGCGAGTCGCTGCTGCACTAGCTGAAAGACAACCCCAAGCTCCACCACCACCGCCTGTCAATCCACCTGTCGTCCGAGATGGGTGTACTTACAAGGAATTCCAAAACTGCAAGCCACACTACTTCAGTGGCACTGAGGGACCCGTCGGTCTCACCAGATGGTTCGAAAAGTTGGAATCGGTATTCAGGGTTAGCAATTGTTCTGAGGCTAACAAAACGAAATTTGCATCTTGCACACTTTCTGATGGCGCGCTCACATGGTGGAATACCATGGCCCAAGCGCAAGGAATTGATGAGGCGTATGCTACGCCATGGGAAGAATTTAAATGTGCTATGATCGAGGAATACTGTCCGAGAACCGAGATTCAAAAGATGGAAATCGAATTTATGCAATTGAAAACTGTAGGGAACGACCTTAACAGCTACAACCGTAGGTTTTTGGAATTGGCTCTTATGTGTCCAACCATGGTCACCCCCGAATTTAAGCGTTTGGAGAAATACTTCTCGGGACTTCCTAAGTCCATCAAGGGTAATGTTATCTCATCCAAGCCACCAAGTGTTCCCGAAGCAATGCGCATGGCGCATACTCTCTTGAATCAAATCATCCTTGACGAGCCGGAGAAGGCTAAGTTTGAAACTGTTAGTGGTGAAAAGAGGAAATGGGACAACAACCACAACAACAACAGGGGTAGGAACTATGATCAAAACCCGGCAAAACGACATGAAGGGTTCAGGCAAAACAACAACATGCACAACAACAACACCAACCCCAACAACAACAACCGCACCAATCCGAACTACAAAGGAACCTTACCACAATGCAATAGGTGCTACAAGCACCACACTGGGTATTGCAATGTTATCTGTGAGAAGTGCCAACGATCTGGACATGTTGGCAAGGATTGCAAGGTTACCACTTTGAATGTGAAGCCAAACCACAACAACAATGGGCCTAAGAAGTGTTATGAATGTGGAAAGACGGGCCATTTCAGAAACGAGTGTCCTAACAAGCGTAAGGATGGCGGACCACCACGTGCTAGAGCCTTCAATGTTAATGCAAGAGATGCACGCGACAACCCCGACTTGGTAACAGGTATATTCAAAATCAACAATCTTTTAGCTTCTGTCCTATTCGATACTGGTGCCGATAGGAGCTATGTGTGTAGACATTTTTGTGATAAGTTAGATTGGTCGTTAGTTCCTTTGAAGGAAAGTATGCTTGTCGAGGTCGCCAATGGAAAACTTGAAAAGGTTGACCATATTAGTCGTGGAGCTATTATCAACATAGCTGGTGCAGATTTCGAAATTGATTTGATACCTATCAAACTGGGAAGTTTTGACGTGATCGTCGGTATGGATTGGTTGAGCAAGATAAAGGCCGATGTTATCTGTGGAGATAAAGCACTTCGCATACCACAAGGAGATGGCGAACCACTGGTTATCTATGGAGAGAGATGTACCTCGAAGTTGAACCTCATTAGTTGCGTGAAAGCGCAAAAGATTATGAAGAAGGGACGCTTTGCTGTCCTAGCACATGTGAAAGCGGTAGAAACTGAGGTGAAGAACGTGAACGACGTTCGAATTGTGAATGAATTTTCTGATGTCTTCCCAGAGGAATTGCCTGGATTACCGCCGCAGAGAGCAGTAGAGTTTCAGATTGACTTAGTGCCAGGAGCTGCACCTGTAGCTCGCGCACCTTATAGACTCGCACCTTCCGAGATGCAAGAATTACAGAGTCAACTACAAGAGCTATTAGATCGAGGGTTTATCCAACCAAGCTTCTCGCCTTGGGGCGCACCTGTGTTGTTTGTAAAGAAGAAGGATGGATCCTTTCGTATGTGTATCGACTACCGTGAACTCAACAAATTGACTATCAAGAATCGATATCCTCTTCCACGAATTGATGATCTTTTTGATCAACTACAAGGATCGAGCGTTTATTCAAAGATCGATTTGCGATCCGGATATCACCAGCTGAGGGTGAAGGAAAGTGACGTGATGAAAACTGCATTCAGGACCCGTTATGGTCATTATGAGTTTCTTGTAATGCCATTCGGTCTAACCAATGCACCCGCCGTGTTCATGGATCTCATGAATCGTGTCTGCAAGCCTTACTTGGATAAGTTTGTTATCGTCTTCATAGATGATATCCTCATCTACTCTAAGGGCGAAGAAGAACATGAGCAACACCTTCGGCTAGTGCTTGAACTCTTAAGACAAGAGCAACTTTACGCCAAATTCTCCAAGTGCGAATTTTGGTTGAAGGAAGTACAGTTTTTGGGCCATGTTGTGAGCGACCAGGGTATCAAAGTTGATCCCGCCAAGATTGAAGCCATCAGCAAGTGGGAGACCCCCACTACTCCAACGCATATTCGCCAATTTCTAGGTCTCGCCGGTTATTATCGAAGGTTTATCGAAGGATTTTCTCTGATTGCGCGTCCTTTGACCGCACTGACTCACAAGGGCAAGAAGTTCATTTGGGAACCCACACACGAATCAGCATTCCAAACTTTGAAGAAGAAGTTAACCTCCGCACCTATCCTATCACTTCCTGAAGGCAGTGACGACTTTGTTGTTTATTGCGATGCATCGAAGAGTGGTTTTGGTTGTGTACTGATGCAACGATCAAAGGTTATTGCCTATGCCTCCCGCCAATTGAAGATTCACGAGCGGAACTACACTACACATGATCTTGAACTTGGAGCCGTTGTCTTTGCACTCAAATTGTGGAGACATTATTTGTATGGAACTAAGAGCACTATCTTCACCGATCACAAGAGTCTCCAGCACATCTTCGATCAGAAGCAATTGAATATGAGACAGCGTCGATGGATCGAGACGCTCAACGACTACGATTGTGAACTCCGTTATCACCCTGGCAAGGCCAATGTTGTAGCTGACGCTTTAAGCCGAAAGGAGAGGACGGCACCTCTCCGTGTTAGGGCTCTGAACATCACCATCCATTCGAACCTCAACAACCAGATCAGAGTAGCCCAAGTTGAGGCTCTCAAGGAGGAGAACATATCTCACGAGCATTTGAACATACTTGTCTCTCGATTCGAGGTTAGAGAGTCTGGACTCCGATGTTATGCCGGAAGAATTTGGGTACCTTACTATGGAGATCTACGAAGCCTGATACTTGATGAAGCACACAAATCGAGATATTCGATTCACCCTGGTGCAGGTAAGATGTACCACGACCTTAAAGAACAGTATTGGTGGCCGAATCTTAAGAAGGACGTTGCGACTTATGTTGGTAAGTGTTTGACTTGCTCGAAGGTTAAAGCCGAGCATCAGAGACCTTCTGGGTTACTTCAACAGCCGGAAATCCCACAATGGAAGTGGGAAAGGATCACAATGGATTTCATTACTAAGCTGCCGAAGACGGTGGGCGGATGCGATACTATTTGGGTTATTGTTGACCGCCTCACCAAATCTGCACACTTCCTAGCGATGAAGGAAACTGATACAATGGAAAGACTTGCTCAGCTATACATCAAAGAGGTTGTATCTCGTCATGGTGTACCTTTATCAATCATCTCCGATCGCGATCCCCGTTTTGCTTCCAGATTTTGGCGTTCTTTGCAAGAAGCCATGGGAACTCGTCTTGACATGAGTACTGCTTATCATCCTCAGACTGACGGGCAAAGTGAACGAACGATTCAGACCTTGGAAGACATGCTGCGTGCATGAGTCATTGATTTTGGAAAGGCCTGGGAAAGGCATTTGCCACTCGCCGAATTCTCGTACAACAACAGTTATCACTCAAGCATTAATGCTGCACCTTTTGAAGCATTGTATGGTCGTAAGTGCCGATCTCCTATTTGTTGGGCCGAAGTAGGCGAAAAGCAAATCACCGGACCCGAGGTAGTTCACGAAACTACGGAGAAGATTGCTCAGATCCAAGCTAGACTTAAGACTGCCCGTGATCGCCAAAAGAGCTATGCCGATCTTAAACGGAAAGACTTTGAATTTAATGTTGGTGATCGTGTAATGTTGAAGGTTGCACCTTGGAAAGGTGTGATCCGTTTTGGAAAACGTGGAAAGTTGAACCCACGATACATTGGTCCATTCGAGATCTTGGAACGTGTTGGACCAGTTGCATACCGTTTGGATCTACCAGCACAATTGAGCTCAGTTCATCCTACCTTCCATGTGTCAAACTTGAAGAAGTGTCTTGCTGCACCCGAACTCATCATACCATTGGAAGAACTTACTATTGATGACAAACTCCACTTTGTGGAGGAACCTGTTGAGATTATGGATCGTGAGATCAAAACTTTGAAACGCAACAAGATTCCGATTGTACGAGTACGATGGAATGCCAAACGAGGACCTGAGTTTACTTGGGAACGAGAGGATCAAATGATGCGGAAATATCCTCACCTTTTCCCGACTCCTCCATCTACCTCAGCTTAAATTTCGGGATGAAATTTTCTTTAACAGGTGGGTAATGTAACGACCCTGGAATTTCCAACATTTATTTATTAATAATTATTATTATTAATACGCTTGATTAAACGAATGTATGTTATTACATTTACATGTTGCTTTGATTGCCCGTACTTGAACTTTAAATGCCCGAAACGTCTTTGTGACACCCGGAACTTGCACGAATAATATTTTCAAGAATTATTTACATTCATGATTAATTTTATTAATCATTTTAATTAACTAAGGCTTTTAGTTAATTACTTGGGCTTAAGATGGACTTTTATTGGATTACTTGCTAACTACTTGCAACTTGGGCCTTTTAAGTGTTAATGGACTAGTGTAAGCCCACCCTACTTATATTTATGAATTAGTTAGCCCATGATGACTTGTAAGTAGCAAATTTAAATGGAACTAGCTAGTTAAAGGCTTTAGGAATCTTGTTGGCTCATTATCCCCATGAAACCCCATGCATTAACCACCTTTTATGATCTTTACTTGCAAGAGACCACAAAACAAACCCATTCCCCTTGCTTTTTGCTGCAGGCCGATGGTTTAGGCACTCTTAAGGAGTGTTTTGTTGTTTCAAATTTCATTACCTCATTCCTTGTATCTCTCATTCAAACACACACACACTTGACTTGCATTTTCTCTCAACATTTTTCTCTCATCTTTTTCTCTTTAACTTTGTAAGTATCATGAGTTCTTCTTCCTTTTCTTGACAACAAAACCGAAATCCTAAAGGCTTTCATCATCATCATTTGTTGTTCTTTGTTGTTTAAAAGTTACTTGTCTTTGATTACTTGTTAATTACTAGTTGTTTACTTACTTACTTACTTGTCTTTCTTTACATGTTTCAAGAATCAACTCTTTAGTTTGATTCTTCACTTATATCTTGTATTTATCAAGAACATCCAAGAACATAATCTATCTAGTTATGTTCTACATATTTTGTTTCAAAAGATTTAAAGTTTATAATCTTTATAATTGTTACTTGTGTTCTTGGTTGTTGTATGTTACTAGAATACCACCTTCATGGTTGGTTTAGGCTTATCATTCATTTTCTTTATTTCTTATTGTTAGTTGCTTACTACACATTTGAACAAGGACATGAAACCAACAAGAGCTTACACTTTGGTGCAAGTATCATGGATCCAACACTTGGTTGTGATCTTTCTTAGTGTTCATGAACTTGTTCATAAACTTACATGTAACCTTGGTTCATCAAACACTTACAACACTTGCACTTGAGTTATGATGGACAAACCTTGGTCAAAATGATGTTAACACATCAACGAGTTGTACACTTGAAGCTATACGCATCAAGGATGAGAACCGTGATGAACATCAAGCACCGAGACAACCGGAACTCTCCAAAACCCACTGTTCTGTCCAAAACCTACTGACCTGATGCTTCTGGAACAGACCAGTAGACCTGGGCTGTTCTAACCTTGATTTTTAGATAGAACTTTTCGAGTAGATAACTTTTCATATAGGACTCGTCTTAATCCGAGTTACGGTTTAGGATTTATGGCCCTCCGATCGTTACCATGTCCTTTAACGTTGTGCAGAAATTTCTGACCTACTCGCACTTAGACCGTCGCCACGGTCAAACCAAGACGATTTTGCTTCTGTAAATTTTACCACACTTAAGGGACTCATAGACGGAGCCATGACCACTGGTCTCACCTTAATTCAGTAAGGGTAGAGGCCGTGGTGACTGACCGAAGTCAGCCTTTGTTTTAAACGATTTTCATAAACGAGTCTTACTTGTTACCTTTTGTTTAATGATGATTGATGATGACCCTTATGACCTTAATTATGTACTTGTAAACCTTTTGAGACGACTGATTGACTTAGTGCTATTTGACTTAGGTTGAGGACGTTTGGACCGTTACTTGCACACCACTTTCCGACTACTACCTTACCATTACTACTAATCATTGTGAGTTATAGCATTCCCTTTTTACTTTAACTTATTTTGGGAACTGAGAATGCATACGGATTTTATGTTTTACATACTAGGCACGAGTACTTAAACTTTATATATGTGTGGGTTATATAACGGCAGAAACATTCCCTTTAGCTCGGTAACGTTTAATCATTGGTTTTTGAACCGTGAACGCGAATCTTAGATATGGATCCATAGGGTTTAACATCCCCACTCGGGCTAGTAGCGCTAGCATTTATCGAGTGTTTAATACTTCGAGGTTATACGCACTTGCCAAGTGCACTTTAAGGGGGTACATTAAACGTTAAGTTAGTTACCGGGTGCCCACGGTTAAGCATATACTTTTACATACTTTTGAAACGCTCGTTGTAGCACTGAAATCTCGTGGCCTACTTACATTACTGTTATACTTAAACTATAGCTCACCAACCTTTGTGTTGACCTTTTTAAGCATGTATTTTCTCAGGTGCTTGAAGTCGCTTCCGCTATCTTACTAGTCGTGCTGTAGAACCCGCTGCCTAGAGTTGTTATCGCATGACTACTTATGTTGCATTCAAACTTTTTACTTATGAACTTATGTTATGTAACGACCATTATGGTCACGTACACTTATTTAATGCTTCTACTCAGGGAAGCATACTTTGATTTGTAAAACAATTGACGTATGTTATGACGTCACTTTTATTAATGAATGCAAACTCTGTTTTGAAAACGCATATAGTACTTAACCTTGTAATGATCCTGTTGATGATGGTCCGTACATGATGATTTAGTACGGGGCGTCACAAAAATGGTATGGTGATGAAATGATATACGATATTCGATGATGATTATCTATATCGTAGGTGATGAGCATGTATGGTGACGATGGTTGATGTTAGATTAGTGATGATGATAAGCAAACGAGAATGATGATGATCATGGGAGGATATAATGAATCATGATGATGATAATGATCTAATGAGAACGATGATAAAGATAATGACGATGAGATATTTGAAAGATGATGAGTTCGGTTATATTGAAGATGGCATGATGTATGATATGTGTGATGGAATAATGATGGATGATGCTAGATGATGCTACGTATTGAATCCCCACCTTACCCACTTGTTTGATTATTAGAGGTATTATATTATTATTATTATTATTATTATTATTATTATTATTATTATTATTATTATTATTATTATTATTATTATTATTATTATTATTATTATTATTATTATTATTATTATTATTATTATTATAAGTGTTATTATAATTATTATTATTAGTATTAATATCATCATTTTTATTAAAATAAGTATGATTATTTTTATGATTAGGTATGATATGATAAAAGAATATAATTATATAGTATTGATAACTACGTTCATGAACACGTTTATGTCATATATAAGAGTAATATGATTATAATTACGCTTAATGTTATGATTAAGATATTAAGTATTAATAACGAAGTTTGTATTATGAGATAAACGTGATAAAAAGGATATTATAAGTAATGGTCATAATCCTTAAGCGCTATTATTATTAAGTATTATTGTTATTATCATTAATTTTATTAATATCATTATCATCACTTTTATCATTATTATTACCAATATTAGTATTATCATAATTATTAATTTCGCCAACAAATGATTTTCATATAAAAATATATTTAAAATATATAACTTAACTATATTTATATTTTTATATATAAAATGGATTCATTTAATTAAATAATAAAATATATAAGTTACTAATATAAAACTCATATCAATACTAATAATATGTATATTCGTTCGATTACGAGTATATGTTTTAATATATATACGAATGATATAGGTTCGTGAATCCGAGGCCAACCCTGCATTGTTCAGTATCGCTGTATGCATATTTTTACTACGAACTACAGTATAGTGAGTTTCATTTGCTCCCTTTTTAAATGCTTTTGCAATATATATTTTTGGGACTGAGAATACATGCGCTGCTTTTATAACTGTTTTACGAAATAGACACAAGTACTTAAAATTACATTCTATGGTTGGATTATTAAACCGAATATCGCCCTTCAAGTCTGGTAACCTAAGAATTTAGGGAAATGGCCCCTGATTGACGCGAATCCTAAAGATAGATCTATGGACCTTGACAAGTCCCATTCGGGGTACGAATGCTTTAGTACTTCGAGATTATTATACAGACGAGAGGTTCTGTTTTGGGGATTTTCTATGCATTAAGTTAACGTTGGTTACCAGGTGTTCAATCCATATGAATAATTTTTATCTCTATGCCGTGCGAAATGCCTGATATGAGATTATATTTGTTAAGAATGGAAATGAAATCTTGTGGTCTATTAAAATTATGAAATGATTATTTATGATAAACTAATGAACTCACCAACCTTTTGGTTGATACTTTAAAGCATGTTTATTCTCAGGTATGAAAGAAATCTTCCGCTGTGCATTTGCTCGTATTAGAAATATTACTTGGAGTCATTCATGACATATTTCAAAAGACGTTGCATTCGAGTCGTTGAGTTCATCAAGATTATTATTAAGTCAATTATAGCTGGATATATTATAAAATGGTATGCATGCTGTTAACTGTCGATGTAATTAAAGTTTGTCTTTTAAAAACGAACGTAATGTTTGTAAAATGTATCATATAGAGGTCAAGTACCTCGCGATGTAATCAACTATTGTGAATCATTTGTAATCAATATGGACTTCGTCCGGATGGATTAGGACGGGTTATGAAAGTTGGTATCAGAGCGGTGGTCTTAGTGAACCAGGTCCTGCATTAGTGTATCTAACTGATAGTCGTTAGGATGCATTAGTGGGTCTGGACTTCGACCGTGTCTGCATGTCAAAAGTTTTGCTTATCATTTCGTGTCGAAAATTACCTGCTTATCATTCCTAAGTCTACACACGTCCTACTGCCTTTATTGTATAGATAGTGTATAGACAAATTCATATCTTAGCATATCTATTACGGTAAATTTTGCCTGATATCTTCCGTAAATTGCTCCGTAATTCAAGAAATCCTGGTACTATATATATCTATGCATATTATGTACTGAGAATACCATCCAACTATCATTTGCTGTCACTAAACTTTTCATACGAAAAATCTTTTCTGTGATCGCGTAAGATGGCCTCTACGAATCGACCAAGTTCCTCCGACTCTGAAGACAGCGTGACAGGAGCACACCAACCGATCAACTACCGTGATTTCTTTAGAAAGTGGGGATGGGTTCGCGAAATACTTACCCTATGGAGAAATGAAGAAGGTACTCCATATCACGAGCCGAACTTACCACCTAACGTCGGATTGCTCGATCCGCTTACCGGTGAACCTGTTCGCAATACTGTTTTCACTCTTTTCGCACAGATTTTCTGCCTCGAAGGTCGACTCGATGTCATTAAAGATAGTATTCGTCCTCTACTCCCAAATTCTAATCAGATAGGATTATTAGAAGAAGTTAGAAGACTTCAAACTAAATATCAAGAATTGACAAACCTTACGAAAGAATGGGTAGAACTAATTCATAGGCTCGAGCGTAAAGTAGAAACCTTGGAGGTGACGGTGTTCGATTTGGAAGCTAGGCTCGCATCTAATACGCAGGTACCACAAGCAGTACCGACACCAACACCAACACCATCAGCACCAGCATCATTTCCATCACCACGAGCTCCGTAAGCACCACAGACACCGAAGAGTACTGAGCATGATAAATTATGAAATAATAATTAATTACTTTATGTTCACGATTGAAAGATATATGTATATATATTTATGTATATCTCGAGATCGTAATAAAATTCTTTTCATATTAACTATGACGTGTGAATTTTTAACGGGTAGGTAATACCCGAGAAAGATAAAAGAAGCTTTAAAGAGCTTCTATCATAATTAATTCACATATGTTATCATTCACATTTTTCATCAACGATTTAACAATCGATATCTATAAATTCATGATTACATCTGAAGAAAATATATGTGTAAGTATATTTTCATAAAGATTGTAATTAAAAGTTCTTTTGTACAAACTGTTAATGGTGAAAATATTTTAACGGGTAGGTAATACCCGAGGAATATTTAGATTTCACATAAATAAGTTACACTGTACATTCTTCGAATCTGATTCAATAGTCATTTACTATCTTACTTACATTCACAGATATACGTATCCGTTCACCGTAGAATAACCATTTTCATTCAAATTCATATTTGGATTTTGACCTATCAGAATCCAACAAGTGGCATAATGAAGAAAACACTGGACAAAATAAAATTTGTTAGAAACAAACAAATTAACTATGAGAAATTCTATTAAGAATCCACGCTAACAAAAATCCTAGCTAACTGTTCCTAGCTAACTGTTAATTCCGTATTACCTTTTATTTATCGTAATTTATTTATCGCAATTTAATTATCGTAATTTATTTAATCGTAATTTAATTCTCGCAATTTTATTTATCATCATTTAAATTCTGTTATTTATTTTACGCACTTTAAATATCGGGACACGTATACAAGGTTTTGACATATCATATCGACGCATCTATATATATTATTTGGAATAACCATAGACACTCTATATGCAGTAATGCTGGAGTTAGCTATACAGGGTTGAGGTTGATTCCACAATAATATATATAGTTTGAGTTGTGATCGAGTCTGAGACGTATACGGGTCACGACACGTATTAATTAATTCGAATATAATATATTAAACTATATATGAATTACTGGACTGTTAACTGTGGACTATCGACTATGGACGAATGATACAATTAAAATGAATTAAAATACTGATTATAATATATGAAACTAAATAATTCTTCAAGTTTGCCACTTGATTTCATCTTAAACCTCATTTATATCTTGACGATTACGATCTGCGTTCAAACCTTTCGTAATTCTTGAAAACACCTCAATCGGGAGGATGAATCAACCGCACTTCATCTACGTAAGAAGAGATTGATGCATATAGTTATGCACCTGAAAACACTCGAAACCTGAGTAAACGTTTAACACGTATCTGTGCTAATTCCTTTAGTTTTATTATTACCCAAAATAACTTGGTAATTCCTTTCAAAGTAACAAATTTTGTCACAGCTTCAGCAAGTCAACTTCGACTTTTCGTTCGAAACAACCTTATTAACACCTTGATATATATATGCGTACTCTTTTATTGTTACTGGAGAACCTTTTATATTCCACCGTATTACCAGTAGACGTACCAGAAACCTCGTTGTTCTCGGCTTAAATCTCTCTGATAAATCATTATATTTATTCATTAAAACCCTATCATACACTCATCCGCATCTTGTAACAAGAACTGACATATCAATTACCGGGAATCAGCAATCGGTAGTTTGAAAACTCACCGCATATCTACATCAACAGTTATATGTATAACATTTATCTCTTAGAATTATGATCTTTCATTCTGAAATTCTGAAAAGCACTCAGTCTGTGAATTAATACTCTGAATTTTGAAAAGTTAAATGAAGCAACAAAAACTGTAAACAATCTCAACAGCCAACAGTTGATGATAAAGAATTGTATGTTGGCAAAGCTTAGAAAAAGTTTGAAACTAAAAAACTAATTGAGCAAACTACGAAGGAGTCTCTGAACAAATCACAAGGACTAAACTTGTACATTAAGAATCCTGATGATTCTGTTTTTGATGAAATCTTTAGCGAATACCTTGCTTCTGACTCCAAACTCTTGCGGACAAATTTTCTTCACCATCCTTCGATATTAGAAATTCCAAGATATCATCGTATCTTTCATTATAAATATCCTCCATATTTCTGAAGATATTTTCATAACTATTCTTATCTGAAATCATTAATCTCTTCGTGCTATCAGTGTTACATCATATAGAAACTGTTAGTTTCTATATTCTGTAAACTTTCAAGCTTAAAATATGAATGTTATTGAAGTAATGTTGGGAACTCATGCAAGAGTTAGTATAATATAATGACACTTGATCAACGTGATTATATTACAGTAAGTCATGCTGAGTTTCTAATGGAATGTGATAATTCACAGATCATAACGTCATCATGTGTCATGTTACATAACTCTTTCATTATGCTTAACTTCTGAACATATCAAGAAAGTATATTCTTGATAGTTCTATTCTCAGTGATTCTGGTAAATTGACAAATCAAATCGTGCTATTACGTTCTTTCTCGTATAGAACATTAAGTTCATTCGAAACTCCATACTTACGAATTCTGGACCGTTACTCGCTTTACTAAAAGTCGGGAGGATAATAAAAAGGCAAAGAGCTCCCAAATATAAGAGACAATATAAAGCCCAATAGCAACACGGAAGTTACAAACCATGGATATTAATATGAGTAGTAATATAAGGACACAGTAGAATTAAGAATAGTATCACCCCAAGGTAATAATAGAAGTAAACAAATTTTTTTGGTGGAAAGATTGAAAAAAAAAGGGATGACAGAAATGATAATTAGAAAAATATTAGGGATTAGAACTGGACTAAGCATTTTCACAATCTTTTGGATGTATGAACTAAGAAAGAAAGTATAGGAATGGTGAGAATAATGGAACGGATGAGTTTAATTTATAATGGAAATATCAGACATAGTAATCGAGGCAGATCACCGTATTTAATTATAGAGATCTTAATCTCCTTATTCGCCGAAGAATCAAATCTCTTAGATTTCGAAGATTTTCTTTAAATCCCTTGAATTCCGGAATTCAACCATGACTAGTCAAAAGTTATGATGAAACATGTCTTTCTCATTTCACTTTTTGGTGATAGCTTCACTCGTACTCTTCGAGTAATCGAATTATTTTATCCATATTACTCTATGGTAATAAAACTCTATTTATCAGCTCATATGAGTCATGAAAGCATACTTATTGTCAGCCATGATGATCTCACTCAAATTTCGAGATGAAATTTCTTTAACGGGTAGGTACTGTGATGACCCGGGAATTTCTGACCAAATTTAAACTTAATCTTTATTTGATTTCGACACGATAAGCAAAGTCTGTTAATCTGAGTCTCAAAATTTTTGAACTGTTTCATATATTCAATTGACCTTCGACTGTTCTCGACGATTCACGAACAACTAATTGTAAATAGATACATGTATATTTAAATATATATATATATATATATATATATATATATATATATATATATATATATATATATATATATATATATGTAATAATTTGAAATATTAATTGAAATAATATATGAGTTAATTGTTGAAAATAAATATGTAAAATAAGATGCGATATAATGGAAACTATTATTTCAAATGTATATATATATATATATATATATATATATATATATATATATATATATATATATATATATATATATATATATATATATATATATATATATATATATATATATATGTATGTATATAAATATGTATATAAATAGTACTTGTAAATATATAAAATAATATTAAATCTATTTGTTTAAAAATATATAATATATACTTATGTGATAAAACTTGTTATTTAAAACTGATTATATTTAGAGGGAGAGTAAATGGAAAATGAATGATTTCGAGCTTAATTAGTAAACGTCAGTAACAATCGGTTGACGTTTCGTTAGTTTTAATATAGATATATTACATGTTCATGAAGGACTAAAATAAAAGTTGAACTGTAAATTGATTACGAAGATGTTAGATTTGTTAAAAATATTTTTACCTTATTAAGTTTAAATATTAGTACTCCGTACATATAAATTGGAACAGAAAATAAATAATTATCGAATCTTTTTGATCAGGTTTCAAACAGTTAATGAGTGAAATAATAAATTATATTTAATCTAAAAGTTTGGAATTTTTAGGAACACTTTTATATTTTAACTGTTTAGCAACGGGCACGATATAACACAGTCCGTGGAAACTGTCGGTAGTATACTACCAACTAATTGTCACGAGAATCTAAACTGTATTACTATTTTAGCTTTTGACTTAATGAATCCACTATCTTTAATATATGTAATATAGATACATAGACAATATATATACATTCACGTGCATCTACTATATTAATCCCCACCATCTATTTAAAAATCATCAAACATCACCTTGTATGAGGAATATTATATGATATTGCCATTTTTTTATTCATTGGAGCATCAACCCAAACCCACAAACTTGAACCAAATGCACCTGCAGCTACCATTTCGCTATTTCTTTTATTAATTTATATATATATATATATATATATATATATATATATATATATATATATATATATATATATATATATATATATATATATATATATATATATTTTCTTTCTCTTTCACAGCCAAAAAAAAAAAAAAAAAAAAAAAAACCATCAAGCCATGTAACAGCTAAAGTGCTACTGGGTCTGTTTCTGTCTCAAACGCTAACCAAATCATCACCAACTATCACTAGATTGTTGTTGCATACTTCGCTGTTTTCTTTTCCTTTTTCTGACCGAGTACCACATCGAACAACCACCATTGAACCCCATATTAATCTACTGCTGTTGTAGTTTATCTTCGTGAACCAGCTAAAACTACTGCTTGCTTTTACTTGTCGTTTAACTAACGAAAAGAATGATGATGATGCTAACAATTTATGATGATGGTCATGGTAGTGGAAAAAGGATGACCGTGATGTTATGAAGATAACGATGATGTATGATAAAGATGCTATGTTGCCGTATGTGTATGATGATGTTGAACGGTAACCATGGTGATGTTTCATTAATAATGATGTTAAGAAAATGAGACGGTGATGAAATGATATACGATATTCGATGATGATTATCTATATCGTAGGTGATGAGCATGTATGGTGACGATGGTTGATGTTAGATTAGTGACGATGATAAGCAAACGAGAATGATGATGATCATAGGAGGATATAATGAATCATGATGATGATAATGATCTAATGAGAACGATGATAAAGATAATGACGATGAGATATTTGAAAGATGATGAGTTCAGTTATATTGAAGATGGCATGATGTATGATATGTGTGATGGAATAATGATGGATGATGCTAGATGATGCTACGTATTGAATCCCCACCTCACCCACTTGTTTGATTATTAGAGGTATTATATTATTATTATTATTATTATTATTATTATTATTATTATTATTATTATTATTATTATTATTATTATTATTATTATTATTATAAGTGTTATTATAATTATTATTATTAGTATTAATATCATCATTTTTATTAAAATAAGTATGATTATTTTTATGATTAGGTATGATATGATAAAAGAATATAATTATATAGTATTGATAACTACGTTCATGAACACGTTTATGTCATATATAAGAGTAATATGATTATAATTACGCTTAATGTTATGATTAAGATATTAAGTATTAATAACGAAGTTTGTATTATGAGATAAACGTGATAAAAAGGATATTATAAGTAATGGTCATAATCCTTAAGCGTTATTATTATTAAGTATTATTGTTATTATCATTAATTTTATTAATATCATTATCATCACTTTTATCATTATTATTATCAATATTAGTATTATCATAATTTTTAATTTCACCAACAAATGATTTTCATATAAAAATATATTTAAAATATATAACTTAACTATATTTATATTTTTATATATAAAATGGATTCATTTAATTAAATAATAAAATATATAAGTTACTAATATAAAACTCATATCAATACTAATAATATGTATATTCGTTCGATTACGAGTATATGTTTTAATATATATATATATATGAATGTTATAGGTTCGTTAATCCGAGGCCAACCCTGCATTGTTCAGTATCGTCGTATGCATATTTTTACTACGAACTACAGTATAGTGAGTTTCATTTGCTCCCTTTTTAAATGCTTTTGCAATATATATTTTTGGGACTGAGAATACATTCGCTGCTTTTATAACTGTTTTATGAAATAGGCACAAGTACTTAAAATTACATTCTATGGTTGGATTATTAAACCGAATATCGCCCTTCAAGTCTGGTAACCTAAGAATTTAGGGAAATGGCCCCTGATTGACGCGAATCCTAAAGATAGATCTATGGACCTTAACAAGTCCCATTCGGGGTACGAATGCTTTAGTACTTCGAGATTATTATACAGACGAGAGGTTCTGTTTTGGGAATATTCTATGCATTAAGTTAACGTCGGTTACTAGATGTTCAATCCATATGAATGATTTTTATCTCTATGCCGTGCGAAATGCCTGATATGAGATTATATTTGTTAAGAATGGAAATGAAATCTTGTGGTCTATTAAAATTATGAAATGATTATTTATGATAAACTAATGAACTCACCAACCTTTTGGTTGATACTTTAAAGCATGTTTATTCTCAGGTATGAAAGAAACCTTCCGCTGTGCATTTGCTTGTATTAGAAATATTACTTGGAGTCATTCATGACATATTTCAAAAGACGTTGCATTCGAGTCGTTGAGTTCATCAAGATTATTATTATGTCAATTATAGCTAGATATATTATAAAATGGTATGCATGCAGTTAACTGTCGATGTAATGAAAGTTTGTCTTTTAAAAACGAACGTAATGTTTGTAAGATGTATCATATAGAGGTCAAGTACCTCGCGATGTAATCAACTATTGTGAATCGTTTGTAATCGATATGGACTTCGTTCGGATGAATTAGGAAAGGTTATAAAACTTAAATGATAGAACAGAAACCTCAGAAGCATCCTTGAACTCAAAATAAAAGAAAGGTTTGCTTGAGGACAAGCAAAATCTAAGTGCGGGATATTTGATATCGGCTAAATAGTTACGTTTTTAACCCCGATATTAGCCCCATTTATGATAAAGTAATTGAAATTATGATCTAAATAAGCATTTATTTGCTTCATTTGGTAGATTATGTCATTACGAAGGCTATGTTTCAAGAATCACTAAAACGAATGAAAAACGAGGAAAAACGAGCAAAACCGGCTAAGACGATTAACTCGCATTTAAATAACTTATTTTATAATTTTTGAAAAAGTTTATTTACTTAATCTCATGTTGTAGGATATTTAATTACAAACGCGTGGCCGCAAGAATCGACAGAAACGGAGCTAAAACGAAGATTCTAGAGCGAAAACGGTGAAAGACAAGTAACGATCCAGTGAATTCAGCAAACCAGGGCAGGCTAAACGGCTTGCCAAATGGCCTGCCACTAGGAAAAATGGCCTGCCACACGGCTAAGGCAAACGGGCCACCTGGTCAAACGGGCTCTGCAAACGGCTTGCCAAACGGCCTGCCAGCCGTTTGCAGGCAAAATTCAAGTCCATGTTGATTAAATGCTTGGAATAATCTAGAATTTGATTGCTCTCCAAGTTATACTTGGTCTCCAAGGTCACCTTGGCCACCAAGTTCTCAAGATGCTTTGCTTGGTCACCAAGCTCATTTATTTACAACTTTACCATCAAGCCTTTCCTATAAATAGGTGGCACATCCCACCATTTCAACACACACCAATTCTTCACTTCTCTCTCAAATATCTCTCTATAGTCACTCTATAGTGATCTATAGGAGATAAGTTCTCTCTCTACTTTCTCTCTCTAGATTCTAGAGAGAAAAGTACAGAGATTAGGAAATGTAATTATCTCTCTATTGTCGCTCTCTAGTGATCAATAGGAGATTAGTATGTAATTAGTAGTAGAAGCTATCAAGCATTGTAACGCTATGGATATTATGAAGAAATACAAGTGTTATTCTGCCGACATTATTCGGTAACATCTATCCTTTCTTTTAATAATTTATTATAATATTCTTGTTCGATGTTTGTGATTTATTAATATTAGAAATGCTTGTTGCCATGATGTGTGAGTAATTACTTGATTGTTTGTCATGATTTAATAATGTTAGTTAGGGGATGAATATCGTTTCGTACTCGCTTTCTGTCTATGATATTAAACCTCGTTATTATCGTTCTTCCAACAATAAACGTGATTAAAACCTTTTATAAAGTCGACAATTATAAGGTAATTAGTTATCTGTGTTTATACATTGGTCAAGGTATGAACCCATCGAAAATACTATAAAGTACATGGGAAATTACCGTAGGACCAAATCAAGACATTGGTCAAGAGTATAAGACTGATGTCGATGTACTATAGGACCACTTGGGCAGGTCAAGGTTAGAAGCTATGGAACCACTATAAGTCTAGTACATGGTGGATAACTAAGGGATTTATTGGGTAGATTTAAGTAAGAGTTGATTTATATCATAAATGGGAATTTAACGCACTACAATACAAACTAAGCTTACAAGTCTTAAAGGATGACTGAGAACTATCAGAAGTTCTAATTTGTCTACAAACCCTTAGATTTTACCAAACCATTGACAGAAAGGGATTCGAAACACAATCATAACCACTCATTTGAGTGATACACTAAGGTGTTAAGAAAGGTTGGACATTCTATATATATGGCAGTGCTACTTTAGTCGTACGCCCAAGGTATGCACTGCATCCAAGATGGGCCGCTTATATCCTTAAACCGGATAAAGCGTCGGGAGTTGAGCATAGTCCATCCGATCAGAATCATGATAGCCTAGTTCCCCGTGACATGCTAATCGAGAAATCAATTAGTAGGGAATCCAGTATTTACACCAAGGTATATCTATCCAATGAATGTCTCGCAATCATCCCGACACTACGTTATCTTAAATCATGGTGAACCACGTCTTCTTTATCCTTAGTTGCTGCATGCTAGCTAGCTTATTTTAATTATATTTCTTTAATATTTTAAATACAATTATAAATCAAATCAACCCAACTATTGCCTTTACACAATTTGATATTCCGGATAAAAGTGGTGTCTAGAATAAACCGGATGGGCTTTATAACAACCCTCATATTTCCATACCTGAATTGACTAATTTGACTATAGGGTTGTTATCCATATGTAATATATAATTAAATTCGACATTGATCAAATATTTATTTTTAGTTGACACGTTCTGTTAACTAAAGTTTACACTAATTATATAAAATAACTTTAGTTAATATTAATGCGTATTATATTTAAAACTATATGTAACATAATTATTAATTAAATGATAAGTTATTTTAATCATTATATATATTTAGCTTATAAAAAAAATAAAAATAAAAAGAAATAAGATTATTTTTATAAATTAAATAATGAGCCCATGAATTTTGACTAAATATTTTCAAAAACAAAAACTTATTAAAAACATTTTTAACATGTTTTTATTATTTTATCAAAATTGGCACCTTTATTTTATTATTTTTTTCTTTTCACCAACAATTTTTACCTATAAATACATGGCTCCTCATTCATTTTTTCTTGCCAAACACAAAAACTTAAGTTATTCTCTCAAAACCTTGAAGAAAATTTGAGGTACTTTCTATTTTTATTAATTTTTTTCAATATTGTCATTTATATTTATATTTATTGTATATTCTTTGTAAAATTTGAAATTAATTATGTTTATATGTTATAATTAGTATTATAAGTGTTATGATGCATAAAAATAATTTTGATAATTTATGGAATATTATTTATAATTAAATACGAATTATGTAGTGTTTAAACGTAAAAACAATGTAAAATTCGTAATAAATACTTTTAACCAAAAATAAAATATATATAATTTTTTTCTGAGTTTTTAAAACTTATATAGATCTGAAAAAAATTATAAAAATAATTACTTGGGTCGAATTGGTATTTATTATATAATTAAACTCTATTATTATGTAATTCGAAGGTAAATTAAGAATAAATATAAAATAATAAAAAAATATTTTTTTAAATATTTTTCTACAGGTTATTAGACTGATAGAAACTTATAAAAATTATAAAAATAATTATTTGGGTTTATTTAGTAATTATGTAGAATTAAAATTGTTTTGTGAATACATTAAGGGTAAAAACAAAAATAAATACAAAAATATAATAAAAACGTTTTCTTAAATTTTTTTACTAATCTATATGATTAACTAAGACTATAAAAATTATGTATGTAATTTTTAGATATTTAATTTATTATTTAGACATTTTTGAATAATGTTCGATTAATAAAACACTATTATTTTTGAAGTAATTTAGGTATTTATTTAAAGGTAATTATATTTAATATATATAAGACATACTAAGGTATAATAACTAAATATTAAATAAAACTTAGGTTATATTATCACATATATAATTATTAAGTACATTAATAATTCGTTGTGTGTATACACCTAAAGTGAAGGTTAATCAAAGATAATGTATAATTCATGTGAACTTCATCGCTACTCACGGTCGTAAGTGAATGATGTCTAGGTTGCCATTTATGGGTAAGCTTGTGGATCTCGAATGCCATGACTTAGATTCTGGTCAAGAATCCTAGGCCCCCGGTTACATCTGGTCATTCCTGACTTATTTGATAGCAACGAAGTTTGAGTAAAGTTATACAACGTCTTGCTAAAGATTAACCTGAACTTTCTAAAATTGGAAAATTACTATAAGTGGAAACTTTCCATAAATAGTAACCTTCCAAAAATGGAAATTCTTTAGTGAACCATTACTATCAATATAGTACTATATACTATTGTCTGTTAGGCAATGTCTGATCATACGTTCTATCTCTAGGTTGAGATCTCGGTCACATCCTTCCGTTCAATTCTTTCGTGTGCTACTAAGGTGAACTTCATAGCCCCACTTTTTACTGTTTCATAACTGTTTTATAACTTTTGGGGTGAGACACATGCTTGCTTTATAACTGTTTTACGCTTAGACACAAGTACTAAATTGTTAACTATGTTGTCATGCTTTGATTCATGCTAAATCCCTACCGTAATATCGTCAATTGCTACGTTTAAATGCAAACTTAATTATTGTGAGTAGGCCTATTGAGAGTAACGTCTCTAACCATTCGACCGTTGGTCTTTGGTTACATAATAATGATTCCACGACACTGACAGTACAAGGTGTCATAGGGTAAATTGTTTAGTAGCGATATTACAAACTGCAGCAACACTTTTAGATTGATATTTCTATATCAATCAACTTTAAACTAAATCTTGTGGTCTAAAACTTTAGATATTATTTATAAACCTATAAATTTCACTCAACCTTTTTGGTTGACACTTTAAGCGTGTTTGTCTCAGGTGATGATTGAGCTAGCTGCTACTTGCTACTAGATGATTGATGTATGCTTTGCTGCTTGCATGGAGTCCATCATTCATATTTATCATTTTGTTTAAGACATTTTCCATTTACTGTACTCTTATGATGTAAAACTTTGAATAATGCTTTCGCTGTTTATTTAATAAATAAAACGTCTCATTTAGAGTCGTTCTCGCTTATACAACTGTGTTATGATATGATTGGTCACAATTACCCCTGGTCCATTTTGGGGGTGTGACAGATTGGTATCAGAGCAGGTTGTTGTAGAGAACCAGGATTGCATCTTATGTGTGCCTTATACAATTAGGTACCTTAGCAATGTAGGACTACAACTTCCTTTGACTATAGTGCCTTTAATTGTTGCCTTTAACTGTTAAATGCTACATTATACTTTAGAAACTTTACTTATCTTAGAATGCCGAGCCAATCTAAGAACTCTGCTCATTCTCCTAAGTACTATTCAATTCCGCCACCACATTTAAATGCGACACCGTTCTCGACATTCCTATGTCATTTATCATGGTTTTGTGTATTACATATGTATTACATGAAATATTATCCATGAATTTTTGAAACTCCTATATTTGTTACTATTCATACTCAAACGTATATAACTCCCTGTTATATCACGTACCTATATGCTTTATGCCTTTATGCATCAGTTTGCGAACCGAAAAATGTCATTGAGTTATCGAGAATCTCAAAGACATTATAATGTCATCACTACTCATATTCATTACTTTTATACCTTTTATTTCTCGTTATTGAATTTTCTTGACGGATGGCGTCTACGAAACTCTAGAATGGAAGGGTTTGGATTACCAATTTAAAGGATCCTATAGCTCAAGCCCCTAGACCTGAATAGACCATTACGAATTGAAAGTCTTTAATCGAAAGATTATCAGATTACATACTTATCATTTTATGATCTCGACACGTCATACTGCTATTATTGGATTATAGACACATCATATTTTATTATATCTTATCATATCTATCTTAATAAACTTTGTCTAACACTTTTCCTAAATTTCCTCGGATAAATTACGGAAATCTTTTTGCTATATATACGTATATCAAGAAGACAAATATATCATTCAATATTCAACACTCATCTCATAACAAAAACCCTTATTCCGATCAGATAATATGGATTTCTCACATGATTCCTCGAACTCCTCGAGCTCCAATGGCAGCATAACCGGAATGAACCAACCAATTAGTCATCATCTATTTTGGATGAATTGGGGATGGGTTCGTAGTAAACTTAATCAATGGAGACAAGAAGAAGGTGATCCCTTCCACCAACCGAATTCACCTCTTGGTGAAGAACCTGAAGCACTTACCGGCGAACTCGTTCGGAACACTATTTTCACCCTCATTTCCAGGGTATCCAGTTACGAATATATAATATCTAAAATTCTAGATCTTATTCATCCACTTGTCCGAACCGCCAATCACCCCGGAATAATAGAAGAAGTCAATGAGCTTCGCGCTCGAGTGGTGGCTCTGGAGAATATGGTGCGAAACCTACGAGCACCAGCAGCAGCATAACCAGCATCACCACCAGTACCAACAACATCACCACCAACAACATCAGCTTCACCAACAACAAACACCATAATCTGTACCTCGGATATCAACATCATACACCCCATAGATACCAAGGAATATTAGTAATAATGAGTTAAGATGTATTGACTCATTCTTCCTGAAAATTATATATGTATACTTTATATATATATATGGTTTAGAACAATAATAAATCTTTTCGTATTAAGCTATTACGTGTGAATCTTAAATAGTATGTACTACTTGGTTAATTCATATCACTAATATGCTATGATATACATTCCTCGTTAATCACTGCTTCATCACAATAAACTCCATTTCATAATAAACTAAGTGTATTATTCAAATACATGTTTGGTTTTACACTTTCATTTTTGATGTACTCAAAACTCTTTAGAAAACATCATTCGTGCCTTGTGAATTTTACAAGAATTCCACGAGCATCAACATCATATACCGAGGTATATCAATAACAATGAACGATGGAGTATTGATTCATAACTTCATTAAAGAAAGATTCTGCGATGATTATGAAATCTCTCAAGTTTTGAAGATTATTTATTCTCGCTTCAACCGCAAATCAAATGATTTTAATAGTATATTAACTCATTAAATCTATATTATACGTGAAGAATACATATATGAACGTATATCTTCATAAAGATTGTAATTAAAAATCCTTTTGTACAAACTGTTAATTGTGAAAATATTTTAACGGGTAGGTAAAACCCGAGAAATATTTATATCTCACATCAATATCTTACATTGTACATTCTTCAAATTCTGATTCAATAATTAGTAACTATACTACTTACATCCACATATGTATCCGTTCACTAAAGAACAACCATTTCCATACAAATTTAATTACCTATTCTGATTTGGACATATCGTAATCCAAGTAAATCTTTAGCAAGTGTAATCTTCCTAAAGATCACTACATTCATGAATTATATTCATTCGTATTCTATGATGAATTATCACATCAAACCACCGAAATTATCGTTCATTACTTTTGAAATCAACAACGCCTATTCATCAACCATTAGAACCGTTGACGATTACAATCAGCGTTTAATCATCTAAAAATGAAATTCCTTGAAACCATCTCGGATTGATAACCGATGAATCAAATATGGCTGCATTAAATGCAGAGGAAACAGCAAAATTGTAGATGGTCCCAATGGCCAAAAGTTTGATAATAAAGAATGGTACGTTGGAAAAGCTCAAAAGAAAATTTGGAACTGAAAAACGGATTGAGCTAACCATGGAGGAGACCAAGGACAAATACAAGGACCAAACCCTATATTCAAAGAATCCAGGTAATTCTGGATCCGATGAAATCTTTAGAGAATATCTTGCTCCGAAGTTATGTTAAAAGCTTGCGGAAAATTTTTCTTCATCAACCTTCGAACTTAGAAATTCCAAAATGTCGTTATAAATATCCTCTATATTTCTGAAGATGTTTTCATAACGATTCTTGTCTACAATTAAGTATCTCTTTGCGATATCTTTATAAAGGAAACTATTTTAGTTTCTATATTCAGTAAAATTCAAGTTTAAATTATAAATGTTTTAAAGAAATGTTGGAAATTGAAGCATGAGTTAGTATAATATAATGACGTCAGGCCAACGTGATTATATTACAGTAAGTCATGCTAAATTTTTAATGGAAGATTATGATTCATAGACTTTATAATCATTATTTGCCATGTTACACGACTCTTACATTCTACTTAATCTCTGAACATATCAAGAACATATATTCTTGATAGTTCTATCCTCAGTAATTCTGGTAATTTACCAAATCAAATCGTGATATTACGCTTAAAACATTAGGTTCATTCGAAACTTCATACCTACAAATTCTGGACCATTACTCGCTTAACTTAGAGTCAAGAGCAGAATAAAAAGGTAAAAAGCTCTGACATATAAGGGAAAATACAAAGCCCGATAACAACACGGAAATTACAAATCGTGTATATCAATGCGTATAGCAACATAAAGACACGGGAGAATTAAAAACACTATAACCCCAAGAGCATAGTAGAAGTAAACAGATTCCTCTGGTGGTAAAAGAAAAAGAAGCATGACTGCATATATGGTCAATATAATAACAAATATCAATACGGGATTGAGCATATTAACAAATCTTTTGGAAGTATGAATCTAGGAAGAAAGTATAGAAGTGGTGAAGATAATGAAACGGAAGAAGCTAATTTATAGCAAAATTTCCAAACACAGCAATCGAGGCAATTCATCGCATTTAATCAAAGAAATCCCAAAATTCCATAAATACCGGATAATCAAATCTTATAGATTACGAAGATTTCCTTTAATCCCTTGAATTCCAGAAATCAATCGTGACTACGTCAAAAGTTAAGGCGAACATTTAATTTACTCATTCACTCTTTTACGATAGCTTCGTTTATACTCTTTCTATAATCGAATCGTTCTATCCATATTATTCAATAGTGATAAAACTTTATTCTTCAACTTATATTCATCATTACAATATTCTTGTTGTAAACAATGATGATCTCTATCAAACTTCATGACTATAATTTTCATGAACTACTCTCTGTTTTGTCTACCCTAACATTGTGGCATAAACGCTCAAGGTTTAAATGAGCTCGATATTATTCATAACACATTTTATATATCCAATTTACTGAAATGACTTGTATAACATCATCATTTTGAATGATCTCCGCATTAATAATAAAATGCACTTCGTAGAAGAACTTGTAGAAATTATGGTATGTATGATTTTAATTCTTGAAACAGAACAATATTCTATCTGTTGGAATTCACGCAAGGCCCCGAGCATACCTGGGAACGTGAAAACCAAATAAAACGTAAATATCCTCGTCTATGTACGAACAACACCGATTAATGGCAACAACTAAATTTCGGGAAGAAATTTCTTTTAACGGGTAGGTACTATAACAACCCTCATATTTCCATACCTGAATTGACTAATTTGACTATAGGGTTGTTATCCATACGTAATATATAATTAAATTCGACGTTGATCAAATATTTATTTTTAGTTGACACGTTCTGTTAACTAAAGTTTACACTAATTATATAAAATAACTTTAGTTAATATTAATGCGTATTATATTTAAAACTATATGTAACATAATTATTAATTAAATGATAAGTTATTTTAATCATTATATATATTTAGCTTATAAAAAATAAAAATAAAAATAAATAAGATTTTTTTTATAAATTAAATAATGAGCCCATGAATTTTGACTAAATATTTTCAAAAACAAAAACTTATTAAAAACATTTTTAACATGTTTTTATTATTTTGTCAAAATTGGCACCTTTATTTTATTATTTTTTTTCTTTTCACCAACCATTTTTTACCTATAAATACATGGCTCCTCATTCATTTTTTCTTGCCAAACACAAAAACTTAAGTTATTCTCTCAAAACCTTGAAGAAAATTTGAGGTACTTTCAATTTTTATTAATTTTTTTCAATATTGTCATTTATATTTATATTTATTGTATATTCTTTAAAAAATTCGAAATTAATTATGTTTATATGTTATAATTAATATTATAAGTGTTATGATGCATAAAAGTAATTTTGATAATTTATGGAATATTATTTATAATTAAATACGAATTATGTAGTGTTTAAACGTAAAAACAATGTAAAATTCGTAATAAATACTTTTAACCAAAAATAAAATATATATAATTTTTTTCTGAGTTTTTAAAACTTATATAGATCTGAAAAAAATTATAAAAATAATTACTTGGGTCGAATTGGTATTTATTATATAATTAAACTCTATTATTATGTAATTCGAAGGTAAATTAAGAATAAATATAAAATAATAAAAAAATATTTTTTTAAATATTTTTCTACAGGTTATTAGACTAATAGAAACTTATAAAAATTATAAAAATAATTACTTGGGTTTATTTAGTAATTATGTAGAATTAAAATTTTTTTGTGAATACATTAAGGGTAAAAACAAAAATAAATACAAAAATATAATAAAAACATTTTCTTAAATTTTTCTACTAATCTATATGATTAACTAAGACTATAAAAATTATGTATGTAATTTTTAGATATTTAATTTATTATTTAGACATTTTTGAATAATGTTCGATTAATAAAACACTATTATTTTTGAAGTAATTTAGGTATTTATTTAAAGGTAATTATATTTAATATATATAAGACATACTAAGGTATAATAACTAAATTTTAAATAAAACTTAGGTTATATTATCACATATATAATTATTAAGTACATTAATAATTCGTTGTGTGTATACACCTAAAGTGAAGGTTAATCAAAGATAATGTATAATTCATGTGAACTTCATCGCTACTCACGGTCGTAAGTGAATGATGTCTAGGTTGCCATTTATGGGTAAGCTTGTGGATCTCGAATGCCATGACTTAGATTCTGGTCAAGAATCCTGGGCCCCCGGTTACATCTGGTCATTCCTGACTTATTTGATAGCAACGAAGTTTGAGTAAAGTTATACAACGTCTTGCTAAAGATTAACCCGAACTTTCTAAAATTGGAAAATTACTATAAGTGGAAACTTTCCATAAATAGTAACCTTCCGAAAATGGAAATTCTTTAGTGAACCATTACTATCAATATAGTACTATATACTATTGTCTGTTAGGCAATGTCTGATCATACGTTCTATCTCTAGGTTGAGATCTCGGTCACGTCCTTCCGTTCAATTCTTTCGTGTGCTACTAAGGTGAACTTCATAGCCCCACTTTTTACTGTTTCATAACTGTTTTATAACTTTTGGGGTGAGACACATGCTTGCTTTATAACTGTTTTACGCTTAGACACAAGTACTAAATTGTTAACTATGCTGTCATGCTTTGATTCATGCTAAATCCCTACCGTAATATCGTCAATTGCTACGTTTAAATGCAAACTTAATTATTGTGAGTAGGCCTATTGAGAGTAACGTCTCTAACCATTCGACCGTTGGTCTTTGGTTACATAATAATGATTCCACGACACTGACAGTACAAGGTGTCATAGGGTAAATTGTTTAGTAGCGATATTACAAACTGCAGCAACACTTTTAGATTGATATTTCTATATCAATCAACTTTAAACTAAATCTTGTGGTCTAAATCTTTAGATATTATTTATAAACCTATGAATTTCACTCAACCTTTTTGGTTGACACTTTAAGCGTGTTTTGTCTCAGGTGATGATTGAGCTAGCTGCTACTTGCTACTAGATGATTGATGTATGCTTTGCTGCTTGCATGGAGTCTATCATTCATATTTATCATTTTGTTTAAGACATTTTCCATTTACTGTACTCTTATGATGTAAAACTTTGAATAATGCTTCCGCTGTTTATTTAATAAATAAAACGTCTCATTTAGAGTCGCTCTCGCTTATACAACTGTGTTATGATATGATTGGTCACAATTACCCCTGGTCCATTTTGGGGGTGTGACAGGCTTGGTTGTTGGATTTTCCGAACAATCGCCAATTTATTGGGACCAAAAGGATCCTGCCTCTCCACACAAGGTGTACCTAGCCACTAGTCTTGGATATTAAATTGTGTACAAACCCATCTTAATTACTAAATTATCTGAATAAGCTCCGTTTCAAATTCGACCGCTCAAGGAACGACCCTATGTCATATTTGCCCTTGCTAACCCATAGGAAGGAATAATAGATTTAGGCCCAGCATATATAAATTAAACAATCAACTTCTTCTGTTGATATCCTGAATTGACGTTTTGCGACCTAACGACACCGCATAAATAAACCGTCCGATTCGGGCATATCAGGAGGGCATTCCTGCAGCCAAATCGTAACCGCGACACCATCCATCGCGACCGAGATGCCCCCTTATTAAAAACAGCTGAACGGTTTAACACATTTCGTGATCGCGACTAGGCGAATCGCCACCGAAATACACTTATCGCGACTGCGGTTATTATTGTTGCGACCGCGAAGCAGACCAAATCACTCATGTCTTTTCTGTCAATGAATCACGACCGCGATTCTGAGCATTGCGATCGCGATGTTCAGTTTTCCAGCCATAATTACAGTTTAACATACTTAAGATCAAGCGTGGTTAATGCTATACAAAAATAAGGTAAAACTCGTACCTCGGGACTTCAAAATATGTCCAAATCAATGCCTTTAAGAAAAACGGGTGTTACATATACTAAAGATTGGTAGCATTTACCCTTTTTTTTTTGTTAATTCTAGATATTTGATTAAATGAACAACTTTCGATTTGTTATTTATTTACATCTGAAGGAATAAAGTGTTGTGAAGACGATTTTAATGTGTTTTATCTTCGTGTTTTTTTGTTCCAGTTCTAGTTATATGGAGTTATTGGAATCCATTTTTCTAAAGGTATCCCCTGAAGTCTTCTATTTTTAGTTAAACATATGTCTTACATTTTTGTGTACCATTTTTTAACTCCTCTGATGTAATTAGTTAGATATTAAACTGCCGTTACAACTATTTGGTCAATTTGTACGTATTTACAACATATTGTTGCACAAGAGTGTTTCACATTACGCTTAAAAAGTTTCTTAGCGTTTTAAAGAATAGGCACTCTTTTGGTTATGTGAATAGATCTTAGCCATTTTTTTACATTTTTATATTATGGTGTTTTGAGTCTATAGTGCGTCTTTGAACGGTTTGTACAGTAACTCAATCGTGATTTGGCCTCTAGATTTCTCATTTTGCCTTTCGAAAAGGTTCCATTGTTGCAGGCAAGTGAATTCTATCAACATAAATCGGATTAGGCATTTTGCTAATCACATCGTAACAATATATATGGCAATTATGAGTTTGACCCACTTACTGTTATTGACATGGGTCGACTTAGCTACTTTGGTCTCAAAATATGTATAGAATTATGTATCTTAGTGTTGGGTTTAATTGTACATGGGGAGGTATGAGCAGCATATAAATAAATCCCCTAAAGAATCATTGTTTTTTCTTTTGAGCTTCTAGCATCATATCGCTAACACTAAGCTTATTCAAATATGGTGGCAATTACATATAGTTCGCAAAGATTTTAATTCTGATTTGAAGACGATGCTAAAGACTAATCTGTATTTAAAGCTTACATTCATATTATGGGACTATTTGTTGATGTTTTAGGTTTCTACTGGTGAGAGAACTGTGTTAATGCCTGTTGCGTTAAAAGAGATACACACGAACACTCGTGAAAATAACAAATCATTAAACATGTGCATGATTTGAAACGACAAAATTGTGAATGTTCGTGATTTTAATGAGGATAATATGACTATGTAGAAGGTGTATTGTTGATTTATAATTTATGTTAAGGAATTATTTGTTAAAGTTAATCATGTGAAATAATGGTGTACACAAAATTATTGCAGGCATTTGGAAGGGCGTTAAGATTCGGTACTGCTGATAAACATCCATAATTGCTACTACGTATTAATCATGAGTGAGTCCGGACCTGGTACTGCTGATAAACATCCATAATTGCTATTAATCATGAGTGAGTCCGGACCTGAACGCCCTGTTCGACCCAGTACGTACTAAATCTCCTAAATGTATTTATTTATTTATTATTATTTTTATAGGATTATTTTGAAGTGTGGAAGGTTTTGAACTGGCAGGTTTGGATTTAAAGGCGGTTGAAGCTTTACGAGAAACTTTGATACCTGAAGACTTATTACCTCCAAAGCATGATGATTATCACATGCTTTTAAAGTTGGTTTCTCATGTTTATGTTATTAATAGTTTTCAGTACTAACTAACTATCAACTGCATTCTTTAAGTGTAATATGAATGAAACATTATACAGGTTTTTGAAGGCTAGAAACTATGATCTTGAGAAAGTAAAAAAAATGAGTTTTTGATGTAAGCCTATGCTTATCCCAGTATTGTATCTATTATTTTTTGAGTTGATGGATAATAAGATAACATTTGGTTTGAGTTTCTGAAATCTGGACGCCTGAGCCAATAAAGTTCAAGATATGGTGAGGTCATCTTCATGATATATCATTTATGCAGGTTTGTATTTAATTATTTATTATATGTTACTTATGTTACCTTCATGATATACAACAGGTTGATCTATCTTATGCAGTAGTATTATTTTGAGTAGAAATTTGAAGGTTGTATTTATGTTACCTGGATATTTATATTGCGATATATGTTTTAAGGTGGTTTTCTTATTTGTCTTTGTTTCTTCCATTTAGATTTTTACCTCTTTGATGAGAAGATGATAGGGTATGTGAAGAATTAAAGTCGTGTGATTCATCTTGGTAAGCAAAATTATCCACTCAAATATTTGGTTCATTTCATTTATATGCACCTTTATGCTAATCCGGAATAAGATGGTACTATTTCCTTGCAGCGTACATAGATCATAGAGGTACAACTGAGCACCCTGATTTGGTTATACATATGATAAGTCAAATGTGGAAACCTTTCATTTCAGAATTATCTTCAATTTAATTTTAGCCATCTGCTCCATCACAGGTTGTTTATGAGGCCTTTGTCAAAGCCCAGTGATCAGGATCTTTGTTCAAGACGTTTCGTTCGATCTCATTATGTTAACGAATGCGAGTTTTCTAGACCTGTAATATGTAAGATATGTTGTAATTCTCACGCAGCAAAGTTATGTATTAAATTATGTAGTGAGGTACATGGAGAGGACGTTATGTATATATTTGGCCTGTTTGTATTTTGATGATTAAGTTTGTAATTATGAAACGCTTTAGGATGTAAGTTATGGTAACGTTGTAATCGTTGAATAGTTTGGCATGTAATTTAACTTTGTAATGTAGCCATCGACGAATGATGGTAACTTTTTGATCGTACAATGTTTTGCCATGTAAACTTGAAAGTGTAATGAATACGCATTGTAACAATCGCATACAATTATCAGCAGCGTAGCGCGCACCCCTACGTTCTTGTTTAATACTATGATAAATAGATTTGTATGTTAATAAAAAATGTAGGTACAAAAAATGTAATTGTAATTCACTTTCATGTTTATTTCTTAAAATCAAATCTTTGTTGGTAGTGCGTCAAATTTCTGTTTCGAATATAACTTGTTGCGTTTAGTTCGTGAAATTATTTCGAGTTTAACGGTTATGGCGGTGAAACCTGACTCGCATCGAACAAAAAGATAAATCCCTCCAAAAATATAGATGATTTTTATTTGTTGAAATTTATATTAATTAGCAAACTTACGATTTGCCCCCTGAATTTATCATTTACATCCATAAAAAGTTACATATTTTACTCCAAAAGAAGTTGCACTTTTGGCACAATGTTATTATTCATAGTTTGCCAAGCGACATCCCAATGTAAAAAGTAACAAAACGTTAACACCAAACTTTATGCCTCACTTTGGCAAATATAATTAATAGAATTATTAAGATACACAAAAACTAGATCGAGTTTATAATGCATACAATTATTTATTAAAACCTTGATAAATAGTAATTATTAATAGCAAATGAAACCTCACTTTGAACTCTAGTCTTCACTTTCAAGATTCAAAAGAGCTCTAATGTTGATAGGAGATATATCTTCGATGCCTCCATCTAAAAGTCGCTTTGCTATGATAACGTTGGCAGCGTCTGTCGGATGATAAGGGTCCCAAAAAACGTACTTCGATCTATCAGGACAAACTTTCGATTTCGGTCCACATGGCACAAGGCCACCGTGTTGACCAAGCACACGACAACACGCATGATCGCCATTATCAAAACCTGTTACAACTTAAACACATTCTCTTAAACCTCTTGAACCAGAAAAAGAATCATAGCATACAATGGCAGATTCACACATTTTTTCGAGAGGGGCATAACATTAAATTTAAAAATAATAATAATATGATAGGTTAAGACGTCGAACTTTAACATATGAATACACTAAAAAGTTCAGCCGTTAGGGGCGGCTGATCCAGTTGCTCTACACTAGATCTGCCCCTACATAAAAATTAAGTGTGTATCCTATTGTAAAGATTACTCACCATATGATTTAAAATTCTGAATAATATCGTTAACAATTCGATTTACATCCGCATAAATGAATAATGACCCTTCGAGTGAGTTATTCAGATCTTCGAGTAAACTTTTCAACTGTGAATTGAAGAGTTGAGCCAAGTGATTCGGCAAAGCTGCACATTTTTCTCCAGACATATTTGTATCTCTTACATATGGAATGCATCCGATAGGACCCACGTTCGAAACCACAATCTTTCTTGCTCCAAAATAGTATAGTCTCTGCATTTGTATACCAACCGAAGAAAACAAAATAAATTTTGGTTTCTAGATAAGAAAGTAGTCCAAATTGTTAATAATGTTACCTTAAGTTGTCCTCTAAATCTTGAAATCATAATTCCAACAAATTCCTCAGGGGATACTCGTTTTTGCTCTTTAGTTGAAAGAACGGGCGTAAGGTAGTTATTTATAAAATCGTTTGAACCCATCGTTACCGAGTATAATGCTTTATTGAGCAAATCTTGTGTTGCGGGTACATCTATTCTCGAGATTATATCATGTCGCGTGTTTGCAAAGTTGTCAAGTTGTGCATCCATGTTTAATCTGCCAATCTAAAACATACAAAAGGTATCACATTTTCGTGTATGACATGCTTGAAGATGAAACCATGCTTTGAAATGATAATCTCGTTTTGAAAAAGAAAAAAAAAAAAAAAAAAAAAAAAAAAAAAAAAAAAAAAACTTACAAAGATATATCCGGTCTCATTTAAAATTCCACCACCACCGGATGCATAATTTACACCTTTAAGGACTACTGGGCCGACTGTCGTTGGAGCCAAGTATGGCGGCCTAAAATCCTTCTCACCCAATTCTTGTCCTGCAAAACATGATTACAATGTTCATAACAATGTTTTGGTCCCTCAAATGTTATACCAATAAATATAGCACAATTTGTCGTTCAAGTAAATATATAAATAAATAAATAAATGTGGCACAAAGAAGTGAAAATAGACTAAAAAACACACAATCTGTCTCAAATTAATAGTTTTGTTTTGAATTTAAATAATCACAAATTCTTAATTTTGACTTTAAATAAATTTTTTGTTTTTTATATAATATTATATGAAATTCATTTAAATAAATAAAATTTATATGTGATTTCACTTGATATAATTTACATTAAATATTTTATAACACTAAAAAAGTTTAAGGTCAGAGTTAAGAAATTAAGAATTTAAAAACATAAAACAAGACTATTCATTTGAGACGGATGGTGTAATATAGATCAAATTTCATTTTAGTGTGTATCAATGATTTATATTTTGGAAAATGTTGAAATTGAGATAATATGATCAGTATGTTATCCATGTGGACATCCACATAACTATCACCTATCATCTCTTCCATTGAAATTCTTCAATAAAGTTTTTTGATCAAAATTTTAGTAATGTGGTAGCCACATCATCATATTTGATGATGTGCAGCCTCGGGAATGTCCACGTGAATAATACACGACACACGTTAATTATTTTAATTGCAACTCTTTAAAATATAAATTATTTATACGTAGTAAATTGAAATCATAAACTTTTATGAACAATGCTAAACGTGATATCATATAATAAGAAATCAAGTCTTTAATGTTATAGATTTCGCTATTTGCCCGATAAAAAAAAAACCTTGCTAGCAAATTATATAAGTATACTGATAACGTCAGCTCTAACTTTTCATGAAACAAATGCTGTAAATTGCGTGTCATTCCTATATAATCTTAATTTTTTTAACATTAATAATTTAAAGGTGACAATACAAGATATGGCATATAGTTTACTCACCTAGAATGTCTGTTATTGTTCTTCCATTCGTATATCGTCCAGTAGGCATCCCAAAGTCGATCCCATAAGGCGGGAAGTTCGCCTTCGATAGCGTTACAAGATAGTTATTATTTCCTGCATCGACTAACGAATCACCGAAAATAAACTGAGCAGGAAGTGGTTTTCCCAAACAAGTCATCCCTGACCAAAACAAGACCATTAAAGCAGTTACAACCACGTTAACTACTTCTTGTGTATATCGAAACATAAATGTTCGTCGTCCCATGATGATTGAGTACCAAAAGTTAATAAATTAAATTAAGAAAGGGGCCGAGAAAGAATTGAATTGTGATTACCAAATGAGAATATTATGACTAACTAAAACTTCGTGTTACAAATTAAAAAACCCAATAAGCTAGTGATGATACTCGTAATACTATATAACAAACTGTTGTATGTAAGTTCGGTTTTATACTCCATGTTTGTTTGAATAATTATTAATTGTGGTTATTCATAAACTCGAGTACCTATAAATTTGCCGCCATTAATTAAATATGTACACAAATAATTTTAGATGCGCCTTTTAGGCCCTAAATAATAAGAACATCACCTAGCTATTATTTACTCCTAAGTTTTTGGTCCGTGTAGACACAATTTTCACAGGATATACGACGTATTACATGTGAAAATATATATATGCTTATGTTAGATTGGTACGAGCTTCAAAACATTTTATTAAAATAAACAATATATCAAGGGTACATTTATAATAGAAGATACAGACTAATTTGGATACACGAAACTAAGAAACTCAAAACTAAGAAACACGAATTCTATGCTATATTTAATTAAAACCACGAGAGGCATAATAGGGGAATGTCGCTGAAGATGTAACAGGAGAGCTAATTTTTTTAGGAAAAATCCTTTAACCTCTATCGCAGTCAAAGTTGGGTTGATCACTTGTAAAAACAAGCTGGGAAGAAAACGAATCATAGTACTGGAAACTTCAGCATAACTTAAACTGAACCATTCAAATTAATTAATTAGTGTAATATATTACACGAAAAACTTCAGCTGTTTGATTGGGTTATTAGAAAGATCTCTTGTTGTTGTTTTTATTAGACCAATTCCAACCTTAACGTCTTTCTCAACACTTTCTCAGCATCATATCAGCTTTTTCTCTCTCCTCCTTCCTCACCACTTCCTCCCATAACACTCTCGTAACATAACATTCTCAACCATGACATACTTTCTTAAATTTTATTTATTTATTTATTTATTTATTATTATTATTATTATTATTATTATTATTATTATTATTATTATTATTATTATTATTATTATTATTAATTAATTAATTAATTAATTAATTAATTACTACAAATCCACTTTTATAATTAATTACTACATACCTCCTATTATAGAATTTATATTTATATTTATATTTATTATTATTATTATTATTATTATTATTATTATTATTATTATTATTATTATTATTATTATTATTATTATTATAATATAATATAATATAATATATAATTTAATATAATAAATAAAATCAAATCAAAAACACCCACTCATCTTCTTCCTCCCTTAAACCCACTTTTTCACTTTTATTTTCTTAACTTCAATTTTTGCTAAATTTTCTTTCAATCTTCTTCCTCTCTTTCATTAAAGTAGTTTTAACAATCAAATGATACAAAAAACTTAAAATTATACTTGAAAAGCCCCACAAAATCTCGTCCTCAAATATGCTTCTATACGAAATTGAGCAGCACAAAGTGAAAAGAGAAACATGAGGGCGGCCGAGGGCGGCCGGAATGACATCGGCGCCCTCGGATGGAGGCAGGGATGACATGGTAGAAGGCGGGCCGCTAGAAGTGGTCTTAAAAGATCGTGAAAGATATTTATACGATTCAAGAACAATTTAAAATTATCTGTTTCGTACCTTGTTTATTGATACAGGTTTCTTTCTTATGCAATTAATATCTAAATCTAAATTTCAATATAATAATAATAATAAATAAATAAATAATTCGTAACATAATAATCAATTCAATCGAATTATCCTAGAGAGATCTATGTCAATATTTTTGTATGTATATGGAGTATTATGCATGACACTATTTAAATTTTGCCACCTCTAGCTAATACGGTTTTTGCTTTGAGTTACAACATAACGTGGGCATAAATTAAATAGCGAATAGGATATAGTTATAGCATTTAATCTATAGATTATTTGGTTTGTAGTTTATGTTCATTCTTTATTTGAATGCTTGATAAGTTAATAAGTTGTTGGTTTACAACATGCATGCGCGCCTACATTTACTGGAGGTCTACATGCGTCTTACAAATTAGCCTTTTTGATAGCAAATGTTCAAAATAAGCATTCGTTAAGGTTAATTGAATAACTTTAAACCATTAATTAAACATCAACAATCTTTATATACGGAGGAGTATGGTGTATTTTAAACTAATATTATCATAATTATAATTAATTATATTATATATATGGAAATGCATGAAGTTTTTTTTTTTTTTTTTTTTTACAGGGACCATCCGTGATATTTTGTCTTTTTTATAGCATAGACTACATACATTTAGTACTTGCATTACAAACTTAAAAGTATTACGATTAATTATTTTGATATTTTCAAATTATTTTTTGATAAAAAGTTTATGAAAATTTGAATTATTACTTATTAAATTCACATATTTAATTATAATAAACAATGTCACTTTAGTGATTTTAGTTATTAAGTTAACAAATAATTTAATTTACCAAACACTTTAAAAATCGATTATTTGATTATTGCGTATCAAACGCATAATCAAATACAAACACCACTAATATATAATACGTTTTTGTACAGCTAATTATATGATTACAATTATTTAAAATGCATAATCAATTTCAAAACGCAAATTCAAACACCTCCTTGATATTGATAAATGTTCATTTAGAACACCCATTAAAATTATTCTAAATAAACTTGAACTAAAAACCAAAAGTTCATCTTTTATGTTTACACTCCATATATCTTATATCTTGTGACGATCGCTCCAAATTCATATGGACGAACACGTCATTCATCGATTTCATTGCGAGGTATTTGACCTCTATATGATACGTTTTGTAAACATTGCATTCTTTTGAAAAGGCACACCATAAATGAATATTTAAAACAAAGGTTTTCGACATCTGATGATTTCTACATATAGACAATCACCGTAAATAATAGTTTACAATAGTACTTCCGTTGACAATGCAGTCAAAATAAGATACATGGTGATGATTTGGTGAATGCAACGTCTCCTTGGAAAAATATGCCATGTAAGACTCCATGCACATAGCTTGTCTAACATATAAGCAAACAGCGGAAGACTTCTAGGGAACCTGAGAATAAACATGCTAACAAGTGTCAACACAAAGGTTGGTGAGTTCATAGTTTTAATATTGCGCATAATCTGTATATAAAGGTGGATCATAAGATTTCAGTTGTTTCAACCAGAAACGATTATCAAAATATTCTACAAGATTGAGCACCCTGGTAACTAAACTTTAACGTCTATATAATAAGTACCCTTGTTTTAACATACATGCAACCAACATGTACAATACACGCAAACTAACTTGTACTAACCTCAAATAGCATACCTCTGTTTTATACTTCAGGCTAGGGTTTCTATACCTGGAACAGACGGGGATGTCAAGCCCTATGGATCCATATATAACTACTCGCGCCCAACAGTTCTTATAACTGGCAGTTACTAGTTACCAAAGCTAATGGATTTTCGGTTCAAACTCAGTGTAGAATTAAGTATGTACTTGTGTCCATTGTTTAAAATAAAGTGTATGTATTCTCAGCCCAAAAATATAGATTGCAAAAGCAATTAAAAAGGGAGCATATGAAACTCACCTTAGCAGCATATAAAGTCGTTCACCAAAATGTGACTGAAACTCGAATTACCAAATAACCGTAGATCTCAACCTAGAGAATATATGTTGGTCAATAAATGTCTATCAAGCTAGGTCAGGTCATAGTGTATCACAATCCTAATGCTCGAGATCGACATACAAAAGTTATCAAAAGTCATTTCAAAAAGTCAATCTGACTCAATACTATAGTTGAATGATCATGGCAATCGAAACATTTTAACATTTCACATAGTTTTCCAATTCTTGTAAAATTAGACTACAGTTTTTATAAGGCTTTAAAATATGATAAAATAATCAATTTTGACAATTGTTCAACAAAACAAGACGTGCCTTATATAAGGATTCATTTACTCGGCTGATAATATTCAAAAATTCAATTTATAAATCTTACAAACAAGTTTCAAAAGCAATTTCAATTAATGTCAATCATAATTCAGTTGATCATATCTTTTAATTCGTTCACCGAAATTACGCGATTTCTAAATGAAAAGTTATTGATTTTTCGCCAGCTTTCCAAAAACATGCATATCATATACCTTTTATCAGTAATATATGTATTTACTTCGTGATTCATCATAACTGTTTAACGAAGAAATTTAGCATACAAGCATGCATAAATATATATACTCGAGCACTAGACATGGATACACAATTAATATATAAAAGATAAGATATGAATGCTCACGTATCAATATTGTGATCCAATATTGCAGGAAAGTACGTAGACGCAACAGAGATGATAAACACTAGGTTTGACTTGCAAACAATACCCATGAATATTACCCATAACCTCCATAGTTATAACCCATAATCTCCTTAGCTAAAACCCATATGACAACCCATTTTGAAAGTGACACGCTCATGACCTCGTCGTAGTATTTTATGTATAATACTAATTAATAATTAATAATACTAATAATAATAAGATTAATAATAATAATAATAATAATAATAATAATAATAATAATAATAATAATAATAATAATAATAATAATAATAATAATAATAATATATAATAATATATATAATACGAGAGAGATAGAAAGATGTGTGCAAACTGAATCAGAAGTCGAGCTTTTATACTTGTGGCCTGAATTCTACTGCCATGCGATCGCATGGTCTCCATGACCATTTCCCATGCGATCGCATGGGAACATTTTCCAGCTCACAAATGTTTTTGTCCTACGCTTGTCGACATATTTATTAATTATATTTATAATATATAATTTATATAATTAATTATATATTATATTAAATTCACGTGCATAGTTGACTTGTAATTTTTTTCCGATAAGTCGTACGTCATCACGCGACTTATGTCCTAGTTCTGGTTTTTCGAGTGTCCCTTCGTATGCTGAGAAAACTTGTAATTTACATTTTGGGACACGTACCTTTATCAAAATATAGCCTTAAATTATCCCTAAATTATATCACTCGAAATATAACTTATACATTTGAGTGTTTTGATCATTTACTTCTATAAATCATCGTCTCACTATTTGTTAATATATATATAACAACAAATCGTTTTATGACCAAGTTAATATTATATTTTATCGTATTGTTAAATATATATTTTCAATATTAATAAATACGTTTTAAAATACATATTGCAAGTTATTCATATAACTAATTTTAACAGTTAATATTCTTTATTATTGTATGTGTCCAAATTACGTTACTTAAACAAAAACATATTAACAATCAATTCTAAAAACGTTTTCACACATTTGAAATATAATCAATTGAATATCATGCAGTTTAGTTTTCTACCAACTAACTTTTAACTCCGTAGTTAATTATATCAATTAGATAATCAAACCAACAAGTTTAAAGCACAGTATCATATACTCAACACTTTGTTACGTTTTCAAGTTATAGTATATGTATCTATTTACATATAATTGTTCGTGAATCATCGTGAATAAACGAAGGGTAATTGAATAGTTCAAAAGTTTTGAGATTCAACTTCATAGACTTTGCTTATCGTGTCGGAAACGTTAAAGATTAAGTTTAAATTTGGTCAGAAATTTCCGGATCATCACAGTACCTCCCCGTTAAAGAAATTTCGTCCCGAAATTTGAGTGAGGTCGTCATGGCTAATAATAAAAATGTTTTTATGACGAATATGAGTTGATAAATAGAATTTTTATCACCGTTGAATAATATGGATAAAACAATCCAATTACTCGAAGCGTATAAGAGAAGTTATTGTAATAGAGTGAAGATGAGTAAATACATGTTCACCTTAACTGATGATGTAGTCACGGTTGATTTTCGGAATTTAAGGATTAAAGAAGATCTTTGTAATCTATATAAGATTTGATTCTTCGGTGATTAAGGAAATTATGATTTCCTTTGATTAAATGTGTAATCTGCCTCGATTGCTATGTCTGATATTTCGCAATAAATTAACCACTTCCGTTTCATTATTTTCACTACTCCTACATCTTCTTCCTTATTTCATACTTCCAAAAGATTGTGAAATGCTTCATCCAGTTCTGATTCTTGATATACTCCTAACTTTCATATCTGTCATTCTTCTTTTTCATCTACCACCAGAGGAAGTTATTTTCTTCAACCATTACCTTGGGGTTATAGTGTTTTTCATTCTCCCGTGTCTTTATATTGCTATACGCATTGATATACACGGTTTGTAATTTCGGGTTTGTTTTCGGGCTTGATATTTTCCATTATATTTCGGAGCTTCATGCTTTCGTTTTCTCTTCCCGACTTTAAGTCAAGCGAATAATAGTCCAGAATTCATAGGTATGAAGTTTTGGATGAACATAGTTAATGTTCTAAGAAAGAAATTGTAATGGCACGATCTTGATTTGTCAAATTACCAGAATATCTGGAAAAGACCGAATCATCAAGAAATATATTTTCTTGATATATTTAGAGAGTATATAGAATGAGAGAGTTATGTAACATGATTCATGATGAGGGTGGGATCTGTGAACCTTTATCATGTTTCATTAGAAACTCAACATGACTTACTGTAATATAATCACGTTAATCAAGTGTCATTATATTATACTAACTCATGCTTCAATTCCCAACATTACTTCAAACATCCATTTTTCGAATTTTTCAGATTTTTGAAACTAAAATAGTTTCTTTTATGATGTAACACAGATAGCGCGAAGAGATGAATGATTTCAGATAAGAATAGTTATGAAGATATAGAAATATCGAGGATATTTATAATGAAAGATACGATGATATCTTAAAATATTTAAGATAAGATGATGATGAAGAATATTGTCTGCAAAGGTTTTAGAGTAAGGAGTAAGGTATTTGCTAAGGATTTCAGCATACACTGAATCATTTGGATTCTTTGAAGGCAGGTTCAGTCTTTGTGATTTATCCACAGCCTCCTTCATACTTTGCTCAATCCGTTTTCCAGTTCCAAACCTTCTCTTTTTCTGTGCTTTTCCAACACACTATTCTTTATCATCAAACTTTTGACTGTTAAAGTCGTTTACAGTTTTTGCTGATTCAGCAGCATTTTTTCAAAATTCGGAGAACTAGTTTCACAGTTTGGGTGTTTTTCAGAAACTTTATATTCGAAGTATGTAAGTCTAGAAGATAGACATTATATGTATATATATAACTGTTGGCGTAGAATTACTGCGAAATTCAAAATACTGATTGCTAATTCCTGGTAGTTGGTATGGCAATTACCGTTACAAGATGTGGATGAGTATATGATAGGGTTTCAATGAGTATAATGACTTTTCAGAAGGTCAAGGATTAATGAAGTCATTGGTAAATTTACTGCTAATGTGGTGGAACATAAAAGGTTCCCCGATAACAATGATGAAGGGGTAATCGTTATAATAAGGCTTATTCGAATGACCAATTGAAGGTGATTTTGCTGGAGTGGTGACAAAACTGTCTATTTTGAAAAGGGATTGAAAAGTTATTTTAGCTAATAAATGCCAAAGGGTCTGACACAGATACGTGTTAAACTATGACTTTAATTTCGAGGGTTTTTCAGGTACAAGACTGCGGTAACATGTGGTTGGATCATCATCTCGATGATTCATTATTTGAAGTGTCTTAGGGAATTTCGAGGGATTTGAACATAGATTGTAATCGTTAATATTCATATGATGTTCTAGGAATTTGAATGATACAAATACTTTTCTGGGTTTTATGATGTTCTAGCACAGTTTTGAAGTCAAAGTATAGCTTCGAAAGATGTAGGAATGATGTCTTTAGTTAAATCTTGACTTGGATTTTGATTTGTCAAAATCAAAATATGTAATCAAATTTGGATGAGGATGGTTGCTTTGATTTTTATAAAATAATATTTATTATTGTGAAAGTAGTGAGTATAGTTCATGATTTGTTGAATAAGAATCTAAGAATGTAACATATTAATTGTGAATTTATATATCTCTCGGGTATTACCTACCCATTAAAATATTCTCACCATTAACAGTTTGTACAAAAGAATTTTCTTAATTACAATCTTTATGAAAATATACCTACATATATATTTTCCTTAGATGTAATCATGGATTTAATGAGTTAACATAATATTAATCTCATCTGGTTTTTGACTAGGACTAGAATATATAATCTCTAAAACTTTTAGAAACTACATATTCTCTGCAAAATATTTCTTCGATGAAGTTATGAATCAATACTTCATCGTTTGTTGTTGTTGGTATTCCTTAGTATCTATGGTGTGTATGACGTTGATGTTCGAGGTACAGATTGTGATGTTGAGGTATGGGATGCGGATGTTGTTGTTGGTGGTGGTGATGGTACTGTTGGTGTTGCTGATGGTAGTACTGTTGCTGCCGGTGCTACTGCTAGTGCTTGTAACCTTTGCACCACATTCTCCAAAGCCACTACCCGAGCGCGAAGCTCGTTGACTTCTTCTATTACACCGGGATGATTGTCGGTTCGGACGAGTGGACGAATAAGATCTAGAATTTGAGATAATATATAATCGTGACGAGACACTCTGGAAATGAGAGAGAAAATGGTGTCTCGAATAGGTTCGCCGGTAAGTGCTTCAGGTTCGTCGCCAAGAGGGCAATGTGGTGGATGGAAGGGATCACCTTCTTCTTGTCTCCAATGACTAAGCAGGCTACGAACCCATCCCCAATTCATCCAGAATAGGTGATGGCTGATTGGTTGATCCATTCCGGTTACACTGTCTTCGGAATTCAGGTGAATATCCATATCGGAATAGCTGTCGGAGTTTAAGGAATTTGAACTAGATACGGGATCCATCTTGTATAATTAGGAAGATGATTTTTGATTTGAATTAGATTATAGAATTTAGTTTGGTATTCTTCAATACATAATTACATATGTATATATAATACCAAATTCCATAAATCACGGAGAAATTTTCGGAAGGTGTTAGGAAAAGTTTACAGTAACAGATACGCTAAGATATGAATTTTTGTCTATATACTATTTATGCAATAAATGCAAGAAAACATGTCTAGACATAAGAATGATAAGCATGTAAGTTCCGACAAGAAATAATAAGCAAAACTTTTAACATGCAGACACGGTCAAAGTCCAGACTTACTAATGCATCTTAACAACTATCAGTTAGACACACTCATGCAAGAACTGGTTCGCTAGGACCAACGCTCTGATACCAACTGTGACGATCGCTCCAAATCCATATGGACGAACACGTCATTCATCGATTTCATTGCGAGGTATTTGACCTCTATATGATACGTTTTGTAAACATTGCATTCTTTTGAAAAGGCACACCATAAATGAATATTTAAATCAAAGGTTTTCGACATCTGATGATTTCTACATATAGACAATCACCGTAAATAATAGTTTACAATAGTACTTCCATTGACAATGCAGTCAAAATAAGATACATGGTGATGATTTGGTGAATGCAATGTCTCCTTGGAAAAATATGCCATGTAAAACTCCATGCACATAGCTTGTCTAACATATAAGCAAATAGAGGAAGACTTCTAGGGAACCTGAGAATAAACATGCTAACAAGTGTCAACACAAAGGTTGGTAAGTTCATAGTTTTAATGTTGCGCATAATCTGTATATAAAGGTGGATCATAAGATTTCAGTTGTTTCAACCAGAAACGTTTATCAAAATATTCTACAAGATTGAGCACTCTGGTAACTAAACTTTAACGTCTATATAATAAGTACCCTTGTTTTAACATACATGCAACCAACATGTACAATACACGCAAACCAACGTGTACTAACCTCAAATAGCATACGTCTGTTTTATAGTTCAGGCTAGGGTTTCTATACCTGGAACAGACGAGGATGTCAAGCCCTATGGATCCATATATAACTACTCGCGCCCACCAGTTCTTATAACCGGCAGTTACTAGTTACCAAAGCTAAGGGATTTTCGATTCAAACTCCGTGTAGAATTAAGTATGTACTTGTGTCCATTGTTTAAAATAAAGTGCATGTATTCTCAGCCCAAAAATATAGATTGCAAAAGCAATTAAAAAGGGAGCATATGAAACTCACCTTAGCAGCATATAAAGTCGTTCACCAAAATATGACCGAAACTCGGATTATCAAATAATCGTAGATCTCAACCTAGAGAATATATGTTGGTCAATAAATGTCTATCAAGCTAGGTCAGGTCATAGTGTATCACAATCCTAATGCTCGAGATCGACATACAAAAGTTATCAAAAGTCATTTCAAAAAGTCAATCTGACTCAATACTATAGTTGAATGACCATGGCAATCGAAACATTTTAACATTTCACATAGTTTTCCAATTCTTGTAAAATTAGACTACAGTTTTTACAAGGCTTTAAAATATGATAAAATAATCAATTTTGACAATTGTTCAACAAAACAAGACGTGCCTTATATAAGGATTCATTTACTCGGCTGATAATATTCAAAAATTCAATTTATAAATCTTACAAACAAGTTTCAAAAGCAATTTCAATTAATGTCAATCATAATTCAGTTGATCATATCTTTTAATTCGTTCACCGAAATTACGCGATTTCTAAATGAAAAGTTATTGATTTTTCGCCAGCTTTCCAAAAACATGCATATCATATACCTTTTATCAGTAGTATATGTATTTACTTCGTGATTCATCATAACTGTTTAACGACAAAATTTAGCATACAAGCATGCATAAATATATATACTCGAGCACTAGACATGGATACACAATTAATATATAAAAGATAAGATATGAATGCTCACGTATCAATATTGTGATCCAATATTGCAAGAAAGTACGTAGACGCAACAGAGATGATAAACAATAGGTTTGACTTGCGAACAATACCCATGAATATTACCCATAACCTCCATAGCTATAACCCATAATTTCCTTAGCTAAAACCCATATGAAAACCCATTTTGAAAGTGACACGCTCATGACCTCGTCGTAGTATTTTATGCATAATACTAATTAATAATACTAATAATAATAAGATTAATAATAATATTAATCTTATTAATAATAATAATAATAATAATAATAATATATAATATATATAATACGAGAGAGATAGAAAGATTTGTACAAACTGAATCAGAAGTCGAGCTTTTATACTTGTGGCCTGAATTCTACTGCCATGCGATCGCATGGTCTCCATGACCATTTCCCATGCGATCGTGATATTGCTCAAAATAGATATATCATTAGTCGCAATATCAAGTCTTTTTCATTGTTTTTCCATTTGTATTTGTATAGTCTCCTTGTATAATTCATTGTATTGTAGTTAACTTTAGAATCATTGTGTAACTGAAGAAATATGGAAGATATTAAGAAATATGGAAGAAGTATGGAAGATATTTGCAAGAGAAATCGAAACAGTAACTTCCAGCACAATGGGACGCCGTTCAGGGCTTCGGGACGCCATCCAGCCCTTTTAACCGGGACGCCGTCTAGTGTTTTGGGACGTCGTCCTGAACTTTAAACTGGGACGCCGTCTGGGAAAATGGGACGCCGTCTTGCTCCATGAAACGGGACGCCGTCCATCCTTTTAGGACGCCGTCCCGTAGTAGGTTTCAGCCGACTTTTGTGCTTTTTACCTACTTTCTCCACTTTAAAACCTCATTATTGAAGATCAGTTAAAAGGAGACGAACCAGGGAGTACAGAAACAGAATTTTCAGAGGCTTAGGTGACGATTCAAGGTGATCCTTGGAGTAATCCAGGATCACCTAATCCATCATTCCAATCCAAATTCAAGAATCATCAGGATCATCATCCAAGATTGCTTCAAGAGGTCGATTCTTTCAGTTCAATGAATTCTATCTTTATTTCCAGTTTGTTATTGTCTTTAAATATGATTGTTAGCTAGCTCTTTTATGCTTGTCTAGATTAATAACCAAGGTGTTGAATGTAATCTTATTGATTGAATGTATTATGCGTGATAGATTAAAGCTTGAATTAAGAACCATGCTTATTGCTGTTAAAAATCATTTGTATCTAGTTAATTGATATGTTGTTGATAAAGAGAACTCTTGTTGATGTATCATATTGATTTACAATCAACTTGTCTTAGATTGATTGTTTGCTAAACCGGACCAAGGGGGTAAACTAGATTAAAAAGGTTAAACAAAATAGGAATGAATTGTGTAGAGCGAACGCAAAGACAATTGTTATTCAAGTCTTTAATCTTGTTGATCAACTAGTCACAAACGAAAAGGTCTAAGTAATAGGGAACCCTCGCTTAGTAATTCTAGTTTGAGTACTTGCTAAAGAGAACTCTTGGCGAGTCGATTTAGGTGATTAGCATACTTATAATTATTTGATTACAAATACAAGAACTATAGTGAAAAGGGAACCCTTGATCTTGTTATTGTATTTGCGTGTTTTTCCGAGAGAACTCTTAGTGAACCTATTAGATAACTACACACATAATTATTCAATCAGGCCTTAATTTCAAAACTTACATTCAATATCGAGGGTAAAAAGTCTAGATGAGCATATTCCTTTTATTTGTTATAAAAACTATCTTTCATCTTCATAAACCTAAAATACCAAAAATTATTGTCTTTAAACTTATTCCTTTATTGATTTGCCCATCGTTAAAGGGCAACCCAATATCTTGTACTTGTGTGATTCCTTTTATTTTAGCTTAATCACAATTTAGTTCATACAATCTTAATTTGCACATATAACTGTCCTTGGAACGATACACGGATTTTACCATTATCTATACTACTACACGATCGGGTACACTGCCCGTTAGTGTGTGTAATCTTTAAAACCGGTACTTTCCATACGATAAATTCATATACCACTTTCCGCACATCAAGTTTTTGGCGCCGCTGCCGGGGACAGTTGTGTCAAGATAAGAATTGTTGACTAAGTTGTGATTATTATTTTCTTAGATTTTATCATTTTTTGTAGAATTTTTTGTTATTATTTTTCTTTCACTGTTTAGTGTCGGTGCTTTTATTCTTTTCTTGTTTTTGTCAGTTGCAGGAAAATGGTTGACCATAGGAATATGACAATGGGTGAGAGAATGAGAGTAGAACGGAGGAAACTAATCGAATTATATTTATCTCCTAGTGTTACCAACGAGGGGTACCAAAAGAAAGAAGAAGATGAAGTTGTGGTTAACATTAAAAACATGTCTATGAAAGAAAGGATGATAGCCGAAGGTTTCTGCCCGTGTTTTTATGGGTCTTGGCAATGTTGCATGAATCCGAACGTTAAACATTCGAGTCCCCTACCCACTATGCAACATGCTACCGATCATTATTCACCGTTGATTCTGTTTCCGGAAAATTCAAATGTGACAGAATCCAGTCTAGCTCCACAACTTGTAACTTCACAATCTATTTTGCAAGACGAACTGGTTGTTGAAAAATGTACTCGTTTAGATCCACTTTCTGAGCTTTTGCAGGATTTCCCGGAGTTACATTCTTACTCTTCTAGTTATATAGATGAGATTGTGTTAAAGGAGGAAAACGGTTTGCTACTCGTTCTCATGGCTAATGGTTATGAACCTACAACTGAAGAATTAAAGGAAGTGAAGCTGGAAATTGAGCCCCGCTCAATAGTTGAGATTCACAGCGGGTCCATGCTTATTCCAGAGGATGTCAAGTTGGGGAATACAATATTTAAAGACCCATTTGACCAAGATCCACCAATAAGAATAAAAGTGTTACTGAAAACCGCACTTGGAGGGGAGTCATGTGTTAACCCTCGGGTTAGGTCATCCTTTTTCAGGAAACTGAAAAAGGATTTATCACATATTATATACACCACCCGAGGTGTAAATGATTGGCTCACTATTTTGATTCGTGGAACTTTTTCCACCGACTTCACGTCTCATCCGATAAAGTGTGGGGGACTTTAACCCCACTAGGCATTAAATTCTGGGGTCGAGTCGAGTGCATGACGCGTTAATAAAAGTGCACGAGGTTTTTCAAGGTTTTAGTGACACAAGCATTAAAATTCAGCAAGGTACCTATCAACTTTGAAATTGTGTGATGAAGATCAAGGACTGAAGGATGCGCCATCGCTCACCTATATCCCACGATCTCCGGTTTTTGAACATAGGTTTTTCGAACTCCCTTTTCACACTATTGTCCTCTCAAATTTAAATTTTACTGATTTTAAGTAATGAGGGCATTACTTAATCTTAAGTGTGGGGGGATGGTATAAATTCTCGCGGGTATTCAACTTGGCTTATTTTCGTAATTTAATGGGAAATTTTAAAATTTTTGAACTAAAAGTCTTAACGAAAGAGCCAAGTGTGGGGGATTTTACCAATCTTCTCGAATTACTATCACCAAATTTTATTAAGAAAAATGTTTAAAGTACTTTTGGCTTGAAAGGAAAAAGAATAATGTCACTAAACCTAAAGGATGTATCTAGTCCATCCTTGAAGGAAGTAAAGTCTTCCGAATTCTTGTCTTACTTGATATAGCATACTTCCTAAACTATGTCATTTCATACCAATATCATATCACGATATACGGTACAGTGGGAAGGGTAAGTCTTGAACTTTCAAACCCGAAAATAAACTTGGTAGGGTAAATCCAAGTCGCTATCCAGTGCAAGACCGATTACGGTGTATAAGCTGGAGCAGGATCTGTCCCGCGCGATAGCTTAGTCTTCGCAGTTTTAACCCTTGATATTAAATGTACAAAATTGTCATGAAAGACCGATATTTATATCGCGTCAGGGGGCGCCCGGTTAAGAGTTCCATGATACTACAATCATGGGGGCGGATAGCTTGCTAATCGCCGACCGAGACTTTGGTTTTCAGTTACCCTCAACCGGAATTTGAGGTTAAAACCGGAAAACGTGTCTAGTGTAAAAACTAGCATGACATTTTCAAAATCATAAAACGTTTTCTTAAGATCCATTTTTCCCTAAGGATCCAAAATTTTCAATACTTGCAACGAAGTTCACCTCTCCCGATTAATCCAAATGTGTGCGTGTGTTTCATATATTGTGTGTGTAACTCAATGAGTGTGTGTTCCAATTGTGTAACATATAGCGTGAGTTTTGTGTTCCAAAAGAACGTGTGTGTTTCGTGTGATTAGTGTGGACTTGTGTACTATATTGTGTGAGTGTGATTCCAATAAATGTGTGATCCAATAAATGTGTGTGTGTTTCATATTTTTGTTTTGTATTCGAGTGTTTAAAACAAGACTTGCTTGAGGACAAGCAAGAGATAAGTGTGGGGGATTTTGATATTGCTCAAAATAGATATATCATTAGTCGCAATATCAAGTCTTTTTCATTGTTTTTCCATTTGTATTTGTATAGTCTCCTTGTATAATTCATTGTATTGTAGTTAACTTTAGAATCATTGTGTAACTGAAGAAATATGGAAGATATTAAGAAATATGGAAGAAGTATGGAAGATATTTGCAAGAGAAATCAAAACAGTAACTTCCAGCACAATGGGACGCCGTTCAGGGTTTCGGGACGCCGTCCAGCCCTTTTAACCGGGACGCCGTCTAGTGTTTTGGGACGTCGTCCTGAACTTTAAACTGGGACGCCGTCTGGGAAAATGGGACGCCGTCTTGCTCCATGAAACGGGACGCCGTCCATCCTTTTAGGACGCCGTCCCGTAGTAGGTTTCAGCCGACTTTTGTGCTTTTTACCTACTTTCTCCACTTTAAAACCTCATTATTGAAGATCAGTTAAAAGGAGACGAACCAGGGAGTACAGAAACAGAATTTTCAGAGGCTTAGGTGACGATTCAAGGTGATCCTTGGAGTAATCCAGGATCACCTAATCCATCATTCCAATCCAAATTCAAGAATCATCAGGATCATCATCCAAGATTGCTTCAAGAGGTCGATTCTTTCAGTTCAATGAATTCTATCTTTATTTCCAGTTTGTTATTGTCTTTAAATATGATTGTTAGCTAGCTCTTTTATGCTTGTCTAGATTAATAACCAAGGTGTTGAATGTAATCTTATTGATTGAATGTATTATGCGTGATAGATTAAAGCTTGAATTAAGAACCATGCTTATTGCTGTTAAAAATCATTTGTATCTAGTTAATTGATATGTTGTTGATAAAGAGAACTCTTGTTGATGTATCATATTGATTTACAATCAACTTGTCTTAGATTGATTGTTTGCTAAACCGGACCAAGGGGGTAAACTAGATTAAAAAGGTTAAACAAAATAGGAATGAATTGTGTAGAGCGAACGCAAAGACAATTGTTATTCAAGTCTTTAATCTTGTTGATCAACTAGTCACAAACGAAAAGGTCTAAGTAATAGGGAACCCTCGCTTAGTAATTCTAGTTTGAGTACTTGCTAAAGAGAACTCTTGGCGAGTCGATTTAGGTGATTAGCATACTTATAATTATTTGATTACAAATACAAGAACTATAGTGAAAAGGGAACCCTTGATCTTGTTATTGTATTTGCGTGTTTTTCCGAGAGAACTCTTAGTGAACCTATTAGATAACTACACACATAATTATTCAATCAGGCCTTAATTTCAAAACTTACATTCAATATCGAGGGTAAAAAGTCTAGATGAGCATATTCCTTTTATTTGTTATAAAAACTATCTTTCATCTTCATAAACCTAAAATACCAAAAATTATTGTCTTTAAACTTATTCCTTTATTGATTTGCCCATCGTTAAAGGGCAACCCAATATCTTGTACTTGTGTGATTCCTTTTATTTTAGCTTAATCACAATTTAGTTCATACAATCTTAATTTGCACATATAACTGTCCTTGGAACGATACACGGATTTTACCATTATCTATACTACTACACGATCGGGTACACTGCCCGTTAGTGTGTGTAATCTTTAAAACCGGTACTTTCCATACGATAAATTCATATACCACTTTCCGCACATCAGATCGCATGGGAACATTTTCCAGCTCACAAGTGTTTTTGTCCTACGCTTGTCGACATATTTATTAATTATATTTATAATATATAATTTATATAATTAATTATATATTATATTAAACTCACGTGCATAGTTGACTTGTAATTTTTGTTCCGATAAGTCGTACGTCATCACGCGACTTATGTCCTGGTTCTGGTTTTTTGAGTGTCCCTTCGTATGCTGAGAAAACTTGTAATTTACATTTTGGGACACGTACCTTTGTCAAAATATAGCCTTAAATTATTCCTAAATTATATTACTCGAAATATAACTTATACATTTGAGTGTTTTGGTCATTTACTTCTATAAATCATCGTCTCGCTATTTGTTAATATATATATATAACAACAAATCATTTTATGACCAAGTTAATATTATATTTTATCGTATTGTTAAATATATATTTTCAATATTAATAAATACGTTTTAAAATACATATTGCAAGTTATTCATATAACTAATTTTAACAGTTAATATTCTTTATTATTGTATGTGTCCAAATTACGTTACTTAAACAAAAACATATTAACAATCAATTCTAAAACCGTTTTCACACATTTGAAATTCAATCAATTGAATATCATGCAGTTTAGTTTTCTACCAACTAACTTTTAACTCCGTAGTTAATTATATCAATCAAATAATCAAACCAACAAGTTTAAAGCACGGTATCATATACTCAACACTTTGTTACGTTTTCAAGTTATAGTATAGGTATCTATTTACAATTGTTCGTGAATCATCGTGAATAAACGAAGGGTAATTGAATAGTTCAAAAGTTTTGAGATTCGACTTCATAGACTTTGCTTATCGTGTCAGAAACGTTAAAGATTAAGTTTAAATTTGGTCAGAAATTTCCGGGTCATCACATATCTCATATCTTATAAATAGTACATTATAATCGTGATATTACGCCCTGAGTCACTGATGAATTGCTTTCAGATAAAAAGTATTTAAAAAATGTCATTATCACAATTTACATTTTGTTACATTTACTGTTTTACTCCTTACTTTTTATTTACATATTTTGTCTTATATGCATAAAATAGGGACATAAACGAACTTAACCTTATTATTTTTATCTATTTATGAAAATTGACAATTAATTTAGAACAGCTCAAAAGAAATGCTAATCAAGAATTCGATGATTTAATAATATTTACAGTTTAATTGTGATGTGTACTGCTTCTGTTATTAAGAAGATGAACATAATAATTTGAGTAACATAAATATAATGTAGTTAGCCTAATCGTTATATGAGTGAGAACCTATTTAGATGATTGAATCTTAAAATATAATGACATTAAAACATAAATATACAAATTATATATATTAAAAATTTTGAATTTAGTTCTGAATTCGGTTTTTTGGTTTAACCGAATTCAGAATTTTCAAAACCAAAAACCGAACCGAAAACTAAATTCAAATTCGGTTTCATTTTTACTCGATCTGAATACCGTTTTTCAAATTCAGTTTCAATTTTTTCGATTCGATTTCGGTTTGGTTTTTGAGTTAAACGGTTTCAAACCAAATAATGACCACCCCTAGGTGAAATACCAAATGTTTATGAGGATAAATCACTAATTAAAGGAAGAGGAGGATAATCCGTTTTGATGATGAATGTAGCATGACACTTAATTCAGAACCACGTTTTGAACTCATTGAAACGCAGTTAATCAATTTTCTAACTTGTCAAACACACAAAAAATGTATCATTTACAAATTACAATCGTGATGATCAAAAATCACTTTCAAAACACAATCCCAAAATCATCCCGAGTCTTACAAATAATTATAGGAGTTTTTTTTTTCAAGATCATTTTCTTTAAGTTTAAGATGAGTTTTACCTTTTAAACTATGCATATGCATAAGTAAATTTATCAAAAGTATAAGTGAATTTATTAACTCTTGAACATAAATATTCCGTCTATGTTAGGTTATTTGATTGTAAATTTAGAGAGCAAAGTACGTCTATCGTGTTTCTTCGACCTATTTTAATTATTAATATCAATATCAATATCAACATTATTTCATTCATTTGTTTAAGTGGATTGCTTGCCTAACAACAGTTATTCTGATTAACACACTTTATATGCACTCTTATTTACTTAATTAATCTTGAATGAAAGTCATACTTATACTTAAACTCTTATTCAATAAACTTTAAATTCTAAAAAGAATATTAATAAAAGGTACTGATATATCCACCATAACTTTTACTACATCCACATTTGCATTAACAGATTGTATAGTACAACACAAGGTTGCAAAAGATGTGAGACGGGGTCGAGATGGTCGGGTCCTAAAAAGGTCGAGACGTTCGAGACGAGGTCAAGACGGGGGTCGAGACGGACGTTGATCAAAGTTGACTTTTAAATATATAAGTATATATATTTTAAAGCCAAAAACTTGTAACGACCAGGCTTTTTCGACTTGCTTTGTGCTTTGTGCTTTCGCGAAACTGCGTATTTGTGCGTACTGTGCTATTTTATACTCTGGAATCTTACTACATATGGGTTACTTTCATTTATATATTAAAACGTGCCTTTAAGTACGTAGGGTACTTAATTTGATCACCGGAAACCTCTATGACCGTTAGTGTCACTTAACGTTACGAACAAACTTCGTACTACGTACACGTTTAACTTTTGTCGTAATCGGAATATTATGACTACGAAATCTTAATTATTATTTCATAATAATAATTACTTGGGTTTTTAGATGCTTAATTACGCGTAGTAATTTACTTATGCTTACTTGTTAGTCTTGTTGGACTTTCTACCTTGTTGGGCCTTAGCCCACCCTACACTAGTTAGTGGACTATTTAATTAGCCCAATTATTATTAGTTAGTGAACCATTTATATGTAAGACAAATGACCATTTATTAAAGGGAACATGCTAGCATTTATGTCAAGTATTATCCTTAATGTTGCATGGGATCCTAACATAAGCACCAACTTTAGACAACCATTAACCAAAAAGCAAACTTTTGTCCCCCCTTGTCCCCCCTAATTCCAACGGCCATGACACCCCTCCCACACCCCATTCACCTATAAATACAAGCCTCATTCCATCTATTTTACATTTGCTTTCATTTGTAATTCACACACACTCACTCTCTAATTCTCTCTCTAGTCTTTCTCTCTCTAAAAGTGTAAGTATTTTGAATTTCTCTTCTTCTTCTCCTTCTCATCATCACGAGATCCCACAATAGTTGGAATGAACTGGCTTTCAAGGATGAAAGCGAAAGTTATTTATAGTGAGAAGATTATTCGTATACCTCGCGAGAATGGTGAGCCAAAAGCCATATGGGTTACTTCAACAACCCGAGATCCCACAATGAAAATGGGAAGGGATGACGATGGATTTCATCTCGAAGCTACCGAAAACACTAGGCAGTTATGACACTATCTGGATCACCATTGACCGCCTCCCCAAATCTGCTTACTTTCTAGCCATGAACGGAACCGATACAATGGACCAACCTGCACAACGATACATAAAGGAAATTGTATCCCGTCACTTCAGCGATTCAAATTCTATCTTAAGGACTAGCCGGGAATCTTATTTGATACTCATTCTTACGTGACTCTAAATCCTAAGTTATTCCAAGAGATTTCTTATTTGAGGATAATCACACCATCATCCTTCTTACCTCGATATTAGTCATACCAGTTCGAAATTTCCAAAATCAATGGGTAGTTAAATTCCCATCCTCACACTCTCCCATTCGTATCTCACTTATAAGCAACAACTTCCCACTTAAACATTTTTGGTCGAAGGACTTATGCCCTACCAATAGTCATCAACCACATTTAAATTCAATAGTTTTTATTACCTCAAATATCACCCGAAATTTTCTAAATTCTTTTACTCAAACCTCATCAATCTTTTTTTCCAACTTGTAACCTCTGAAATATGAAAATTTTGTTTGTCAAAAAATTTTCACACACTATTTTACGGTACGATCTCAAAGTTTTATAAAAGTATATTTATTTTATTTGCCATTCGTGCAAATTTTTGAAATCGTATATGTTATATAAAATAAATTAAATGATTACTTACTTTTGAAAAATACATATGAAATTTTACTTTCACTTTTACAAACCAGATCTTTTATTTAAAAGATATTTAACTTTGAATGGTACGGGTTGTACGTAACCCTAGATTACTAAGAACTTCGTTTCTTTTCTTACATTGTCACCTTAAACGATTTCTATAAAATTTTAATTGCTTATCATATAAAATTTTCGTTGCTTATTCGTATCCAAGTCATCATGAAGACTTTACAACCGTCGAAATCTAGAGATTCATGTGTGTGTGTGTGTGTGTGTATGTGATGAAGGCACTTACTACCACGTCATGCAGAGCCTTCGGGCATCCACTAACACTTAAACCATTCAAAATTTTTACGTTACCCCAGGGATCTTATTTGCCACACCTGTCAGAGCGATGATCTTTCTTACATAATTCTAAGTCCTGACTTATTCCAAGGGATTCTCATCTAGCGATATTAACATCATCAGTACTCCGACTTTAATATTAGTCATAACCTGTTTAGCATCTTGCAAAGTCAATAAGCGATTAACTTCTCATCCTCATACTTTATCCTTCATACCTCACTTTTTAGCAACGGCTTCACACGTGAACATTTTTGGGCTAAAGACTTAAGTCCCTGATAATCATCAAAACTACATTTAATTCATTAGTTTTCATTACCTAGTAACATGACAACTGATGATTCAAAGATTTTTCACTCGACCTTTTTCAACTCGTAACCTCTTAAATACGAAAAACTATGTTTATCAAAATTTTTACACGTTGTTTATTGTAAGGTCCTCACGTGATTTATGGACAAACGAAAGTAATAAAAACTTTTCGGTCACTTATGCGATTTATAAAATCATATATGTATGTATATGATTAAGTTAACAATTTACCCTTACTTATTTCGGTTAGTACATACTAAGTTGTACCTTCAAATTAATTTAAAAATCGCTCCTTTATTGAGCTGTTTAACTTAAGTCAAATAGTTTTGTGCAAAATGGCACACGTTGTACATACTTCTAAATTTACTAGGAACTTCGTTCCGTTGTCACATCAGACGTTTAAAGGTTTTTCAAAACTTCCTCGGTTGATTTTAATAAAGGTTTTCGTATTAGACTACATCATGTAGGGATCACACTTCTTCTCTCCATCCGTTAGGGATGAAGCTTACTATTAAAATCTTTGTTAAAAATGCTTGAGCCACTTTGGGTGGCAGATTTATAAAAATTTGTTAGGAAGTCCTTGTACTCAAAAAATGTTCCTTTTAAGATTAGACATGGCAAAAACGCGGGCCGATGAATCAGTAGGTTGAGGTACAAGGAATCGTTTTTGAGATTCTTTTCACTTAGAGTAAACCATTCTTTATGACCAAGGGTTCACATATCTTCTCATATGCGCATCCCCTTAAGTATAAGGATAAATTCATAACAAACCGCTCGAAGAGTTCACCCTGGTACAAAGATCACACCTTTCGTGTGAATTTCTTTTGGAAATGTAATGTGGAATACTTTAGGAATCTAGGAATCTTGTTATCCTCTTGGAAGGGACTGCTTAAAACGTCTATAACACTGATGTGGTTACTCTATATGTATCTTCCTTCGTTGGTTGCAACTATGTGTTGCTCTGGTCAATGTTAACCATAACTTCAACATGTAACTGAAAGGTTAAAGTTACATTATGGAACTGTGCTTTCATTCCATCCAAGGATAAGTATGCAGTATATTGTGATCGCCATATTTTCCATTCTATCTGCCAGCTTGTATTGCGACATAAGCGCTCAATGTTTTAGATGAGTTTAGTAACATTCATGATGTAATTCATGCATCCAGCTTACTGAAGATGCATGTAGGGCTAAAAACATCAACTTTCCTTTTGTGAGTATATATTCGGATGCCATATTCGTGTTAGCAAGAAACGAAATAAATTTGTTGATCTCTTTGGACAAGAGACTTAATTAATGGCATATACCTATTCTTACTGTTATACGCCGAAGTACCTTTTAGAGCAATTAACTCACTTCTGAGCCCTCGAGTCTCTCGGAACTTCGATACGCTCCTTCTTATTCAAAAACAGTACCATTGTTGGTCACTCCTCAAAATTTCGGGACGAAATTTTCTTTAACAGGGGGTAATGTAACGACCCGGCTTTTTTGACTTGCTTTGTGCTTTGTGCTTTCGCGAAATTGCGTATTTGTGCGTACTATGCTATTTTATACTCTGGAATCTTACTACATATGGATTACTTTCATTTATATATTAAAACGTGCCTTTAAGTACGTAGGGTACTTAACTTGATCACCGGAAACCTCTATGACCGTTAGTGTCACTTGACGTTACGAACAAACTGCGTACTGCGTACACGTTTAACTTTTGTCGTAATTGGAATATTATGACTACGAAATCTTAATTACTATTTCATAATAATAATTACTTGGGTTTTTGGATGCTTAATTACGCGTAGTAATTTACTTATGCTTACTAGTTAGTCTTATTGGACTTTCTACCTTGTTGGGCCTTAGTCCACCATACACTAGTTAGTAGACTATTTAATTAGCCCAATTATTATTAGTTAGTGACCCATTTATATGTAAGACAAATGCCCATTTATTAGAGGGAACATGCTAGCATTTATATCAAGTATTATCCTTAATGTTGCATGGGATCCTAACATAAGCACTAACTTTAGACAACCATTAACCAAAAAGAAAAATTTTGTCCCCCCTTGTCCCCCCTAATTCCAATGGCCATGACACCCCTCCCACACCCCATTCACCTATAAGCCTCATTCCATCCATTTTACACTTGCTTTCATTTGTAATTCACACACAATCACTCTCTAATTCTCTCTCTAGTCTTTCTCTCTCTAAAAGTGTAAGTATTTTGAATTTCTCTTCTTCTTCTCCTTCTCATCATCACGAATTCATCATCATCATCATCATGGGTCTAGCTTTTTAGCTTTTGATCTTGATTACATCTTGTAGATTCAAACATGAATTTGAATCCTTCAAGAACATGGAAGATTCAAGCTTTCTAGCTTTGAATCTTCACCTACTTTGTAGATCTATATCTTTTAACTTTAATCTTGTTATTTTGTTATAAAAATTCAAATTTGTGTTTGTAATCTTCATGTAACTTAAAGATCCAAGCTTTTATGCTTCATGATCTTCAAGAACAACCAAGATGCAAGCTTTCTAGCTTGAATATTTATATCTTTTGATGGATCTAAGTTTTCTAACTTATGATCTCATTATTTTGTTATAAAGATCAAAACTTGTGTTTATGGTCTTCATATAACTTAAAGATCTAAGCTTTATGCTTCAAGTTCTTCAAGAACACTAAAGGTTCAAGCTTTCTAGCTTTGTGACCTTATAACTTGTGTGAAAGGGATCCAAGCTCTCTAGCTTAGGGTTCCATCACTTCATTTGACTTAAATTATGTTCATACTTGCTTGATTGAAGTAAATTTTGTAGCTTTAGTTGTAAATGTAACTTGTAATTGTGTTAAGACTAAGGATATGATGTAACCTTGGTTCATCATCCATCTAAGACTCTTAAATGAGTTGTATTCTTACTTGGTCTTAACATATTGTGTGTTGATGGTAGAATCTTAGTCAAGGTGATGCTAACCCATCAACGAGTTGTACACTTGAAGCCACAAGCATCAAGGATGAGAACCGTGATGAGCATCAAGCACTAAGAACCCCACCGGAGCACCTTGCTTACTGTTTTAAGGATCTTATCAGACCACCTAGGCTACTAAAAAGTTGATTTTCAGTTAGTTCGGTTCGAGTAGATGATTTCTGTTTAGACCTCGTCTTAATCCGAGTTACGGTTTAGGATTTATGGCCTTCCGAAAGTCATTACACCCTATTAACGTTGTGCTGAAATTTCTGACCTACTCGCACTCAAACCGTCGCCACGGTCAAAAAAAGACGAGTTTGATTCTGTAAATTGGTCAGAAACTAGGGGACTCATATACAGAGCCATAGCCACTGATTACGCGTCTTTTCAATTTACATAGAGGTCGTGGCAGCTGACCGAAGTCAGCCTATTGTTTCGATCTCTATTCTTGTCAAACTTACTTAGCTTTTATGATGATGAACGATGATGATGATGACACTTAAACTTATTTCATACACTATTAGAACTTATGAGGATAACATACTGACCTAGTAACCTTTGACTTATGTTGACGACCTTTCGGGCTGACTTACTACTTGCATACTTTCATTATCGACTTTACCGCTTTTATCACTGTGAGTTATAGCATCCCTTTTTACTTTAATTATTTGGGACTGAGAATACATGCGCTTTTTACATTTTACATACTAGGCACGTGTACTTAAACTTCATATATGTGTGGGTTATACAACGGCATAACCTTTCCCCTTAGCTCGGTAATGTTTAGTCATTGGTTTTTGAACAGGTGAACGCGAATCTTAGATATGGATCCATAGGGTTTGACATCCCCACTCGGGCTAGTCGCACTAGCATTTAACGGGTGTTTAATACTTCGTAAACATACGCACTCGCCAAGTGCACTTTTAGGAGGTTATAAACGTTAAGTTAGTTACCAAGTGCCCACGGATAAGCATATACATTATCATACTGATTTGAATTACTGATTTAAACTGCTGGTTGAAGCACTGAAATCTCGTGGCCTACATTACATTACTAATTACAAACAACTATAGCTCACCAACATTTGTGTTGACTTTTTTTGCATGTATTTCTCAGGTGCTTAGACGGTGTTGCTTTCGCTATTTAGACTTGCTGTCTTGGTGTTAAACTTGTTGTTAAGGACCTGATGTGCTAGAATTCCGCTGCATTACTTAGAGATGTCTCAATCATGGAACTTTTCCTTTGCATTCGTAGTTTATGTTATTTTCAAATAATGACTTTGTAACGACCTTTGTGTCACGTTATCTTTTGTAAACGCTATATTTTATGAATGCAAAACTGGTTTTCAAACAGCATGTAGTACTTGACCGTGTAAAGATCCTGTTGTTGACGAATCATACACGATGGTTTTGTACGGGGCATCACATTTGGTATCAGAGCATTGGTTGTAGGGAATTAGGTTGCATTAGTGAGTCTAGACCAGTTCGAGTAGGATTCACTAATAGGAATAATCTACAACTTGCTTGTTTACTTATTTCTGCGGAACTTACTGCATGATACTGTTTATTTTTACTGCTATATGATCTTACTGCATGCTACTATTTACTTTTACTGCTGTATGAACTTGCTGCATGCTACCGTTTCCTTTTACTGCTATGTAAACTTGTTGTATGCTTTTGCTTATTCTCGCTACTGCATGCTACTATCTGCTTTTTGCATGATACTTCTGTTCATACTGTTATTATTGCCATGCTATGTACTGCTGTAGACGATCTAGGCTGCTGTAGTTACTAAGCCTGATTACGTGCTTGCTACCCATCTGCATTTCACTGTACCGACTTGGAGAACTTATCTTTCCTAGTTCAGGATGTTTTTTTGAACCCTGTTCCCACTCGTCTAACCCTAAGGATTAGTATTATAATCCACCTCTTACTACCGTTTCACCGTTCCAGAGATCGAAACATTACTTCACGCAATCTACGAAGAGCACCCTTCGGATTACACGCCCACTAAAGTTGATCCTCGAAGGAGGAGATATGTGAGGACTTGTCGGAGTAACCGCACCCCCGAGCTCACTCTAATTAACCACGTACAATGTATGAACATTAGAAGGTTGTTCAGTTTCTGCGAGGTGACCCGTATCCCGTACGCTTACATGACCGTCACTTATCTCTTCCATTCTACACCACTACTCGACGATCTAACGACACTACTGGACTTAGGTCCCCAAAACTCATAGGAATTGGAGAAGTCGGGAGGACATCTCCTTTCACAAGGTCAGAGTGCCTTCTACTTATGCTCAGCCATACCCGGAGAATCAGGAGTCGCCTCGAGACATATCGTATTGCTACTTGCTACATGTATAACTCAACACGAGACTCAGATTGAATTTCTAGAAAGGAACCTAACGACGTTACTTGAACCCGAACATTTTGAAGAAATTTCGGGACATTTAGGCATTGATGCATGACCTACGAAACTTACGCACCCACACCGAGAAGCCATGAGATTAATTATGTAGATTTTGTTTTGAGATAGCATAGACAAAGCACCGTTAGATGAAATTGAGTAGAACTTGAAGTGATCACATTACATTGACCATATGGAGTGATATTGGAATGAACGCACGATTTAGTACAGTATAATGACGCCAGGCCAGCGTAATTATATTGAAGTAAATCGTGCAGAAGTCCCAATGCTACTATATAAGGAATATGAAGTGATTCAAAGAAAATTTTGGTAGGAACCACTTGAGTATACGCATTATGGTCTGTTAGAGGTAGGGAAAGAATAACCACGTAGCCCAGATATTGTACAAATAGGACCTTGATTTCAGATTGATAACCCAAAAATTTGTTATAGATATAGACACCCTGGATACTTAAGGAAAAAGTTCTGAAATAGGAAAAAAAACTTTGGACTCACTTGCGGTAGAGCAATCGTTATGGAAACTCGCATGGATCCTGATTATAGTTAGGGGACGATTCGTCGCAACATTTTATTGTCTTGAGGTTGTTTAATACCAGAGCGATAGAAACCTTATATCTAAGAACCTTAGTGTTATGACTGATAAGCCATTAATAACCATGAGAGTTAAGTATTCTATAGGACAAGCTAATGGTAAGCTGGCAGATATAGGGGAATAATTTAAAGTAATACCTTAAAATTAACAGGTGGGTCATTTGGATATGACCTCATGTCAACAAAACTTGGAAGTTTTAAAGTATTGGCTGGAAAGGATTAGTTACCTACGCCCAAGCAGATGTTATCTGAGAAGTTGATAGAATTTTTTCACGGTAGTATAATAAGATTCGGTTGGAATGAACCTTAAGATTAACGTAACACCCATCAAGTCAGGAAGATTGATGTAAAAGTTGGAATGGACTTTAGGATTAACCTAATACTCATCAAGTTAGGGAGCTTTGATGAAATAGTTGGAATGAACTGGCTTTCAAGGATGAAAGGGAAAGTTATTTATAGTGAGAAGATTATTCGTATACCTCGCGAGAATGGTGAGCCAAAAAGCCATATGGGTTACTTCAACAACCCGAGATCCCACAATGAAAATGGGAAGGGATGACGATGGATTTCATCCCGAAGCTATCGAAAACACTAGGCAGTTATGACACTATCTGGATCATTGTTGACCACCTCCCCAAATCTGCTTACTTTCTAGCCATGAACGGAACCGATACAATGGACCAACCTGCACAATGATACATAAAGGAAATTGTAGCCCGTCACTTCAGCGATTCAAATTCTATCTTAAGGACTAGCCGGGAATCTTATTTGATACTCATTCTTACGCGACTCTAAATCCTAACTTATTTCGAGAGATTTCTTATTTGAGGATAATCACACCATCATCCTTTTTACCTCGATATTAGTCATACCAGTTCGAAATTTCCAAAATCAATGGGTAGTTAAATTCCCATCCTCACACTCTCCCATTCGTATCTCACTTATAAGCAACAACTTCCTACTTAAGCATTTTTGGTCGAAGGACTTATGCCCTACTAATAGTCATCAACCATATTTAAATTCAGTAGTTTTTATTACCTCAAATATCACCCGAAATTTTCTAAATTCTTTTACTCAAACCTCATCAATCTTTTTTTTCCAACTTGTAACCTCTGAAATATGAAAATTTTATTTGCCAAAAAATTTTCACACACTATTTTACGGTACGATCCTCTCAAAGTTTTATAAAAGTAAATTTATTTTATTTGCCATTCGTGCAAATTTTTGAAATCGTATATGTTATAAAAAATAAAGTAAATGATTACTTACTTTTGACAAATACATATGAAATTTTACTTTCACTTTTACAAACCAGATCTTTTATTTAAAAGATATTTAACTTTGAATGGTACGGGCTGTACGTAACCCTAGATTACTAAGAACTTCATTTCTTTTCTTACATTGTCACCTTAAACGATTTCTATAAAATTTTCGTTGCTTGTCATATAAAATTTTCGTTGCTTATTCGTATCCTAGTCATCATGAAGACTTTACAACCGTCGAAATCTAGAGATTCATGTGTGTGTATGTGATGAAGGCACTTACTACCACGTCATGCAGAGCCTTCGGGCATCCACTAACACTTAAACCATTCAAAAATTTTGCATTACCCCAGGGATCTTATTTGCCACACCTGTCAGAGCGATGATCTTTCTTACATAATTCCAAGTCCTGAATTATTCCAAGGGATTCTCATCTAGCGATATTAACATCATCAGTACTCCGACTTTAATATTAGACATAACCTGTTTGGCATCTTGCAAAGTCAAGAAGCGATTAACTTCTCATCCTCATACTTTATCCTTCATACCTCACTTTTTAGCAACGGCTTCGCACGTGAACATTTTTGGGCCAAAGACACAAGTCCCTGATAATCATCAAAACTACATTTAATTCATTAGTTTTCATTACCTAGTAACATGACAACCGATGATTCAAAGATTTTTCACTCGACCTTTTTCAACTCGTAACCTCTGAAATACGAAAAACTATGTTTATCAAAATTTTTACACATTGTTTATTGTAAGGTCCTCACGTGATTTATGGACAAACGAAAGTAATAAAAAATTTTCGGTCACTTATGCGATTTATAAAATCATATATGTATGTATATGATTAAGTTAACAATTTACCCTTACTTATTTTGATTTGTACATACTAAGTTGTACCTTCAAATTTATTTAAAAATCGCTCCTTTATTGAGCTGTTTAACTTAAGTCAAATAGTTTTGTGCAAAATGGCACACGTTGTACATACTTCTAAATTTACTAGGAACTTTGTTCCGTTGTCACATCAAACGTTTAAAGGTTTTTCAAAACTTCCTCGGTTGATTTTATTAAAGGTTTTCGTATTAGACTACATCATGAAGGGATCACACTTCTTCTCTCCATCCGTTAGGGATGAAGCTTACTATTAAAATCTTTGTTAAAAACGCTTGAGCCACTTTGGGTGGCAGATTTATAAAAATTTGTTAGGAAGTCCTTGTACTCAAAAAATGTTCCTTTTAAGATTAGACATGGCAAAAACGCGGGCCGATGAATCAGTAGGTTGAGGTACAAGGAATCATTTTTGAGATTCTTTTCACTTAGAGTAAACCGTTCTTTATGACCAAGGGTTCACATATCTTCTCATCCGCGCATCCCCTTAAGTATAAGGATAAATTCAAAACAAACCGCTCGAAGAGTTCACCCTGGTTCAAAGATCACACCTTTCGTGCGAATTTCTTTCGGAAATGTAATGTGGAATACTTTAGGAATCTAGGAATCTTGTTATCCTCTTGGAAGGGACTGCTTAAAACGTCTATAACACTGATGTGGTTACTCTATATGTATCTTCCTTCGTTGGTTGCAACTATGTGTTGCTCTGGTCGATGTTAACCATAACTTCAACATGTAACTGAAAGGTTAAAGTTACATTATGGAACTGTGCTTTCATTCCATCCAAGGATAAGTATGCAGTATATTGTGATCGCCATATTTTCCATTCTATCTGCCAGCTTGTATTGTGACATAAGCGTTCAATGTTTTAAATGAGTTTAGTAACATTCATGATGTAATTCATGCATCCAGCTTACTGAAGATGCCTGTAGGGCTAAAAACATCAACTTTCCTTTTGTGAGTATATATTCGGATGCCATATTCGTGTTAGCAAAAATGAAATAAATTTGTTGATCTCTTTGGACAAGAGACTTAATTAATGGCATATACCTATTCTTACTGTTATACGCCGAAGTACCTTTTAGAGAAATTAACTCACTTCTGAGCCCTCGAGTCTCTCGGAACTTCGATACGCTCCTTCTTATTCAAAAACAGTACCATTGTTGGTCACTCCTCAAAATTTCGGGACGACATTTTCTTTAACAGGTGGGTAATGTAACGACCCGGCTTTTTCGACTTGCTTTGTGCTTTGTGCTTTCGCGAAACTGCGTATTTGTGCGTACTGTGCTATTTTATACTCTGGAATCTTACTACATATGGATTACTTTCATTTATATATTAAAATGTGCCTTAAGTACGTAGGGTACTTAACTTGATCACCGGAAACCTCTATGACCGTTAGTGTCACTTGACGTTACGAACAAACTGCGTACTGCGTACATGTTTAACTTTTTTCGTAATCGGAATATTATGACTACGAAATCTTAATTATTATTTCATAATAATAATTTCTTGGGTTTTTGGATGCTTAATTACGCGTAGTAATTTACTTATGCTTACTAGTTAGTCTTGTTGGACTTTCTACCTTATTGGGCCTTAGTCCACCCTACACTAGTTAGTGGACTATTTAATTAGCTCAATTATTATTAGTTAGTGACCCATTTATATGTAAGACAAATGCCCATTTATTAGAGGGAACATGCTAGCATTTATGTCAAGTATTATCCTTAATGTTGCATGGGATCCTAACATAAGCACCAACTTTAGACAACCATTAACCAAAAAGCAAACTTTTATCCCCCCTAATTCCAACGGCCATAACACCCCTCCTACACCCCATTCACCTATAAATACAAGCCTCATTCCTTCCATTTTACACTTTCTTTCATTTGTAATTCACACACACTCACTCTCTAATTCTCTCTCTAGTCTTTCTCTCTCTAAAAGTGTAAGTATTTTGAATTTCTCTTCTTCTTCTCCTTTTCATCATCATGAATTCATCATCATCATCATCATGGGTCTAGCTTTTTAGCTTTTGATCTTGATTACATCTTGTAGATTCAAACATGGATTTGAATCCTTCAAGAACATGGAAGATTCAAGCTTTCTAGCTTTGAATCTTCACCTACTTTGTAGATCTATATATTTTAACTTTTATCTTGTTATTTTGTTATAAAAATTCAAACTTGTGTTTGTAATCTTCATGTAACTTAAAGATCCAAGCTTTTATGCTTCAAGATCTTCAAGAACAACCAAGATGCAAGCTTTCTAGCTTGAATCTTCATATCTTTTGATGGATCTATGTTTTCTAACTTATGATCTCATTATTTTGTTATAAAGATCAAAACTTGTGTTTATGGTCTTCATATAACTTAAAGATCTAAGCTTTATGCTTCAAGTTCTTCAAGAACACTAAAGGTTCAAGCTTTCTAGCTTTGTGACCTTATAACTTGTGTGAAAGGGATCCAAGCTCTCTAGCTTAGGGTTCCATCACTTCATTTGACTTAGATTATGTTCATACTTGCTTGATTGAAGTAAAGTTTGTAGCTTTAGTTGTAAATGTAACTTGTAATTGTGTTAAGACTAAGGATATGATGTGACCT